>NC_091699.1:20730100-21355100 GCF_041296265.1 Equus caballus
AATTTTTAGCAGTGTCAAGAATATAGAGATCAAGCTCCATGTTGAAAGAAGGGAAGCAGGGGAGAGTATTCTATTTATTCGTAATATCTAATAATGTGGATGGGAGATTCTTTAGTCCATTATCCATTTTTAACAATCCTAATTCTTTTATATTTCATACCAACCACTCTACTGACACTTAATTATTAGTGGATGAGTTCATTGCTGTTCTCAAGGTTTCATTGAGTGGAGGACACTTGGACACCACTTCATAGAATAAAGAGATGTTTTAGGGACTATTTATAGTCCTCCATATAATACTTCTTTCAGGCCGAGGTTATAGGAGCAGTGAATCTGATTGCAAAAAGAGACTAGCATCCAAAGATTCATACTTTTTGCCAGGGTAGTTTGTTATTACATTGAAAAACACAGCAGTAGCCTACTTCTGGTTGTTTCACATCCTCTTAGGCATGTGTAGGTGTAGGCATAATGTTTACCACCATTACCAAACTAAGTGGTGAGGGGGATAGGGTTCTGAACATCTAGGGCATATCTGTCTACCATTTTCCATCTTCTTTACCTGTTACTGGGTAAATGATAGAGTTGGTTTTGCCCTGCAAGCATGGGTAGCTTCAAAACAAGGGAGAAGGTGTGAGAATACTAAATTCAGCCCCAGATTCATATTGTATCCTCACTTGCTCCACATTTAGGCCTTCTGTGTTTCTTATTCACCAGTTACAATTCAGAGGGAAGGAGAGGTGAAAGGAGGGTACACGATAATTCCACTATTAATATTCACTTATTTTTACCTTCATTTCCCAACTACATGCTAGAAGGTATCTGTAGTATAGTAAAGAATATATCTCATCTTTGTCCCTGGTCCCTAGCAAAAGCATTAAAATCGTTGACATTCCTTAAATGATAAGAGTATATTTGTTATGCTAATGAAATCACTCATGGCAGGCCCTAGACAGCTTCCTAATGGAGGTTGGACAACAGAAAGTCCCAAGCATGTGATGAGAGCATTGGAACTCTGGACCATTCCAATCTCCTGGTGGAGACTAAGATTGAGTTAGTCACGTGGCCAATGATTTAGTTAATCCTGCGTATGCAATGAAATCCCAATAAAAATTCTGGACATCAAGCCTCAGCGGAGCTTCCTAGTTGGTGAACATGTAGATGTGCCTGGAGGGTGATGCACCCTGACTCTATGGAAGAGAGCATAGAAGTTCTGGGTTCCCTTCTAAGACCTCACCCTATCTGTATCCTTTATAATAAAACTGTAATTTTAATATAGCACTGTTTGGATTTCTGTAAGCATCCTAGAAAATTATCATACCTAAAGGGTGTATGGGAACCCTCAAATTTATAGCAAGTACATCAGAAGCATGAGTGATCTTGAGGCCCTTCAGGTGCTGTTGACATGTGAAGCAAAGGCAGTCTTGTGGAAAACTGAGCTTTTAACTTATGGCATCTGTCCTATCTCCAGGTGGTTAGCATCAGAGTTGCACTATAGTACATCCAATTGACGTTGGCCAGTGGGGTTGGTACACAATAGAACCTTAAGGAGCCAGCTGGCTTGAAGGACCCTTAGGACAGGAAAGACCAGAATATTTTTGTAGTTATGATAGAAGAAGTTTATAGAGAAGATACTTGTAATAGATCCAAAAAGACAACTGATTATGTAACTGTACATTTAATATATTA
The DNA here is from genome assembly GCF_041296265.1 of Equus caballus. NCBI lineage: Eukaryota > Metazoa > Chordata > Mammalia > Perissodactyla > Equidae > Equus > Equus caballus. The sequence continues at coordinate 20,731,787 of NC_091699.1, forward strand.
TTTTCAAGATTCTTAGTTTCAAGTAATAGAAGCAATACAGCATATATTTGTGTGTTTGCATGTATATACACACAAAGACTTTATATCTATAAAGTACATATAGTATATCTATATTTTTACTATATATATTACATATGTATATACATGTGTATAAAATGTGTATTATATATATGCACACACATATATACACCCATACATTCACACACCCCTACATGTAGCACACACATATGTTCTCAAAGGGCATAGGATATTAAGCAGTTTCAGGAATGCCAGGAAAGCCAGTAAGCAGAGTTTAGAAAATGAACAGTCAGAACTATGTCAAAATTATTGCATAGATCTATCCCATGAGGAATGCTAACGATACCTGTAAACAACATCTTACACCAGCATAGGTAGGACACAGCTGCCTATCACTATGGCCACAACTATCCTTGGAAACTGGTTGTTGCTGCTAAAAATGAGTTCTCAGCACTGTGTTTTTGAGTCGTGAACTCGCAATTCAAAGCCTAGAATTGAATGAGTCTGATTGGCTGAGCCTTGAGCTCATGTCGTCAAACTGCAAGGGTCTTCAACCAAACTGCAAGGGAAGCTCTTTGGGCTTCGTTAACAGAAGTTTGGCTTTGCCTTCAAGGAAGACTCACATGGCTTAGAAGTCCCTAAACATAAATGAGTGGGTTTTTTGCCAAGCAGTCAAAAATCTAAAAATCTCCATTTCCGTTATCAAGCAATTTTTTAAGTTCAATGAACAATTGGAATAGATAGCTTATGAATCCAAAGTCCTCTTGAAATCCAACCCCTTGTAAGTCCCTTATTCTCCAGTTTTATTCCACACATCCCCAACATTTTATGATGGACATTTTCAAACATACAGCAAAGTTTAAAAAATTTCACAGTAAACACCTGTATATCCACTATCTAGATTCTACTATTAGCATTTTATTAGATTGCTTATCACAAACTGATCCGTCTATCCATATATCAATCTAAGTTACTTTAATGCATGTCAGAGCAACCTATAAACATCAGTACATTTTCTTTTAAATATTTCAAACTGTATATAATTAGTGTTCAATATTTTAAAAATTTAAGTAAAATTCATATACATTGGAAAGCACAAATCTTAAGTGACATTGAGTTTTGACAAATGCATACACTCATGTGATCCAAGAGATATATAACATTACAATCACACCAACATTAATAATCCTCCACCTAAAGCCCCAGAATGTCATTATTCTGATTTTTTTCCAGTTTTGCTTATTCCAGAGCTTTGTATAAAAGGAATTATACACTATTTATTCTTTTAGGTAAGCCTTCTTTTACTAGTAATTTGAATTTTTAATGTCTGCTACTTTTCCTTGAGAAATTGAGCAACTTAGAGGATCAAAAGAAAAGTTGGTCAAGAAATTTCACCAACAGCCAAAAAGAAATATAGCTAACTGGATACAAAAGAGTCCTTTTGAAATCAAAATGTTGGTCCCATTCTTTACGACATTTTGCATTTTTATCTCATCTCTGTATTTCATGTATATAATATAGAATATATTCTATATAAAATGTGAAAAATGTTTATCACAGATAAAGTAGAAAATATTAACTAATTTTCCAGCAATCAGCAGAAAAGAGTGTTGTCTTGCATCTCCCAAAGTCCCAGGCTCCCCAGGATGTGTGCACTCGGTGTGAATGAGTTCTTATTGTGCAAAAAAAAAACAAACAAAAAAACATATTCAAAGCAATGAGAGAAAGAGCAAAAGGATAGACATTAAACTTGAAAGTTTATTAAAGGAAGGTCATCAACTTGATGATAAATTCCTCACTGATGGGTGCATTGAAAGAGAAAGTAGGATGTATCAAATTAATGAGTTTATAGATGAAGTGATTCCACTTAGTAATCTGAGCAAAAGAACAGAATCTGGGGACTCATTTCTTCCATTTCTCCATCTGTCAGATAATTAAAGTTATGTACCTTCTTTGGAGAGGTTTAGGGACAATCAATTAATTTCTTGAAGTACATTGAGAGGGAAAACCCCGTGTACTTTCAGCAAATCACTCCCTTACATTTACTAGGTTAAGCATTACTGTAAATGAACGCTAGAGAAAAAGATTCTGCTACAGCAACTCAAGAACATATCACAGGGGATGGACAAGAAATCAAAGCAACAGAGATGGGGCAGACTCTCCAGATTTAAAACATAAATATATATTTTTTTCAGGTCCCCACTGAAGTACCACTTTTCTATTTTATTCATCAAACATAAACAAATGTCCCCTATATGCTAAATACTCTAATGTATTTATTAATTAGAGGCCCTTGATTAAATAAAGGTCTAATAATTTTTTAACATTTATTCTATACTAGGTTTTGCACAAAGTGATTTACATGTACGAACTCATTTAATTTCCAAAATTTATAGTATGTCTAATATATTTTATTATTCCCATTTTGCAAATTAGGAAATGGAAGCTCAGCAAGGTTAATTGTTTTGCCCCAATTTACACAGCTAAGAAGTAGCAGAGCCAAAATGTAAACTCTGTAGCCTAAATTTTTAATTATATTGCCTACAAAATCTATTTAAAGTATTTCCATGTGATAATTAAGCTTAGGCAAAAGTATAGCCCAGATGGGAGTCCATCTGGTGTGGGGAAAAGAATATTATATCTGGGAGATAGGTGACATATTTTAAGCCCAGTTCTGCCATTACCTACCTCTTTGGTCTTGATCAAATTAATTATTAGCTTTCTATCCCTAAATTAAGAATAGCCTGGAAGTGGCTGACCTGGTGGCGTAGCGGTTAAAGTTTGTGTGCTCCTCTTTGGTGGCCCAGGGTTCGCAGGTTTGGATCCCAGGTGTGGATCTATGCACTGCTTGTCAAGCCACGGTGTGGCAGGCGTCCCACATATAAAATAGAGGAAGATGGGCACAGATGTTACCTCAGGGACGATCTTTCTCAGCAAAAAGAGGAGGATTGGTGGCAGATGTTAGCTCAGGGCTAATCTTCCTCACCAAAAAAAACAAAAAGAAAAAAGAATGGCCTGGAAGATTTCCTAAGTGTCTCCTTGTTCTGGGGTCATCCTTCTTGAGCAAAAGCCATTTCCTATGTGAAAATATATTATGCCACAATCTGACATAATCCTGGCATGCATGAAATAGTTTGTATGGTCAATTATCTAGGTTGGATGTAGAGAATTGAACAGGATAACCTGCCACTCTTGTTCTTTGTTTTAAGAATTGTGCTTTTCTTAGCCTGTTTTACTTGTCTTCAGAGCTATCTTTTACTATCTGACATTAAATTAGTCATCTAGTATTTATTTAAGCTGTCTCTTCCACTGGAATGAAAGTTCTTTGAGGGCAACAAACTTATTTAAACTATTTCCTGCTGTATCTCTGGCATCTAGAATAGTGCTCAGTGCACATTCAATAAATTGTTGAATGAATAAATGAATGAAAAATAATGGTTAAAGAATTCAATAACAAGACAGAAAGGTGGTAAAATAAACTGTCTAATTAGTATACAGCACAATTTTATCCCGCAAATATAGTTTTCTAACTCTTACATTTTGGCTAACAGCTTGTTCTCTGGTTGCTAGTCACTAATTGCTTTAAATGGGATAACATAGGTGATAACATCTACAACAACAGTAGGTACTCCATAGGGGTTCCTTGAAACTTCACATAAAATTCTCTACCTAGTTCTAATATCTTAAATTTTAAAAAGCAAAACTTTAACAAAGAGTGTAAGAGTTTCCTCTTTTTTCCCAACACACACACACACACAGAAACAATTAGGCGCACATAGGCCCATGCCATCAACCCAGTAATATTTACCTTCTCTGTTATTGTCTGTCTGTGTAACTTTGGAAAGTCAATTAACCAAACAGGGCTTTAGTTGCCTCACTAGAAAATTTAAAATATTTTAATTGCATGAAGTCTCCAAGGGAAGGAGAGTGACTGGCCATATTCTATGCATCCCTCCTAAACCAGAGTTTAAAATTTAAGTAATTTCTTTGAAGCTTAATATTGGGAGACAGTAGGAGAGGGCCCACCTTTTGGTCAGCTCCAAATATTCTAGTAGGGCTTTTGTAACCATGACTGCCACCTTTGTTACAAATGTTAACAGCCCTTTGACTCAGGCACAGTAGTTATCAGATCCCTTGAAGATACTTTGGGATCCCAAGTGATTTATGAGCCCATATTTGAAGAAGATTGTTGCAACCAAAGACATCAACACAAAGAGTAAACAATAGGACCTAGTGTTTGAATGCTCACTAAAGGTCAGATAACATAGATTATCTTACGTAAATCTTCCAATGAACCATTTTATGGAAAAACAAACAGAGGTACAAAGTAATTGTCAATTGTCCAAAAACACGAAACCAGGTAGTAGTGGATCCCAGATTAAACCAAGGTATTATAACTAAAACCTTTGCTCTTAACATTGTGAGTAGAACAACAAATGTGTCTAATTTAAGATCAAATAAGTAACTATATTTACTCAGAAGGTCGGCCCTAAAGGTGGCTAATTAGCCATGGAAAAAGTTGATTCAGGAACTTGGAGCTATATTCTGATCTGATCTAACATATTATCAATTCCTTTATTTTATAGCTTAAAAGAAACTTTTTTTATTCAACACATTCTTCCATTTTACAAATGAGAAAAATGCAGTTCCAGGTAGCAAAGTGACACGGTGTGACTCCTTAGAGTTTGATAATTGCAATATTATCAGTTTTATCAAGGAAAGTGTTTGCTAACAATGTGCTAAAGCAAAAGATTCACATAAAGTACTAAGCAGCTACTACACCATTCAGAGTTTCCAAAACTATTCTGCATTTTTAAACTCAGTCTGTACAATTCTGTCAAAAAGACTCATTCCTGACATTAAATGCTTGACTTTAATTGTTCTTTATACAAGTTTTACTCCAAACGTGTTTGTTAAAAAGGCAGAACATATAAAAAACAAACTGTGAGATTTTGCTGTTCACTACCACATATTCCCTCTTGCACATAAATGATTTAATGAGATAATGGGATTCTGGATGAGAGCGCAAATCCAAAAGGGAGCAGATGCTGCCAAAAAGGTCATTTCTTGATGCCTGTAGCAAAGGGAAATGTTCAAAATGGACGAGTGTAATCGCACCAGGAGGCACTTCATAATGTGCTCTGTAGTCATTCATAAGGTATTTTATTTGTTGTGTTTGATGAAAATAATAAACCTCTTTTATGAAATGGTAGAAATGATGTCTTGTGCTCCCGCTACCTGCTGTGGTATCTCTTTATGTCACTGGAAAAACTTACAGGATATTTAAGTCCCAAGAAAGTGCCTTTAGTTGTCAACATTTAACAAATTCATTGGTTGCTTCATCATAGGTCTTTTGTTCAGGTCACTGCTGGACCCACAAATAAATCCTTTGGATACCTATAAACCTGTAAAATTCCTCTACCCTTCTGCAGAGCTAAAGAATTTGCATCAATTAATTTGTACATACTGAAAGAAAATTACATAATATCGTAAGTCTATACTTTTATATACCTTTCTCATTGATTTTAGGATTTGACGTTTTATTTATAATATTTCTTTATCCTATTTTCTCTCCTATAGATTTTATGCTATCCCTAGCTCTATTGAATTCTGTGAGGCACTGGGTGAATACTTTGAAATAAAGTAACTCTAGCAAGGGAAGTTAGAATTTCCCAAAAGATACACTTTTTACTAAAACCATTAGAAAACTGGGAGGTTAAACCAAAAGTAATGAAAAGAGCACACACAATTTTTGTAATTGACATTTGCTTTTGGTTAGGGGAAAGCTGGCCTTTTCTTTCTGAGCTAGAGCAATAAGAAATTAGCCACTGTATAGGTTGTTGCTTTTAAGAGAAAGGGCAGGTATATGTGCACACTGAAATATATCTTCTCAGGATGTCCTCTTCACCAAATAATAAGTTTAGAGCTTTTAGAAAAGTCTTAAGTTCTTTTTAAAACCACTGCTCCATGCTCTACACGTTGCTTTAAGAAGTAATTTCCAATCCTTCAATCTTTGGATCAGAAGAATGGGGCAATGGAGGGGTTTGTCACATGAACCACCTGTTTTTAGCATGCCTACTGGCACCAGTGGTGTTCCTATGGAATGAGAAATCAGTAAACCTGTGGGATCCACCGTGGATTTGGTGATTTTCAGAGGTGGAAAAAATGAACAAAGGGATTCATTCAATAACCTACATTTAATTTTTAAATATGCAGACTGTAGCCATGAATTTTCTGAGGCGACACTTCTAGAGGATCGCTGTCTCTATTATCACTGGCACAACTGTAGTCATTTACACAAAGCACAAGAAACTTATTCTAGGTAAATATCCATTTACAATCAATGCACCATTTTTGCCAATTTTTAATTCCATATAAATCTCAAATTCTTGATGTCATAATCCACGTTAGATTCCTAGTTACAGATGTTTTGAAAATTTTCTTAGCTTCTCCTTCAAGGTATATTTGAGTCAAGATCCCTCTTGGCAATCAGTGCCACACACTTTATAGATTTTGGCGATCATGAAGAAAGGAAAGACTGACTGTTTCCTCCAGCAGCAGTCCCCTTGGTAGGGTAGCCCAGTCTATGCCCCAGCAACAGGGAAAGGGTGCTGAACCCTTGGCGACGGGACTGAGCAATGGCAATAACAGTTAAGCTTTATGGATCACCCGCAGGTTTATTGCTAGATGCTCCACGGTAATTTTCCTAGTATGACTGTTAACTAGGGGTTGCCATTCTTTTAATAGATATGAAAAGTGAGGGTCAGAGATGCTAATTACTTTGCTCAAGGATGTATAGCTATTAAGCAGTAGAGAACCCAGACTTGACTGACTGCAAAACTAACAGTTTATTCCAGTGTTTTGCCCACTAACCCATGTTGTCTCTCTTATAAGTATTAGCCAATGTTGGCCAAATAGTAGAGTGTTTTCATACCAATACTAATAGTCATTTCACATTTATATAATCATTTAATTTCCACAACCTTTGAAATAGGTAGGCAAAGTATCATTTGTATGTTAAAGAAAAAGAGATTAATTTAGAAACCCTAATGCTACAGAGTCCTTGTATTGCCTCTATAAAACATCTTCCCTCGGGAGCTTTTAGCTCTGAGATCATTCATTCACTCTTTTAATCTTTTCCATCTCCATACTCAGGGCTTTGGAATAGAGTATTGCCTTATAATAGTGTTTAAAATTTTGATTCTGTAAATCAACTTATCAAGGTCATGATAGCTATAAATCATTTTTTAGTTAGGGTGAGAAAATTGAGTCTATTCCAGAATAGAAATATACAATCACTTAGCAGAGAGCTTGGCATACATCAGATATAATCATTAGTTGTATCCAAAAGCTTAATGAAATTAAGAGAACTGTTTACTTGGAGGAGGGGAAGGATATGTTCCACAGAGGTTAATCTCTCAGGAAGGTTATTTCATCTAGCAAACTTAGAATAGCTCTCTTGATAAACTAAATCACTTAATCATTAAACAGATCTCTTAATCATAAGAAAAGGCATGACTATCAATCAGATATTTTGGAGTTATATTTTTTAATGGTTCCTAAACTTAAAAGTGAGAGTTTTCCACTTTTTTCTATGTACTTTCATTTTGGTCTCCTGTAATGTCTTCCTTTATTTAGCACTCATCGCCTTTTCCAGGAAATGTGTCTGTTTCATGTCCTTATTTACTTTCAGAAGGACGCGCCAAAACGGCAGCTACACTGCCTGAAATCCTGCTTAGCTGCAGAAATAGTAGCATGGGCTCCTTCGTTTGACCGCAGTCAACAGCCAGAGAGTGGCTTCTGCGTGAAGCAAAGCTACACTTTTGAGTTCTTGAGCCCGGACCTTTGCTGTTCCTATTATTTTATCTTTTTCTTACACAAGTATGATAAGAAAGGACGAAAACAAGACAAACCTTCTATTTCCTTCGGTTCACTGACAGAAATGAACAAACAAACAAAAAATAAAACAAAACGTGTTTAGCCGCCTCAACTATATACACTATGCACACACACATGCACATGTACACTGTGTGTATATATATATACGTATATGTGAAACAGTTAGATTTCTGTTTATAATATTCATTTAACTAAAGTTGTATATTTAAAATATGTATCATATAAGTACATATGTACCCATTACATATACTTTTACTTTATGTGGTAAAGACTTGCACTTTCTGTTCTGGCTGGCTAGAATTCTTGGGAGCTTCTTCTTTTGGAAAATGAACAAAGTGCTGAAGAGCAGAATAACATCCAGGCCCCAACCGCTAGACCTTCATATCAACAGCTATCTGCACAGAAGTCACCAGGGTATTAGAAAACCAAGACAAAGTGTGTGAAATATTCCTCAGGAAATATTTTCCTTCCTTTTATATGGCCCTCGCTTTGCCTTCTTGAAATGCAATGTTCTCCTGTATTCCTCTACTTTAACAAAACTCCTGAATGCTAAAATCCAACCTAGTGTGACTGACTTGTGGTTAAAAAGAAGAATATTAACTTGTGTTTTAAAGATATACATTTATAAACACATGTAGATTTATACACACACATATTTATTTATTTATCCTGATATAGAGCCACTTGGGATGGTCATTTGAGGTAAATTCAAAATGCAAGCAGCTGCAAAATGTGAGACATTGATTCTGCAGACTTAGCATGGCTCTAGTGAGCATAATTAGAACCAATTACTTGAAGTTAAAAAGAAGGATGCATTCACTCAATATAAAGGTTTGTCTAATAAACAGGATGCTCAGGAGGTAGGTTCCTCAACACTGAAAATAGTAAGGAAGATGTCTTGCCAACTACATGTCAGGAATGTTGAAGATGTTTGGACAGGATTGGTCTAGATGGTCTGGTAGGGTTTCTTACATTTCTAAGATTCTATAATTGTATATCTATTTGAATTTTCCTAATAACAGTGGTAATTAGAGCTTGGATTTTCATTCTCATTTAACACTTGAAGAGAGTATAACAGCAATATTGATGGACCCAAACTCTACAGTGGCCAAGCTAATACTTAGTTTCAATTCCTTATTTTTCTCCAAAAATATCATGTATCCCCTTACTAACTAGACCAGCCAAAACTAACATATTCACTGTTCAATTGAATGTTGAACAGTGAAGAAAACACACTGCTTTTAAGGATAACCTGGTCTATGTTTGTCCTCCCAAGGGACACGTGTATTTTCAAAAAGGAACACAGCAGTGTAAACTACATATACTGATAGATGAAATGTGGAGAGCATAAGGAAACACCATCTGTGCCAAAAAAGAAATCACCCAAACTTTAAACTGGTATTCTCTTTTCCTTTTGAGCTCAAATTTAATAAAATAAAACAAAATATGTTTAGCCACGTCAACTATATACACTACGGACACACATGCATGCACATGTACACTATATATGAAGTAGTCAGATTCTTATTTATAATATTTATTTAGCTAAAGTTGTGTTTTGAAATATATATCATACAAAAATATACGTAAATATATATTTTTTATTGTATGTCTATCTATAGATTTATTTATACACTTACTACTTCCCTGCCCAAGATTCATGAAACAATTTTACTTTACATTAAATATTTATTTATGCTTTCAACATTAGCCACTTTATCTTCACTACAGCATGTGCTGTAATACATTTTTCTGAAGTAAATTATCTTTCCTCCATTTTATTGAAATATGATCTTTATTCAATTTGAGTATAATACTATTCCTGAAAATTTTATCTCACACTGAAACCCAAAACTCCATAATGTTAGAATGCATCATTTTTTATATTTGCCCCATAAATGTATAATCATGATTTCTACAGGATAACAATTTACTACTTTGTAAAGTGAATTTGAAGATATGCTTAGAATGATACCAAATACCTGTAATTGGGGGTAATATTTTCATGAGTATATACCAAATCTATTTTAATTTTTCTTTCTAACTTTTGTTTTTGGTATATAATCTCCATAAGCATCCAAAATGAACATTGACTCAAGTAATTTCAGGCTGCAGTGTATTCTCTAAACAGTGCTTTGTTTCTTTAAATAAATAAATCAAGAGAGAGTCTTGCATTGTGGGAGAGTTTGTAAGGAATCCAATATAAGATACCACTCTCTGTTTTTGAAGATTTATTATTAATAGTATATCACTATTTTAAAACTCATCTGACATTTGGGTATTTTGATGTTTATCAAACAGCAGAAAATTTCCACAGCCCATTGTCGGTGCTCAACCACACCTTCCACCTAAAGCAGCAGAGATTAGCATCTTGATATCTCACTTTGAAACAAAACACTCCTTCTATAGCCCTTGTTCACATTTCCACCTAAACTTGAAACTGAGCCTTTGCATGTCCCGAGAAGCAGAGGAGACTGGAGGAGGCGTGGAAAACACATCCATCACCTGACGCGTTTTCACAAACGCCACTTCTGAGTCTCACAGCACACTGAGTGACAGGACAGAGTCAGCGAACAGAGCCAGCCCAGCAGCATGGAAGCGATCTTCTCTGCAACACATGAACCAGAATGCCACCTGCATGTCCAAGCAGCTAATGTCAAGTTGAAGCAGCTCTGAGCTAAGCTGAATGTGAATGAAAATATTATAGGACACATTGAAACACAGTTTCAGAACACATGAGGATAACCAGGTACCATGAACATCCATCAGCACACGCCACTGACAATTATTAAACACGTTAGGATCAGCAGGTCTTTTGTCAAAGCAACAATTTTAACAAATCTTCAACCAGGAAGGAAATTTATCCTTACCCATGCAAAGTCAAGTCATTATAGCTCAGAGTTTGTCCTAACAATTTTTAGCATGTGCTTTATTTTATTAATTATGCATATCACATATTGTTTTTATAGCTGATTTAAACATTTCCATTTTTAAAGTATGCTACATTTCTGTTGGGTTTGAATAGTCTTTAATGACTTCAAACAGCTGAACAAGATCCATGTTTCAGGGTATTCAGTAGGTTCCACATTCAGATGAGGAGGTAGATGTTTCGGCTAGTACATATGTCCTCAGTAAGGAGCTGCTGAAGCCCTCCAAGGATTTTAACTTAATGGTTACCACCTACGATGCCAACCACTCAACTCCTACTTAGGTACTCGGCAAAAAAGTTAGTTGAACTGAACAAATCTTTGTTCACTTTCCAAGACTCCTAGAACAAGGAGCCCTATAGTTTATTCTAGTGTCCAACACTTTCCCCTAAGTTTGCCCCTACTGAACTCTGGAGCGTCAAAATATTGCAAAACCATAATTCAGGACAGAACTATGCCACTACTCTTGCTTGCAACTAGGTGGAGAATAATGCCATTACTTTAGATTCTTAATTCTATAACAGGTCTAGATAAACCTAATTATGCCATTATAAATGCAGGCACGTTGTTAGTTGAAAAATAATAAACATTTGATTCTTTAAATAGAAGGAAAATGTATTATACTTCAAACAAAGCGAAATTGGATAACATAATATACAATTCAGGCATCTGAATTTTTTTTTTTAAAGATTGGCACCTAAGCTAACATCTGTTACCAATCTTTTTTTTTTTTTTTTGCTTCTTCTTCTTCTCCCCAAAGCCCCCAAGTACATAGTCATATACTCTAGTTGTAGATCCCTCTGGTTCTGCTATGTGGGACGCTGCCTCAGCATGGTCTGATGAGCAGTGCCATGTCCGCAACCAGGACCTGTACCAGCGAAACCCTGGACCGCCAAAGTGAAGCGCACAAACTTAACCACTTGGCCGTGGGGCCAGCCCCAGGTATCTGAATTTTATAAAAGAAGAAATGATGTATCAGCAGCGAATATAACTTTGAGCCTGGGCAGTTCAAAATTAAATTGATTGGTGCAAATTAGGCTTAGCAGATTCTGAAAAGGTCCTATGTAAAACAGATTTCACAGGCTATTAGGATCCTTGGTAGTGCCTCCATAAAAGTGCCACTCTATGAACTTCTAAAGCAACCCAGCCCCTCAGCAAGCTGTTAAATCATATATAGAGTACTACCTGAGGATATGAAATGCTCATGACACCTTTGTCTTTCAAAGTAATAAGGGAATAATTTTAATTTCTGGGCTCATTAAAATGTACTTAGTCATTTAAGAGATTCTATTAGGTGATCCACAGCATATGACAAGTTGAAGAAATGAGTCTTGGGAAAAATTTGAGAAGTCACTTTTCTTTTTGAGCTAATTTTAAAAACGCTGCCTTAGATAGATCTTTAATCTCTATGGGTCCTCCTCTAGTTTCACTTACTGAATAAAAAAAATTCAGAATAGCAATCTATCAGTCTCCACATAACAACTTAGATTTGTTGAAGAGGAACAGCACTCCGGACCTGAATATCCAATTGCCTGCTCAACGTCTCCACTTGCAAGCCTAATAAACACATGGAAACGAATATATCGAGCACTAAAGTGATCCCCGTTCCAACTGCTCCTCCCAGGATCTTCTCTCAGCATGTAGTGACTTGATTCCACCAGTCTCTTAATTCAAAACCCTCACTATTACCCTTTTCTCATGCATACCTCCTGTAAAACCATCAGTCAACCCAATTAGCTTTAGCTTCGACATACAGGAATCTGACCACTCTTCACAGCTTGCAAAGCTATTAGCCTCTAAGAGTAGTGGTTCTGAAACGTGGTGAGCATCAGCAGCCTACCTGGAAGGCGTGATACAATACAGATTTTTGGGCCCCACCTACCTCTAGAGTCTCTAATTCAGAAAGTCTGGGGTGGGACCCAGGTCATGTCGGTGTTGCTCCAGGATCCAACCTTGAGAATGACCATCCTATACTAAGTTGCCATTACATCTTGCCTAGACTGTTTCATATACTCCTTTCTGGTTTCCCTTTTTCAGCCCTTGTTCCCCTGGGGTTTTACTCCAGGTAGGCCAAAGGATCTGCTTTAAATCTCAGCAAAATTATGTCACTCCTCTGCTTAAAACCCACCCACGGCTCCCATCTCACCCAGAGAAGAATCTGGATTCCCTATGATGATCTGAAAAAACTTATGGCATTGACATCACCTCCTCCCTCTCTAAAATCACTAATTCTTCTCCAGTTGTACTGGAGGATGCTCCACGAACATCCAAACACATTCCCAACTCAATACTGCTTGGTTTGCTGATGGTTCTGCCTGCAATACTCACCCTCCAGATTTTGGCATGATACATTCCCTCAGCATGCTCAAATGATACCTTATCAGCTAAAATGGAATATTATAGTCCTAGGAGAGTGTGGAATATAACAAAGAGTATCGTGCTATATTCAGGAATTTAGATTGTACTTGTTAATTTCAGTTGCCTATGAAATAGCTAAGAAAAGATGCCAAGTAAGTAGTATTGCCTATCAGTGTGAAGCTCAGAATGAAAACCTGACTGAAAGGTCTACATTTTGGACTTGTCATAGGATAGTTGGTCAATAACTTTATGACTGTGAATATTTCCAAGGCAAAGTGTACATAGTGAAGAGACAGAGGACCAAATGTGACAGAGGTTTAACAGAGTCCAAAGCAAAAGTATTTTGTGAAGAGAAAAATATTTAGCAGTGTCAAAAACGCTGAGTGACAATACAATTAGGCTCCCAAAAAAGTGTCTTTTGACCTTAAAAACACAAGAGTCATTGGTGACCACATTTTTTGAAGTTTTATGGAGAAAAACGCAGTTTGAAGAAATTTGTGGAATGAGAGGGAGGGGAAGAAATAGAGACAACATAAAACAGATGATAACAGGACTGTTTAGAGATGTGGCTGAGCTATTGTTTTTACAAGCTTGCCTGTAATGGGTAGAAGGAATGAGGGTGGCCATATTAAGGAGATTTGTAACTCTGTTTCACATACACGCCATTCATTAAATGAACTCTGGCATCAGACTTGCCAGCCGTAAGAACAAATGAATAAACATGTTTTGAGCACTTGCTCGGTATCAGGAATTATGCAATGTTCTCTCATGTATATGACCACCTGAAATTCTGACAACGTCCCAACATGGGTAGAGTCATCAAAACCATTAAGTAACAATAACATAATTGTCATGACTTTTTTGTAAGTTAAACTTTCCAGAGTCTCTATTCAACATGTATTTCCAAACTCCTGTTCTAGCATCCCGCTAAACTACCCCACAGTCACATGCTGATTTATCCTAATCCAGCTCTCTAGGCCAGTTAAATTCTCCTCCTGCCCACTCACAGCAATTTCCTTGGTACTTTCACTCAAACATTGACTAAATGCCTACTAGGTGTAATGTTTAATCATCTACCCAGACATCGCGAGTCAACTTGGATTAACTTTTTAAAGAAAAAATGTGAACTGTTTCAAACTCACCAGTCATTTAGACACTTCTCCATTTTTGCTTCTAATAGTCACTGCTGCCTGCTTAGAAGGTTGAAATAAGATATTTCAATTTTAATGCTATATTGGATTTATACAGTGCCATTCTCTCAAAGAGCCTGGTGACCTTTATCATCTGTCCTCGCAAATCTGTAGAACAGGCATTATTCTCATTTAACAGCTGACAAAACAGGCACAGAAGGTAAAGTGACTCTCTCACATTACGTTCCCTCACACACTTGCGTAGCAGTAAACTAAGAATGTAAAAGTCTTTATAAAATGTGTACCTCTAGGAAAAAGAGTTATTTAAGTGATGGTTTGCACTGTTACTTTAACATAAATCAGAAGGTTAAATTAATATAGAAAACATAATTCACTTTATTACTACTATTAGAAATCATATAACAAATATTAAAAGAATGCAACATTTACCTTTACTTAAATTCTGATTAACTAAGAATACTTTTGTTGGTTTAAGTCTTTAAAGCAAAAGTTTCTCAAACAGGATAATACATCTCTATAACTTTTTCACTTCAGAGATGGCCGTTATCCCATTCTGATAATGTCTACTAACTCTAATTACCACAGCCGAACAATGAAGAAAATCCTCAGGATTCCAAAAGGATTAAGAAAACGCCAACAGGAGGTAAGTCTCTATTTCTCCTACTACTTGATTTCACAAAACCATTGACTAATTCATGATTGAGAGTACAGCTATGACTTACTGCTTAAACCATCTGCAGTGAGCCTAGTACGCTACAGCCCTTCTCACTCCATGACAAAATCCTACTCATCATTCAAGGTCAATTTCATCAAATTAGTCTACCTAAATCTCACCAGACTCTGAGCTCTCTGAGAAATCCTAACACAGGCATGGGTGAGAAAAAATTGAGAGAGTGATTATCTTAGTCCTAGCCTTACAGTCAGTACTTTAAGAATATCATCTCAATTAACCACACAACAGAACAAGCCTATGTAATAGGCACTGTCGCCATCACCATTATCCACCCCAGTGCTTCTCCAGCTAGAATGTGGAAACAAATACCTTGAGGGGCTTGTTAAAATGCAGATTCTAAATCTACAGATCATGGGGAGGGCCTGGCATTCTGCATTTCTAACTAGTTCCTTGGTGATGCCCACTGGGATTTCACTGAGGAAACCAACGCTCAGAGTTTACATCACTGGCACATTACCACACACCTGGCATAGATACCAGAATTCATCACCCAGTGTGATTCCAAGGCCTAGACTCTTAATCAGGGCTTAGCAAGCTACAGCCCACTGGCAGTCCTGGTACACAGCCAGGCCCAGTTGTGTAAGTATTGCCTGTGGCTGCATTCTTTCTCGCTTCTGATAGCAGAGTTGAGATGGTTGTGACCAAGACAATATGGCCTGCAAAGCCTAAAATATTTACTATCAGGTCCTTTCTAGAAAAAGTTTGCTGACCTGTGCTGTTAATTGTTGCACTATATTGTCATGTTAACTTGTTTTTTTAATGCCCAGAGCTGGATGTATAGAGAGTGCTGTGAAACAAATGCTTAGAATCCATTCAGTTTGAAATAACAGCTCCCGTCTATCACTCCATGTCATTTCATCTGAAAGTTTTATGATGCATAATTTTCTGCTTTGTGATGTATTTACCTAATACCTGCATGATCTCACCTTTGACCATTAGTCGTTAGAGTGGCATACAATTACCTAAAGAGGGTTCCAGATGGCCCACTGGAGTGCAAGAAGAAAACAACAGAACTTCTATTTGTGTTTTGTCTTACTCTGTGTAAATTTGTATATTTGTATATGCTTTAGGATTATTCCTAATGTGTATTACAGTGACATTCCCAATAAATATTAACTAAGTGACACATATTTGTACTCTCCCTGTAGCCAGCAGAGTGGCTTGTATATAGCATGTACACAGTAAATCTTTGCAAAGCACTCACTCATTTAGTAAAGTTTTTTTTTGTTTGTTCGTTTGTTTTTACTTTAAAAGCCTAGATGTGATTACTTTCATCAAGGTTTCAGACTCTGGGATGGACGGATATGGCCAGAAAATAAAAAGTCATTGAAACAGGGAAGGGAAAATTTTACCTTCCCTGCATGTGGCACAGAGGATTGTTGAAATACGTTGGCATTTGGCCCAGAATACTCTATGACCCTTTCTAGAATATTCTATGAAAAATGTGGAAATTCAGGTCTTAGAAGCAGGAAGTTTTGTAGAGGGAAAAGCGAACAAGAGGAAACTATCCAAGTGGAGTTGAAGGAGGATAGAGAAGGGGCCTCAGAGGCACAGAAGTTATGGAGAAGAAGGCTTCAAAGATGAACATGGCAAAACAGCACAGCAGGTGGAAATCCCTGAAGGGAGCAGCTAACGCTGCCTCCTTGTTGCTCAACGTCCTTCCCTGACTGCCTTTGGTGGGGAGGTTCTGGGCACTGAGCACCAGGGCCTTACCTTGAACAGTTGTAACTCTCTGAGTGCCCAAGTCATCATTCTAAAGCATCAGTTTCCACTGTAAACTACTGCAGAGGATTGATCTGAGTCCACCCAGACTCCAAATTCTTTGCAAATTCTTTTTTGCATAAATCCCTTGATGTGAGCCTTTTTCATCTCATTTGCCTCTTTCCCCTAGGATCAAACTACAAAAGCAGACTAGCTGAAGGAGGACCTGCCAGAAAAAGAGGTTCTGCTTCAGTCCCCTTCCTCAGATCAAAATGCTCACTGGAGAGAGAGGCAATGTAAACGCTGTTAAGCAACGCTGGGTTTTTATTCTTAGGGTCACACGTTTAGCTGGCTTTGAAAATCGACCACGTGCTAACCACAGTGCTAGATGCCAGCTAATGTGCTCCTGCTTTTAAATTTGGCAACAATCTTACGAAATAGATACTAAACCCATTGAAGAGATAATTGAAATAAATAGAAACCGGATGTTCTTTCTTCAACATTGGTGGTTCTCAAACTATCTACAGTAAAATATCAGGGTCTTTTGTCTTCGTTTTAAATTTTCCAATCTGTTATTGATCATTAATTATAGAACACACTAAAAATAAAGTCCTAGAAATATGAAAAGAAAAAAAGAGTAAAATACAAGCCTGATTTTTTCAGTTATTAGATTCAACAGACATAAAATCACTGTCACATTGTCATGAAAGTTTTGAAGTGCTGATTCTTAAATTTTGTATTTATATTGCCACATAATAGTAACAAACACAATTGGCAGAAGTCTATGGATCACACTTTGACTAGTGCTCTCTACATCACACAGATCTGAGAGCAGTGTTTTACACACCACAGCCCACGAAGAATATTTCCACTCAGCTCCTATTGGTAACCTCTCCCTTTCTTATGATTGTAGCAAAATTAATTTAACTCTATGCTAATGTTTACAGGATTTACTGGATCTGAATGTGAGCTCTACCACTCACCACTAGTGCAACTTTAGGCAAGTGTTTCAACTTCTAAGCCTCATTTTCCTTTGGCTACAAAATTGGGATAATGACAGAACCAACTCCACGGTGTTATATTGAGGACTGAATGAGTCAATGCATGTAAAATGCTTAGAATTCATTTTAGTACATTGGAAACTCTCAGATTTGTGTTGCTGCTACTCCTTTTTTTTAATAAATCAGTTTTTTTGGCTGAAGATGATTAGCCCTGAGCTAACATCTGTGCCAATCTTCTTCTATTTTTTACTGTGGGTTGCCACCACAGCATGGCTGATGAGTGGTGTAAGTCTGTGCCTGGGATCTGAACCCATGAATTTGGGCCACCGAAGCAGAGCACACTGAACTTAACCATTTGGCCATGGGGCCAGCCCTGTTGCTACTCTTAATAATAAATACGACACCAAAAATATCTTTATCCTTATCATTCTGCTCTTACCATATGTGCTGCCTGAAAGTCTTTCAGTGCTTTTACATGTCAACACTGTCTAGTGATCTTTAAACATCCACAATTTGTATTCTTATTTACATCTTTGTGATAAAAAACAATTTCAAAAAAGGGAACGAACATTTATGAAGTGTTTAATCTCAATGACATTTCCTTTCCACCCCCCTCAAGACACTCCCATAGCACTTGTCTAAGGCAGGACACATCTAATTCTCCAGTCCTTTGTACCTGAGGGCCAGGAAACCATGAGCGCATCTTCTTCGCCTTAATTAGAATTACCTAATACATCCTAAACCTAGTAAAAGCTCAATAATGCTTACAAAAGGAAAGTCCCAATAACCTGTCAAACCTGGACATCTCCACATGAACTGTTTATAATGGACTAACATAAGTTGACAGAACTCATCAACAGAAATAAGTGTTTTATGTTGGATAAACATAGCGTTGTTTCTTTTACTCCAATAAATGCTTAGTCTACCCAAACGTCATTCGGGAATCAAAGATTTCTTGAAATCAACTATTAAAGGAAGATTACAACTGTTTTTTTCCTTCAAATAAAAAAGAAGACATCCTACTTGACTGTAATACTAAAGCACAGTGCTGCCTTGAAACAAGGGGATTAATCAGACTCTCTTTATGAATTCCTTCCATCTCCAAGGATTTAATCGAGTACATGAACCATTGTTTTCAAACTGTATTACCATTAGCTAATTACCACCCATTTTGATAAGGAAACGGGGTGCCACAAAGAGGAATCATTCTGAGATATAAGAGGTAAAGTTTTCAAAGTGTATTCTTCATACCTTGGATTCATTTAACCATGTTATCACCGTATCAATCTGCCAGGATCCTTATCTCATTGTCATGTATTTTGAATATTTGTCATTAATATAAAAATAGTTGCACTTGACCATCTGTTAACATGGAAACAAAAAAAATATAAAATGAAAAGATTTTCTGTAGTCCCTAGTATCAGATGAAAATATATCTCATTCTCACTAAATAAACTACCTGAAAGTTTACTTAATAGAGGGGCATCGATCCCCACTTCTGACCCTTAAATCCTTCTTACAGGTCCTCTACAAAAGCAATAGGACAGCATGAACATTGAGGAGTGTGCAGTATCATGATCTAAATTTAGACTTTAGCCAGGGAGGAATGATTCAGGAAAATAGCAATCCCTCAAATAAAGAAACAGATTTTAGAATCTTAAGAGCATCAATATCCTTTCACAGAGCTTCTAGACACAGAGTGCTGGGGACATCTTACAACTTCAGTAACTTGAGGGGAAGAGTTTAGATATGACATAAATCAGCAGCTAAATGAACATACAGACAATAACTTACCAAAAATTGTGAAGGGTTCTTGGGCTCACAGAACCCTGTCTATGACAGCTGTCCTTTCCAGTTCTACTGTGAGAGCTTGGGATCGTTAATGGAGTATGAGGGGAAGGGATCATACGTGTACACCCTACCCACATGCAAGAGATGCGGCAGGTTATTCCCATGGAAAAATCTCTCCGTGATATAGGAACTGAGCATCTTACTGTCATTTAGAGTGATCTAGGACTACCAGGAGAAGGAAATACTGAGACAAAATGTGAATTTATCCATGAAAGGGGAAGACAGACTTCTTCCATGCCTTGTAGCTGTCATGGTAACAATGGGACTGAATTTAACACTTTACTCAAGTATCTTTTTTTTGGGTAGACAGTTCTCTGAGATTAAGGATATTGAATAAATATTAAGTATTATCATAAATCATTAGTAATGCTACTATAGGTTTAACATAACCAAATAGAATTTACTCCCACAGGAATTCGACAATAGCTTCACAAATCAGCTTATTTGTAGTAGCATTTTCTTCAGTCACTGATTGATGTAAAAGATAATGCAATAATTGTCAAGAAAGTAAATTTGATGTGACTCTGACTCAGTAAATATTTTACATACTTATTACAAAGGACCTAGCATTACTAGAAGATTCTTTCCTGTTTTATGGTTCCTTTTGTGACACTTCTCTCTACTCTCAGTGTGAGGAACAACAGTTTTTAATTTCTCTCTTAGGCATTGTTCACTCTAATGCAAAGATAGTAAGTCATTAGACTATCCCACTAGTTGATGAGAAAACACAAAGAAAGCTCAGTAAGAATGTTTAGAAAGTAGAACAAAGTGTTTCCTCACCTCTGGAATGGCTAGAGTATTTTTCCTCCTTAATGAGAGAGGCAGAACCTGGAAGTTTTGTCTGGATGAAACCAGTTGGATCTCTTAGTCTTAAATGTTCCTTTGAGAGGTGTTAAAAGTTATCCCAACAGTGCCAGAAAAATGCCACCTATTTCATTTCCATCAACTCTTTTTTGGCTCTTTATAAGACTGAAATACTCTAGTCCAAAGTGGAAATGGTTATAAAACATTTATAAAATGGTCATGTATTTTGTGGATATAATAATAACTTTGAGGTTATAAATATGTTCTGAAGTGTGAGGAGGTATTCTCTTCCTTGATCATGGTTTCATGCATTTCCCGAAAGGAAACTTAGCTCATCTTCCCAAAGGAAAATACTGTGTTTAATATGTGCTGTTTCAGCGTCGGTACTTATTCCTCCTCCTTCTATGTGGAAAAGGGAATCATCTGATTGGTGTGAGTGCAAAGTACTTGGAATCTACTGGGCTAAGTCACCAGTAGGGGAAAGTTTGTGTCTCAAAACCAGACACAGGGTCCACCATGTTGTTCTCATACTTTTGCAGCTTCTTGAATCCATGAAAGCGTTTTTTTTAAAACTTCTCCCCCATTTATGCACTCTTGGCTGGGTTGTTAATCACTCTATCCAGACACCCACACTGACGGAATTATACAAGCAGAACACCAAATGTCCCTGGCCACCGTGTGTGGATGAATGGTCCACGTAGGGCCAATGAGAAATTTCCCTAAAAATCACATGTAATAGCAGGAAGAAAAACTACCTTTTTACTCAAGTAGTTAAATTGGGCATGTTGGATATTCTCCATTTTTCCCTTAATACTTAACTCCCAGCTCGCTCCGTACCCTTGGGAGCTGACCGCCAGGGCATGCATTAACTGGATTCTTTTACACTCAGTTGGGTTTGGCCAGTGGGGGCACTAGTAGATGAAAGAGAAAGAAGGAAGAGAGGTTGGAGCATCTGTTCTCCCAGTTCTCTCCTTCTGGGCTGCAGTTTGCCAGTGGCTGTGTTTTTCTACTGAAGGCCTCAGTTCCAGTGCAGTGTCCCTCTCTTATAGCTGCGGTAGTCTCTGGCTTAGTAACCTGTCCTTCCACCTATTCCTTCAGCCTAGGAGTGCAGCCATTCTCCATGCCAGCACGGAGTGCCTCATTATCCCTTCTAACTGTCTCTTAACCTGCCTGAAACTCTCAAATAGCTTCCTTTTCAAAGTCTCTTTAATCAACCCATTTGACTATACCATTTCTTTCCTGCAAAGTATTCCAGACTGATAAATATCATGACACCGTGAGAATGAGCCTTAGTCTGAAAATACCCTCTTAATTGCCCTGTAGAGAAAGCCTGCATTCAAACGAAAACCCATTGAGAAAAGGCGAACTAAGAGATGAAGAAAAAGATGAATATCTAAAAACTATTTCTTCGTCATGGCTTCAGGTGTGCTTGAAGCCAGCAAAACCCCTGAGCGTTAAATGTTATATGATTTAATACATTTTCATTTTCTTTGAGGTAGTTTCGATTGGGTTTTTGACACCTAGAACTGAATAGAGAGGTATATCTTCTGTAATGTAATATATGCAGTTCTGAGAATTTCGCATTCTGCAACATCAATAAAAATAATAGGGTTTATGAGAAAAATAGGTTTGAGGGCAGAGCATTCAAAACCTGTACAACTACAACTCTGTATCTCACTCACAAAGATAATCTTCATAAAAATACCACCTCATTTTTTTTTAAAAAAAGACACATTTCCAATATAAATAAACCACAGTGAGCAATACGGCACAAAACACTATTGGTAGAGCAAATAGTCAAAACTGGTCCTCATAGAAGATGGTGGAGTGTATGGGTATCTTGGACATTAGAATACTCCTCCATAATTCACTGCAGTAAGCTGGGTTAGTGTACTTTGTGTTTAACTCCTATTACTTCGTGGCAAAAAAACTTAATGGGTTGGGGAAAAAAGTGTATAAGTCAATGAGACTTCCATATTATGCTGACATCATTATCCTGTTTACAAATAACATATGGGTTAATTCACACTGTAGAAGCATGTGTTGTACCAGAATAGACCGCAGGCCTATACAGCTATCTTTTTTCTTTGCTCAGTTATTCCACCGTGATTTAGAAAGATGCACGTTTTGCATTTATTTTATCAGTAATTACCTCTAAGTATTTTAAAAACACGTCTGAATCTGTTTTTCATTTCCATGGAATCTCCTAGTCTCAGAAGGTTTGTCATAAAGACTTCTTGCTTCAGCATCATAGATGCAGTATCTTTATACACCACGCATTAAAAGATATCTAAAATGTTCTCCTATTTCTTGTAATAACTACACCATAGGGTGGCAGCTGTTCTGAATATGCTGGGGTGTGGGTTAAGTTGCACCTTTATTTTAACTGAAAGATAGTATATTCATAATATATTTATATGATCAGTATTATATTTCCATTTAACAGAGGGGGTATTTTAAGGTAATCTAATACTAGGAGTTGAGATATCATGGCACAAACTGGTTGGTTGTTCACCAAACTTTTTTCCTTTCCTTCCAGGCACACAACTGGACTATATTCCTCAGGCTTATTTCCAATCAGGTATGACCTTACAATTAAATTCTGGCCAATGAGCTCTGGACTCAAGTAATATATGACCTTTCCAGACTTGAACCATGGAGGCTTCTTTCTAGTCTCCCACTTCTCTCTTCCCCTTGTCTCTTGGCTGCCTGCCAACGATCAGAGTATTTTCGGGAGTCATGCATTAAAATGGCAGGTCCTCTGCCAACTTAGGCCCCTGAATGACTGGGTGGGTCGGAGGCTCCCACTCTACACATCCACCGCTTTTTACTCTACAAGAATAAGAAACAAACTTCCATTGTGTCAAGTCACAGAGTCTTCCAGATTCACCTATTATAGCAGCTTTTGTTGTCTTACCTAATAGGTAGAGCTTCTGATAGATGTCATCTAGGTTCTTATTCAAAAACTGCAGACCCAGATGAGGAATAAAAGGTAATTTTTAAAATTCTTGTGTTTTTTTGCAAGTAATCCAGCACTTAAGTGAATAAGAACAATCTGGGGGCTGTCGAAGCAGGAAGGTTCACCTACATGCCAACCAGTTTCTTTGCTCAGTTGACGTGTTTTAACCAACGCACTTTTGGTTGCAAGGATCATAAGGCTACCCAAACTATCTCACACAGAAAAGGAATTATTTTAAGGTATATGGAATCTTACAGAATTCTTGGAGAATGAACTTTGTGGGAAGGAATTAGGATATGTCAGGAACTGAAGAATCTACTGCCTCTGAGGTGCAGCTGGTGTTTTATTCTTGCTGTTCCTGCATGTCGATCCCATCCTTTCTCTAACCACCAGCTTCACCTGCTTGCTCATTAGGCTTATGGTCCAGCATGGCCACCAACCCAACGTTCACCAAGATGGAACAACAATCTCTGAGATCAATTTCTTGACAGAAGAAAAATGAATGGATATGAATGGATCTGATAAATTAAAGTAATCCTTGATTCAGTAAACCTTGTATACTAAGCTTTAATTAGGTCTTCATTGCCCTTGGATTAGTGATGTGTTACTCTCTAGACCAATGAGTCTTGGCTGGAGAGGGCTGGGCCACATACATACTCATGCGTCAGGGAGTATGTTTAAGACAGGCAATAGTGGGTATGTTTAGAACAAAATGGCAGCCAGCTGGGCTGTTTGTGCTACTTTGTGAAGGGGAGACAGGAAACAAATGCTTCTAAGTGTTCTTTGCTCAGTGTGGCTTTCTGGTGTTTATCCTGGCTCCCCAAAACACCAGTAGGAATCAGATGGTCCCTCGGACAATCATTACTTCTTTCAATTAGAAGTTTTGGTATAGTTCTTCTAGGGACATTGCCAAGCATAAGCTATTCCTCTGATAAAGCTATTCTTCTATGAAGAGGCATAGATGAAATAAACACTTGGTGAAATTCAACCTTTTATGCACTATGTCTGAAAGAAATTACCCAAATTTTTAAGTTCGTTGATGACAACCATCTAATATTGATATAGATTATCTCCATTTTTGCATAGATTAGTAATTTAATTGAATTTAGATGTGAGAAGACAGGATTAGGCAAGTATGTTAAAAGTCAACATTTTACGTGAAATTCTCTATTGCTCGTTGTCATTATCAAATTATGCCTTGGGTTGACCCATTATCTGGGCCACATTTCTTCAAAATGGCAAACACTCTAGATTTCATTGGCACAATTAAAGGTACTGAATTGCAGAAACTACAATTTATATTTCTTTGTACTTATTCTAAACCTTAGCTTAATGTTGCACATATTGTAGGTACTATATTTCTTGGTTATTTTATTCTGACTCTCTTTTTTTAGAATGAAATTCCTCTTTTTTCTTGGCTCTTCATTTCTTCCTTCATTTGTAGATGAGGGCTTTCAAATTCAATTGCAGCTCTACTCTCGGCCTAGAGCAGTACAATGTTTCCTTCATGTCCACTGAACATAAACAATATGTTAACTGCTATTAATATAATACTTTCTCCTGTCCATTAACTACCCACCTCCTGATTTCCATGCCGTTTCTCCCTCATCTTCTAAGATTCTTGTACTCTGAACAATCCAAGATACTTGATTCTCACCATGTTAATTTCCATAAGAGTTTCCTTACCATTCTCCTTCCTGGAAGATCCTTTGAGCATGCTTAATAGACAATAATGGGGGGAGGCTGCTATTTTGTATTCAAAGAGCCAAGTTCAAATCCCAGCTCTTACATTTACTCTTAGTTTGACGAGAAAGTTACTTAACTTCCTTGAGTTTCAGCTGCCTTGCTTTAAAACTCAACGAGAAAAACAATTTTGCTGAATGCTTTTTGGGGAGGAGAGAGTATTGAGATTGCATATGTTAATTCCTGTTCCTCTGTTTCTCTGTCAAATCTTGTTTAGCCCATCTACCACCCAGATCAAATGTCACTATTTCCCATTAAATATATGCTTTATCATTTTCCATATTGAAGTGTCTAGTTCATGTGTACACCTAGTTATTCCAGTAAAGAATGAGATCTAAAACTTTCACTCTTTCCTACACAATTCCCAGGTCTTAATTGGGAGGTATAGTAGTGCAGTGGATGACAACGATCAACTCCAAGTTTGAACACCAGCTTGCTTTCTGTGGAAACTTAGACAAGCTACCTAAAATCTCTGTCCTTTCTGTATTCATCTGCAAATGAGGGTAATGTTAGTAACCTATCTCATATATTTTCTATAAGGATTAAAGGAGTTAATATATGTGACAAACTTTGAATGTATCTGACACATAGGAAAGGCTCATAAAATGCTGGCTATTATTATTGTTAGTTAGGAATATTATTTTTGCCATTTTTTCTAACCAACAGCCACCCTGCAAGTACCTAAGAACAATTCAACCAGTATAAAAGGAATGCATCCATATTATGTTGAATTTTCATACACAGCCTTATGAGATTTATCTTACACACCCCAAGTCCTAACATGAGGGACACTATTTTCAGGAGTCTGCCTCACATATAAATCTTATTATTTTGATGAAAGCATATCACAAAATATCTGTACTAACACGACAGTGAATTCCAAATAAAGCTTAAAGGGCATTATATTACAGTCATGGAAATAGCTTGGGAGAAGACTTATGGATTCAATGGCAATGTGTTCTATAAATCAGTCACCCAGTGTGACAGTAGGCACTGTGAAAAGGGATGATACATTTCATGTGGGATGGGAAAATTGCGTGAGAGATAAACAATGATATACCTTATAAAGATAAACATATGCTTCAAAGACACCACCTTTATCTTTCCCCGTAACATTTTTTTCTTTCTTACTCTTCACAACCAAAATAAGGCTATTTCTTCATTTATAGACATAGGGAAACATATCCACGCCGTAAAACGAATAAGCATATTATTTTTATTTGACATGATTAATATGAAAAGTCATTTGAGTCACTGTAATGTTGGTGGCTATATTAAATAAACACCAAAACTGGAGTAGCTTAACATAACAAAGGTTTATTTATCATTCTTGTAATAATTCATCAAGGATGTTCCTGATTCATGGGCAGCTCTATTCTCCAAAATGCCTTCAGTTGTGTAGATTGGTGACTCCTGTGGCCACAGATTCCTCTGCATCCCAGTCAATAAAGAGAGAAAGTGAAGGTAGAGAAAGATAGAGAAGGTATATGTGTTTCTCACCATTTTTCCCCCACAATGATATATCCTTTCTCTTCTTACTCAGTTGGTGAAAACTAGTCATATAACTCCACCCAAATGCAAGGATGATGGCAGTGGTGGCACCTGTAAAGACAGGACCCTGCTGCACAGCCTTTTCCAATGGCTTTATAGCAAACTACAGCAGAGGGAGCCTGAATTTTGCTAGACACTGATTTCTTTCTGCCACAGGTACATCAGCTAAATACGCTAAAGGAGATACACTTGTAACTATGAACCTAAAGGTCCGGCCAATCATTTAAAGGTATTAACTCTAAAGGACAGAAATAAAGTCCAAGTGGGAAGGACCCCCTAAGCAGCTTTGATCCATCTTCTTCGAAGCTGCCTTTCCTCCTTCTTTTCCCCTCAGACAATTACAGCACACAGGGAAGGAATTGTGGTTGGATTTCTCCAAGCGCGTGTCCCCTCTAGCCCTTTGTAAGAATGGAAACATAACCATTTTAGGAAGTTTTAAGTTACCTTTCAAGAACTCTTACCATCTTCTGTGGAAGATACAGTAGTAGTAATGATCAACAGAGCTAATATAGGCAAATCTCTGAATCTTTAGAGATGTCCTTTTTCTTATCTTGTAGTGAAAAGATTGAACAGAAAGCTTTCTAAAGATCTTCCCAGTTATACTAATCTGTGAATTAAACAACGGTGGGGAATGAAGGAGAAGGAGGGATAGTGTAAAAAGAGGTAGACTATAGTGCTTTTTAGATCTGGCTCATTGCTACGGAAACTTGTGCTTTGGAATGTTCAAAATCAAAATCTCAGTCTCTTAGTCCTGTATGGATTCACATTTTTCTACTTAAATATATTTATTACTGAAATACTAATAAATTAAGATAAACTCCAACCAATAAATGGTGACATTGCCAACAATCAAAACTTCAGTGCCCTCACCACCCAGAAGCATAAAGACACAAAAAATAAAAAACTCAGTGGAAGAAAATTAAACTAACTGTTCCCAAACCTAAAAATTTAATATTAATCAATGTGATCTTCCAAATTAACTAGTTAATATGGAAGAGAAAGCTTTAATACAATGTTTGTGTTGAACATTTTCAGTTGTAAAATGCATAGTATATAAATATGTAAATAGAAAATTGTTTAGTTGACACTTTCTAGAATTAGTTTATATATTTTTGTATAGCCAGCTACCCACAACTATAGGTAGCCTAAAGAAAGAAAATTTGATCTGGTCAATCACCTCACAAAGGCCATAAAACTTGGCTTTTAGATTTCAATAAAAGGGCATCTGAATTTACAAAATGTAGAATGCTTCATGTTTATGCTCATAAAAGTTAAAGTCTGAGTGATTCACACTGATTCAAATGAGGCTATGAAAATATCCTCAGGAAATTTAAGTCACAGAGGGGGAACTGGCCAAATACTAATAGAATATCTAGGAACTGAAAGGTACATATTATACAAAACACATCATATCTAGATACTTGATGAATCCATGGCCTTACTATGTATTATTCACTTGCATGAGCAGGTCAATCAAATAATAAGGAATTAAGCAATAGAGAGAGAGTGTGCAGTAGAGATGGAGGTCATCCTAACATATGAGGAGGTGCTAAATCATGGCACAGTGAAGCATTAAACTACATTGCTCATCCTAAAATCTTGAACCTCAATTTCTCCAACTGGAAAATTCACATTGGAAAAGATTTTAGAGGTCACTTCATCTAACTCAAACATTCTAGTAATCTAAACCACGTATGTTGCAGGTCATACATTCTCTAGAAATATCACAATATTTTTTTTCTTTGCAAATGCTATCACTTACCACAATTCAATTATGAAAAAGAAAATATTTGGTTTGTTAGAAAGGAAGCTCTTGGGGCTGGCCCTGTGGCTGAGTGATTAAGTTTGCATGCTCCGCTTTGGCGGCCTGGGGTTCTCCAGTTCAGATCCTAGGCGCGGACCTACACACCACTCATCACGTCATGCCATGGCAGCATCTCACATAGAAGAACTAGAATGATCTACAACTAGGATATACAACTGTGCACTGGGGCTTTGGGGAGAAAAAAAAAAAGAAGAAGATTGGCAACAGATGTTAGCTCAGGGCCAATCTTCCTTACCAAAAAAAAATAGAATAAGAAAGAAAGGAAGGAAGGAAGCTCTTGGGCATTTTTATCTGCAATGTGGATGAGATTAATTCTTTGGGGAAAAGGTTATTAAACATATAAAAATAAGAGTAAAGTAGCATCTAAAGAAGAAAATTTAGATCATCCATATTCCTACCACCTAGAGATAACTTCTGCATTACTTCGTACTATACTAATTTAGAATAGGTTACTTGAAATGAAGGGTCATCTATAAAACCAAAGATATGTATAAATACAGGGGTAAGCACATTTCAGAGGTAATCTCACAACTCTTATAATTAAATGATCTTTTCAAACATCCCCTTAAGCACTTGAGAAACCTTTATTTGCATAGAAACAACCCATATGTTAATTGAAAATCATTCCAATCTACTAATTCAAACAAGTTCCTAGGGATCTATCACAGACAACACTTACATAGTCAGCCTAGCTTTTCACACCAAATGCTCTTAAAATTAACCTAATTGAATTTCCTTTAATATTTTCATTAATTCACACCACATTTATACAGACTTCCCCTACAAAGTCCAAATTGGTATGTTTAATTGTACTTCAGAATGATTTAGAAAATTAAATCAGATAAGAAAAATGAAATGACATTTTCAGAATCTTATAACTAATAAGAACATCTATGAGGGCTATAGGAAAATCAAGGACTAAATTATAATATTAATGTAATATAACAATGAATGTAATATATCAAATTAATGATGTGATAAAATATTATACTAATTTGCATAGGAAAATAATTAAAACTTTTCTCTGTTATCCCACTATTTGAAAAGAAGTGCAGGATTTTAAGTAAATGAGGATGGTATACCTAATAAATATAGGTAATGTTGTACACACAAAGTTTTCTTTGGAGACTCCATAATTATTGAGTTGAAGTGGTAAATAGACCTCAAAGAAACAAGCAGTCATCTTCCTATTTCCCTTCAAAAGCAGATCTACTCCTGAGCTGCTTCTCACTTGAACAACTGGACATATTTACTCCAAGATGAGTAGCAGTGGGGCTTTATTTAACAAAGTCTAATGATTCTCCTGATCAATAATGAGAGGACCATGGGTGTGGAGTGTGTGCAAATGCAGAATACATATAAGTTCTTGATTTTAACGCATAAAAGAGATCATTAGCACAAATTCAAAAAAATGGCGCTTCACCTATAAAAGAAATGATTTGAATAAGGATGCACCCAGCTTGGTTGGCAACCTAAGAGTAGTTATTGGTATTAAAAACAGTTTTGAGAAATAGCTAATGACAAGCAATGACCCTCCCTAGAAGGAAGGAAGGAAGGAGGAGAGGGAGGGAAGGCAGAAAGGGAAGATGGAAGGAAGGAGGGAAGGAAGGAAATCCCAATATATTGCTTGGTACATTAACTAGAACCCTAGAGAATGAATTAAAACATCACTCAAAGACTATAGAAGATTTGTATTTGGTCTAAGCAAAAAACAAACAAATAAAAAACCACAAAAGGCAAAAACAAATGATTAATACAAAACCAATAACTGAACTTCTACTTTTGGATTGTGATGAGATAAAAGAGACCAGATTTATACTTTATATGCCCACCTTAAACAACAGGAAAACTAGTATATATTTATATAATTTGCATAAATATGTGTGAATATATGGCCATGCGTTGCTTAGCGACAGATACACATTCATAGAAATGCATTATTAGGCGATTTTGTCATTGTGCAAACATCACAGAGTGTACTTACACAAATCTAGATGGGATAGCCTACTGCACACCTATCATATATGATACTAATCTTATGGGACCACTGTCCTATAAGCAGTCCATCATTGACCCAAATGTTATTATGCAGCACATTACTGTACCTGAATATGCACATGCATATATATAACACATATGTACATCTGTATTCATATAGCTACATTGGATAACAGGCAGGAAGAGAACAGTGATCCCTGAGAGATAAAAAAGAAATTAGATGAGTGCTGTAATCACCCCATGTCATTGCCTAGAGAGAGATTCTAGGACATAGCACAGGGAGGAGAAACCTAACCAGAGGCCAGTGGGCTTTCTGAGTTGAAGAATCAGAATTTGGGCTTTAAGGAACCCGAGATGGCTAGCAATTTAAGGAAAGAAAAGAGAGAAGTTGGCATGAAGAGGAGAGAGCTACACAGAGAGAAAGATTTGAAAACCACAAAGGAGTCTCTTAGAGTCTTTCGCCACATAGTGATCTGTCTATGTATGTGGGGAAGTTAGCAAGGCTGTGGAAAGTACAGGGAAGGAGTAGACGGGAAAATATTCAAAGCCTATAATAGAACCGAGGACAACTTGTGTTCCCGCCTGCACAGGGCATCAAGTAGCATCCTCAGAAAGGTATTGCTTTAGCAGAGAAGCCAGATGAGCTCTAAACTAAGGCTACATGGGACTTGATCTAATAAAGCTTAAAAGCAAACCTCAGAAGAGTCAAACTGCTTTCAAGTAACTTTATTGTGCAGCAGAACAAAATCCTCCACAAATGAAAACGACAACAAATTCAGCAACCAACAACATAAAATACACAGTGTCCAACATCGAACGAAAATTTTAAAAAATAAAAATAAAAAAACAAGGAAAGCCTTGACCCAAAACTAGGAGGAAAACATCAACTGAAACAAATTCAGAAATGACGGATCTAGAAGACAGGTAAGGACCTGTTATAAATACAAGGAAAGACCTATTATAAGTATTCTCCATATATTCAAGATGGTAGAGGAAAGCACGCCCATGCCTTGAAAGAAATGAAGTAATAAGAAAAACATCCAGCTGAAACTTCTACACGTAAAAATTACAATATCTAAAATGAAAAATATGCTGGATGGAATTAAAAGCACACGAGGAGATTAATGAAAATGAACACATAGTAATAGAAACTATCCAAAATTAAATGGCAAGAGAAAAAAGGGTTTGAAAAAAGTAAACAGAGTATTAGTGAGCGGTGGGAAAATATCAAGCAGCCTAGATGTTGGTAATTGGAGGTTCATAAGTGGAGATGGAAGTGGGGGCAAGAAAAAAAATTGAAAAAAATCAAATATTTTTTGTTTGATCTAAACTATAAAATAGAGATCCAAGAAACTGAATGAATGCAAAGCAGAATAAACAAAGAGGAAAAAAGGGTATATCATCAGGAAATTGCTGAAAACTGTTGATAAAAAGAAAATTGTTAAAGCAGCAATAAGAAAAAAGTACATTATGTGCAGAAAAACAAAAATAATACTGACAGTAGATTTCTCTTCAGAAACAATGCAAACGAGGTGGTTACTGAGTGAAATCTTTAAAACGCATAAATTGGAGAGACAAGGCAGATTTTACACCCAGTAAAAATATCTTTCTAAACTAATGGCAAAACAAAGACTTTTTTAGACATATTAAATTTGAGAGATTTCATTCTCCAGGGCTGAACTTCAAAAAACATTACAGTCAGTCCTCCAGACAGAATAAAAAGATACCATATGGAAATTTGGATATACACTAAGGAATAAAGAGTGTTAGAAATGGTAAATGTGAGAGGAAATTTAAAAGATTTGTTTTTTGTTGTTTAAACTTCTTCAAAAGGTAACTGAATGTTTAACACAAAATGATCTCAGTATATTTGAAAAGATTGAAGTCAAACAAAGTATGTACTCTGAAAACATAAGAATTAAATTAGAACAAAAAAGAAAGAGATAATTAGAAAACACTCAACTATTTGGAAATTAAACAGCGCACTTCTAAAAAGATATTAAGGTCAACCAAGATCTCGCAAGAGGAATTAAAAAATCCCTTAAATTAAATGAAAATAAAAACACAGTATTTGCAAATTTGTGGGATACGTGCAGATAAATGAATGCTTAGAGGGAAAATTGTTATAGCATTAAACACTTATATTAGAAAAGAAAAAAAGTATTAAATACAGATCTAAGTTTCCACCTGAGGAAATTAGAAAGAAAAAAAAAGAAACAGTCACCCTTCCCCCTCAAAAAAAGTAGGAAGAAAATAGTAAAAAAGATCAGAAATCAATGAATTTAAATAGAGAAAATTAATGAAAGTAAAGCTTGTTCTTTGAGAAGATCAATAAAATTGATATACCTCAAGCCAGACTGAACAGGGAAAAAATAAAGAAGACAGAAATAGCCAATATTTTACCTTAATAAATGGTCAGTATAGCTTCTACAGACATTACAAGAGTAATGAGACATACAAAAAATCCACTGAATTACAAACTTTAAAAGAGTGAATTTCATGCTTTATGAATTATATCTCAATAAAATAAGTATAAGAAGGAAATATGAACACCTTTATGCCAACAGCTCAGAAAACAGATTAAATGGACAAACTACCAAACTCACTCAAGAATAGACACCCTGAAGATCCCTACAACTAAAAAAAAAATAAAATAAATAAACCTAAAATAATGAGATCTAGTCATAGGACTATAGAATGCTTCCTCTCCCCCCTCACCTCACTGCCACATTACTAACAACTTATTTACGGTAGTTCCTACCCACTACATCATGTCCAACAATCAAGAAAAAAACTACAGGTCATACCAAAACGCAGAAAACACAATTTGAAGAGAGAGAGCAAGCATCAGAACCAGACATGGCAGTGATATTGGAATGATCAGACAAGGAATTTAAAACAACCATAATTAATACACTAAGGGCTGTCATGAATACAGATGCAAAATCCTCGACAAAACATTAGCAAATCAAATTCAACAATTATACATCATGACAAGTGGAATTTACCTCAGGTATGCAAGGCTGGTTGAACATTTAAAAGTCAATTAACATAATCCACCAAGTAAATACGCTAAAAAAGAAAAATCACATGAACATGTCAATAGACGCAGAAAAAGCATTCAACAAAATCCAACACCCATTCATTATAAAAACTTTCAGTAAACTAGGAATAGAGGAGAACTTCTTCGACTTGATGAGGAATACCCACAAAAACCCTATAACTAATATTACACTTAATCACGAGAAATTTGAAGCATTCTTATTAAGATCAGGTACAAGGCAAGGATGTCCCCTATCACCACTCCTTTTTAACATCATGCTGGAATTTCTGGGTAATGCGATAAGAGAAGAAAAGGAAGTAAAAATTATACAGATTGGGAAGGAAGAAATAAAATGGTCTCTGTTCACAGATGCCATAGTATCTGGGTAGAAATCCAAGAGAAATGATAAAAAAAAAACCCTCATGAAACGAATAAGCAATTATAGAATGTTTGTAGGATCCAAGGTTAATATACAAAAGTCAATCGCTTTCCCATATGCTAGCAATGAACAAGTGGAATTTGAAATTAAAAACACAATATCGTTTATACTAGCACCCCAAAAAATAAAATAGGTATTAATCTAATAAAATATGTACAAAATCTATATGAGGAAAACCATGAAACTCTGTTGAAGGAAATCGAAGAACTAAATAAATGGAGAGATAATCCATGTTCATAGATAGGAAGACTCAATATTGTCAAGATGTCAGTTCTTTCCACATTGATCTATAGATTCAATGCAATTCTAATCAAAATCTCAGCAAGTTATTTTGGGATATTGACAAACTGATTCTGACGTTTCTGTGGAGAGGCAAAAGACCCAGCAGAGCCAACACTATATTGAAGGAGAAGAACAAAGTTGGAGGACTAATGCTACTTGAGTTGAAGACACACTATAAAGTGACAGCAATCAACACAGCATGGAATGGTGAAAGGAGAAACAGATAAATGGAACAGAACAGAGGGCCAAGAAGGCCCAGAAATAGACCACTTAAGTATAGTAAACCTATCGTTAACAAAGGAGCATAGGCAACACAATGAGGCAAAGATAGTCTTTTCAAGAAATGGTACTGGAACAACTAGGCATCCAAATGCAAAAAAGAAAAAGAAAAAAAAAAGGAATCTAGACAAAGTCTTTACAATGTCACAAAAATTTAATCAAAGTTGATCACAGACCTAAATGTAAAGTGCAAAACTATAAAATTCTTAGAAGGCAACATAGGAGAAAAACTAGATGAATGAGTATGGTGATCATTTTTTAGATTCAGTACCAAAGGCATGATCTATGAAAGAAATAATTGACCAGCTGGACTTCATTAAAGTTAAAAAAACTTCTGCTTTGTGAAAGATTATGTCAAGAGAATGAGACAATAAGCCATAGGCAGGGAAAAAAATACTCGCAAAAAAAAAAAAAAAATCTGATAAAGGACTGTTATCCAAACTATAGAATGAACTGTTAAAACTCGAAAGTAAGAAAACAAACAAACTGGGCCAACATTACCCTGATACCAAAACCAGACAAGGATGCCACAAGAAAAAAAAAAATTACAGGCCCATATCCCTGATGAACACGGATGGAAAAATCCCCAGCAAAATATTAGCAAATTGAATTCAACATTATATTAAAAGGATTACATACCATGACCAAGTAGGATTTATTCCAGGAATGGAAGAATGGTTTAACATCCACAAATCAATCAATGCCATATACCACAGTACCAAAAAGAAGGATAAAAATCACATGACTCTCTCAATAGATACAGAAAAAGCATTTGACAAAATTCAACATCTGTTCATGATTAAAAACTCCAAACAAACCTCAACATAATAAAGGCCATATATGACAACCCCACAGCTAACGTCATACTCAATGGTGAAAAGCTGAAAGCTTTTCCTCTCAGATCAGGAACAAGACAAGGATGCCCACTTTTGCCACTTTTATTCAACATAGTACTGAATGTCCTAGCCAGAGCAATTAGGCAAGAAAAAGAAATAAAAGGCATTCAAATCATAAAGGAAGAAATAAAACTCTCTCTCTTTGCAGATGACATGATACTATATATAGAAAGCCCTAATGACTCCACTAAAAAACTGATAGAACTAATACGGAAATTCAGAAAATTTGCAGTATACAGTATCAGTACAAAAAATCAGTTGTGTTTCTATGCAATAATAATGAACTAGAAAGAGATACTAAGAAAATAATCTCATTTACAATTAGATCAAAAAGAATAAAAGGGGCCAGCCCAGTGGCACAGTGGTTAAGTGTGCACATTCTGCTTCGGTGGCCTGGGGTTTGCCGGTTCAGAACCTGGGTGCAGACACAGCACGGCTTGGCAAGCCATGCTGTGGTAGGCATCCCACATATAAAGTAGAGGAAGATGGGCACGGATGTTAGCTCAGGGCCAGTCTTCCTCAGCAAAAAGAGGAGGATTGGCAGCAGATGTTAATTCAGGGCTAATCTTCCTCAAAAAAAAAAAAAAAGAAGAAGAAGAAGAAAATACCTAGGAATAAATTTAGTCAAGGATGAGAGTGATCTGTACACTGAAAACTGTAAGACATTGATGAAAGAGATCGAAGAAGACACAAATAAATGGGAAGATATTCCATGCTCATAGATTGGAAGAAATAATATAATTAAAATGGCCATACTACCCAAAGCAATCTGAAGATGCATTGCAATCCCTATCAAAATTCCAATGTACTTTTCACAGAAATAGAACAATCCTAAAATTTGTATGATCCACAAAAAAATCGCTAACAGCCAAAGCAATCTTGAGAAAGAAGAACAAACCTGAAGACATCACTTTTCCTGATTCCAAACAGTGTTACAAGGCTAGAGTAATCAAAACTGTATAAAATTAGCATAAAAACAGACATTGATCAATGGAACAGAATAGAGAGCCCAGAAATAAACCCACACATCTATGGTCAATTGTTATGGGTAAAGGATGGTCTCTTCAATAAATGGTGTTGGGAAAATTGGATAGTCACATGCAAAAGAATGAAACTGGACCACTATCTTACCCTAAACACAAAAATCAACTCAAAACAGATTAAAGTCTTAAATGTAAGACTTGAAAACCTAAAACTCCTAGAGGAAAGCATGAGTGGTAAACTCCCTGACATCAGTCTTTGCAAATATTTTTGGACTTGACACCAAAAGCAAAGGCAACAAAACCAAAAATAAACTAGTGGGACTACATCAAACTAAAAAGCTTCAGCACAGCAAAGGAAACCATCCACAAAATAAAAAGATAACCTAGAGAATGGGAGAAAATATTTGTAGATCATATATCTGATTAGGGGTTAATATGAAAAATATGTAAAGAACTCATACAGCTCAATAACAAAAAAACCCCAAACAATCCAAATAAAAAATGGACAGAGGAACTGAATAGACATATTTCCAAAGATGTCTAAATGGCCATCAGCTACATGTAAAGGTTCCAGCATCACTAATCATCAGGGAAATGCAAATCGAAACCACAATGTGATATCACTCACAATTGTTAGAACCACTATCATCAAAAAGACAAGAGATAAGTGTTGAGGAAGTGGAGAAAAGGGAATGCTTGTGAACTTTTGGTGGGAAGGTAAATTGGTGCAGCTACCATGGATAATAGTACAAAGGTTCCTCAAAAAATTAAAAATAGAACTACCATTAGAACTACCATATAATCAGCCACTTCTGGGTGTATATCCAAAGGAAATTAAAACAGGATATTGAAGAGATATCTGCACTCCTATGTTCATTGCAGCATTATTCACAATAACCAAGATATGGAAACAATTTATGTTCATCAATAGATGAATGGATAAAGAAGATGTGAATGAGATATCACTACACATCTACTGGTGTGTGACCAAAATCTGGGAAACTGACAACACCCAATGCTGGCAAGAGGTGGAGCAATGGAAACACTCATTCATTGCTAATGGGAATACAAAATGCTAGGGGCACTTCAGAAGGAGTTTGGCAGTTTCTTACAAAACTAAACATACTCTTACCATATGATCCAGCAGTTACACTCCTTGCTATTTACCCAAAAAAGTTGAAAATTTATGCACACATAAAACCAGCACAGGAATGTTTATAGCAGCTTTATCCATAACTGCCAAAACTCGGAAACAACCAAGATGTCCTTCAGTAGGTGAATGGATAAATAAATTATGGTACACCCAGACAATAGAATATTATTCAAGGCCAGAAAGAAATGAGCGATCAAGTCATGATAAGATATGGGGGAAACTTAATTGAATATTACTAGATGAAATAAGCCAATCTGAAAAGGCTACATACTGTATAATTCCAACTAAATGATTCTGGAGAAGGTTAAACAACGGAGACAGTAAAAAGATACGTCGTCTCCCCTTACCAGTGGTTTCACTTTCCGTGGTTTCAGTTATGTGCAGTCAACCATGGTCTGAAAATATTACGGAAAATTCTAGAAATAAGCAATTCATAAATATTAAATTGCAGGTCATTCTAAGTAGCACGATGAAATCTTGTGCCATCCTGCTTCATCCCGTCCAGGATATGAATCACCCCTTTGTCCAGCGTGTCCATGCTGTATATGCTACCCACCTTTTTGGCACTTAGTAGCCATCTCAGTTATCAGATTGACTGTCAGAATATCACAGTGCTTGTGTTCAAATGACCCTTATTTTAGTTAGTAATGGCCCCAAAGCACAAGAGAAGTGACGCTGCAATTTGGATATGCCAAAGAGAAGCCATAAAGTGCTTCCTTTTAAGTGAAAGGTGAAGGTTCTCAACTTAATAAAGAAAAAATAATCATATGCTGAGGTGCTAAGATCTACAGTGAGAACGAATCTTATATCCATGAAATAGTGAAGAAGGAAAAAGAAATCCATCTGAGTTTTGCTGTTGCACCTCAAATATATATGTATACAAAAAAACATAGTATACAGGGTTTGGTACTATCCACAGTTTCACACATTCACTGGAAGTCTCAGAATGTGTCCCCCACTAGTAAGAGGGGACTACTGTATCTGAATGGCAAATAAGCACATGAAAACATTCTCAACATAATTAAACCTTAGGAAAATATGAGTTAAAAACACAATGAAATACCACTAGACACCGACTAGAATGACTAAAATTAGAAAGAAAAAAAGCAAGCATTGTTGAGCATATGGAGCAAATCGGTATACTTACATAATGCTGGTTGGAATACAAAATGATACAGCCCCTTTGGAAAACAGTTTAGCAGTTTCTTATAAACTAAAACATACACTTCTCATAAAATCCAGCAATACACTAGTGGGTATTTACCCAAGAGAAAATATGACATATGTCCACTGAAAGACTTGTCCAAAAGTGTTTGTAACGGCTTTATTCTTAATAGCCCCAAACTGGAAAGAATCCAAATGCCCATCAACTAGGGAATACACAAACCATGGTATATCTAAACAATGTAACATTACTCAGTGATACAGAGAAACAATCTTCTGATACTTGCAGTAACATGGATGGATATCCAAAGCATTAAAACGAATGAAAGAAACCAGACACAAAGATTGTATACTATTTGATTTCATTTATGGAGAAGGCGAAACTGTAGCAATAGAAAGCGACCAGTGGTTGCTAGGATCTGTGGGTGGGAGAGCGGACTGAATTTAAAGGGAGAACAACACAAAGAAATTTTGGGGAATGATGTCAAATTTCTATATTTTGATTCTAGTGGTAATTTAGATTTTCAAACTTTACAGAATTGTACACTTAAGTTGGTGATTTTTTATGCAAATTATACATCAATTAAACTAATAAAAATAGAAGAAAAAATCAATATATAAAATTAATTGTTTTTAAATGCCTATGATTGGACAATTCTCAAAGATTCAAATGAATAAACTATTACATGAAACTTTTGTGGGGAGGTGGGGTTAAGCAGAGGACTGAACAGGATGGATAAATAGTTTTGACCACGTGATATCCCTTAGGTAATGAATTTCCCAGATTAAAAATCAAGGCAATCAAACTCAAAGGCAAATAAGCCTTCATTCATAAATACGTTCTTAGTCCAAATATGTAATTTCTCTGTAACTTGGAAACTCCAAAATTAGACCCCTGGAGCAAAGTATAAGAAAAGAAGAGAATTTCTAAAGCAATGAGATGACTTTTCCCTAACATGATTTATTAATTTACTAGGTTAAGACTCTGACTGCGCTTCTGTGAAAGAGAGGGAAGCATCATCTCGCCTTCCAGCACAAAGAATTAAAAATTAATTCGCATAAATATCTTTTACAGCTAAACAAGTTCATTAGATTAGATTTGTTTAGTTTCTAAACTATTAGATAAAGTTTCCCACTGATGTAGAGATTACAGGTTGATCTGGCAGATAAGCCTCTCCTCCTGTTTTCAGGATCAGCCTTCCTGTGCTGAATCCTTCTAAAACTGTTGTTCTGGTTGAAATCGATAGGAACTATTGCAGAATACAAGAAATGCTCTTGCACCTTAAAAGGCATTTTGAGTTGCTGACTTCATTTGAATCTCTAAAAAGACTGAAACCAATCTTTTAAATTACGGGCGTGGGAGGTGGGAGAAAAGGAGAAAGCTTCATGGTTGCCTAATTCCTTTGGACACTTTACAGTCAAGTGGGGTTGGACCAATTTTTCAAAGGATTTCCTTCAGCAGTAGTTTCAGTTAAAAGGAAAAACTCATCCAAAACTCAATTGCTTATATATTCAGCAGCTAAATTCTCTTCAGACTGGAGAAATGCTACCAGAGGGACAGAAAAGGGAGTGAGGTTCTCATAGGTTTCCATTTGGATTCAGGATCATAATTATTTGCCCTTACAATTCATTGGGAAGTCCACTATCCTGTCCAGTTGAGCAGGAATTGATATTCTTCTACTTATTGGAGATGAACCACCTGCAAATTCAAGCCAACTATTAATTTCTATTAACTGATCAATCTCACAGGGCTGGGGTGAAGATCGAATGAGTAAAGAGTTTGAGTATTTTTGTAAAGTTTAAAGGATGTTTTATAACCAACTTTCCTCTACAAGATGAATTCTTTGATTCTGCACACCTTGTATTGTAAACCGCATGTTTCCTCAATTCCAAATACCCATCAGATTTTTACCTTAAATTAATGCAGTGATCTCCAAACTCTAAGAAATCGTGTGTGTGGGTGTATGTATGTATGAATGTATGTATTTTATACATTTATATGAACTTTTAAAAATAAGGCAAAATAAAGTTCTAATACTTTTACCCACACTTTCCCAGGGAGCTTTCACATGTGAGCACATTTAGCCATATATAAG
The DNA here is from genome assembly GCF_041296265.1 of Equus caballus. Lineage (NCBI taxonomy): Eukaryota > Metazoa > Chordata > Mammalia > Perissodactyla > Equidae > Equus > Equus caballus. The sequence goes on from NC_091699.1 coordinate 20,772,641, forward strand.
ACAAATAAAATTCTAATTTCAAAGCAACTGAAAGTTTCTTTTAACTGGCATCTAATTGGTGATGAATCAAATACTATGGGGAAAGGAGGAGGCATTTATAAGTTGAATCCTACTGTCACAACAAGACACTATGGGTGCTTCTCAATACAGCGTCACTTAATGACAGGGATACATTCTGAGAAATGCATCATTAGGCAATTTTGTCATTGTCAGAACATCATAGACTTATACAAACTTGGATGGTATAGCCTACTACACATCTAGCTAGATGGTACTAATCTTATGGGACCTCCATTGTATATGCAGTCCATCATTGACTGAAACATTATTATGCAGTGCGTGACTATATATGCAATTCCCAATTCTGGCAGATGACCGCATTACACAAGCAATATTTAATACAAAACATTGCTGTACAAATCACCTGGATAATAAACTGGAATGAACTTTTGTTGCTTTTCCCCCCTGCAGTTGTATAGCTCATCATTTAATTTGCCTCTGAGGTTCTTAACTGTACCTCTGAAAAGAAATACATGGATTTATTTTCCAGAACCTCATTAGATTTTATTAAATAATCTACTAGGTCATTGATCTCTATTGAAATATTTACATGAACAGAGGATTCTGAGATGACTATTTGGATAAAACAAGGGAGGAAAGGTAAACTATCATGGATTGAAATTTTGTTCCCATGCTGAGAAGCTGTGTGACTTTGAGAGTCACTGAAGCTTTGTACAGCTTGATTTCTTCATGAGTAGAATGGGATTCCCTCATGATACATTTGCAAGGTTGACATTGAACAGTTTGATGCACAAAAGACTTTTGGTTTAGAGCAGATTTTCGTATTAGTTTTCTTTCTCCTTCATTAAAACAGAGGAGTCTTACATTTCACAAAAGGTCACAGAGGTAAAGTCCGTGGAAAACTTCCTAGTTATGAAAGTGTGGAGCGTGAAGAGACTTCCCATTGTACATATCACTTAACATGGATCTCCTCATAGCCTTGAATCCTTCCAATCTTACTCCTGCTCCAATTCATTACCACCCAGCAACAGGAGATGTATTATCAAATCTCAAATAGAGCTATGCTATTTCGCTAATTACACTCTTCAATGGCTGTGCTCCAGGGTAAAGACCAAACTCTTCTGTATGGTGTGATCTCTATTTTCTGTGTCTACTTCCTCATATACTGAACTAGGTTCATGTTCATTTGTTGAAGAAGCCATGGTCCCTCCCTGACAGAATTTCTGTACAGGCATCTCATGGGGCACTCCCTCAACCTGTCTTCCACATACCCTTATTTAACTCTTTACTTATTACTTGGCTCTCAGCTCAAATAAACTCTGAAAACGGGAAGAGACCTTAAATCCCCAGCCTATGTCAGATTTCTTTTGCATGATTTTTCACAGAACTATAGAACCATGATCGTTTCCTCCATAATACATTTTTCAGGATGCAATTCTACATTTCTTTTGGGGTATTATTTTATTAATAGCTGCCTCTCTCATTGTTTTTATTACATGCTACAAGAGAACAATGATATTGTGTGGTTTGGCTCACCATTTATTTCAAGTGGTGGCCTTATTCAAGAGGCCAGGAACATAGCGAACTCCCAACAAATCCCTGTTTAATGAATAAGTGTGGGAAGAACGAATCGAGATGGATGAGTGTGATTCTTCATTTCAAGATTTTAATGTTTATTTAATCCCTGAGTAATAACACTATGACATTTCACTTCTTTCACTTCCAGAAATGCACATTCCTTTATCTATCTGAGGAATAGAATTCTTAAGGGAAAAAAATTGTACACAAAGCATGGAGGGGAAGTAAAGGTTGTTTTTCTAAACCTGTAAAACTCACTTGCTTACAATTAAGCTAATATACCCCAATGCTTCTTTTTTTTTAAAAAAAACATGATACCCTGTACCTCCTTTTGTCATGAAAATAAAAATATAAACATCAATTTATCATAAATTTCAATTAACTATTATTTAATGTGAACATTTCAGACATTGATTTTAATGACAAAGTATTGATTTTGTGTGTACACCTCAGTATAGACAAAATCACAACTAACAAGAGTGAAAAATCTATTCAGTTCTCTCATGTCAGATGCTACCCTCACTCTGAGTTATGTGTGCTGACATATAAAAAGGCAATCACTCAGTTATGCTTGGACCTGGAGGGGAAAACTCTCACTATATTTTGTTACTTTACTTATCTCTTATGCTTGACAATGTAAGTCAGCGATAATTAAAAATATAGGAAATCAAACTTTTTAGAGAACTTTAATATTCCAAGAACTCGATGCACAAATTTCACTGTGTTCCACTTCATGGTGGTGTTGAACTCAGAATAAGGAGCATTAATTATGTTCACATCCGAGGAAGTTATTTAACATCAGATCTTCACACTGCCAATACTTATCATCAAGAAAGCGCAGTTAAAAGAAATATAATTAAGCACCAAGGATCTGAATTATATTAGTAGAATTGGGAATTTGAGGTCTCATAGAAATTTCCAGAATAAAGATAGAGACTTTTGAGAGCAAAATCATCCCTGGAATCAATAAAGATACTCTGAAAGATCACTCAAGTTTGTGATAATGCTGACCCAAAAGTCCCTGCAAGGATGTTCTTTAAACAATGGGTCTGCCATATAGTGAGGTCTGTTATTACTAAGGATTAAACCACCTTTGAGTAGAATTCCAGAGCTGTGAACACAGCACTCCACCATGCAACAGCTCTCCAACTGTAAGGGATTCATGTCAAATACCAAACAAAAGGGACCACTTATACATTCATAATGTAAGCCTTCTTTATCAACTTCTAGAAACAGTAATGGATGGAGGCAGGCAAGTATAACCAATGAATATAAACTTGTTAGAAACTCTTAGCAGTGTGCTTGAACATGTTCAAAACAGTAAGGCCAACCACAAAAGGCTGCTCTCCTGTCATCAAATCTGGCCAGATATTATATTGGTTCTTCTTTCTTCCTCATGGCCTTAAAGAAGGGAGTTCCAGTCTCTCTTCCATGTAAGATGGAAATTTGACACTCCTTGTATTCTGTCTTTGCTTATTGCTCACGCAAATGCAGAGGATTCAGCAAGAAGTCCTATAAGATGCCAAGACCACAAGGTAGAAGGAACTTCACATGGAAGGCTGTCTGTCAAATGTCTGATGAGACTGTATATGTTTTGATATTATATAATGGAGATTTTATGCAATTTATTACAGCTGGTATTAACAGTCATAACAACTTATAAAACTCACCCTAACAACATTTCACAGTCATGAATAAGGGCAGGCTACACATCAAAAGCACACCACCTTTTCCCACACTAACACATAGCATTAGTGATCACAATCACACTTGCGAATAGCTTTTAAGAAATTTCCCCTCTTTGTATGAAGGTGAGCTTCTACACTAAAAACAAGAAAGAGAAAGAAAAATAGGCCTTTGTGACAGCGACTCAATAATAAATATCAACAGAATGGAAATAAAATGCTTCAACGGATTTCATCTCAAAAACTTTTGTCAAAAAATAATAGTAATAATAATGATAATAATAATTAACAACCTAAAAAGTGGACTGAGCAAAATAAATATCAATGCATGTTCAGGGAAGAAATCAGGATTTTCATGAGCATGAATGACCTTTACCAGGTGATATCCACTCTGGGAATTTTTGAGATCTTACAATAGAAATTGGCCAGTCTCAGTTAGTGAAACTGAAGTATTATATATATATTTTTTCTCATATTATAAAAATATATTCTCATGGAAAAAATACTCAATGACAATAAATATTAAAAAATACAGATCATCTCTCATCCCACTTTCAGGAGACAATTACCATCAGCAATTTCATTCAATCCACATATTTATGCACTGAACCACAAAGTATTTCTGAATACAGTTAAGGTTTTTGGTAAAGATTCAAGAAATCTCTATAAACAAACAGAAATGGTGGATTGGTGATTTGGTTAAATGACTATATGCAAAATATTGATTAATGGGTCAATGTCAGTATGGAAGAAGAACTCAGAGGAATGTCCCCTGCATGACTCTGCTCAATATTTTTATCAGTGACTTGGATGATGATAGGAGTCAGCTACCTATTGTATTTTCAGACATAATGGAATTGGAAATAATTTCTAAAATAAGATAATGGCATATTTATTCAAAAGGTATTGACTGCTTTGAATAATGAACTAAAGCAAATGAGATGACAACTAATCAATACATAAATGCAAAAGTTTACACTTGGATTCTGAAAAACAACTGTAGGACACTGAAAGAGGTGATGTGGCTGAGCATTCTTTAATTTGAAAGAAAAGATGCACAAAGGCCTAGGGATCATGCCAGAAGAACACCAATGCATCATCTGGGGATGTTCAGGCTAAAGAAGAAAAGGTCCGGGGAAGGCAGGAGAGATGTCACCTGGAAGAGCAGTGCTTCTAATTTTAAAATGCAGAATTTCTGCTTCTGGTCAAGATAGAGTAACAGACACTGGATTGTGCCAGTTACACTTTCACCTGAAGCAATTGAAAGCTAGAAAAAAATATCTGAAAAGGACTTTTTTCTAGGACTTTGGACATCAGGCAATGAAAGACAGTGAACTTGGAGAGATAGGAAGTAAATGAGGGGAGTCCTGTGATTGTCCCAGATTACTGGATGGAAAGAGCTTCTAAGCTGTGACACAGAGGGCAAATGTAAACAGAGCCCACAAGACTAAATGAAGTGAGGAGATGGGGCTGATAGTCAGGGGGACAAAGGCTTCTAGTGTTCCTGGGACAGAGTACCATTGAAGAAAGAGAAGTCTGAAGATCTTCTCAGCGTTCCCCAGTGTGAGATCACTCCCTGAAGCCAAAAAAAGAACCACTTGAAAGTATTTGAGAGGATAATAGCAGCTCTCACAGCTAGTTCCTGTCCCCACTAGCCAAATTGGAAAAGCTCACAATTCGTGGGCATCAGACAGAGTATTCAGAAGAGGGTTTCCTCAGCAGTGGAGCAAAAATTAACTCTTTCCTTAACACCAATCTGGTGACACCTGTCAAAACTTAAAAGAAAGATGAGAAAGGATCAAACTGGCTTCGAGTAACTTAAGTACATCCTAGAACAAAGCACAAGAATATTTTGAAAAATATAAAAATATCCAGCACCTAACAAGATGAATTCACAATTTTTGATAGTCAATCAAAAATTACCAGGTAAAGGGTATACATGACAATCCCAAAGCTAACATTAAACTCAACATTGAAAAGCTGAAAGTCTTTCCTCTAAGATCAGGAAGAAGATAAAGATGTCCGTTCTCACCTCTTTTATTTAACATAGTTCTGGAAGCCCTAAGCAGAGCAATTAGGCAAGAGAAAGAAATAAAAGGCATCCAAATTGGAAAGCAGGAGTAAAACTGTCTCTATTTGTAGATGACATTATATTATATATAGAAAACTCTAGACTCTACCAAAAAATTGTTAGAACTAATAAATAATTTCAGTAAAGTTGCTGGATACAAAGTCAGTATACAAAAATCAATTGAGTTTTTATACACTAAAAATGAACTATCAGAAAGAGAAATTAAGAAAACAGTCCCATTTACAATTGCATCAAAAAACAAAAAAAACCCTAGGAATAAAGTTAACCAGGAGGTGGAAGACCTATACACTGAAAACTACAAGACATTGAAGACAGAAATTGAAGAAGACATAAATAAATTGAAAGATATTCCATGCCCGTAGATTGGAAAATTAATATTGTTAAAATGTCCATACTACCAAAGCTATCTAAAGATCCAATGCAGTCTCTATCAAAATGCTGATGGCATTTTTCACAGAATAGAACAAACACTTCTAAAATTTGCATGGAACCACAAAAGACCCCAAACAGCCAAAGCAATCTTGAGAAAGAAGAACATGCATGGAGGCATCAGATTTCCTGATTTCAACCTGTATTACAAAGCTATAGTAATTAAAATAGTATGATATTGACATAAACATAGATGCACAGATTAATGGAACAGAGTAGAGAGCCCAGAAACAAACCCACACATATCTGGTCAATTAATTTAGGACAAAGGAGCCAAGAATATACAACGGGGAAAGAATAGTCTCTTCCATAAATGGTGTTGGGGAAATGACAGCCACGTGCAAAAGAGTGAAACTGGACCACTCTCTTACAATACACAGAAAAATCCACTCAAAATGGATTAAAGACTTGAACATAAGACCTGAAACCACAAAACTCCTAGAAGAAAACACGGGGGTAAGCTCCTTGACATCAGTCTTGGGGGTGATCTTTTGGATTTGACACCAAAGCAAAGGCAACAAAATCACAAATAAACAAGTGGGACAAAAATTACCATGCATGCAAAAATAAGGAAAATATGACCTATAGTGATTGAGGAGGAAAATCAATCAATTGAAATCAAACAAGGAATGACATAAATAACAGAATTAATACAGCAGAACATTAAACAGTTATTTTAATTTGTGACAAGTATTATTTGTTTTGTCACAGGTATTATTTGGATTAAGAAATGCCATTTATGTCTTTATTTCTCTAATGAAGAGAGGTGTATAATTATATAATTACAATAAACTGTATTTCATACGTTTAAGAACCTGGAAGAAAGATTGTACATGTTAATTAGAGACTTGGAAGATTGAAAAAAAAAGATGTAAATAGAAATTCTAGAAAGGAAAACCATAATATCCAAGATGAAAAATACTCTGGATAGAATTAAGAGTATATTAAAGAGTGCAGAAGAGATTATTTCATGAAATTGATGATTTTTGATATGATGATTCTGAGTTAGTGGTTTGGAATGTTCCTGATTGTCTGGATTTCTAACATACCGCCAGGTGAGAACCATGCTGCTGGTCCCAGGACAATCCTTTAAGTAGCAAGGGACCACAGTGATACTTGGGACCCAGACAATATCACTAAGCAATAAGGTTAAGATTTTAGGGAGGCAGAAAAGAAAGTCAAATCATGAAACACACTTCACGCAGGAACAGTGAGGTTTCTATTAGAAGAAGCGTTGAAAGAGTCATCAGTATTCAGCCATGATGTAGAGAGGCTGGAACTAGAATATTTCTGAGCTTTCTCCCAATGCTAAAATTAGATGATTCTCTAAACTTGAAGTTCAAATAAATAAGCTTTATAAACTAACAGTCTTGGAATGTGGCCATGGAAAGGGTATACTGGTCTCATGAGAACACAAGGGCAGTGAGCTAGAGAAAAGCTGCGCTAGTGAGAGAAGCATCATCCCCTCATCCAACAGACATTTATTAAGCAATTGCTATGTGCCTGGTACAGGAGATGCAGTAAACAAACAAGACTGGCATTCCTGAACTTGGTAAAATCATTGTTTTAAAAATGTCACAAACAGGACCAGACAAGACGAATATGCTTTTCTTCTCATAAACATTCCAAAACATTGAATAACATAAGAAATAACCAGTTTACTTATTCACGACAGCCATTTTTAGCCATGAAAGATAGATTAGCAACAACAGATCGAATCCATGGTCAGTAGAACAGACTCTAGTTTATCCAGGAATTCTCAAAGTGTTTTTTCTGTTACTCTGCCAGAATAATTCAAGAATGACATTTCCCCTGAACTGAATTTCAACTTTGTATTGATTGACAGTTCCTGGGTGGAAACTGTGTGTCTTGCTTTCTCCTATCATGGCACATCCAATATTATACATGCAACCTGCATTTTCTGTATTGTCATCTTTGCAGGCGAAATGATGCTGCTATAGATTTATTACCATATGCATTGCTCTAATCCCTTGAAAGGGAAGAAACTGTCACAAATGCTCAGGATAAAGAAGGTTACTTTTTACTTCAGTGCACTTCATTAGAGAAATAAAGACATAAATGGAATTTCCTAATCCAAATAATACTTGTCACAAAACATAAAAAACACTTTCTTGTTTAAGACTAAGCCAATTTTCTCCACATCATCTGCCTTCCTGTGTGGTTAAGATCTAAGTATCATGCTACAGCATGACAGGAACTTGTAAAATTCAAAAGTCCTGGGTTTTCCACAAGTTTTTCTTGACAACTTGTTCTTTCTTCAAAGTAACCATGCAAATTCCACAATCACAGGCTTATAAGAAACCCAGCAAAACTTAGCTGGTTTTATGAGGTCATTTTTCTAATACTTGAACTAAGGGAAAAGAAAACCTTTTAGCACGAGGCAGTGTGGCATAAAGTAGTGGTTCTCAAACTTTAGCATGCATCAGAATCACCTGGAGAACTTGTTGAGACACAGAAGGCTGGGGCCCAGCCCCAGAGTTTCTAATTCAGCAGGCTGGGAATGGAGCCTGAGAATTTGCATTTCTAATTCCCAGGAAATGCTGTTGCAGCCCACTGGGGACCCCATTTTGAGAACCACTGGCATAAAGGTTAAGAACATGGGTGTTGGTATGAGAAAAAAAAGGGTTTGCATCTTTATTAATCACCTTATGATCTGTCAACAACCCCCTTGAGCCAGTTATTAAAATTCCCTAAGCCTCAGCTTCCTCATCAGTAAGAAATAATAACTGTATCAATGTTTTTTTACTGATGAGAAAATTGTGTAGAATATTGTGCTTGTAACAAATTTATCATTGCATGGTAGGCTCTAGGCTTAAACAAACATTAGCCAAGTCATTATCATTAATAGTAGTTAATTATAGACTTAGGTAGCCTTTTGGGAAGGGTATCCTAGGTCCTGTAACCAGGTGAGTATTTTCCTAGCTCCTCACTCTATAAAGCTTCTCCCCTCCGTATGTGGGCTCTGGCCCTCAAAGCTTAGGATTTTCTTGGGCAGCAGCTCAGTCCACAAGCTTTGCTTCTGTTTTCGCTCATCTGTTGATAAAATCTGTTTTGAGTTCAGTGCCAAAAGAAAAGGAAAGGAGAATTGGGCAAATCTGTCAATAGTTTGCAGGATAACAAGGATTTGGGGGTACAGGGAGGATCCAGATTGCATTTTTTTTCTTTTTTTGACTGAGGAAGATTTGCTCTGAGCTAACATCTGTGCCAATCATCCTCTGTTTTGTATGTGAGTCACTGCCACAGCATGGCCACTGAGGAGTGGTGTAGGTCTGTGCCTAGGAACTGAACCTGGGCAGCTGAAGTGGAACAAACTGAACTTTAATAGGCCATGGGGCCGGCCCCAGGGTCCAGATTCTTAAAAAGACTGACCAGTAAGGCTGTGTGCTAATGAGTACCTTGCAGTCTCATTTCTTGGCTGGTTATAGAGTGGAAGCGGTTTAAGCAAAGATCTTTCCTAAATATGATTCCAGAGAGTTTAAGATTTAAAACAAATAATATATTCTCAACAATGTTGTAGGGGCACTAGGCATCAACTATGGTGAAGCTGCAGGGGATTAACCCAGATTTAATCAACAGAGGCATTTCCATACATGAAAAGAAAACTTTTATTAGTTTGAATGCCTTTTTTATTGACTGAAATGATACTATTTACTATAATTCATCATAGAAGAAAGGAGTGGCAAGCTGAAAAAAAGTGGCTATCCCTTTAATATGGAAAGCAATTAAACTAGTTAAATTAGTATAGTAGAGTTTGAGTACTTTATGTTTAGAATATATTTCCATGTTTATGAGGTCTCAGTTTATTATTTAATAACTAGAAACTTGGAAATCTGCTTACTGTATAAGTTCCCCTTTGTGGTTTCTATGACGATTCTCCCTTTATTTTATGACTCATTGTAGTCAGATGTGCAGCTGTTGTTGCAGTAACAGGTTCTATTTCTTGAGGAAATTAAAATATCTGTACCAAATATATTTTCCCTGTTCCTACAGGCATTTAGCACAATATCAAATACATCGCATGCTTGTTGGTTCCTTCATTCAATCAGACATGGTATGTTTAAAGTTCTTTTCAGTTCTTCAAGAGGTGTGGAAAAATATTTTATCTCTATAGAAAGGCATCTCAATTCCAATTAAGCTGTGAAAAGTAAAACAGCTAATGATTATCTAGTACTTCCTGTGTGCCAGGTACTATTCTAAAACTTTTATGTACATTAAATTTTCTTAATTCTTAAAACAAGCCCAGGATGTAGTGTCATTATTCCTGTTTTTAAGATGAGGAAACTGAGACACAAGCAGTTTAAGTAATTTGGCCAAAGATACGCTGCCAGTGAGTGACGAAACCAGGTTCTAAACCCATGCAATCTGGTACCCTGACTCCTTCATAACTTTACAATGTATAGGATATGTTTCTTCCAACCTGATAAGCAGAATGTTCTAAATGAAGGCAATGGAAAGCCCATGAGCAGCCCATCAACTGAGTCAGCTAGTAAACGACAAGGAAAACATTGATATCTTTCCTTCTGGTTTGGGACAAACTCATACAGCCATTGAAGTATTTCTAGGAATTCACCCAAGGCCAATTGTACTCCTAGGTACTTGGTGAAGCATCATTAGAAACACTAATAAACATTCCAACACCCTAAGCCATTCTTCTACTGATTATCCATGCTGCCCTGCCATCTTTTATTTCAGATAATTCAGGGGTCATGGTGCTTAGAGTAGTCATAGATGGAGAAATCTGAGACTCAAGGCAGACTACTCTTCTGTCATGCCCTATCCATTTCATAAATTCCAGGAACCACTGTGGCCAGATCCATTTGTAGATGGAGCAATTTGAAACACAGAATAGTTCATGATTTGCCTGAATCTTATTCACAATTTGTGACTGAGTGTATAACTGCTATTTAGTGTGCTAAAAAGCCATAAAGCCATAAAGATTTTCCCAAGTCTTTAGAAGAACAGTGATTTAAACTGCAAAATTATGGGGCACTAACAAAGAAAATGAAGTTTAGTGTAATTTCTGTATTAAATAAGAAACCCTTTTTAGTCATTCAGTGAAATTAAAGTATATAAGATTTTAAAGCAAAAAAAAATCACCCAAATAAAATGTCTATTTTAGAGTTCAATTAGCTTTTCATTGTACTCTAATTGGATTATACTCCATCTTCTCCCCTCTCCCAAAAGACATTTTTAATGAATTAGATGTACAAGTTAGAGATTCCATAAACCTCTCTGAGCTTGGTTGTCTGGATGCTATTCTGAAGATTATGACCTCCAGAGCTCTTCTCATTTTCAAAATTATCATTCAGGCCATGGTCAAGTAACATGAGACACATTCTCACCCCACAAAACAAGTAAAGTAAATTCAGACCCACATATAAAATTAGCCATGGAAATTACAGTTTAATGTAATTGTGCTGTAGTGTGTTTCTTACTCTTTCCTTTTCTTCTCAACCCTACTCCAAGTCAATGGCCACAACTCAGTTTTCAGCCTCTTCTTTATCTCCCCTTTTCAGGGATATTTATTACACGTCTCATAAATCATAGTACAATACCCTCTATTGCATAGGCTATCCAATCAACTGGTTTGGAGTTTGATAGATCTAGACTGACGTCCTGGTTCTGTTCTTCTCTGGCTCCCTGACCTTCATTCATCTCTTAGTCTCAGTCTCCTCATTTGTAAAATGGGAAGAATAAAAACACTATCATTAGTTGTAAGAATAAGCAAAACGATGCAAGTTGAAGAGTAGAAGAACATGCTACCCCAAAATACGACTGTAGGAGTTCAGGACACACCACCCCAAAATATGTCACTTTGGTGTATAGATTATTTTGACCTGTAGGCACTTGAAAAACAGCAAAAGCAGGGAAAGCTTTCTTTGAATTCCCCTTAACCACCTAAAGATAAATCCTCCAAAAGGAGCTCAGTCGTCATAAATCCTCTCTCCAGGGGTTTCATCAACCAGGGAGGATTGACTCTTATCACAGAAGAAGAGACTAGAAGTGAAGATCACACACAAACTTTGTCACAAACTGTCACACCTCCCATCTCTTCTTCTAAGCACTCTTTCATCTTCCCTAAGGATCATTTACTGTCCCCAAGAGAGATACATCCCTTCTCCCCTTTCCCTATTATGATGGCGTTTAATCCTGAATTCTAAAGCCACTTCTTTGAGAGTTACTCACCTTTCTTGGGTATTTCACACATCTACATGAAGTGTGCATGTTAACAAACTTCTGGTTTTTTTTTCTTGTTAATCTGTTTTTTATTACAGAGGTCTCAGCTAATAACTCAGAAGGGTAGAGGGAAAAATTATTTTTCCTCCCCTGGAAAGTCGTAACTTTAGCAACAGAGCCCAACACATAGTATATGCTCAATAAAATGTTAGCAAACAGAAAAGACTAATGCAGAAGCCGGCCTGGTAGCGTAGTGTTTAAGTTCAGACACCCCGCTTTGGTGGCCCAGGGTTTGTGGGTTTGGATCCCAGCATGGACCTACAGACCACTCATCAAGCCACACCGTGGTGGCATCCCCACATACAAAATAGAGGAAGATGGGCACAGATGTTAGCTCAGGGACAATCGTCCTCAAGAAAAAAATAAGTAAATAAATAAATAATTAAGAAAAGAAAATACAAATGCACACTTAAGCTACATCTGTGTCTTAGGTGGGCTGAAAGAATTTGTGAATATTTCCAGGACAAAGGGGCTGAGAAGGTGGCTGTGGGACTGGTCTCTCGAATGTCCCCGCATCCTTGAGACCTCCTCACTTTCGCATTCTATGGGCTCAGAGGAAGGTGGATCCTTGTTACGGTCTGATATCTCCTTTTAAATTATATCTAAAAGGGAAAACGCCATTCAGGTTGTTTCCTGCAGGCAGCAGCCTCCTTACGCAGCTCTTCGTACAGGCCTGGAAATAACATTTTCTGTTCTCTATTTCCCTCTGTGCCTTTCACACTTTCCCTACCTTAATGTGACTACATTTTATTTCAACTGGGATTATTTCTATGTTACTGGCTAAAGTACCTGAAATGCCCTCTTTCCTAACTGAGTAAGAAACCCTAATGTGGCTTTTCCGCCTCCATTTCTTTCCTCAGCCATTTCAGTAGTTCCCAGCTCTGGGGTCTCAGGAACTACCCATTTCTGTTATCAAAAAGGAATCTTCTATCCACAAGAAGCCCTTGCCCTCCTGCCACATGGCATACCCACGGTCCCACAGAGGGTGCAGCTGCTCAGTCTCAAAGAGGGAGTCCCTGCTAAGACCCACACCTCTGCCTGCTCTTCCAGTCCTGGCCAACCCCATACCCACAGGCCTCACCAAGAACCCAGCAAAGATCAACCCCGGCGAAGTCATGTTCTCTGTACAAGCTGAACTCGTCCAGGCCTGTATCCTCTGGCTCCTTTCCTTTTCTCCAGGGGCTTATCTTTTCTGGAAGTCTGAGATCTCCCTCCGCACTGCCACACTGTCCCCCAGCCACCATCACAACACTTTCCCTCCTGAGCTAGGAGAGAATAGGGAATCCATACAGACCCCAACTGTGTCCAGCTGAAATGGGTTTAGCCGGTCAACCTGTAACTGCTTTGGTCACTGTGCACACATCATTTGACTCCCTACTGCCCTTCATCGCAAACATCTGTTCCCGGTCCCTGAGTTTATACTTGCTGCAGCTAAGGAAAGAGCATAATTTGTAATGGACTCACAGTCCTCAAATTACATGTCTACTAAAGTCTGAAAGGAAGCCATAATATTCAAGTTTTGTTATTATTATTATGCTTTATTCTAGAAGACCTGTAAATCCATAGTGATGCTTCTACTGGTGAGAGTTATTTGCCCAGTCGATGCTTTGGGGATGGTTCTTTTCTGATCATTCAAATATAAGCCAAATATTTCAGTGGCTTAATTGTTCTCCCCCAAATTGGTTGATTATCAGAATCACCTGGGGTAGCTTTTGATAAACACAGATTTCTAATCCCCATCAGAGACCTATCAAACTTCTGGAGATGGGGTCAGAAAATCTTTTTTTTCCAAAATGTTCCGCAAGTGATTGGATAATGAGCCTAATTTAGGAACAAATGGGCAATGATAGAATGGGATCATTCAAGGAACCTGGTAGAATCTTACCCAGGAGAAAATCTTCCCCTTAGCCTACTCTGGGCCAGTTCCTATATCTTGTTGTACGGTTCTTCAGTTTAAGGGAGAACAAGATGTGAACAGTCAAATTGAACATGACTATTATATGAAAGGTTCAAACCACAAGCCCTTTGAATGGTGCCTAGGCATGGCCACAGTTTATTTCTAGCTTTCTCCTACGCATGAGAGTAATAATAATAATGACCATTAATTGAGCACTTACTAGGTTTTACTCTCTTAAGTGCTTTGTGTCTGTTGTCTCCTTTCCTCATACAACCTTATGAAATTGAAAGGAATTATTATACAGTTGCCTACCTGTACTACTCATATCTAACTGGAAACTCACAGGATAAATTCCAGAGCACATAAGCACAGTTTGGGCTGAAAGCCACATTTTTCCACAGCTACTTAATCAGTCATGCATTTGAGAATGAAGTATACATTCCACATTCCTCTCTAGCAGAAGGCCTACATAACATTTTAGAAAGCAAAATCATCATTTAAATTATAAGAACATATTGTTCCGCAAGCTGGCTTACCAAATTAACTCCCATATCGGCTGACATCTATGTGAGATGTCTTTTACATATTTTAGGAGATCAGATGCTTCAAATGTAATATTCATTTGCAAATCCTTCCCTGAGACATAGAAGCATTGATTATCATTTCCCTCAATGCCTGGTCAATGCTAGAGGCTAGGTGGGTTAATGGAGAGGGCACAGGTCAGAAGATTGTGTTAGTGTTGTCAGCTGTGCTTCCTTGGCCATGTCACTGACTTCTCTGTTGATTGATTTGTTTATTTTCATTATAAATTTACTAAATGCCTATGTGTGCTAGGCCATTTGCTATACAGTAGGGATAAATTAGTGAGCAAAATGGAAACAGAGCATACGGTCTACTGGGAAGACAGAAATTAAATAAAGTCATATATTAACATGTTAATATTAACACATTAATGCATGGTTAACACAGTATTAGCGATCTATCAAGAAAAAGGGTTTGGAGTAACATTCTAAATGAGGGTCCAGATTTCAGGGGAATTTGAGGAAGTTCACTCTAAGGACATGAAAGTACATGCAAACTAAGTCCAGGGAAAAGTATCCAGGGAGTCTTAGGTGGGAGGAAATGTAGCATTTTGAAGGAAGCTAAAGAAGGCGAGCATGCCAGAGTGCAAAAAATGAGAAGAGACGCGATGGATGCAGGGATTGATTTTTTTATCCTGAGTTTAATGGTCAAATACTGAAATTTTTGAATCTTTAAAATGAGGACATTGGTATATATTTCATAAATAAACTATATATATTTTCTACCTAGGGAATAATGTGATAGTGTTTATGAATATGCCTTATACAAGTGTCATACAACATAAGGGCTTTCTTACTACACGCATATGTTTTCAATAAGTATAACAAAGTCTATGCTTTCTACTATTTCAAGAATTGTCAGGAGGGCCAAGAGAGGCAGAGGATGCTTTAATATTACTCTTCAAGAGAGCTAGAGATTTTGGTAAGTCTGATTCTGAATCATTTGCTTTTAAATAATAGATGCTAGACAATTTTATGTCAGACATATTAATTATTCATTTGGATAATTTAAATTGATTTCAAATTACACTATATCATTTTCTATTAAATTTCAATAAGACTGCAAGGAATCTGTTAAATTCCAAATCATTACCATTAATTTTCATTAAGATGCATGGACACCAAATACATTACATCTCTTAAAGTCAATGATTTCCAGGATCCATTTGATCAAATTACTGTGAATATGAGCCATGTCTTGGCTTGTGCCCTTGGTAAATAACAATGGCTTTTGGATCAGAAGGCCAGCCTATACATGCCGATATTGTTAAATTACTATTGTGTTAGACTTATTGTTTTGTGTGGTGTTTTTTTGTTTTGTTTTGTTTCGTTTTTTGGTGAGGAAGATTGGTCCTGAGCTAACATCTGTTGCCAATCTTTCTCTTTTTTTTTCTCCCCAAGCCCCAGTATGTAGCTGTATATCCTAGTTGTAAGTCATACCAGTTCTTCTATGTGGGATGCTGCCACAGTCTGGCTTGATGAGTGGTGTGTAGGTCTGCGCTCAGGATCCAAATTGGAGAACCTTGGGCCGCCAAAGTGGAGCTTGCAAACTTAACCACTTGGCCACAGGGCCGGCTTCAGACTTACTATTTTTAACACTCTTTATTTAGGTGTAATTGACATACAATAAACTTCACATATTTAAAGTATTCAATTTGATGAACTTTGACATGTCTATATCTATTAAAAAATCACCAGAAGAATCAAGATAATGAACATATCCATCACCTCCAAAAGTTTCCTAATGGCTCTTTGGAATCCCTCTACCCCACCTTATCTTGCTGTCGCTCTCACCTCCCAGCAACACACACACACCACACACAAAACTCTGTAGACCATCATTGATCTGCTTTCTGTCACTTTAGATTAGATTGCATTTTCTAAAGTTTTATATAAAAGGCATCATAGTGTACACCTGACTTCTTTCACTCACCATAATTACTTTAATATTCATTAGTGTTGGTGTGTGCCTTCATAGTTTGTTCATTTTTATTGCTAACCATTATTTTGTTGTATAAACATACCACAATTGGCTGATCCATTTACCTGTTGATGGATATTTGGATTATCCCTAGTATTTGCCTATTACAAGTAAAACTGCTATGAACATTCATGTACAAGTCTTTGTGTAGATGTCTGCTGTCTTTTCTCTTGAGTAAAAATGTAGGAATGGAATGGCTGGATCATATTGTAAGTGAATATCTAACCTATTTTTACTGTGATGAAATATACATAACATAAAATTTACCATTTTAACCATTTTTAAGTGTATCGTTCAGGGGTATTAAGTACACTGTTGTTTTGCAACCCACCACCATCTATCTCGAGAACTTTTTCATCTTCTCAAACTGAAACTCTGCACCCATTAAAAATACCTCCCATTCCTTCACCCCAGGCCCTGGAAACCACCATTCTGCTTGCTTTCTCTATAAATTTGACTACTCCAGGGACCTTATATAACTAGAATCATACAATATTTGTTCTTTTGTGTCTGGTTTATTTCACTTAACATAATGCTTCAAAGTTCATCCATGCTGCAGCACACGTCAGAATTTCACCCACCACATTTTGTTTATTCACTCATCTGTCAATGGATATTTGAATTGTTTCCACTTTCGGCTATTGTGAATAGTGCTTCTATCGACATTGGTGTACAAATACGTGAGTTATGGCTTTCAATTCTTTGGCATTTATACCCAGAAGTGGAACTGATGAATCATGTAGTAATTCTGTCTTCAATGTTTGGAGGAACCACCATACTGTTCTCCATAGAGGTTGTAATTTTACATTCCCACCAGCAGTGTATAAGAATTTCATTTTTTCCTGAGTGACTACTTTTTGAGAAACTACCAAACAGTTTTCTGAAATGACTGTATTATTATACCTCTGCCTAGCACTTCCTGTTTCTCTGTATCAAAGCAAACACTTGGTATAGTCAGTCTTATTCATTTTAACAACTGTAATTGGTGTGTAGTGGTATTTCATGGTGGTTTCAATTTGCATTTCCCTAATGACTAATTCTTTGAGCATCTTTCCACTCATTTATTTGTGCAGTAAGCTGACACAATCACACCTTGCTTGGTTAACATCCCTCAGGAATCTCTGTCCTTAGTCACCTGATTTTCAGTGTCTTAAAAAGCATTATTTCATATATTTTGTCTGTTTTTAAAAAAATGGTTGTTTCAGGCAAGAGGTTAAATCTGGGACCTATTATTTTATCTTGGCCAGAGGTGGAAGTCTGAATTTACTATTTTTGAGCTAAAGCGGTTATTATCTGAAAGTTTTAAAACTAACATAATTGACGCATTTCCTCATCCTGGCCTTTTAAATCCACTCTTGAATCAATCTATAAACATTATGTCAAATATCTACTAAATGTCCATGAAGAGCTAACTGCTTTGTACTTTTAGTGTTTTCAAAAAACTAGTAAATACGGTTGTCCACTTAGCAGATACTCACAAACTCATTGGGCAGAAGAAGCACAAATATCTATTATGTGACATTATAAGCCAGGAGTTAGGCAGGCACAAACGTTTAGTAAGCTGACTTTGTAATTGTCGTCCACCCATGTTTGCTCTGCTCTATGCTAGACACCAGGAAAACAGCAGTGAATGAGACAAATGCAGTTTCTGCCCTCCTGGCGTTTACGTTTTAGTAGAAGGAATAGGGAAAGCAAGTATTCAAATACATAAATAGGATTGTGTTAGATAAACAGTAGAAGAAAATAAGATAGGATAATGGGGCAAATATGATCTGGGAGCAAGAATGAGAGTGACTTTATAATGAGGTAGTCAAATAAGTCCTAAGACCTAAACAATGGGAAGGAATGAGCCATGCAAAGATTTGGAAGAAAAGCTTCAACATCACTAATCATTAAGAAAAAGCAAATCAAAACCATAATGAGATATTATCTCATGCCTGTTAGAATGGCCAACATCAAAATGACAAGTGATAACAAATGCTGTCAAGGTTGTGGAGAAAAGTGAACCCTCATGCACTGCTGGGAATGTAAATTGACGCAGCCACTATGGAAAACAATGTGGAGATTCCTCAAAAGATTAAAAATTGAATTACCATATGATCCAGCAACCACTTTTGGGTATATATCTAAAGGAAATGAAATAACTATTCAAAAAGATATATGCACCCCCATCTTCATTGCAGCATTGTTTACAATAGCCAAGACATGGAAACAACCTAAGTGTCCATCAACAGACAAATGAGTGGATAAAGAAAATGCAGCATAAAGAAAATGGAATTCAGCCATAAAGAAGAAGAAAATCCTGCCATTTGCAACAATATGGATGGACCCAGAGGGCCTTATGTTAAGTGAAATAAGTCAGACCTAGAAAATAAAATACTGTGTGATCTCACTGATTTGTGGAATCTAAAAACAAACAAACAAGCAAGCAAACAAACAAAATAGAAAAAGAGATCGGATTTGTGGTTACCGGAGCAGAGGTGGGGAATGGGCTGAGGGAATTGGATGAAGGTGATCAAAGGGTACACACTTCCAGTTATAAGATATATAAGGACTTGGGATGTCATGTACAACACGATGACTATAGTTAACACTGCCATATGGTGTATTTGAAAGTTACTAAGAGAGTAGATCCTAAAGGTTCTCATCACAAGGGAAAAATATATCTATTTTTTGTGTTTATATGAGATGATGGAGGTCAACTAAACTTGTGGTAATCATTTCACAATATATGTAAGTCAAGTCACTATGCTGTACATCTTAAACTTATACAGTGCTGTATGTCAATTGTATCTCAATAAAATTGAAAGAAAAAGATTTGGAAGAAAAGCAAATGTGTATGGAGTGAACAACTCGGCATGTTCAAGGACAAGGAGGAAGGACAACGTGGGTGACATGTAATGAGCAACGGAGAACGGGGTCTCAGGTGGGGAGGGCTATCAGAGGAATATGCAATTTCTCTAAATTCAGTGGAAAGTCATCGGGGGCGGGGGGCTAATTAATGGAGTGATGATAACCTCTTATGTGCTTTTTGTCATTCTGTTTTTTCCTTTTTAAAATATCATTTCAGCTTCTATGTGGAGAGCGAATGGTAGGGAGACAAAACAATAAATAAAAGAAATGCAAAAAGGTTAAAGGCAAGTGTGTGGGCTACTGTAAAGTCTTCAGAGAGATAATAACAACAGAACATAAATAAGTAAAGCTGCCTTGATATCATTAAGAGGGAATAGTGTGATCTTCAGCAAATTGAAGAATATATTCCTATGTATAGACAATGGCTGCCAGTCAGTTGAGCCAACTGCTGCCACTTTAAAGACAGGCTCAAGTTGCCAGGTGTTATAATTTTTTGAGGGTCCAGACATCTAGATTTTTAAGATATCCTAATTCTAAAATACTGTATGGATGTCACGAAATGTCTGAGGGATAGGTTAATACTGTGGACCAACAGTTTGTAGTCCCTGACATCAACTGATAAAGGCGGGATGTGCGTACCTGGGAAAAGAGTGAATGTTAAGTGCTGTGATTCCCACAGATTAAAAGCTCTCCCACGAGATAGATGATGGGGATCAGGAATGGCTTCACAGAAGAGGTGGGATTTGTGCTGATCCTGGAAGGCTATGTGTTCTAAGGGGTCAGAACAAAATGGGGAGGGCATTTAGAGAGAAGGCACAGTATGAGCCAAGGCAGGGAGTTTTGAAAGCCCAAGACGTGCTGGGGGAAGATGAGTCAACTTGCAAATACCAGGAGTTTGGTAATGGAGCAGAAGTAAATCAAGCTGGAAAGGTAAATTGGGGTCAAATACATTAACTTGGGCAGCTTTGGAATTCAATCCAGAAACGTTGCAATCAAATCCCATATTTTCTGGTGAGATACAGTCAAGGAGTAGTGACTCAACAATTGTGCCTTATTAGCAGCCATTGCATTAGTTGTTTCGCTGAATGAAGGGCAAGTTGGTATCATCAGCGATTATTCTTGTGTAAGCATAATTTCTGGGCATGCATTTTCACAAAGGAGCATTTTTTTTCTCCCCTCTCCTGAGTGCCAAGAGGATGTTTCTTTTTTACATAGGTGCCATGGTGATAAATATTCCAAAGTGCTTTATTAAAGGCAAATTTAATCTCCTTTTCAAAAACTTCCTTTTCAAAAGCAAAGAAAAGTCCCAGGGTTAGAAAAGCCCTGAACTTTCAATGTCATGAATCCTCTTGTCTCAGTAGAATTTATAAGCAGGAGTAAGGGATAGGGACCTAATATATAGGCATGTTATTCAGGATTCAGTCATCCTCCTTTGACTGTGAAGACTAAAGCCATCTATGTGATGGTATTTCTTCTAAACAGTATAGATCTGTCAAGTACTGAGTCATCACTCCTGGTCCTACTACTGGCCAGAAGGTGCTGGAAAACTTGGAGGTGGTCCTGATAGGTAACAACCTCAGCTGCTGCCTATCGTAGAACTCAGCTTGTCTCAGTGAGGCTGCATGAGTCATGTTCCCCAAATTACCGGGTTATGTCAAGTCCCATCATGCTCTCTGATATGACTGATATGACAGTGCCATATCCATTTCATCTGCTTCCACCTCCTTTTGCTTATGGTATAAAGTAGGTGATCTGCCCCGAGAAGCTGACATTTAGTCATTAGCAGGGGGTTGGGGGATGATAAATAGTCACAGGTAGTCACCTAGCTGCATTCTCTTAGCCATGTAAGGCTTTGCAAGGTAGGTGTCATGAGATATAAGGGATATAAATAAATCAGTGCATTAATTCTGATTCTGGAGACTCCTACTACTTGTAACTAAATGGTAGGTCCCTGGTGCAGAGTGGGATTTGCTTTTTAAATGAAGATGTTGCAAATGCCATCCTCTCAGTCATGGTCACTTGCTAATCTTTTCTAACTAGATGTTTGGGTAATGAGGCTTCTAAAGGAGCACAAGAGGCTGATGTTAAAATAAGATGTAGGCTGAGCAAACCACACATGTAAGAAGGCCACAAGTGGAAAAACCAGGGAAGATACAAGAGAGAGAAAGGGAGGGCAGAGGAGTGTACCAGTAATCCAATTCTTAAAATGTACGCATGTGCTCAAATGCAGGACTCAGGGAGTAGGTGTCCCAGCCTTTACAGAGATGATTGAGAGGAGTCCTGGGGATGTCATATTTTAAGACACTTCTCAACATCTACCTCCAGCTCTGTATAAATAGGGAACTTCTATTGTCACCCACTCCTGCTATATATTAAATCCTAAAATGAACTATCCTTTAACTTCTTCGCATGGAAGAGATGTGTTGGCCTTAAGTCTCTATTTTACTACCTCCTTGTGGTAGGCACAGTAATGCCCCTCTCCCACAGGTGTTCAGGCCCTAATATCTGGAAACTGTGGCTATGTCTATTACATGGCAAGGGGGAATTAATATGGGATTAAGGTTGCTAATCAGATGACTTTGAAATGAGGAGATTATCCTAAATGGTTCTGGTGGGCCCAATGTAATCACAAGGGCCCTCCTAAGTGGAAAAGGAGGCAGAAGAGAGAGAGTGTTGAGAGTAATACATATATCTTTACACATTCGTGTTTTCACATTCTTTGGATAAATACCCAGGAGTGGAACAGCTGGATCATATGGTAGTTCTATTCTTAATTTTTTGAGGAATTGCCATGCTTTTTTCCATAGAGGCTGCACTAGTTTGCACTCCCACTAGAAATGTATGAGAGTTCCCTTCTCTCTACATACTCTCCAACACTTATTGTTTCTGTCTTGTTAATTACAGTCATTCTGATGAGCATGAGGTATATCTCTTTGTAGCTTTGATTTGCATTTCCCTAATAATTAGTGACGTTGAACATCTTTTCATGTGCCTGTTGGCCATCTGTATATCTTCTTTGGAGAAAAATCTGTTCAGATCTTTTGCCCAATTTTTAGTTGGGTTGTTAGTTATTTTGTCATTGAGACGAATGAGTTCTTTATATATTTTGGATATTAGCCCCTTCTCACATACGTGGTTAGCAACTATCTTCTCCCAATGGTTAGGTTGTCTTTTTGTTTTGTTGATGGTTTCCTTTGCTGTGCAGAAGCTTTTTAGTTTGGTGTAGTCCCATATGTTTATTTTTTCTATTGTTTCCATTACCCGGTCAGACATGGTACTTGAAAATCTGCTGCTAAGACCGATGTTGAAGAGCCTATTGCCTATTTTTTCTTCTTGAAGTTTCATGGTATCAGGTCTTAAATTCACGTCTTTAATACATTTTGAGTTAATTTTTGTGTATGGTGTAAGATAATGGCCTACTTTCATTCTTTCACACGTGGATATCCAATTTTCCCAACACCATTTATTGAAGAGACTTTCCTTTCTCCATTGCATGTTCTTGGCTCCCTTGTCAAAAATTAGCTGTCCATAGATATATAGGTTTGTTTCTGGGCTCTCGATTCTGTTCCACCGATCTGTGTGTCTGTTTTTGTGCCAGTACCATGCTGTTTTGGTTACTATAGCTTTGTAGTATATTTTGAAATCAGGGAGTGTGATACCTCCAGCTTTGTTCTTTTTCCACAGGATTCCTTTGGCTATTCAGGGTCTTTTGCTGTTCCACATAAATTTTAGGATTCTTTGTCCTATTTCTGTGAAAAACATCATTGGAACTTTGATAGGGATTACATTGAATCTGTAGATTGCTTTATGAAGTATGAACATTTTAACTATGTTAATTCTTCCAATCCAAGAGCACAGAATATCTTTCCATTTCTTTGTGTCTTCTTCAGTTTCTCTCAATGATGTTTTGTACATTTCAGTGTACAGGTCTTTCACCTCTTTGGTTAAATTTATTCATATGTATATATATATATGTACTCCTATGTTCATTGCAGCATTATTCACAATAGCCAAGACTTGGAAGCAACCTAGCTGCCTATCAAGGGATGAATGGATAAAGAAGATGTGGTATATATAAACAATGGAATACTACTCAGCCATAAAATAGGATGAAATCTTGCCCTTTGCCACAGCATGAATGGACCTTGTGGGTATTATGTTAAGTGACATAAGTCAGAGGGAGAAAGTCAAATGCCTAGGATCTCATTAATAAATAGAAAATAGAAACAACAACAAATAAACACATAGAGGCAAAGATTGAATTGGTGGTTACCAGAGAGGAAAGGGAGAGGGAGGAGGGTGGAAGGAGTGACTGGGCACATGTGTGTGGTGATGGACTGTAATTAGTCTTTGGGTGATGAACATGATGTAATCTACGCAGAAATAAAAAACATAATGATGTACATCTGAAAATTATTTAATGTTATAAACCAATGTTACCGCAATTAAAAAAGAAAAAAGGCAATTCCTCCAAAGGGAAGGCTGGGGGCAATGCAAGAAATATCTAATTATGCTAATATTTGGTTGGATAGGTCAATAAAAGCCCCTTGAGCTCTTAAAAAAAAAAAAAAAGAGTGATGCAACGTGAGGATGTCTGGAGTGGCTATTGATTGCTTTGAAGACAGAAGGGGGAGCATGATCCAAGGAATGGGGGCAGTCTCTAGAAGTTGGAAAAGGCAAGAAAACTGATTCTTCTCTTGAGGCTCCAGAAAGGAACACAGCTCTGCCAACATCCTGATTTAGCTAAATGGGATTAATTCGACTTCTGACCTCCAGAACCATAAAATGAAATTTATGCTGTTCGAAGCCAATAAGTTTGTGGTAATTAGTTACAGCAGTCATGGAAAACTAACACACTCCTACTTTTACTTATGAGCTTCTGCATTATAATGTCAATCTCATATTGTGAGTTTCCTGTGGCAGATGTAGTTCTAAGGAGAGACTTTCGATAATCCTCCATTTAGATTCACAATAAAATTACTCCTAAAAAATAGTTAGCCTTTTCCAGGCTCAACTCTTGTTCTCCCCACACACACACTCTAGACCTGTAGCCACATTGAACTGCTATTTGTGAACACGTCACATTCTGGGTCTTTATTCATGCTGTAGTCCCTGCCTGGAATGCTCTCCCCACCCACTTTCCCCAACAGTTCTCTCTCTGTGTCCAGTAATCTCTTATTTGTCCATGAAGGCTCATTTCAAACACCACCTCATCTATGAGGCCATCTATGTTCACCATCTTCCCTCTTAGGAAAAATTAACTTTTCCCTCCTATGTGGCATGATGCTGATGTCAGGGGGTATGTGATTGGTTTGCTTTGCTTTGGAAACACAGTGATTGCATTCGGTTTGGTTGGTTTGGGTCAGTTTCTTTACCTTTGCTGCATAGTAGGATGGTGTATATTAACCCTCCCTCCTGGGGAAGGTTTAAACAGTAAGCCTTCCCTGACCTAGATAAGAGGGAACCATTTTTTCCATTACTAAAGTTGCAGCCTTTGAGTTAAATAGATCTGTTGTAAGGGGGACAAAAGAGAGATTCGAGGAGAGATCACCCCTGAAAAAAATAAGAGGAGGCAGTAAAATTTCCCCAGAACTAAACAGAGACTGGAGGAGAGAGGTTATCAGGGTTATTTGAACAAATTGTTCAGCAGGGAGCGGGCCAGCTGCCCTGGGAAAAAGTCCTAGTCTGGAGCCTCCATTGCTGGAAGATCACAGAACCTTCCAGAAGAGAACATGCTAGGCCTCTGTCATCAACAACCCCATGAAGACTCTATAATCAGCCTCTGGCCTGTCTGCCCTCAGGAGTGATACCACCCATTTTGTTTGGTCCCCTGCTAATTACCCCATGTAAATGATGTGTGTGTCCCTCCAAAAAATACACTGAAGTCTTAACTCCCAGTAGCTGCGAACATGACCTTATTTGGAAATGGGATCTTTGCAGATTTAATCAAGTTAGGATGAGGTCATTAAGGTGGGCTCTAATCCAATATGACTGGTTCCCTTATATAAGGAGGAAATTTGGGCAGAGACGCAGAAGGAGAATGCCATGTGATAACAGAGACAGAGATTGAAGTGATGCAGCTGCAAGCCGAGGAACACCAAGGATTGTGGGTCATCACCAGAAGCTAGGAGAGAGTCAGTGAACAGATTGGCTCTCAGAAGGAACCAGCTCTCCCGACACCTTGATGTCAGACTTCTACCCTGCAGAGCTGTGAGAGAACAAGTTTCTGTTGCTTTGAGCCACTTAGTTTGTGGTACTTTGTTCCAGCAGCCCTAGGACCCTAACACACAATCCTTCAGAGGCAGTCTTAAGCCAAGAAAAGAAGAAGAGAGCCTTGGACACCTAGTTGGGTAGCGGTGGGGAAGCCTCCTGTTTCTGCTGCCAAGGCTGCATGATGACCTTCATGGGCTCAAGGCATTTTTGCTTTCATGGGCCTCTTCTTCCATACAAAATATTAAAAATTATAACTGCATTGGAATAAAGATTAATGTATTAATATTATATATTCAAACACTTTCTTCAACCTAAAAGTTCAGTTTTTCCTTCTGTTTTTAAAAGAAATTAAAACAAGCTCTTGGGTCCCTAGAAATACTGTGGACCTGAGGCATAGTGTCTATCCTATCTGTTGAATAAGTCCGTCCTGGCTGCTGCAGAGCCCAACAAGACTGAAGCTATTTGAGCTGGGACAGTGGTCAATGACATCTCCATATAATACATATATTTCGTATATCCTTTTTATAGTTTTCTTTTAGATCTTAGTACATTTGATTGACTATGTAATCAGTATGGTGTGTAATTTATTTCTATATGAAAGTCCCTTGTGTGGCAATACCTTTGGCAGTCGTGAGGTCATACCTAGTGCCAAGCAGTGCTAAATGCTACCAATACAATATATGGTGAATGGTAGACATTCCACACATGTTCACTGATCACATTAACATGTAAAAAGGAAAAGAAAAGTTAAGACATTGAAACATACTTTGTCTTAACATCTTTTAAGCCAAGGTTTGCTCTAAGACTTCCTAGACAAGGTTTACCCTGTTAATTCATTCATCAGACATATTCTTCCTCCTGACTGACACCGTGCAGAACCGAGATGTGAAAATGATGCCCCACAGTGTTTCTGGATGTTGAGCTTCTCGATTCTCTAGCAATTACCACATCACTGACCTTTTCTTGGTAAAAAAGGCACTTCCATCACTCAAAGTCTAGCGTAACTTAAAGTTCATTCATTTAAATTTCTTTTTTGACGCACTAAGTGAACAATTATGAGCAGGCTACACCTATTCCCACCCCAGGGAAAAAAAAGAAAGAATCAGGTCAAATCAATGGCTTCTCCTCCATTAAGACAGAAGTGCTCAACTGCATATTATAGGAACATATTCTTGAGTCAGTTGGACAACACCTGCATTTATATACATTGTGTAAATGCCACTGAGAATATATAAGGGAAACAAAATTCATCAACTTAAGGGTCACACATTTGTTTGTAAAAAAAACTAAAATTCCACATTTACATACAAGATCATCAGGACGATATTTATTGTGTTGTATTCAGCCTATAAAAGGAAGCTTTATACAATAGATTTCACAATTCCTTTTGAATTGTGGTTCTCAAACTTCAATGAGTATAATAATTATGTAGGTAGTTTTTTAAAATTTAGGCTTCTGGAATCTAGCCTCAGAAATTAAGATTTTGGTAAGTATGAGGTGGGACCCAGGAGTGTGCATTTGAAAATTAAAGTCCAATGTCTGATACATAATTTGAGAAATAGTGTTCCAAGTAGTGAGATCTCCCATGGTGCATTTGATTGAACATCTTGGTTATGATTCACTTTTTAGAAATATATCTATTTTATACAGTGAACTAATGATCACGACAGCATCTTAAACAAACCATTTAATGGAGTAAATCATGGTGCAGTGCAGTGCTTTTGCAACTTTAGCGTGCAGATAAATCACTGGGGATCTTGTTAAAATACACATTCTCACTTAGTGGGTCTCAGGTGGGCCTGAGATTCTGCTTTCTAAAAAGCTCCAGGTATGACCCTTACATTGATGAATTCTCTATCTCCATTGTATGTTCCCAGTGGCATTTAGGAAACTATATAAATGCCTGCTGCACCTGCTGCTCCATGGAACACACTTTGAGTAGCAAAGATGTATAGCATTTCTTCCTAAAATGTGATACATGATACTCTAGTCTTACAAGATACACCTCACCAAAAGTGTTTCTTGGACAAGTAAACATTTTCAATGCTGCATGCTATAGTTCACTGTTGAAAATCTCACAATACACTGTAGTATGCTATATTAGAAGTTGTGGCAAGTCAAGAAACACATTGCCACAATTTTAAATTCACAAAATTTATTTATTTATTTACTTATTTATTGAAGAAGATTAGCCCTGAGCTAACATCTGTCACTAATCCTCCTCTTTTTTGCTGAGGAAGACTGGCCCTGAGCTAACATCTGTGTCCATCTTCCTCTTCTTTATATGTGGGACACCTGCCACAGCATGGCTTGACAAGCAGTGCGTAGGTCTGCATCTGGGATCTGAACTGGAGAACACTGGGCCGCCGAAGTGGAATGTGTAAACTTAATCCCTGTACCACTGGGCTGGCCCCCACAAAATTTATTTTTTAAACAACACATTAACCTCTCATAGAATTGGCATTACCTACTACGGGACATCTCCTGTGCCACTCAGAGCATCTCAGTCCTACCCCTACTCCACCACTGCTGCAGCAACTACTTCCTCTCGGCTCTGACTAGCTGCCCTCACCTAGCCTTGGGCCTGCACCACATCCCCACTCACTTCCTGCCCAAAGCATGTGGTGCAGGCTCAAGATATTGCTGTAACGGACCCCAGTGGAACCTGCTTGGCTGGCAGGCATGAGCAACCCAGAATGCAACCAGGCCACCCTTGTCCTAACAGTGATGATAAAACTTTTCTCCTTTCATCCCCAGGTACACAGTTCTCAGACATATTTAAATGTTTCCTCAGAAGGTCAAACACCAGAGACCTGTAGGGATGGCCAACTTGGTAATGCGTCTTTGCCACTTTCTCTGTAATTCTACCCTTTCACTTATTCCGACTTTCTGGAATCACTTCCCAAATAAACTGGCATGAAATGTGGCTGGTATGAATTTAGTTGTTCTGTAAATATAAAATATACTCTTGATTTAAAGGACTTTGTATACAAAAAAAAGTAAATATCTTCTTAACAATTTATTATATTGATTACATGTTGAAATAATACTTTGGAAATATTTGATTTTGATATTATGATTTATAAAAAGAAATATATATTTGGTTTTCATCTCCATTCCTGGGAGAGAACTCCTAAAACCCTTGGAATTTCCTAAGTGATAAGAGTGATAAAGGTGAAAAGCCAGTCATTTGTTATTTACAATAAGCCCCTTTCAACCACACCTCATTTAAGTTAAGGAGGGGACTCCTGGATAACTTCCCATGGGGGCTGGTTGCCAGAGGAACCAACCATGTAATTAGAGGGTTGGAACTTTCAGTGTCCCACTGTCTTCATCCCCTGGCAGGGGAGAGGGACTACAGAGTGAGTTCAATCACTAACACCCAATGGTTTAGTCAATCATGCCTATGAGATGAAGCCTTCATGGAAATCCCTGAACCACAGGGTTTGGAGAACTTCTGGATTGCTGAACACAGGATGGTGCTGGGAAGGTGGCAAATCTGGTGAGTGCATGGAAGTTCCATACCTCTTACCCACCCATGCCTACACATCTCTTCCATCTGGCTGTTGCTGAGTTGTATGCCTTTATAAAAAACTGGTATGGTAATTTAGCAAACTGTTTTCCTGAGTTCGGTGAGCCACTTTAGCAAATTATCAAATCTGAGGAGAGGGTTCTGGAAATCTCTGATTTAGACTTTTAGTTAGAAGCACAGGTGACAAGTAGACTTGAAATTGATGTCTAAAGTCGGGGAGAGGGGGATACAGCAGTCTTGTGGGACTGACCCCTTAAACTGTGGGGTCTATGCTAATTCCAAACGGTTAATGTGTTGGAGAATTGCTTGGTGTGGGAAAGACCCGCACACATCAAATATCAGAAATATTGAGGAGAATACAGAAAAAGAAGACTATTTACTTTCATCAGTTAAACAACATATATTATTAAAATCTTACCTGTTTGTTTTCCCTTTTTTTAAAACATGGCTACTAGAAATTTAAAATTAGGTGGTTCGCATGTAGGTTGGATAGCACGTCGTCAACTTTGTGGGCTATCCCTCATCCTTCCAGAAAATCGTCCCTCCTTTTGTTTAACTTTCCTGCGGCTTGGGTGCTTGGAACCAAGGGACCTAATGAGCAAATCTACTAGGATAATAGATAAGAGGTGACCGTGTAACTTTTCATTTTATCTCCACTCATGCTTGTTCAACCAGCATTAACTAAGCAGTCAGGAAGAACAAAGACAAATCATAGCTCATAGTACTTCTCTAGGTCAATGGTTCTCAACTCGGGTTGCAAACTAGACCAAATGGGCAGCTTTTTAAAAAATTCTCGTAATGGAGCCTCACTGAAAACCAAATAAGTCGGGATCTCTGGAGGACAGGCCCAGGCATCAGTATTTTTAGGAATTTCCCATGTGATTGTAATGCACAACAGGTAGAAAATCACTAGCAAAGCCTGTCTAAATAGCACATCTTATCCACGTCAATTAGGGGAAATATGACTATTAAAGACAGACCTTGGGTGTGTCGTTACCTCCCATATAGTTACTTTTGGGCCTCTAAGGCTATGACATTATCCTCAATTCCTGTTGCAATGATTATAATCACTTCATGGTGATTACTACTTGTGGTAGTTTAAAATATGTCCAAAAATCCTATCACACTTTCTTTAAAAGGTATAGCCTAATCATCATGTGTGGGCTGGAATTAGTGACTCATTGCTAATGAATAGATTAAGGCAGAAGTGACAGTGTGTGACATCTGAGACTAAATCAGAAAAGGTACTGTGGCCTCCTTCTTGCTCTTAGATCGCTCTGGGAGAAGTCAGTAGCCATGTTGGAAGGATACTCAAGCAGCTGTATGGAGCTGTCCATACATCAAGGAATCGACGGCTTCTCCCCATAGCTGGTGGGGAAATGAGGCTTTCTGCCAACAGCTACAGGACGGAGCCATGTTGGAAGTGTATCCTCCAGCTCCAGTCAAGCCTTTAGATGACTACAGCCCCAGCCACCACCTTAATTACCACATCCGGAGAGACCCTAAGCCAGAACCACCGAGTTAAGCTTCTCCTGAATTCCTTGCCCATAGAAACTATAAGATAATTTTTTGTTGCTTTAAGCTGCTAAATTTTTCTGTTAATTTGTTGTGCAGAAAGAGATAACTGATACATTGTTTACTTATCTGCGTTCTCTAATAGACTGAAAGCATAGTATTGGACTATCATAGATTGGAATAGCATGCATTAATCCATTTATTCATTGAATCACACATTCACTCTCAAATCCATCCACCTACCTATCAAATATTTATTGAGAATCTACTCTAACGTTTCAGATGTTACTTCTAGATGTTGGGGATACAATGGTTGAAAGTGATACAGATCCTCTCCTTAAGGAGCTTACAGTAAAGGCGAGGATAAAGATAAGTATTCAGTAAATATCTGATAAGTGACTTGAGGTAGAACACAGTAAATAAAGTAAAATCTTAGCTAATATTAAGTGTTTCAAAGATATGCTAATTTCTCCAGTTTAATCACACGGAGGCAAACTGTGTCTACTCCCTCTCCAAGTTCAAGGCAAGCAAGAAAGTCTACAGCAGAGCCATTAGCTTGGGATGATCGCACCCCGAGGTATTTTTTGTTTGCTTGTTTTAATCCCCTAGGAAATTAATAGATTTAGGCAGTGATTATCAGGGATGTAATATCACTGAAGGACAGGCATCCAGACCTCATATGGATCCAAACAGAAGTATACAAAATCACGATGGTTGAACACATATTCTTGGGGGGCGGGGGAAACTACCAGAATTTGATTAAACTTTTATATATAATTATCAATATACTGAAAATTCAAAGAAGAGACAAATACATTAACACCACAAGGAGCAAAACCCAAAGAGTGAGAAAATACTCAGGAAAAACAATGCAGTTTCTTCTACAAATTCATTGCAAGTAAAATAATAAATAAGAAAAGGAAGCGTGTATTAATAGGTTAAAAAATAAAAGACTTACTTAAAAGTGATAGCAACCAATTGCAACGTATTGCTTTTATTTAGCTCTCAGCTAAAACAAACTCTTAAAAGAGAGGGAAAAAATAAAAATAGATACGTATTTAAAACATTAGAGAAAATTATGAAAATACTGGGAAAATTTGAACACTGACTACATGCTTGATGATGTTAGGGATTATGATGTTTTGATTATGTTTTTTAAAAAAAGTCCCCGGCATTTAGAGAAATCTACTGAAATTATTACAGATGAAGTAATACGATATCTAGAGCTTGCATCCAAACAGTCAAGGCAAGGGGGAGAGAGAGAAGAAAGGCCTCAAACTGATAAATTCTGAAGCTCAGTGATATGTATATGTAATTTCATTAAATACTATCTTCTCCTTTTATATGTGTTTGGAATAATAAAGGACTGTTTTTTCTAATGATGAGATTTCAGATAAAACTCCTGGTTCTCACATCCTCTTAAAATCCAAGCATCAGGGGGCCAGCCCAGTTGCGCAGTGGTTAAGCTTGCACGTTCTGCTTCAGCAGCCCGCCGGTTTGGATCATGGGTCCGGACCTACACACAGCTTAGCAAGCCATGCTGTGGCAGGCATCCCACATATGAAGTATAGGAAGATGGGCACAGATGTTAGCTCAGGGCCAATCTTCCTCAGCAAAAAAATAACAGAGGAGGATTGGCATCAGATGTTAGCTCAGGGCCAACCTTCCTAAAAAAAAAAAAAAAAAAAAAATCCAAGCATCAGACAACAAAGAATTGGAGCTGAGAGCTGAGACCTCCCCTTTAGATAGACCATGCTGTCTCAAGTTGACCATGGCTCTCACTGCTTCCTATTGTAGTTGCTTGACCAGCTTCAATCATGTACATTTATTTTCCTGGGCACTCAATGCATTTGACCTCTAGGGAAAGTAGAGTTTTCTGCAGCCCCATTTGGAAACGAAGAGGGTGCTAAAGTACTCTAGTGGCAGGGAAAGAAAATGCAGTCCACGAAAAAACTCAGAGGCAGGGTTAATCTGCTTCAGCCATTTAACCTCTTTGTGCGATTAATTCAAAAGCTTTAGTTTGGAAGAAAGCTCTCTTCTAGGAACTCTCCTTTGCCAGACAAAAGACACAATAAAAATGAGCCAGGTACACCCAAATGGCTGATCTGCTCTTTCCTAAAGCTTTTGTAGAAGCTCAAATATAAAATGATACCTTTCCTACTGTTTCTATTACAAATTCACTTTACATTAAAATCTCTTTTTAATCCTTCAAGACTTAAGAAAAGAGACTCCCATTATCATACACCTGGCTCTCAGTATAGGGAACTCTGTCTTCTCTGTTTCTAGGTTTGCTTTCAATTGTTAGTCAATTATGGGAATAAGTTCACGGTGTTATTAAATGGATTCCATTTTAGATAAAACAGATTTTGCACTGCTAAAACCACTAGCATTGAGTGATAGCTATGTAAATGAAAAACAAGAGATTACCCTGGCTCTATTCTCTGCATTAAACTGGGGGAAAATGCAAACAAAGACTAAAAATGGCCAAAAAACCCACCTCACGGTGGAGATATGCCACCGAAGAAATATAAAACACTCATTTAAAAATCAAGGTATTTAGGGTCAGCCCAGTGGTGTAGTGGTTAGGTTTGCATGCTCTGCTTTGGTGGCCTGGGGTTCATGGGTTTGGATCCCACGAGTGGTCCTACACACTGCTCCTCAAGCCATGCTGTGGCGGCATCCCACATACAAAGTAGAGGAAGATTGGCGCAGGTGTTAGCTGAGGACCAACCTTTTTCACCAAAAAATAAGCAAATAAAAATAAAAATTAATATATTTAATGGAACAACTTACAAATGCTTTTAACAAGAAAACATGGCACTAAGAATGTCAGAGTAGAGATTTACAAATAACTAATGGTAATAAAGTTTTTTTTCTGTATTTATGGATAGTTCTTTTATATACAGGGTTTCAATTATGTCCACATTAATAATAATAATTATTATTGCTAACATTAATATATGTACCAGGTAGCGTTCTAGGCATATGTATAAATCATCTCATTTAATTCACAAAACAATCCTACAAATTAGTTATGGTTATTACCCTCTCTTGTTCAACATTGTGTCAGCTTGGAGAACCAAGGCGATAGGTTACCACTTTCATCAATTGTAGAGTTAACTAGAAGGGGAAACAGGACACCAACTGAAGCATTATGCCTCTAAAGTCCTGACCTGTATCCACTCCACTTTTTTTTCTTTAATCTGGTATCAACCATGTGATTTGAGGGGTCTGGAAGACCCTGCTCCCCTGGCTCTACTTCTGCAATCTGCAATCATTTTCCTGACTGTTCAATGTCACAGGGAAATTTTTTTTCTTTTTCTGGCAGTTCCATGTTCTCAAATATCCATAATCTTGCCCAGTAAGTCCCTTGCAAAGGAGAATGAGCCTTATTGCTGCTTTCCCGCTCTCCACCCCACGCTGCAGGTCTGGGTTTGCAGGTGTAGTTGGAAAGACAGCTGTTTTCAAAGCTGAGTCTAGGGAAAGGATTCCCTTTGATAAAAATCACAGTTGCCAGATGTCATTTAGAGTATCTTCTTGAGTCCTAGCATTTTGGAGTCCAATTTGAGAATCTGTAAGCTTCTCACCTACTACAACATGTTGTATTCAATTCCAGAGATTTCTCAGATTCCCAAAGCCCATGCAAAGGATGTCCTAGAAACCCATGGACCCTCAGTTAAGAACTCTTTCTCTTATGAGTAACCTGTGTACAGTGTCCAAAAGAGGACAACCATTTCTAACAAGTGCAGGCAGGCAGTGTGCACAGCATCAGGCAAACAAAACTGGGTTTGAACCTGGCTCTACCACTTACCAGCTGTATGACCTTGGGCAAGTTCTTCCTCAAACTCCAATTCCCTCATTTCTAAAGTGGTTTTATCTATTGTTCCTGTGTCACAGTTGTTGGAGGAATTAATTATATTATGTAGTTCAATGCTTACTACACAGTAAATGCTCAATATCGGTTATCAAAATGGCAAAGATACGGCGACACAGATATTATTATCACTATGACATGACAAACCCTAATAAAACTGAGGGAAAAGGATGAGGAGGAGTTTAGGCACCAGTTGCTTTATTTCTGAGGATAGAATGGTAGGAAACTGGCTTAACTGAATAAAGCAGAATCTATTTGCCTTGGGATAAATAAAGGTCTTCATGACAGCAAGAATAAGTGAATATTGAAATTATTTCTTTAAAGAAGTCACTAGACTCTAATAACAAAGACACAGTCTTGGAGAAGGTCTTTTCATATTCATTATTTCACCCAATTTGCACGTAAGTTTTTTGAGTTAGTTGTTATTGTCACCTGCACATTTCAGATAAGAAAACTTGAGTTTGAAAGAAGTCAGGTGTTTTGTTTAAATTCAAGCTATTAATAAGTGGCACAGACAGAATTTGAATCCTATTCATTTGTTCTAAGCTCATTCCAAGAAAGGAAAGAAGGAAGGAAGAAAGGGGGTAAGGAAAGGGGGAAGTAAGGGTGGGAGGAAGAGGAGAGGAAGAGCAGACTAGGATCATCGAGGCGACCAGAGGGTACATCTACTCAAGCTCTGAAGGCCACTACTAGCCCTAAAATGAGGGGAAAACAACTGAGTACTTCATTTAAAATTGTAGACATAAACTTGCATTTGAGGGAAACACAAATCATCATCCAGAAGGTTTTTTCTTTCTTTGCAAACCATTTCCCTCTAACAAAACGGTATTTCATTTTTGTTTCTTTTTGTTTGTCTGTTGGAAGGGATGCAGATTTCCAAACAATTGAGTTTCTTATTCAGCAACTTTCTCCTGGTGGAGGAGAATTTGCTTAATTAAATGTAAACACATTTGGCAAGCCATTGTAGTAAGTGTCTAAAGGCCTCCCATGATGATGCAAGTTGTTGTCAGAGTCCCCATCAGTTAAGAGTGTTTGCTTTGAATACCAAGTGATTCCTTAAGGACCAGGCCCTAAACAAAAGATGAACTTGAATCAACAACAGTTTAAGAAGGCCATTCTCGACAAAAACAATAGACTATTGGAAAGACAGCTTCCACTGGTGCACCAAGATATTTCCTAGATGCTTCAGAGCCAATTAGCTCTATAACTCCTGGATCAAAGAGATACCTTGTCACAAGAAGAGAATCCATCCATTGTAAGTGACCCTGATAAAAAGGCAGAAGTATAGCTTATTTTAAAACACTTGCATTCTCATTGTTGTTTATAGATACCATCCAAATGAACAATGTTCCATCTTGCTACAACAGAAGGCACGTCTGTACGATCTTTCATTTCTTTGTCAGATGTTGGGACTTTTGGCTTTGAAAAGATTATTATTTACATTAATTTCAATGCAGGACAGGAAAAGAGGGAGTATTTTGAACATTTCTTGTGTTCCTAGTTCTGCAGGGACAGTTGGGCCAAGGACCGAATGTCCTTGGTGACAACAGTCAGTTAATGGGTGAATGGCCTATTTTTCAACACTGAAGTCTGTCAAACCTGTGTGCAGTTTCAGGTTGGATTTAATTTGAAGCTGCTGCTAACTACTGTAAGTCGCATACTTAGTGTTTTCTGCCTCAAGAAAGTAACATCTACGGGTGAACTTGAACTTTTCCTGTGGCATCAGATAACATAAAATTCTTTCGTAAATAACATATAATAATAAAAGGAAAATACAAGCCATATTTTCCAGGGCACAGCAAACTCAAACAGGAGTTTGTAATTCAGAACTTTTCATTTTAGGCCATGAGGCTGCTTCCAGGCCCAGGTGCAGCAGCCGGGAATTGGGAAAATAAAGAGAGTGTGAGATAATTTGTGCTTAGAGACTTTGAACAGTTCCAAATATTGAGAGATTTTTGCCAGTAGCCTTCTCTGAATCTCTGGGAGTTAGCAAGATAACAAGTATTATCTCTATTTTGGGGATATAATATGTACTGTGGAAGAGTTAGTGGTACAAGGAGGACCTCCAAGGCCAATAATATCAATAACTAATATTTGCATTGATACTTCCATCGTTTTAGATAAATTCTTCTACTTAATCTTTACAACCACCCTACAGATTAGGTGTAGCTATCATTTCCATTTGATTGATGGGGAAACAGAAGCTCAAAGGGCCAAAGGAACTTGCTGAGGGACACACAGGAACTATTAAATGGCAGGGTCAAAAGTCAAGAGAAGGTCACCAACCCCAGTTCTTAGCTTTCTCTTCATTAGCCGCACTGTCGCTAATCATTTAAAAAATATGGTTTAAGGGAGGAATTCCAAGATGGCGCCGTGAGTAGTCCTCTTTGTCTCTCGCCCTTCGAGTCTACAATTATTTGGACACTTATCGCTTGACAAAGGATATCCAGACAGCATCTCAGGACGTCTGAGACACCCACGCGACTATACATCGGAAGGCGGACGGACTTTCCTCCGGGAGGATGTGGAAATAGGTGAAAACTCTCCGACCCCGACGGGCAGCCTAGTACCCGCAAGCGGCTTTCTTCCAACGGACGCCCCCAGAGGATCCACACACATCTAGGGCAGGAGCGAGAACACAACAGAGGAGCGACGGTGGAAACAGGTGACCAGAACCCTACTTAAACCCCCCGCAATTACTCCTAAACGCAGAGGGAAACTTTGGAGTTGCACACCTGAGCCCGCGGGGAGAGTCTCTCCCCGCCATTGGCAGGGAGACCCGGCCTGGTGCTCGGGGCGCCCGGAGGGTCCCAGAGAGAGACACGGAGGGCACGGAGGTCTCCCAGCTGCCATTGCCCGCCCCGTGGGACTAGGGATTGCCGGAGATCTCGGAGAGGACCGGGGCGGGGGAACTTTCAAAGGCGGGTCCGGCGACCCGGTGGGGAAGCGCCGGAGCTCCGCCAGGCAGCAGACAAAACTCTCTGTCTGCCGGTAGCAGAGGGGCCACGCTGAGCACTCAGGGCTCCCGGCAGAGGCCCGGACAGAAGCCCAGAGGGCGGGGCGACCCCCAGCTGCCGTTGCCCGCCCCGTGGGACTAGGGATTGCCGGAGATCTCGGAGAGGACCGGGGCGGGGGAACTTTCAAAGGCCGGATCGGCGACCCGGAGGGGAAGTGCCGGAGCTCCCCCAGGCAGCAGACAAAACTCTCTGTCTGCCGGTAGCAGAGGGGCCACGCTGAGCACTCAGGGCTCCCGGCAGAGGCCCGGAGAGAAGCCCAGAGGGCGGGGCGACCCCCAGCTGCCGTTGCCTGCCCCGTGGGACTAGGGATTGCCGGAGATCTCGGAGAGGACCGGGGCGGGGGAACTTTCAAAGGCGGGTCCGGCGACCCGGTGGAGAAGCGCCAGAGCTCCGCCCGGGCAGCAGACAAAACTCTCTGTCTGCCATTAGCAGAGGGGCCACGCCCAGCATTCAGGGCTCCCGGCAGAGGCTCGGACAGAAGCCCAGAGGGCGGGGCGTCCCCCAGCTGCCGTTGCCCGCCCCGTGGGACTAGGGATTGCCGGAGATCTCGGAGAGGACCGGGGCGGGGGAACTTTCAAAGGCGGGTCCGGCGACCCGGAGGGGAAGCGCCGGAGCTCCGCCAGGCAGCAGACAAAACTCTCTGTCTGCCGGTGGCAGAGGGGCCACACTGAGCATTCAGAGCTCCCAGCAGAGGCCCGGAGAGAAGCCCAGAGGGCGGGGCGACCCCCAGCTGCCGTTGCCCACCCGGTGAGGCTAGGGATTGCCGGAGATCTCGGAGAGGACTGGGGCTGGAGAGAGTTCCAGAGACCCAGCTTAGTAGCCTAGGGGGAAACCCTACAGGCTCACAGAAGCCTTAGGGAAAGCCTCTGCACAGCACCAGTAGAAGGCACCCAGCCGCCAGCCACAAGGCTGGAAGACCCCAGGGCAAAAGCAGCATAGCTAGGTGTACTAACCACAGACTGTAGAAGATGCCAATAGCTCTCCTGCGACCCATAGAGGACAAGTGAGATTTGGTGGGTGCCGACAGCAACCGAGCGACAAATAAAAGTGATCCCACCCCTGGCCGCTGGAAAAGCCCATAACACCGTTGCAGACCCCAAGGAGAGAGCGCATCTAGGTGGGCAACAACAGTAGGCACCTGCAGCCTGAAGCCCCCCGTGACGGCCCCCACGGCAGAGGAGGGAATCCAAAGGGCCACTGTGGCTACGAAGAGGGGCCCAGGCCCAGTTAGCAACTACGGACAGGGTTCCTGGTTGGTGAAGTATAAACAGCTGCTCCCCCCACCGCAGCAGCTGAAACAAGTGAAAGGAGCAACTAAACTCTATCTCCATGCGGAGGCACAAATCAACATCATCAAGCAATATGAAAAAATACATTAAATCTCCAGAACAGAAAGAAAGTAACAAATACACAGAAAACAATCCCAAAGAAAATGAGATATATAACCTAAATGATGATGACTTCAAAACAGCCATCATTAAAATACTCACTGAGTTAAGAGAGAATTCTGACCGACAACTCAACGAGTTCAGGAGCTATGTCACAAAAGAGTTTGATACGATAAAGAAGAACCAAACAGAAATACTGGAAATGAAGAACACAATAGAGGAGATTAAGAAAAATCTAGATGCTCTGAACAGTAGGGCCGATAATATGGAGGAAAGAATTAGCAATTTGGAAGATGGCAATATAGAATTGTTGCAGGCAGAGGAGGAGAGAGAAGCAAGACTTAAAAGAAATGAAGAAACTCTCCGAGAATTATCAGACACAATTAGGAGATGCAACGTAAGGATTATAGGTATACCAGAGGGAGAAGAGAAGGAGAAAGGGGCAGAAAACCTATTCAAAGAAATAATGGCTGAGAACTTCCCAAATCTGGTGAGGGAGATGGATCTTCAGGTGACAGAAGCCAATAGATCTCCAAACTTTATCAATGCAAGAAGACCAACTCCACGGCATATAGTAGTGAAGCTAGCAAAAGTCAACGACAAGGAGAAAATATTAAGGACAGCCAGGCAAAAGAAACTAACCTACAAAGGAACCCCCATCAGGCTATCAGCAGATTTCTCAGCAGAAACTTTACAGGCTAGAAGAGAGTGGAATGATATATTCAAAAATCTGAAGGACAAAAACCTACAGCCGAGAATTCTCTACCCAGCGAAAATATCCTTCAAATACGATGGAGAAATAAAAACTTTCCCAGATAAACAAAAATTAAGGGAGTTCATTGCCACAAAACCTCCTCTTCAGGAAATCCTCAGGAAAACCCTCATTCCTGAAAAATCCAAAAAAGGAAAGGGGCTACAAAACCAAGAGCAGAGGAGATAAGTAGAAGGACAACAACAGAGAGTAGCAGCTCTACATCAGAACAGATTAAACCATGGGACGAGAAACAAAGGAAACTGAAGAAAACCGGAAAACAAGACACAAAATGGTAGTGGTAGGCCCCCACGTCTCAATAATCACTCTAAATGTAAACGGATTGAACTCCCCAATCAAAAGACACAGAGTGGCAGGATGGATCAAAGAACAAGATCCAACAATATGCTGCCTCCAGGAAACACACCTCAGCCCCAAAGACAAACACAGACTCAGAGTGAAGGGATGGAGAACAATACTCCAAGCTAATAATGAACAAAAGAAAGCAGGTGTCGCTATACTAATATCAGACAAGGTAGATTTCAAAGCAAAACAGATAAAGAAAGACAAAGAGGGACAGTATATAATGATAAAAGGGACTCTCCACCAAGAAGACATAACACTTATAAATATATACGCACCCAACACAGGAGCACCAAAATTTGTAAAGCAACTCTTAATAGAACTAAAAGAAGACATCAACAACAATACAATAATAGTAGGGGACCTCAACACACCATTAACACCAATGGACAGAACATCCAGACAGAAAATCAACAAGGAAATAATAGAATTAAATGAAAAATTAGACCAGATGGACTTAATAGATATATATAGAACACTTCATCCAAAAACAGCAGGTTACACATTCTTCTCAAGTGCACATGGAACATTCTCAAGGATTGACCATATTTTGGGAACCAAAGCAAACATCAATAAATACAAGAGAGTTGAAATAATATCAAGCATCTTTTCTGATCATAACGCTATTAAACTAGAAATCAACTACAAGAAAAAAGCAGAGAAAGGTGCAAAAATGTGGAGACTAAACAACACGCTTCTCAACAAACAATGGATCATTGAAGAAATTAAAGAAGAAATCAAATATTATCTGGAGACAAATGAAAATGAGAACACGACATACCAAATCATTTGGGATGCAGCAAAAGCAGTCCTAAGAGGGAAATTCATCGCAATACAGGCTCACCTCACTAAACAAGAAAAAGCTCACGTAAGCAACCTCAAACGACACCTAACAGAACTAGAAAAAGAAGAACAAACAAGGCCCAGAGTCAGTAGAAGGAGGGAAATAATAAAAATAAGAGCAGAAATAAACGATATTGAAACAAAAAAGACAATAGAAAGGATCAATGAAACAAAGAGTTGGTTCTTCGAAAGAATTAACAAAATTGACAAACCCCTAGCCAGACTCACCAAGAAAAGAAGAGAGAAATCGCAAATTAATAAAATCAGGAATGACAGAGGAGAAATCACAACAGATACCAATGAAATACAAGAGATCATAAGAGAATACTATGAAAAACTATATGCCAACAAATTGAACAACCTGGAAGAAATGGACAAATTCCTAGACTCCTACAATCTCCCCAAACTGAATCAGGAAGAAATGGAGAATCTGAATAGACCAATCACAAGTAAGGAAATAGAAACGGTAATCAAAAACCTCCCCAAAAACAAGAGTCCAGGACCAGACGGCTTCTCTGGAGAATTCTACCAAACATTCAAAGAAGACTTAATACCTATTCTCCTCAAACTGTTCCAGAAAATTGAGAAAGATGGAGAACTCCCTAACACATTCTATGAAGCCAACATCACTCTGATCCCCAAACCTGACAAGGACAACACAAAGAAGGAGAACTACAGGCCGATATCACTGATGAACATAGATGCAAAAATCCTCAACAAAATTTTGGCAAACCGATTACAGCAATACATCAAAAAGATTATACACCATGATCAAGTGGGATTTATACCAGGGACACAGGGATGGTTCAACATCCGCAAGTCAATCAACGTGATACACTACATTAACAAAATGAAAACCAAAAACCACATGATCATCTCAATAGATGCAGAGAAAGCATTCGACAAGATCCAACACCCATTTATGATAAAAACCCTCAGTAAAATGGGTATAGATGGAAAGTACCTCAACATAATAAAGGCCATATATGATAGACCCACAGCCAACATCATACTCAATGGACAAAAGCTGAAAGCCATCCCTCTGAGGACAGGAACAAGACAAGGGTGCCCACTTTCACCACTCCTATTCAACATAGTTCTGGAGGTGCTGGCCAGAGCAATTCGGCAGGAAAAAGAAATAAAAGGAATCCAAATAGGTAACGAAGAAGTAAAACTCTCGTTGTTTGCAGACGACATGATCTTATACATAGAAAACCCCAAAGAATCCACAGAAAAACTATTAGAAATAATCAACAACTACAGCAAAGTAGCAGGGTATAAAATTAACGTGCATAAATCAGTAGCATTTCTATACACTAACAATAAACTAACAGAAAAAGAACTCAAGCACTCTATCCCATTCACAATCGCAACGAAAAGAATAAAATACCTTGGGATAAACTTAACCAAGGAAGTGAAGGATCTATACAATGAAAACTACAAGACTCTCTTGAAAGAAATAGGCGATGACATAAAGAGATGGAAAGACATCCCTTGCACATGGATTGGAAGAATAAACATAGTTAAAATGTCCATACTACCTAAAGCAATATACAGATTCAATGCTATCCCAATCAGAATCCCAAGAACATTCTTCACAGAAATTGAACAAACAATCCTAAAATTCATATGGGGCAACAAAAGACCGCGAATTGCTAAAGCAATCCTGAGCAAGAAAAACAAAGCCGGCGGAATCACAATCCCCGATTTCAAAACATACTACAAAGCTACAGTGATCAAAACAGCATGGTACTGGTACAAAAACAGGTCCACAGATCAATGGAACAGAATTGAAAGCCCAGAGATAAAACCACACATCTATGGACAGCTAGTCTTCCACAAAGGAGCAGAGGGCCTACAATGGAGAAAAGAAAGTCTCTTCAACAAATCGTGCTGGGAAAACTGGACAGCCACATGCAAAAGATTGAAAATTGACCATTCTTTTTCACCACACACCAAAATAAACTCAAAATGGATCAAAGACCT
This sequence comes from Equus caballus, assembly GCF_041296265.1. Classification (NCBI taxonomy): domain Eukaryota; kingdom Metazoa; phylum Chordata; class Mammalia; order Perissodactyla; family Equidae; genus Equus; species Equus caballus. Next base: position 20,815,498 of record NC_091699.1, read on the forward strand.
AAAGATTAGGCCTGAGACAATAAGTCTTTTGGAAGAGAATATAGGCAGTACACTCTTTGACATCAGTTTCAAAAGAATCTTTTCGGACACTGTAACTCCTCAGTTGAGGGAAACAATAGAAAGAATAAACAAATGGGACTTCATCAGACTAAAGAGCTTCTTCAAGGCAAGGGAAAACAGGATTGAAACAAAAAAACAGCTCACTAATTGGGAAAAAATATTTACAAGCCACTTATCCGACAAAGGGTTAATCTCCATAATATACAAAGAACTCACACTACTTAACAACAAAAAAACAAACAACCCGATCAAAAAATGGGCAGAGGACATGAACAGACATTTCTCAAAAGAAGATATGAATATGGCCAATAGACACATGAAAAGATGTTCATCATCGCTAATCATCAGGGAAATGCAAATCAAAACTACACTAAGATATCACCTTACCCCCGTTAGATTGGCAAAAACATCCAAAACCAAGAACGACAAATGTTGGAGAGGTTGTGGAGAAAGAGGAACCCTCATACACTGTTGGTGGGAATGCAAACTGGTACAGCCACTATGGAAAACAGTATGGAGATTTCTCAAAAAGTTAAAAATAGAAATACCCTATGACCCAGCCATCCCATTACTGGGTATCTATCCTAAGAACCTGATATCAGATATCTCAAGAGTCCGTTGCACCCCTATGTTCATTGCAGCATTATTTACAATAGCCAAGACGTGGAACCAGCCTACATGCCCAGAAACTAATGATTGGATAAAGAAGATGTGGTATATATACACAATGGAATACTACTCAGCCATAAAAAAAAGACGAAATTGGCCCATTCACAACAATGTGGATGGACCTCGAGGGTATTATGTTAAGCGAAATAAGTCAGTCAGAGAAAGACGAACTCTATATGACTCCACTCATAGGTGGAAATTAGTATATTGAGAAGGAGATCTGATTGGTGGTTACCAGGGAAAAGGGGGGGTGGGGGGAGGGTACGGAGGGGGAAGTGGTGTACCCACAACATGACTAACAAAAATGTACAACTGAAATCTCACAAGGTTGTAATCTATCATAACATTAATAAAAAAAAAAAAAAAACATATGGTTTAAGCTAGAGACCCAAGTAGAAATACCTCTGATCAGTATATTCAATCTATCCAAAAATAATAGCCAAATTAATTCTAAGTTGCCTGTCACGTTTTGCTATTATTCTTAATAAACAGACACTTTTATACTCCTTGAAATATTCTGTATTGTTCCAAGTTATTTACATTTATCTTATTATAAGTATTATTCGTCAACTATTTTGAAAGACAGCCACCTCTTATATTTATATATATATCCCAGCCCTGGTGGTCTAGTGGTTAAGATTCAGCACTCTTACTACCGTGGCCCGGTTTCATTTTCCGGTGAGCGAACCACACCACCTGTCTGTCCTTCTGTGAATTGTCATACTGTGGCAGGTGTGTGTTGCTGTGGTACTGAAAGCTATGCCACCAGTATTCCAAATATGAGCAGGGTCACTCATGGTGGATAGGTTTCAGTGTAGCTTCCAGACTAACACAGACTAGGAAGAAGGACGTGAGCACCCACTGCTGAAAAGATTGGCCATGAAAACACTATGATTAGCAGCGGAGTGTTGTCTGATATAGCACCAGAAAGTGAAAGGATGGCCCAAGAAGACCAGTCAGGCTTCCCTTCTTCTGTACACAGGGTTTCAGGAGTTGGAATTGAGCCCAAGGCACTAACAACAAGTATATATATATATTTACTTATTTACTCATACACACATGGATGAGTATATGTAATGTTACATTTTTATGAATTGTTTCTAATTATGAAAATTAATTTAATAAAAATTTTCTAATTTCTCCTCCCAATACGATCTAGTGTGGCTCACATTATTATTGTAAAATTAGACACTGAATAACAAAGTCATGAAGGAGAGAAAAGATATAATAGCCACAAAGACTACTATTATTACCATGGCAAAACAATAGCTTTTCCTTTGCACCTCCTTGCATCCAGAGTAAAAAGGCAAAGATAATCGGATAAACAATCTCCATGATCTCATGGAAAGAAGCACATCAAGTCATCAAGCAATGATATTAACAGGAATTTTTCCAGTGGACATTCACGCTGAATGACACTTTGGATTTCTTAGACTACAGTTCATGGCAAACGGAGACATGTTCTTCACACACTTTCTGGTGATCTAATTGGTGTGAATTTGAAGCTCAGGATATATACTGTTTCATTAAGGATTAACAATCCAATTAGTTTTCTATCTGTTATCCTATCTATGTAGCAATGATAAAGACTATGACATACAGTAGACCAGGATTCCTAAACTCCTGGGGAACTCTTTCAAAATAAGGATTTAAGGGGGCCAGCCAGTGGTGTAGTGATTAAGTTTGCACACTCTGCTTCGGTGGTGAAGGGTTCACAGGTTCAGATCCTGGGGGCAGACCTACTACTGCTCGTCAAGCCACACTGTGGCAGCATCCCACATAAAAAAATAGAGGAACATTGGCACAGATGTTAGCTCAGGGCCAATCTTTCTCACACAAAAATAAATAAATAAATACATTTCAAAGCCCCACTCCTTTGAAATTCAGGTTAACAATTATAACGGATTTGGGGGTGGGGAGGGTAGGAGGGTTGCCAATTTCCCCTTCTGATTATAGCATCCCATTTTTCCTTTGAGGAGTCATGCCTCTCCAGTATCTCAGTGACATTGTTTGAATGGAATTGGCTCTATACCCTTTGCTACATGAGTAGGCACGTGGTGCAGTTCTGGCCAGTCAAAGCATTCCTCTCCACTGATCACCTTGCTTGGCTCAGCAACAGGGCAATGAGATTCGATACTGAGCCTTTTGATGAAGCTGTTAGGAAAGAGGCACTCTCTATATGCTAAGCCTAGTATGAAGACAGGAAATAAGCCTGCTGCTGCCAACAAATAGAGCCAGCAGAGAGAAACGCGGAGTGCCAGTGAATATGCTGATGTCATTTTTGGTGCCCCTGGATTTTCTATATCTGAAGTAATCCTGGAATTTTAACTTAAATTGAATTATTGATACTTGCTATTAAGAGTCATAACTAACAATGCCTATTTAATCATCAGTATTTTTAAATCATACAAACAAATCTTCCTAGATGAGTTTCACGATCAGCCAAGTTAGAACAACACTGCATAAAATGTTCTCAAGAAGCACATCTTAATACATCAGCAAATATCCAAATTTGCATACATTACTATTAAACATAAGTTCAGTCATAAAATGCAATAAGTATTGCTGAAAACTTTGAGATGCTTTCTGAACTTTGAAGATGCCGGGGTTAGATTACAGGATGAAATTCATTTATCAGATTCTTAAAATATGTTACTCACGTGCTATGAATGAGTTGTAGGTTTGGCAAGAAATAGAGATCTCGTGTGCTTGAGGGTGGAAGTGGAGTCAACCAACGTCTAGTTGGACAGAGCCACTGGGATAGTCACCTCCATTTGTATGTAGAGGTCTTCAGGCTTCTGCAGAAGGTAGTCCTGAGAGAAACTACTGAGTGAAACTGTAAAGCCCACAGTCCTTACTGGCAGTGAAAATGGTGAAAAATATCTAGCATCTGCTGTTCCATCATGTGTTGACTTGACATGAGCTACCATCCAGACCTCTATCTCAACAGCAGGCTGGCTGCAGAATGTGGGCTTCATCATATGGGCATGGTGCACTATCAAGCGTCTCACAGAGCCTGGCACACAGCCAAAGTGCAATCTGTAGAGGGCACTGTGCATGGGGATTGTAATCAGGGGCTCTTGGTGTCCACAACCCCAGCCAGAAGCCTGAACTCTAAGTCCCCTTACATATTGATTCATCTGTCCACTGTCTGATGTGTTTTTTAGAGGCATTTATCTGATTGTTTTTTATGGGCATTTGAGGTTGCTGTAGGATCCCTAATCCAACAACGCAGTGCATTTTGTGAATTAGAATTTCATCGTTATTTGGAAGCACTTGACATGGAAAATATTTGATTGGATTTTAAGTCCATTCACATTATCACAATAAGTTGAAAAGAAAGCTGTTAAAATCTTTAAACATAACGATATAATTTTTAAATGGGTATAAAATTATTTTAGTTCTTTCATTATCTACTTAGGTAAAGGAAATTTCTTGTTAAAGATGCTTATCAAGAATTTAAAGGTATCAAAATAAAAAAGTCTTGATCAGAAATTTCATATGACCATTTCAAAGTATAGAACTAGTTCCTACAAATAGTTTTGTTCTCAAAGGAAAGTTCAAGTTTCTCATTAATAATGACTTAAACAGATTTTATTTAAAAGTTTTATCTAATTCAATGTTTCATATTTGTCTTGTTACTTTTATAATTCTAGCCGAAGTTATATAAAATATAAAAAAATAAATATTTTCACCAAACCTCATCTGTATAGTTTCACATCCTTCCAGTTCATCTCAGTGCACTATATACATGTAATTCTTATTTTTATTTTTACTATCATAGCGAGTCTGTAAAATGGGCCCAATTATTCTCACCTTCTGTTATCAATTCTCCTATTTAGTCACTTCCTTCACTGCATACGGCTTGACCTTTATAACCATGAGGTATTGCATAAATGATGGAGAGTGACTTTTAAGGTTAGGTCATAAAAGTGTATGTGGCTTCTGCATTGAACCCTTTGGGATCATTCATCCTGGGGGAATGCCGTGATGTAAAGACAGTCAAGCTTCCCCACGGGGTGGTCCACATAACAAGGAATTCAGGCCTGTCTCCTATCACCGGTGCTAACTTGCTAGACATGTGAACGCGCCATCTAAGAAGTGGATCTTCCAGTTCCAGCTGAGCCTTCAGCCCAGGTTGTCATGTTGACAAAACCTCATGAGAGACCTTGAGTCAGTTAAACAGCTCTCATTAGTCCTGACTCATAGAAACTGGATGAAATAATATTAATAATAAAGGTTTATTGTTGCTTTAAGGTGCTACATTTAAGGGGAAAATTATTAACAGGGATAGATGTATCATTGCATTATATCACTATTACAGTACTACATTGCATTAATTACTACTGTAGTAACAATCACTCAGCACTTAGCTAAAATTGCAAAATAAAGCAAAACTGAAACATGTGCTTGACATAGACCTAGACTCACTCACTAGCTCAGTGACTCATTGCCACGTATGAGTCTTAGAGTGAGTAAAATTCATAGTAGTTTCCTAGCAATCTCTCAGAGTTTTATGTAGTATGATCCTCTGAGGACCACCCAAAAATGTTAAATCATTGTGCTGCAGTGGTCTATGGCATACGTTCATTGCAGAGCACTGTAATTCTTGATAACTCTACCATTAGGCTAGGGACTGTTCCAGTTTTTGCACATCTCTATATTCCCAGTGGCTAGCAGAGTGCTTGGGATAAAGTAGGTATTCAATAATGCTTTCATTTATGCATTCAAAATATATTTAACTATCTTACATGTGTATATTAGTGATTCTTTGTCAGTAATCTGTATGTTTGAATATCATGTAATCTGTTAAATGGTGCATAACATATAAGCTATGCTTTAATGAGTAACACTATCTGCTAGGCACATTAGTCCTAATTTAATTATCAGAGCAACCCTATCATTATCTTATTTTTCAGATGAGGAACGTGAGTCTAATAAATCCTATGCGAACTTCCTCAAATAAAAATACAGAAATTTGTGGGGTGAGGTTAGAAATGAGGCAGGTCTGTCTGATTCAGGGCCTGTGTTCCTAACCACTACAATCTCAAGGTATTAGCCTTCTTTCATAATTCTTAATGATTCAGTCTTCAAATAGAATTGTTTGTCTTCATAGTTCTGATTTCTTTTTACATAAAACAATAGACATGTAAGGAAGTCTCTCAAATTGTCCAGAAGGTTTCCCATTAATTAAAGTGGAATATCGAGGCTATAACTTAAGATTATGTCTACCATTAATCAAAAGTATGTAATTAAAGATTAAAATAAACTAAATATCTTAATTCCATGCAATGTGAATCAATGGGCAGGTGGAGCTTCCAGCTGCAGGTGGTGTATAATTCATGTTTATTACAGAGAAAAAAGTTTGATGCAGGGCTATACATGTGAAAGTAAGGTTTTAAAATAACTTTGTTTTTCATTCAAAAGAGTCAGTCCAAAGACAAATTAATAAACAAAACTTACACAGAGCGCATTTTGTTCAAAAATAAATTAATTTCAAAGCCCTTAATTCAGTTTTAAAAAGTGAAACCATTCTAGTAACTCAATTTATCTGTAACTTACTCTTTTTTCAACTCAATTTAAAAGTTAACCTTAATATATTTTAAACTCTGAAAAACGTTGTTTTTTATATGTAGGAAGAACCTATTTTCCAGTTTACGAATAGATATGTTTTTCATTTGGTCTTGATATACAAATAAGTTCATAATTAACTAGCTCATTTATAAATTAGACATACATAAAATTAATATATGTATGCCCCCCAAACTATACCATATTCACCAACATACAGAAACAGCCTTTAGAAAGCTTTTGCATGAATATAAATTCCCTAATAGTTTTTTAAAAAAACTTTTATTACTTTAACTTTTTACTTCATTTTGGGTGATGTTGGAAGGCTAGGGTGTCAGTTACCCCCATCACCTGACTAGAACTTTCTGAAAAAAGCCGTTACTTCACTGAGTGTCCTCTGATCGGCAATACCATTGAGGTATATTACATTATCTCCAATCATCGTTTCCCCTTTTCCTCTCCATTGACATATTGAAGCCTGTGTTGAAGGACTGTGTAGTCAGGGTACACCTTCCTGCACCACTGTTAGGCTCTACCATGTGTCCCACTCTGGCCAACAGAATGTGACTAGGGGTGCCATAGGCCATGTTCAAGTAGAAGTTTGGTCTGTCTCTTGCTTTTCCCACTCTGTGAGAATGCTGTCCCAAACAGTGGTCAACTCTTGAGCCTAAGTGCCAGAAAGAGAAAAGATATGGAAATGCATCATTCAGTCCACATCTGCTGATATATTTGGCATATGTCTGTAGTTGTAATCCACTAAGATTTGAGGATTGCTGTTAAAGATTTGGACTGAAACAATCACCTCCCGATGGAGCTGTTGTGCAACCCAAATGAGATAAAATTTTTGAAACACAAGAAACATGACCATTTATTGATTGTCTATTATCCCATTTAATTCAGACAATACTATGTGAGGTAGGAATTTGTACCCATTATACAGATAAGGAAACTGAGGTTCATAGAAATTAAGTTATTCCAAATCACAGAGCAAACAAGTGGTAGAGATGGAAATTACATGTAATTCTAATGGACTCCATTTCTTGTCCATGCTTTTCCTAATACACTTGGGAAGCTCAGAATATGCTTTACAAAATGTTAAACCCTATATCATTATTGTTGCAGCTGCATTCATGTTGATGAAAAAATTCTTATAAAAACTTTAACATAAGAGAGAACAAACCTTGAAAAGCATCATGTAAGCCACTCTACTATGTTCATGTGGCATGTAATGAAACCAGTGTAGAACAAGCCATATTGTGTTCTGAAGTTTAATTTGAAAACAAAATTAATATACCTTTTATTTTAAATATAGTAATCATATTCACTTAAAATATGAAAATATTAAGCCTAAGTTTCTATTAAAAGAACATAAAATAAATTATCCCTATAGAAAGGCAACCTCAGTCATAGCACCTAACCAAGAAAATATTAATTGTCCAATATAGCTAATAAAATCAGCTTAAAGTGAAAAAAAAATGAAGCAGGAGAACAAAAGATCCGTAGAATAATGAATTAAGCATACGCCTATTCAATTTTTACTGTCACATAATGAGCTAAAAAGAATAATAATTAAAAACAAGATTCTAAAATTATTAACAAATTTGTTTTTGTTTTTTAACCACAAGTTCTTATTATGTTGCAGGCACATGATGATTTTTCATTCTGAAGCGTTTCATCTGGATTTAGATCTTAGGTCAGGGAACTGGGTGGAGAGTTTTCCTTCCAGACTGCCTCTGTGCTCTCCTCTTCCCTGGATTTGTTTGCCAGAGATTTGATTCTGGTGAATAAGACCCTCTCAGCTCCCACAAGGAATCCTTGGCTCAAGCTTCTATTTGCACAGGAAATCAGCCACATGAATGACAGACAGGAGATAAGACATAAAGGCTGGAGGAAGGAAGATACCCTCTGCCTTTGAGACAGAAAATGTGAGGGATGTAATAAATTTGGCTGAGATGGCCCTCACCGCTAATGGGAGAAGAAAATTTAGTGCCTTTTCTCACCAAAGAGATTTCTCATAGTTGTGAAGTTTACTAAGAGAAGCACTTTCTTAGACAATGAGGGAGTTCAGGAGCCTACTCACAAATACAGCCTTGCCCAGAGAGCCGTTGACTGTTTTATGGAAAGCTGAAGTTAACTGACGTGACAATCACGCTTTACAAATCACCCTTAAAACCAGATTGTGCATTGATTATGTAACATTTCAGAAATGGTTTCCCTCACTCTAGTTCTGTTGGGGCTCAGGGCAGGCCACCCCAAAATATGCCACTTTGGCACACTGGTTATTTTGCATTAAAGTTACCTAAGAAACAGCTGGTACAAAAGGACACTCTAACCATCCTTTGGTTCCCTGAAAGTAGGAAATAAATCCTTCATATGAAAGGTACCCTCCCTGAACCCAGAGGTACAGAGACATCCTGATCTCCAAACTCTGCTTAGTGTCTTCACCAGTTAGTACCTAAGTCTAAGTTTCTTTGTCTTATCAATTCCTTACAGATTTATGTTTTATTTGTTTAAAAAGTATAAAAGCTGCCTACTTTGGGTCTCATATCTAATGGGACCTCCGTATCCACAAATTAAATTTGTTTTTTTCTCTTGATAATCTGTCTTGTGTCAATTTAATTATTAGGCCACCCAAAAGAACCAAGAAGGGTAGGGGGAAATTTTCTCCTCTCTGACAATTCTTTAAATAATTAGTTACAAAAAAATTTGTTGAAATACAAAACACACACAGGAAAGGACACATGTTGCAGATACACAGCTGGATGCATTTTTACAAAGTGAGCACATCTATGCCAGTGGCACTGAACTAAAGAAATAGAAAGTTACTAATGTCCCAGAAGCCTACTTTTGCCAATTTCTAAACCTCAATAATTATAATTCAACTCAATTTTCATTTGTATTAGGGTTTAAGTGATATGGAAGAAGTCAGAAACCTCTTCCCACGGATTTTTGCTTAGACATAACCTCCTCTCTGGGTACTATTTCTCTCTCAAAGAGGCTTTCTTTCAGTGATTTTCCCTTCATCCTCAATTTTGAGGAAAATCTCTAAATGTTTGGCCCACTTTTTCTTAAATAGCTGTCCTAAGTAGATTTTATGTCCTTATTCCTTTGATTCCTGATATGATTCCATGAGATTAGATAAAGATTTGAACCCAAATCAATTTTACATGGTCCAATTTTCACAAACATTCTCATAGAGGAGCACAAATTGCCATTACATCTCTTCAGCTCTCAAACCAACTCCCTTTGCAAAGTGTAGTAGTGGTTATATCAGACAGTGTAGGCTAGGTTATGCTCCCATAACAACCCCAACCACTCAGTGGCTTAAAGCAATAACGCATGGCCCATGGGCTGAAACTGGCTGCTACTTGCTTTTATAAGTAAAATTCTATTGGAACACAACCATGCTCATTTATTTTATTTTATTTTTCTTGCAATAACATTCGTTTATATTTCAATTTCTGTGTAGATTATATCATGTTCACCACCCAAAGACTAATTACAATCCATCCCCACACACATATGCCTAATCTCCCTTTTCCCCCAGGGGCCCTCTGGTAACCACCAATCCAATCTTTGTTGCTTTGTGTTTGTTTGTTGTTGTTTTTATCTTCTACTTATGAGTGAGAGCATATAGTATTTGACATTCTCCCTCTGACTTATTTCACTTAGCATGATACCCTCAATGTCCATCCATGTTGTCACATATAGTTGGATTTATCATTTCTTACGGCTAAGTAGTATTCCATTGTGTATATACACCACATCTTCTTTATCCATTCATCCCTTGATGAGCACCTAGGTTGCTTCCAAGTCTTGGCTATTGTGAATAGTGCTGCGATGAACATAGGGGTCATTCTTGTTTATTTACTTATTGTCTATGACTGCTTTTGCACTACAATGGCAGAGTTGAGTAGTTGTGACAGAGACCATATGACTCGGAAGGCCAAAAATATTTATTATCCTGTCCTTTTCAGAAAAAGGTTGATGATGTCTGCTTATACCAACAAATTTTATTTGCACATATATCTCATGAAGAACATGAGGTTGGCTGAGAGAGACTGTGCTCTTTGGGACCATGCAGGATTCCAGGATAAGCGAATCTCTGTCCTTTTGTAATGCCAACCAGGATTTACCAAAGGAGGAGAAGACAGCATGGTGAACTGTCTACTAACTGTTAAGTATATTACTTCTACTTACTTTTTATTAGCCAAAGCAACTGCTGTGACCGTCTTTAATGTCACGATGAGGGGGCGTGTAACCTGTGTGCTCTGGGTGAGGAGAATCAGAAATAGCAGTGGCACATCCTTAAATAAAATCTCCTTTTAAACACAGAAATACAAAACCCAACTTAACCCAGCTATCTGAATATACAATTTCACCATAGATGACTTCAGAAAAAAACACTAAAAATTATTTTTAAGCACCCATCATATGACTAGGGGATATGACTATTTAAAAGATAGCAAAACTATTTTATGTTACTATCACTGGCTAAGGTCCACAAAACTAGAAATCGTAATAGCAAGAGAAAATTATCTTAAAAAAGAACCAAAAAACTGTGATATTTTAGATTAAAGGAAAAAATTAACATGTCCAGGATGAATGTCCTACTAATATTCTTTGAAATGTTCCTTTGAAAAATTTTAACAGAAAAAAAGTGCTATATCTTTCTGCCTAAATTACTCATTGGGTCACTTTAGAAAGTAGCGTCTCCATCCCGTGGACTCTTAGCATATTTTTACTAAAGTTTTTTAAGGACAACAAATACTGTTTCATTTATAGAAAACCAGACAGAACATACGAGAATAAGAGAATTAATTCCCCTTTCCCCGCAAACATGCTCAGATTTCCTCTATCAGAGAAAAAAAAAGCGCACATTCTTCCCCTGCTGCCTCTCTGCATATGGTCTCCATTCATGCTGCTCCTTGGCCATCAAAGTCTGCGGAAGACTAATTTATGTAATTAGAATCCAACAGTCTTTTCTCAGTCCTAATTCTCTTTTGAAATATTTTACCTCAAAAATGCTTCTTTCCATGATTCTAATGGTGCAGTATGTTCTCCGTTTCTTCCCTTACCTCAAAATATCCCTTTCTACATCTTGTACTAAACTCTTTATATAATCACATCTAAGGTGTTATTCATTGAATTTCCGCTAATAAACCTATTATTATTTTCTATTCTTGGCAGCCCTGTTCCCAAGCAGGCAGCCATCATCTCCATGCAGTTGACTCTCAAATCTACAACTTTCGTCCATAATCCACTCCCAAATCTTCTCCTCCCAGCACAAGCAGCTGAAAATGAATTCATCACTTCCTCTTTCAGTTCTCCTTATTGCTGACTTCCTTTCTTGTGCTACAGTATAACACAGATTACCCAGGTTCAAAGTCTTTATTTTTATATTTCCTTCCATGTCTAATCCATTGCTAAACCCTATAGCGTCTAGAACCATAATTTCCTGCTTCCTCCCCACTGCCAACATTCTTTTAGGAACAAATAATTGCTTACTTTGAACACTGCAATGTGCTCCTGACTGGTTACTTTGCTTAGAGTCTCTACACCTCCAAAGTCCTTTCTGACATTAGATTACTTGTTCCTACATGCTATTCTTTTTGAGTCAAAACCATTTGACTACCAACCACAGTACAAACCACCCAGCTAGGCATCTAAGGTTTTCTTCCATGTCCCCCTCAAGACCGCTTTCTTAACACATGCCATATATTTTATGGCATGCATTAGCCATGTATTAGTCAAATCTGAGTTTTCGTCTTTGATTTTCCACTTCCTTGCTTCTTCTCAGTCTGTTCAGACCCCTCAGAATGCACCCCCTGATATTAACCATGTCATCTATGCTCCAAGGCTTGTATCGTTATGTGCCCTGCTCCTTTTTGATACCTCTGACAAGGAGATTTTATTTGCTCCCTCATTCTTAGATCTCTCTTCTATCTTTACCTGCCCTGATCTGTATTCCGGGAGGCTGACCCCATTGACTGCATTATCCTGCCTCCCACATCAGCTGACCTTGAGTTTGGATTGGCCAATGGGATGTAGCAGCAAGAAATAAGAGGGTGGGAAGAGAGCGAGTTGGAGGTATTTCTTCCTCACTTTCTCCTTGTTGGATGCCGTGTTTTCTGGCAGTGGTTGCTTTTCTTGATGATTACAGCTCCTGTGGGGCAGCTCTCCTCCATGCTTCAGTCCCTTACTGGGCTTCAGTAAACTATTTTCTCTCCTGGCCCATCTAGGGCTAACAGCTTCCCGTGAGCTAGCCTCTGCAACCTCAGCATCCCTTGTTAGTTCCTTTGAACCTATCCACACCTCTATAAATAGTTCCTTCATTAAAGTTTTTTTAATCATCCAAATTGGATTCTGTTCCCTGTTGGCAGCTTTATTGATATGAAAGGTGACATTACTTATGAGCCCCCAAAGGCAATTTGTTCCTATTTTTGTGAACCATGTCCATTTCTACAAGGCATTTCAGTTATTTGTATATATATTGCATCTCTTCCACTTGACTGTAAGTGGTTCCAGTTTAAATATTTATCTTTGCAGACTCCAGATAATCAATGCATGGTCTGGCGTATGTAGAGACTCAATAAATACTTGTTGAATTGAGTTATCTAATAGTAGTAAATCCTGTCAAAGAGTACACAGCACAACAGACAGGCAGAGGAGGAACACTAAGAGCAATTTTTCTTGACAAACGCCCATTTTCAAAACCATCGTACCTCTCAGTCTGTGGCTACACTCCTCTTCTCCCACAACTTCTGGTTCTGCAACGATACCTCCTTTCTATCTTTCTGTTCCCTTATCTTGGAACCCTCTTCCAGTTTCCCCATAAGTGGCAAAATAATGGAAACCAAATGTTTATTAACATGTCTATGTTCCCCACTAGTAACTTTGAAAACAGAGATAATAGTAGTATCTTTTAAATGCCTTGGATGCTGGTGTTTCACTAAGGAAAAAAATGAACAAAAAGGTTTCTTTTTTATTTATATATAATTCTTAATTACAGTTTTCCAATCCAGAATTTATGGTCCTTGAAAAGTAAAATGATACTCATCTTCTGGGCCCCCTGAAAGAGTCCATGAAGTTGTACCATTAGATTTGTTTGTTTGCTTGTTTGCTTTTAATTTTTTATTTTCTTTTCATGGAACTTTTAAGTATTAATGAAGCAATGGACTAAAATATTTGACTAGAGGACCAGCATCATTCAGAGATTTTGGCAAAATAACTATCATATCTAGAATCCTACCACCCACCTTCAGTTTTCATGGAATTCAAGGTAAAAGGGGAAGCTGGGAAGACTTCTTATATCTAGCATCCAGGAAAGTCCACAGGAAGCCCCTATTTGCATAAATAATTGGTACAAACAGCTCTGTTAGAAATAGCCTTTTACAAATGGAGGGGTATAGGCAATTCTGAGAGGAAATAGAGTCAGCTGGCATGGTGTGCTCTTGGAACTCACAGAATCAGAGCAACTTAGGGAAGAGGAGTTCTGAAGACAAATGGAAGCAATTACTCTTGACATTTCTGAATGTTTAGCCAATGTTCCAGGAGAAGACTTGTTAGCATGTATGAGTCTTCCTCTTTTACTCTGGAAACAATATTTCTGTTCATGGATTCCAAGAAGACATTAGCTCTTTTCACAGCTCTGTTACACTGATGATTCATGTTGAGTGAGTGATCAATTAAGACTCCTACATCCTTCTAACCAATAACACTCTTCACGTCATATGAGCTATCGACTGTTCAAACCAAAAAGTTGGAACTTTCCTTTACCCACATTCATTCTTGGCTTCTTAGGCTTGGTCAATTTCTCTGTCAACACTTCTTGGTCCTAGATTCAGATATCTTATGTACTTGTCATCATGGCTGTTCATAGTTCTATGGTCCATAATGAGAATTTGGAAAAAGGAAGAGGGGTTCTGAGAAGAGGAAAGAAGTCTGGGATAGGAGTAGATTTTCCATTCATCTATGGTAGCCATGAACATAGCAATTAAAAGTACAGAATCAGAAATAGAATACTGGGTCCCTCCCCTAACCAGCAATGTCACCGTAGGCCATTCACCTAACTCTAATTGGCTCTGAGTTTTCTCACTTGCAAGCTGCGAGTAGCCTTTAAAAATTCCAGATTTCATAGATTTACTGTCCTATGTTGATCTAAGTAGTGCTAACAGCATTAGCCAATGTGTTAAAATACGTGCAGTATATGAAAGAATAAAGGAATATTATTTCTTTTGGATCAAAGAATAACCTTTCACACTATTTTTTGAACATAGAAATGCCCTCAAATGGGATCTCTTGATGTGTATTCTACAGACCACTACTTCTAGAAGCTTTGTGTAAAAGAAAAATCTCTTGTCAATTTACTCTGAGAAATGTGGTACATTCTACCCACCCCTGTCCACTTAGGGAACACATTTGCATTCTGAAAGATTTAAAAAATTCCATCCTACAGAAAATATTTTGTTTAAACTACTATTAAAATGTGGTAGGAAATCAGGAGCTTTATTTGACAATACCTATTCATATCTCAAGAATCCACTTGAGCCTTTGGGAAACATTGCTTTAGGAACATTTATTTACATGTCCTAAGAATAATCTTATCTTTGGTGTATATGGAGTGAATAAATTCCAACTTTCACGGTGGTTTGCAATTCAAAGACAGAAAATATAAATGATTTGGAACTTACAGTCCAAATGAAAATTTGGCACAGGATGAGTACATGCTGTTTGGAAGATTTACAAATAAAAATTAAATTTCAAGACCTTAATCTCTAGTGCTGTCATGTGAAATTGGAAAAAAAAAAAGATATGAAATATCATGAAGTTCTGGTATGGAAAAACTGGTAAGCACATTTTCCAGTGTATGCCTAAGCTGGAGTTGAGAAGTGTTGATTTTCTAAGCTTTTAGAGTTAATAATTACAAAGATAACATTAAGACCTGTCATTATGAGACTCAGTCAGTAGGAAAATAAATGTAGTGCTTTAAGAAAAATAATTCCCTTAGTGATTGAACAGCATTCTTGGAGAACATTGGGTCCATCTGGTGCCTGCTGGAACTCCTGATGGCCACCCGACAACTCCAGTTGTTAATTCTTGAGTGGTCCATGATGACCTGAGAAAGCTGGAGTTGCAGCTTCCCTAAGTGCCAGACTGGTTCTGAGGGACAATTCATGCAGGAAAAGAGTCTAGGTCTGTGGGCCTGAGTTTCTCCTGTAAGGATACATTGTTCTTTTGGAAAGGAGCAACGGTGTCAAAGAGATGATCTCCACCTACGTCGCTACCAACCTGGCCCAAACCACTGTCAGGTCTCCCCTGGACCATGTCCATAGCCACCCTCCGTTTCCTTGCCTCCAGAATCTTCCAGCATTGGGTCTTAATACTCCATTCTTCCTAGAGCAGCCACTGTGATCTTTTAAATATGATAATCTGATTGTGCTACTTTTTTGTCAAATCTCTCTACAGGCTTCCCATTGCATTTAGAACATAGTGGCTACAAGTATCTAGAATGATCTAGCCTAGAAGAGCTCTCAAACTTCACCTCAATAGACTTCTGCTCCCTTCCTGTCGGCTCCTTGAACACCTCAATCTCACTCCTGACTCAACTCATTCATGTCTCAACTCAAATGGCCCTGTCTTAGAGGAGTCTTCTTTGACTACCTTGTTTAAAGTAGTGTCAGCTACTTTCCATGAATGTATCACTTTTTTTTTTGCAGCACAAACAAGTTCTAAAACTATATTTATTTACTGCTTGTTTGTTGTCTGCCTCCCCCACCACTAGAATGTTAGCATCCTGAATGTGTGGAAATTGTCTGCAGTTTTCATCATTTTTCTCTTGGAAGTCATATCTGTTCCTGCCTCATAGTGAGTGCCCAGGAAACACTTGTCTGTAAAGCAAAATAAAAGTCTAGAAGGGAGGAGGGAAAATGGGGAGAGAGATAAAAGGGAAGAGAATTGAAAGGAAAGGAAGAGAAGAAACAGATGGGAAAATGAACTAGAAGAGAAAAAGTTTAAGAGAGAAGGGCAGGATTCAGAACAATTGTTGAATGGGTGAAGATTGAATTGAATAACAGAGGCCAGGATCAAATTTTGGAAAAACACGTAATTTATTCGTTCATTCATTTAACATTAAGTGCTTACTAAGTAACAGGAACTATGCTGAGAATTGAAGGTATGGAGATAGAAGGGCATAGTACTTCCCATCCGGCAACTCATTCACTCATGGGAGAGAAGAAAGAGTGAATGACAGAGGGCTGATGAATGCTAAGATGGAAATATGCAAGGAATGGCTGTGGAACTCAGAAGAGGAGCCAGTACTCTCAAACGTAGGTGAAGCCAGGGAAGATTTCCAGGAAAAATGGCATTTTAATGAACAAGCAGAAATTAGCCAAGTGAAAAACAGCAAGAGTCTATTCCAGAGAGAGGGCTCAGAGGGGAAGAGGCAGAGAGAGTTTAGAAAATCACCATGGTTTAATTCCAAGATCATGAAATAACAAGTCAGGATACGAGGCAGAAGCCAGGTATGAACCTCAAGAGGGTGATCATAATAAGTTAGGGAAAAAACGAATACATTTCAGAACTAAGTTAATGCATATGGCGGAGTTGCTTGGAGCTTTGACAGCCTTCAAACGGTGAATTGGAGTCTCACTAACGTTGTTGGGCAAGGTCTTCTTACACATTATTCTAGGAAAATATTAAGGTACCATACATATCTTCATAATTTATCTCCTTTGTAGTCAAGCCCATTCCCAGAGTTAGCAACATGCCCTTGGTACCTATAGACCAAATTACTTCTGCCTGCATCCCTTTCTCACCACTTCAGCACCAGCAGCTATGCAATAGTGAAAAGAGAAATGGAGTTCAGTCAGAAAACAGATTCACATCCAGGGTCTCCCTCATATTAGCCATGTGACATCGGGAAAGTCATTCAACCCCTTGGAGCCTCAGCTTCTTTATCCATAACACGGGATCTATAAAGCATGCCTACAAGTGTGTTGTGGAGATTAAATAACATAATGCTTGTGAAAATGGTTGGAAATGATACATTGAAAATATGACGAATGACAGAAATACAGAGAGGTGTGAGCCTTTCCTACAGCAGTGGCTTCAACCTCCGTGAGCTGTCTATAGCTGAGGAAAAAAGGTGAGGAACTGAAATGGACTGCTTTTCCACTCTAACCATATACACAAACTATTTTGGCACATGCATACCCATCGTAATGATATACATTAAGTCAGCAGCCTACTTACTATGTCCCAATGGGAAAAGTTTTAATTCTACTCCAGTAACAGCTTCTCAACAGTCTAAGACCTCACTTTTGCTGGACTTCCTTTTCGGGCTAGCTCTGACCTCATAACCATCATTAAGATGTGACAATGTGCCTGAAGGGTGGCCTGACAATTTCCCTTCAGAAAGGCTGAAAAAATCCATTCAGGGTGACTGTGATATCCAGAAGATTTGTTTCACCAAAAGACAGAAGCAGATATAAATCATGTTAAGACAAATTCTTCTACATTGTTCACAGCAGGTGTGTGTGTGGTGGGGCGGGGGAGGGGAATAAAAGATTCATGAAGAAAAAGCAAATTAATTTCTGCAGTATAGATATGGCACCTTTTGCTGGGATTACTATGAAATACCTGGCAATCAATAACTAATGAAAAACTAGATTGCTAATGAGTCTAACAAATGTTGATGGAATGAAATCTATGTAATCCTGAGTAAGGACTATCATTATAATGCATCAGCTTTCAAAAGTGTTGGGGGATACATATTAGACAGCAGGATTATCAATGAAAGACGCTTCAGCTTCACTGATGAATTATTTTTTCTCCCCAACTCTTTTGTGCTCTGCTTTTTGTCATGAGATAGATGTTAATTGGTGAAATGATAAGGGTAATAATAATAATAATATAGTTACATCCATTTAGCTCTTGACTTTACAGTTCACCTTCTTAACCATGAGGCTCTACTGTCTCCACGATGATGTGCCAAGGAATCTACGTATATTTTAACAGGGGCTAACAGGACACAGTGTCTTAATTCAAAGAATGCCTAAAAGTCCCCAACTACCAAATGTGGTAGAGCAGTGGGAGAAATACTCTTCAGCAGGTGAGCTTTGATTTTGCCTTCAGGTTATTCCACGGAAGTGGCCACCTGTCAGTGTCCTATGCCTGGTCTAAGCTCTTTGTCTGAGGAAGACAGAAGAAAACAAACCAAGCAAGGGTTATTTTAGTTGTTTTATGAACGAAATGGGATGACCTCTTTAGTGAAATCTATCAACTTTTTGGCACTCAGAAAACTAAAAAGTAAATAAAAAAGGAAATAAGATGTCACTTGAGGGTAGGATTGTATAAAAACGTGTAATGCCCTTAAGTCTATAAGTAGGAATTTTGTAAAAGTAGGGCTCTTCAATGTTTAGCTTGTAGGTGAACTGCATTGTTCAATGTCAAGCCAGAAAACAGAAATATCCCACAATAATTGACAAGTTTGTCATGCTCTAGCAAAACATGAAATTTGTCTTCTTAATAAAGCTTGAGTTCATTTTATGTATGAAATCTATGATAAATAATAAAGAGACCCTCAGTAAACATCTAATTCACAAGTGTCATTGATGCTTCCCTTTATTACTCTTAAAAAAATCAACTTCCTAAGTAAAGTAAGCCTTCCTGCTGCCCAGCATAAGGATTCCTAATCCAGAAACCCTAGAAATTCTCCTCAGTGGGTTTATGAGAGTTCCTTCTCTCCTCCAGGTTGAAAATATCAGGCCTAATTTTTTCTTGAAAATAAAACTATTTACCATTTTTTTGAAACTGAACTATTTACTATTCATTAAAATTATTCCTTTTTTACTGATCCCCCCTGCAATAATTAGCTTGGCACATTTTCTCCCCAAACATTCTTGGATAGTCAGAGATATGTGTGACTTTTTATTGTTTTGTGATTGTGCCTGAATTTTATGGTCTATCTTGTTGCAATCCTTCATTTTTTGCATATTGAGTACAAAGGTAAAAGTTAATAAAAATAGGATTTCTAAAGGGAAAGTGGAGAGGATTGAATACTTCGAGATACTCAGACAATATCTTTACCCATTACATTTTTTTCCCCAAAAAAGTCAAGGCGAACAATTCCATTGCTGGGTATTTACTCTAGAAAAATGAAAATGTACATTCACACAGAATCCTGTATGTGAATGTTCCTAATAGTTTCACCTGTAACATTCCAAAATTGGAAGCCACCCAAATGTCCTTTATTCAGTGAATGAAGAAACAAACTGTGGTATATCCTTACAGTAGAATACTACTCAGCAATACTAGAGAATGAGCTATAAATACACACAACAATGTGGATCAATGTCAAGAGCATGCTGAGGGAAACATGCCAGTTTCTTACTGTATGGTTCCATGTATATAACATTCTCCAAAGGACAAGACTATAGTGATGGAGAATAGATCAATGGTTGCCAGAGGTTCTCAGCTGGGTGAAAATCTGACTATAACAGGAATAACACGAGGGAGTTCTTTTGGGCGGGGATAGAACAGAACTGTTCTGTATCCTGATTGTGGTGATGTTTCCATGAATCTACACTTGTGTTAAAATTCATAGAATCATACAACAAAGTCAGTTTTATTACGTGATAATTTAAAAAGTACAATTAAAGGGGCCAGCCCAGTGTCACAGCAGTTGGGTTCACGCACTCCGCTTCAGCGGCCTGGGGTTCTCCAGTTTGGATCCTGGGCACAGACCTGCACACTGCTTATCAAGCCATTCTGTGGAGATGTCCCACATATAAAATGGAGGAAGACAGGTACAGATGTTAGCTCAGGACCAATCTTCCTCAGCAAAAAGGGGAGAATTGGCAGCAGATGTTAACTCAGGGATAATCTTCCTCAAAAAAAAAAGTAAAATTAGAGAAAAAAGTTCTACATGTCTTACAGTTATTTTTGGTATTCTATATCCTATTTTCTCCCCACTGACTTTCTTGTGCCATCCATGCTGACAGACCAAAATGTGATTTCAATAGAAACTGAGCGGTCCTCTCCTGCAAGCTAGAACAACCAGAATCAGGGGCTATCAATTTGAGAGTGACTGAGCGGCCAGAGAATCCCCTGTGAGGGAGATGACGTCCCCCAGTGAAGGGATATGGTAGGATACTACTCAATTACCCTGCAGGGCAATTTTTACACTTAATGTGGACAGGCCTGAGCCAACACCAGCCTCTAGATATTGACAATTATTTACAAGAAGAACCAAGGACACTTCTGCAGCTTCGTTTAAATAATTTTGAGCAGGGGTGGGGAGATTCCATTGTTTTCTTTCAAGTCCCTTCTTCACCTTCAACTCCTGGAGAAAAACACCCACAGCAAAGAAAGCCCAGAAGTTGTGGTGAATTACATAATATGCCTAAATTTAGACTGTGCATATAACTATATTTGAGTTCTTAAAGCCAAGATATTTTTCTCTTAAAGAACACATCTGAATTATAAATGAATCAAACATTTATAATTTAAATATTAAAAATATACAATACAGAAGTCAGTCAGCTCTCAAGATCCTTCAGAGTTTTGGTGAAACTTTAAATGAATTCCATTCCACAGCCTCCACACATTTCTGAAAATTCTTGCTAGGACTCCCTCTTTTCACCTCTGTATCCATTCTCTCTAACTTAGTTCTGCCCCAAGGTAGGCTAAAGATAAAGACTAACTCCTTCAAGGCTTTGCATCAGGGAAAAATCCCCTCCTAATTTAGCATTTTGTAACTTCAATAATTTCACCAGTTTACACTGGAGAGGGGTCATCTCCCCCAATCTACAGACCTTCCCTATCTCTCCAGCTTCACACTTTTCTTTCCCTGTTCTCTTATTTCCTTGGAGTAATAAACAAGTTCTCTTTTCTTTCTCCAGCAGGGAAGCTCACTGAGGGCCTGGTGGGTGAGTTTTCCTAACTTGTCTCTCTAATAGAAACTTGTATATGAGTGCCTAAGAAAATTTTGAACATGTTATTAAATGTTGGGTATGTGTTTGCTTGCCCTGCATGGTATTTAAAGTATTTAGTCACATATGCATGTTTATATATATATACATATGCCATACATATATATATATATATATATATATATGCCACACATATAATACATACTTATAAACAAACATAGAAGCTCTCACATGTGGAGAATCGGTCTCGTTCGTAAGTTAGTTAGCTGGATCCCACTCAGGTGGAGCTACAGATCCAAGTTTCCTGAGTGTGAAATAAGTAAGAAGAACTTCCATTCAGTTTTTTCTTATACTATAAGGATTTGGTGGGAAGACAAAGAAGAAGTGATTAGTGCCATAGACAGGTAGAGATACAAGACTGAGACTTTTCTTGGTTTGGAAGAACAAAACTAGAAAGGATCTTAAAGATTATTTAGTTTAGGAGTTCCTGACCTGAACTCAGGAGATCATTTGTGGTGGGCTTCAAACAGTTCATGAACATCACCTTCTCCTCAAAATTGTATACAAAATTTTGTGTATGTGCATTTTGCTAGAGAAAAGATCGTTAGATTTCATCAGATTCTCTAAGGGTCTGTGACCGCAAAAGTATTAAGTATAATTGAATAAACCATTAATACTGTGATCTGATTATTCAGGTAAGAGTTGTATTTGCTTTTCCTTCCCAAGGCTTCTTCTTCATTAGAACTCAGAGAAATAAATAACCTATTATGAGTTGAAGTTAGCAAAATATATTCCTTTTCAACATTTGGCCTGACAAAGCATTAATTCTGAAATGCTAGAAGCTGAATGCCAAACAAAAGAAGCCTTGCTGAGATTCAGGGTTGTTTCAACAAGAATGAATAATTGTGTGTTTCATTCTCATGTCTTTTTGAAGTGGAACATGCTACCACTCCCAGAGCCACATGCACATCAATATATACTGGACAAAAAGAAAAAGGTGGCAATCACTCAAAATTGGCCAGACTCATAATCATACATAATCTAGAATCTAACTTTCTAGTCTACTTTCTGCACTTGCATATTTTTAAACATTAATGAGATGATGCAGTAAATAATGCTTTGCAATTTTCCCTTTCAATATCTCAATAAGTATAGATCCTTGTAATCCTTTACAATTGCTGTTGAGTATTCTGTGATCTTGGTGGGCAATTATTTAATTTCTATATTGGGACATTAAATTATTTGACTTTTTAGCTATTAATAAATATCACTGATATGAACATCCTTGTAGACAAATCTGCATTCATCACCATGATAACCATTAGTCTGGGAAATGTTTTTGTTGGATCAGAAAGTTTGCAAAGAATATGGCTGTTGATACATTTGCTGCTAAGTTTCTGAGGCACCTGGTGAACATCAGAGACATCAGGTGTCCTCCTCCACTCATTGGCAGGAAAACCTTAGCTCTCTGGACGGTCCAGGCAGTTCTTCTTGCCTTGAATGTCTATTGAACATAGTGTGACTTGAGATCATGACTACTGACATGTACCACTGTAGAAAGTACTCCCTTGCTAATGTTTAGATTCCTTTCCTTATTATCATTAATAGGAAACATTAGGAAATTTGCTGTTAGGAAATTTTATGTCATACGGCGAATCTTTTTGGTTGATTTTACTGGGAGATATTTTAGTGCAGATACTTACTAATCAATTGAAAATGTTTTTCAAGAATGTAGTAGGTATGTTGAAATAATCCGTTTTTATCTCCTCACTTACTACTTGGCTGAGAGGCTACTCTGAAGCATGAACACACTCTCCCAGCAACCTCTTCCTATGAGAACCTGGGTAGAAGAAAAAAGAGCTGTGTGAACATCCGTACGTCTTCTCTCTAGGGCCTCCTTTATTTTAAGCCACTATAAAGGATGAATAATTATTCTGGAAGTATTTGGAAGCCTACCTTCCCAACTTGCAAGAACAACACTAAATGAATGCATTACAGACGCATGAACTCTAGGTTAATAAGTTTCCACTTGTTAACAGTGTCTTTCCCATTATTTTTAATAAGGAAAAATGTTCTAAGAGGTCTTTTCATTTCCTGCCATCCTACTCTGTTGTTCTCTAATGGAAACCAAGCAGATAAGTCATCCTCTCCCCAAATCACTCCTATCAGGGAAAGAGGTAGATAAAACAGCCTTTTGTTGCAGTTTTACCTAACTCAGCATTCATCTGACTAAATAATGTCTCTGCTTGCAGAAAATTATTCTGGAAAACAATGGAGATCAGTACCCAATAGCAATTTAATTGTTGGATCAAATAGGGGAGAAAAGGACCAAAACAATAATTCTCATTGCCCTTGCTGTAGTAGTTTCCGACTCTTGCAGCCATAAAAAAATACCGAAAACTTGGTGCCTTAAGACAATAGAGATTTATTCTCTCACAGTTCTGAAGACCAGAAGTCCAAAATCAAGGTGTTGACAGGGCCACATTTTTTCAAGTGCCTCTGAGGCAGAATACTTCCTTGACTCCTCCCACTTCTCGTGGTTCCAGGAGTTCCTTGGCTTGTGGCTACATCACTCCATCTCTGCCTCCATCTTTACCTGGCCTCCTATTCTCTGTGTGTCTCTTCTGCTGGTGATGTCAAACCTCCCTCTGCCTTTCTCTTATAAATATAGTTGTCATTGGATTTAGGGCCCATCTAGGTAACCTAAGATGATTTCATCTTGAGAGCTTAATTATGTCTGTAAAGATCCTTTCTCCAAATAACGTCACATTCACAGGTTCTGGGGGTTAGGACATGGACATACCTTGGGAAGCCACCATCAACCCACTTCAATTCTTGCTCCCCTGGGGCATTTAAACTAAAACCTAATAAGTTTAGTAACATAGGATGAGAGAAGAACTTTATTTT
The DNA here is from genome assembly GCF_041296265.1 of Equus caballus. Taxonomy (NCBI): domain Eukaryota; kingdom Metazoa; phylum Chordata; class Mammalia; order Perissodactyla; family Equidae; genus Equus; species Equus caballus. The sequence goes on from NC_091699.1 coordinate 20,839,638, forward strand.
CTCAGTTTATTTTTAGACAAAAGTATTTTATCTTCCTGGAATCACTCAATCATTGGCCAAAATGCTATCAGGTAGGACTACATTAAAAGACACTTTTCCAAGAATTCATAATAACTCTTTGACTCACCGAAATTGTACTTGAGCCCAGAATTTGGCAATGTCCACATATTTCAGTGAAGTTAATATCTCCTCTGTCAGTCTATTACCTTGGTTCATTCTAGTAAAATCTACCAAGGTACTCACCCACAATATAGAAAATAAACATTGAATTTTCTTTTAATCATATTTATGGATTGGTTTGTTGCTTCCTTTGCTTGACTTTGCTTTTGTTTGTGGGTTGGTTGCTTCTCTCCACTTAATGGTGGGTTGGTATTGCTGAATTTAAATTCAGATGCCTCATCTTTCTGCGACCCCTGACATTGGAGAGGAGAACATATTAGGAGGGTATAGTAATGCATCATAGAATAGAATTATCTTAAAGATCTATTTCAATCATTCATCCCATAAGAAAACATACGCATGCGCACACACACATGCACACACACACACACACACACACACACACACACCTGCTTAGCCTCTGATGCTATAGGTATGGGAGAAGTATCTCAACACAAGGTAAGGAAGAAGGGTAAATTGTAGACTAAAAGCACACTTGTTTTTGGTAAACTTAACTCTAATCTCCCTTGCTTGCTATGATGCTAGCTAAAGCAGCAAACAACAGAAACTAACTTCCGACCTTCCCTGTAGCCTCCTGTTCAGCCAACAGTTGGTTTCACTACTGCTTCCTGGCTTGTCAACAATGGGAGGAGGAAATGTATCCTGCTGCTTGGATAGATCAATGAATAAATGGCCAGGAGTCATTCTGAGTAGCCATTGCCCAGCCAGGCACTGTAAATTCGGTCATAGTCCCTCCACATCATAGCCCCAGCTTCTGCACAGCATTCTAGGGGCTAGATTATCTACCTTTGAAAGGGACAAAGAGGACGCATAAGGTAAAAGGACTGATCCCTGAAAGGCTAAGGCGATCTCATGCTCGAACTGACTCCTGCTGTTACCAGTATCCTTTTAAATAGTATTATAACTCAGCTCACTATGTCTATGGTGGTGGGGATAGTAGATTTTGTTTCAACACACTTATAAGAGGAAGAGTTAACCCAAGGGACATGAGGATGAGAATGTCGGTAAATTAATAAACTTAGGACCTCAAATTTTTAGAAGATGGGACATAAATGGAGAACTGATGGTGATCATAAGGAAAGTTCCTTTGGCCAACTGCTCAAAAGAGAGACCAAATCCGCAACTACTGATTTCAGAGTTAGTGCCCCCAAAAGAAAACAAAAATAAATAAAAATATTAATCTGTAGTTACAATGACCATATAAATTGTTGCCTAAACCAGGACTTTTAAGAGGGAAAAGGGTGTTATTACTAGCAATTACACTTGAACAGTAGGTACAAACTGAGAAGGTCCTCGGAAAAGTGAGATGTGTGGCCTCCCTACTTAGAGTCAGTTTTATTTTTCTGGCATCTAACTTTCAGGTAGGTGCCTTATTTCTAGTTTATCTATAGGAAGTCTATGCTTTTATTGAAAATTTTTTTTTTTTTTGAGAAAGATCAGCCCTGAACTAACATCTGCTGCCAATCCTCCTCTTTTTGCTGAGGAAGACTGGCCTTTAGCTAACATCTGTGCCCATCCTCTTCTACTTTATATGTGGGATGCTTGTCATAGCATGGCTGTAATCTCTCTGAAGGAATTCACTTAAAAGTTCCTCTTTCCTATACAACTTCTAGCATAATTTCCTGGGCATATTTTAGTGCTTAGTGTGTACTTACTGAAATTTAGTTAAGGAGATGCCTGAATTGGTATTGTTCTTTCTTTTTTTGGTGAGGAAGACTGGCCCTGACATACCATCTGTTGCCAATAGTCCTGTTTCTGCTTGAGGAGGATTGTCACTGAGCTAATATCTGTGCCAATTTTCCTCTATTTTGTATGTGGGATGCCACCACAGCATGGCTTGATGAGCGATGCATAGGTCCCCACCTGATACCTGAACCCACGAACCCTGGGATTCTGAAGTGGATTGGGCGAACTTAACAACTACGCCACTGGACCAGCTCCAATATTGTTCTTAAACTACGGCAGGGGTTGCAAACTCACATGCCTGTGTGTTAAGGGTAGTGCCCTGAATGAAGGGTAAGTAAGTCAAGCTTAGGGAGAGAACTCAAGGAGGGACTAAGGAAAGGCATGCCAATTCTTCTGGTGTTTCTAATTTAGAGTTATAAATCTAAATTGTAGAATTACTCCATTTTAAAATCTTGGTAACTAATTTTTTTTAAACAAAATCAGCCTATAGTCCAGTTCCAGTTTCTGACCACATAGTCTTAATATGCTTGCTGTGATCCAGATTACTTTATCCCTCATATTCTCTCTAAAAGCTCACACAATGTCATAATTACAGATTAGGAGGCACCCAAGGGAGTATCTTTAAAAACCGTACTTTTCAAACTGTGGATTATGACCCATTAGTGGGTTGTGAAACCTATTTCACTGTCAGATTAGCCAGGCTTAAGAATAAACAAACGAACAAACAAAAAACTAAACTAAAACACATAGGACAAAATAGATTAGCACAGAATAGAAAATATAAGAAAGCATCATATATAGGAAAGCTAAACACTGCTTTTTAAACTTTGGTTTTGCAAATACAGGTGTGTACATCAGCGTGTGTCTTTAGTGGGTCATGATAAAAAATGTCTTATGGAGAGTTGTGGTCAAAGAAATGTGAAAGCCCTGATTTTGTCTAATTCCTACATGTTATACACAAGGAAACAGAGGCCTAAAGAGGTGAGGTCATTTTCCAAATCTGACACAGCTAGAAAGTGAGAGAATTGGAAATCAAGTTGAAATTGACGTTCTACTCCTTGAAATTCTCTTGGTAGAATCTTCTTTCAAAGAGGAACTATAATTAAAGCTGTTGCCTTGAGATCTTTCAGGCTAGGATTTCAGATCTTCTGTGAGATTTTATTTGGACCATTTCTCTTTTCTTCTCAAATCTCAAGTACCTCATCCACCCCCCATTCTCTGCTCATGATTTTTTGCTTGAGAAAAACAGAAGAAATCAGAGATTCACCACATATTTTCTCATTGCGCCTACTCATCTCCAAGCATTCACATTTCAATGAATGTAAAACTCCTCTTTTCCCTTTCCCCTTTCCAGTATAACTCCTTGAATAACTTCTCTACATGATTCCTAATTCTTCTTTTCTAAAAAAACACCTTTCAATCAGGTTTCTCCCCCTATCTTCCACTTTTGTGAGTTCTGTGATGGTCACAAAATAACCTCACTATGATACAGCTGATGAGCCATTCTCAGTCCCAGTCTTACTTGGTGCAGCAGCAGCTCTTAACACAGTTGATTACTCCCTCTTCCTTCAAATACCACTTTTAGTTGATTTCCAGGACACCACTTTCTCTTGTTCTATTCCTACTTCAGAGGAGGCTCTTTTTCAGCATCCTTCAATATGCCAGATTCCTCCTTATCTTACAGACTGCTAAATGCTGAGGTCCAAGGCTCAGTCGTTGGATTACTTCTATTTTCAACCCAGGCTCACTCCCTTGATAACCTCAACAGTTGCATTCTCCAGGCATTAAATACTATCTTTAGCCTGGCAGCTCCCAAATTGATCTGCAGAGCCCTTTCACTCAATTGCTTATTCAACATTTCTACTAGAATGACTAATAGAGCATCTCCAATTTTGTCCCAAACTGAGCTCTTGATCCTTCCTCAATGGTCCTTCAAATATGCTATTCATATCATCTTTTCTATCTCTGCAAATGGCTATTCTTTCTGTTGTGCAGGGTTAAAACTTTATGGAGTTGTCCTTGCCCCTCTTTTACATTCATGGTTTACATCTTCTCCATCAGTAAACATTGTTGACTTTACATTAAACACATGGCCAGAATCCAATCACTTCTTTTAAAATTTAAAGTTTGTGCTCTGGTCTGAGCTACCATCATCTCTCCTGAATTGTAGGGGTCACGTAATTGGTCTCGCTCTTTAGTTCCTCCTCTCATACAATCTATTCTTAGCACATCAGCCTTTTGAATCATGCCCAACTCCGGTCAGATTCCTACACTGGCTCCCCTTCTTGTCAATCAAAACCCAAGTCCTTACTCTGGTTGCTAAGGCTCCATCTTATCTGCACCTTCACCACCTCTCTGACTTCATCTCCTCCACACTCCCTCTGCTCGTTCATTCCAACCACATTTGAATCCTTGCTGTTCCTTGAATATTCTAGGCACATTCCCACCTCAGGGTCTTTGCATCTGCTATTCTCTCTGTATAACAGTTCCTTTCCCAAATAGTCTCATGACCCACGTTCACTTTCTTCCTATGGGGCTCAAATATCACTGAATCTGTAAGCTCTGCCTTGACTATCATATATAATATGAAACTCTTATTCTTTCCCCCTTACCTTGCTTTATTTCTGCCCTGGCACTTACCATCACCTGATATGTTATATATTTATAATTTTTATGGACTATTTTTTTCCCATTGGGAAGCTTACTCCTTGTGAATAGGACTTTGCCCTATTATTTCACTTCCATAATTTCTGCACTAAAAAGGAACATATTGTATAGTAGGTCCACAATTAAGAGTTGTTTAATGAATGAATGAATGCAGTTTTGAAATAATAATAAAACAATGATCATAAAAATTCAAAGCATTTGTATATCCCAGAATAGCACCTGCAGATTAATTACCTCATTTTTTTCTTACCAGTCCTCTTTAGAGTTGATACACATTATGTTCCCATTTTACAGCAGAAAATAAGGCTGAAAGTGCCATAGCCACTATACAGAGAAATCAAACTAACTCCCGTATTACTTGGCTATACTTCCAGTTCTAGTTCCCCCTGAAATGTCCCATAAATACATCACCCTGTTGCAGATACAGAAACCTGACACTGAGATTTCCCCTCAAGAAGTGACTTGCTGCCTAGCTGCAAGGAGTATGATTTGCTAATAGCCTTGCTGTTAGCTTCCTCAGGATCCCCGTCAGCTTTTGAGTTGAGGTCAAGCTATTTTGAGGCCAATCACTGAGCAAGGTTGTGGTACAAGGGCCTAACCATTTCTGCGGGACACAAGATGCTTCTAGGGGACCGCCTGCACTCCAGAGCTGCCTGTTGGGCTAGCAGGGGGTTCCTTAGATCTAAACTATGGTTTAACGTCTCCCTCTGCCCAGTCTTGCTTCCTCACTTTTCCTCCTACACATTCCTCTACACTAAACCTTTTGCACTACTATCGTCATCTCAGCATCCACCTCCCAGAAAATTCAAACCAGCACATACCAACCGATGATACCTAGGGCATGCTAGGGATGGCGCTGGACCGAAAGCAAGTGGAGGTGAGGGACCTCACAAGGTATGCTTTATAATATATTTCTGGTCGACCCTGCAAGAAGGACACTTTTTTTCCCTTCCTCACCTGCATCTTCTGCTTTCTATCAGACTTAAGGACATGGAAAATCAGAAGTCTCTCAATATGGAAAATGCCAGGACTGCAGAAATTTGAGGAAGGGTCTGTGTATTCAAAGTCTAGTTCAGAGAAAAGTCAAAGAAGGCTTTTTATAAATGGAGTGTCTTTCTGCCCCGGGATGCCAGACACTTCAAAAGAGATGACACTGCGTGTTCTGACATCAGTGAGGTGAAAAAACACCATTTATTAGAAGTCGCACATCTCTCTGAAGTTTGTGCTGATGCGACAGATCTCCCTTTTACAAATTTAGCTGGAGATGATGACAGATAGACACTCAGATATCTCAGCTGTAAAACAGAGATAATAACAATAACGCCTACCAGTTAGGTTGTGTGAGGATTAAATGAGGTAATACATTGCAAAGAGCTTAGAACAATGCTCAATAAATATTAGTTGGTATTATTATTTGTACATTAAAATAAATACAATAAAAAACTATCCTTTAAAAATTATCCATACTTCTATGTTTTACTTTTAGTTTTAGTAAAATACCTGTGACGAATGCTGTAGAATTTGATGTATGTGCTGCTACTTTTATTTTATTCAATGTAACATTTTCCTTTCATTGCTTTACAGGGTTTCTTAACCTACTTTATATCAATGAAGTGAAGGAATGAATGGATAAATTGAAATGTGTACCAAGAAAAAACGTAGAATTTGGGGCTAAACATACACTCATGTAAACATGTACAATAGCTGCTGGCTAAAGTGTACCAAAGTTAAACATTTTGTAATGCGTGATCCTGACATAGAGATTTTTCCTATAAAGGACCCCTTTGGAACAATGGTAAAATTTGAATTGGGTCTGAGGATTAGACAGCAGTAATGCAGCGATGTCAATCTGTTGGTTTTGATGGTTGTATTGAGGTTTTTAGGGGGAATGTCTTAGCTGTAAGAAATGCACGCTAAACTATTCAGGGATGATGGGCATTAGGTAGGCAAATTCGTTCTCAAATGGTTCAGGAAAAGTTCTTCTAAACTTCTGTAAGTTCATAATTGTTTCAAAATAATGAAAAAGCTAAAAAGTCAACCAAATTTTTGACTTTGCTTTTGTTGATACTTATAGTTTTTAAGCTAATGTGTTTTATATATACAATTTAATAGGACCAATTAGCAAAGCATTTTATTGCTATTTTTGATGTTTGTTTTTTTTTAGTTCCAAGCAATTAACTCTGAAGACAAAATAGTGAGTTTGAACACAGTGATGTAGCTAGGAGGACTAGCGAACTCTGGTTTGATGGGTTACTATGGTCATTGAGACATTAGTTCCAACCGTAGATCAGAAGGGAAAGTCTTGGAGCTGGTTTCAGAGGAGGAGGCTGGCTTTCTGAGCTTGGAGACGTCGTGAGTCATTTTGGCCAGGAACTAGGTGGAACAGAGGAAATTTCTCTTTGGAAGATCTATCTAGAGTTGTAACTTTACAAAAGAAGGTACTTCTAGCCTAGTTCTCTTCTGAGGCTCGGGGGATGCAAGGGGGGCGTCTGTTGTGTCTGTTGTGCTCCTTCACACCTCAGGCAGGAGAAACTTGCTTCCACTTCTTAGGAAAGGACACAAGGATTTCTCCTTCACGAGTTCTGAAGGTGGCACTGAGGAAACAAGAGTTGACAATTCCAGTCACATCCAGTACTCAAAGTAACAGCAGTTGTTTCCTAGTGAGTGTGCAGGATGTGTAGCAGGATTAGGCTTTCTGTTCTGGGACACGTTTCATGATGCCTCAAAAGGCAGAGAGGAGAACTGTCTTCAGTCAGCTTCTACTTCTTGTCCCTGCAATAAAAACCTCCTCTGAGTCAAAAGAACCCCAAATCCTTAGCTATTTCCTGGTAAGTCCTTTACGCTCTAGAAAAACACAATGTGTCAAGTCTGTTTGGTGATGGAGACCTGCTGTGTCCCCAACCAACCACCGCTACCCTCTGTCTTTGTAGGGCTCAGCCCTGGGTATGGGTTGAAATTGTCAGCTTTCTGAGATGGAGTGGTCAGGATGAAACCATGATGATGCTGCGGAGACTTCCACGAGCTCTCAAGAATGGATGAACGTGCCTTTCCCCAACCCATTCATTCATTCTTTCATGACCTACTGTGCCAGGTCAGAAATACAGGTCTCACAATCTATGACATTCCCATTGCTCTTTAAAATCTCCTAAATGTGAAATGAGCCACAGCGGGCAGAACACTGGACGGAGAGTTTTTAGAAGTCTTGGATTCAAGTCTATATTCACAAATTCACTCACCATTCACTAAATGTTTGACCTCAGGAAGTTTAAAAACCTCTCTGAGTAGTTAGTGTCTTCATCTATACAATGAAGATAAGTGACTACCACCCATGGCTATTTTGAGGACAAAAACAGATTGTATAGTACAAATATTTCTCTGAACTGCCAAGGGGCCACACTTATATAAAATGATCTACTTTAGTCAGGAGGAGGTATAGAATTCTTATGACATACTATGTAGCCTGTGCTGATGGGGTCAACTTTTAAAACTACAAATTTCAGAAATTAAACAACAAAAACAATAACACCAAAAAAGGAGTATGCTTGAAGCTTTAACTATTGGCTCACCAGAAACCAAAAGCAAAACAAAAACCAAAACCTCTGATTTGTAGTTTTTGCTGATTTCACTGGTATAAATACCTCCACCCAGGCCAATTTCAAGCTACCAACATGACGTCATTGACATTTGAGTTGAAAAGAGACAGGATTAGTTGCCAATATTTAATTTTTGGTAGATTTCACTGCAAAGTGGATTTCTGGTGTACTGGAGAAAATTTGGCAACGTGGGCCCTTATCCCACCTAACAGCAGTTGTTTCTTGGTGAATGTGCAGACTGTGTAGCAGGATTGGGCTTTCTGCTCTGGGACACTTTTCTCGATGCCTCAAAAGATAGGGAGGAGAATTGTCTTCAGTCAGTTTCTATTTCTGTCCTTGCAATAAAAACCTCCCCTGAGCCAGAGAAATCCCAAATTCTTGCCTATTTCTTTAAATAGAGAAGAGAAAAATAAAGGAGGACAAAATAAATAGCAATGAGAACAAAATATCACAATAAATGATCTTGATATACAGGATCATACATACAAATTGCTTATTTTTAGCTGGATATTGCATCAAGCATTCTAATGATACCACTTCATTCTCTGAACAACGCAAATGAAAGAGATGTGGTTATTATCTCCATTTTCCAAACATATATACTAAGTGTTAAGTGTTATGACTTGAATTGTATACCCTCAAAAAGATATTTGAAGTCCTGACTCCCAATACACCAGAATGTGACCTTATTTAGAAACAGGGTTTATACAGAGGTAACCAAGATAAAATGAGGTCATTAAGGTGGGCTAATCCAATACGACTGGCATGCTTATAAGACAGGGAAATTTGGACACAGAGACAGACACGCGCAGAAGGAGGAAGATTGAAGAGATACAGGGAAAAGACAATGGCCTTCTAAAAGCTAAGGAATGCCTAAGGCTACCAGAAGTCACGAGAAAAGCATGGAATGGATTCTTCCCTCTTCAAAGGAGTCTGGTCCTGCCTGCCAACACCTTGGGTTCAGAGTTCTAGCTTCCAGAATGGGAGACAATCAATTTCTGGTATTTGATCTACCCAGTCTGTAGAGCTTTATTACACTAGGTCTCAGAGAGGGTAAATAAATGCTCTAACTCAAATAGTTATTAAATTCTCAACTTGGCTGCTATGAGTTTGTTTTTGTTTTTGTTTTTTAACAAGCATCAATGCCCAAATCTCCTTACCCTCCCCACTTCCCTGCTCAGGTACTGATTTAACTGGCCTGGGGTGGGACACTCGTGGGGGCTTCTGATGTGCAGCCAGGTTGGAGAACCACTGTGTGAAGTGGCAGAATGGGGATCCCAACCCATGTCTGCCTGGCCCCAAGCCTGGCACTGAGGTAACGCACTGACATCCCACACTTTACATAGGACATAAGAGTTTTTCTTTTACGTTTGTTCTACTTCAGTATCTAACACTGTCCGTCTTAATTGATTATGAAGATACTCCAAAAAACTATATTCCTTTCAATGAAGACTGATAAAAATGATAATTTATAATGTATAGTTACACAAACTCATTTCGACTTCTGTAAATGAAGTGAGATAACATTTGTGTGTAACAATAGAGTCGCTTAATTACAGGAAATCAGGGAGAGCTTATCAAGGTCTTATTAAAGTTTAGCAAGTGAAAGCAATGCCTATCGTGGTTACTAATACTGGTTGAGAGCAAGTAAATTCCCTCAGCCGCTTTGCTACAAGAAACCACATACTCGATATCATTTAATCATCTCTAATCCTCCTCATAATTTTGTAAGTTATTATTATTCCTCCTTATGGGTGAGACACCTGAAGATGAAAGAGATTAAGCCTCATGGCCAAGAGTGACATAAATTATAAATGGCAAGGCCAAAATTTACACCCCCCACCTCTACTCCAAAACTCCTACTCTCACCACAATATCTGGGCTCCATCTATTTTGTTTATTAGCAATTACAGAAACTGTCGTGCCTCATTGATCTGTTACTGCCACAGTTTCTGTATCTGACTTTAAGAATGTCACCCTTCTCTTTGATCCATTTTTCATTATGCCAAAGTTTGGAACTTTCTAATAGATGCACTGATTTCTCACATATATTGAACTTAAACGGGGTTTCGATATTAGAAGTGTCTCTGCAGGGTGAGGATAAGAAGATAGGGAAAGAGTTGTATGAACTCTTGATTGAATCAAAGCTAATGATCGATCTTTGGAAAGTTTACCAGTTAGTAAAATCCATCTCTGCTCTCTAAGAATATGTATTCATTGCACAAAAGGCAAACTGCAAAAACTATGACGCCTTATAGCTGGAGCCCCCAGAAAAGCCCCAGCTTAGGAGGTCTCCATGTTACTGGTCCAACCTTGCATCCTTACACCTTTCTCTTCCTATTTAAGCTTATCCTATTTTGATCTGCTAAAGAGGACAACCAATTATGAAAGAGGATTATATTGTCACAACTCTTTCACCTCCTACCTCCTCTAATTATGTGGTCTGAAAGGGGAGGAGATTAAAATGATGCCATCAAAATATATGAAATAAATTCTAGAAATATAAACAATTCCCTGAATCTGGTATGTACTGGTAGAATCGCAGTAGATTCTTCTTACTATCACAAGAACCTGGGCTGGAGGAGAACCTAAAGAATATTTAATATATCCACCAATGATATTTGCATTCTGTCTAAAACATTCCCACAAAATAATTCTCCTCTCGGGTTTGAAAATCTTTCAGATCACCTTGGTGCAAATGGTAGGGTGCAGTGACGTGGATAATCAAAACACTATTTCTATTCAGTATGGACAGTGTTTCTCAACTTGAGGGTGACCTATTTGTGGATATGCTGAAGAGTTGCTTAACTTCCTTCCCCCACCTGTCCATTATGAGTAGACACTTTGACTGATGCAAGTAGAACAGTGCTCACTTCTTCCCCAGAAAGCACTGAAAAGTGCTTGTTCACACGGAGAAATTGGATTGAGGAAAATTAAGAAGAGCCTAGGATTTTAAGTTTAAAAGGAATCTCCTTAGAGCACGTATGTGAGCTATCAGGTGCAGGTAGGAAGTGAAAGTAAAAGGTGCTGCTAAAGAAATTAAAGGCAAGAAGATGCTGTCTATAAGCCAAAGGCATCACGACAAAGACAACCAGGGTCGTTCTCCAGCAGCTTTCTCCTGTCCTCTCTGTGCTTCAACCACATCGGCTTTCAATCAGTTCCTCTCAAGTGACAAGTGGCATGCTCCTTCCCAACCCAGGGTCTTTTACAGGGGGCTCTCACCATTGGGAAGAGTCTTCTTCTTTCTCTCCATCAGTCAATGCCTACTCATATCCCTCTGATCTCAGCCAAAATACCCCTTTGTTAATGAGGCCTTCTTTAAACACACATCCCATCCTTGTTTTTGAGAGCTATAAATAGGAGATAGAAGCTCTCTTACGTTTCTCTTATAACTCTTACTATCTGTGCTTGTACATTGTATAATAATTTGATTTATATTGGTCTCCTCGATTAAACAATGGGATGCACAAAAGTAGGAAAAGCAACTGTTTGCTCATTTATTTCTCCATTTCCTAGCACAGTTCCCAGTATATAGCAGATGCTCAAAAAATACCAGATGACTGAATAAATAAATCATTGGGATATGTTAAAATAGGTAAAATCACTCCCTCTAAATATTTCCTATGCCCTCCTGTCATCATGTATGAAATCTCTTCCCTCATTAGCAAAACATTCCTATGGCATTTACATGATGTTTAACTTAATTTAAATATTATGACTTTGAGTATTACGTGAAAATCTGAAAATTCAGAGAAAAAACAATAATTAAAACTAATTTGATCACTTTATATAACAATTATTAAAATGTTTATGCATATATTTTTAGATAAACACAAGCACATATACATAGACAACACAAAGATCATATTATATAAACAATTTATGGATTTAATAATATTCACAAACATCTTTCCAAGTCAACGTAGATATGCATCATAATTTCTACTGACTAAATAGTATTCCATTATAAGGAATTCATTTAACCAATCCCCCTTTCTGAACTCAAGTTTTATAAATTGGAAATAACTTCATACAATGAAATACTATGTAAAAGTCAGAAATGTCCCCATCTTTCTGACTATTAGGTTTTATAAAATGGAATTAATTCCATATAATGGAATATTATGCTACAATTAGAAATGTCATTTTTAAAATTTTTTTGAAATGGCCCAATTTTTGACATTTAGATTCGTAAATTTATCAGTCATTCTCTTTAATATATTGCCTTTAAACAAAAAGAAATGTTCGTGCGAATATATCTCTTGGGGGATCATTTTGGCAGTCATCCACTGATGTTTAATATGAACTAATTTATCAGCTCACTTCACCCAATGCCACCTAGATAAGAGTTCGTTCATAACTGAATTGGGGTATTTATGAAGCCAAGGGTAGAGGGACATCGGAAATATCTGTGGAAGAAAGGAGGGGAGAGGTTAATAATCATTGGCTTGGATGCTAATTTAAAGAAAACATGTCAGCATTGTGTGTTTTCATGTGGGTCTTGAAGAAGAGGTAAAAAAATGAAGAACAAATTGTTCAATAAACAATAAATAATTTCTCTGCTTGACAGTTCTCATGGGATAGGGTTCTGAAGTAGAAAAAGTGAAATTAGAAATCAAATTAATATTTTTACATATATTAACTGAGATCTTTACAGCAACCTTACAAAGTAGATATGGTGTGCTTTATCATCTCCATTTTAAAGATAAATTAAATGAAGTTGACAAAATGTGGTGTATATATATATATATATATATACATACATACAATGGAATATTATTTAGCCTTAAAAAAGAATAAAATCCTGCCACTTGCAACAACATGGATGAATGTGGAGGACGTCATACTAAGTGAAATAAGGAAAGCACAGAAAGACAAATACTGTGTGATCTCACTTATTTTTGGAATCTAAATTAGTCAAATTCATAACAACATAGGACAGAATGGTGGTTACCAGATGCTGAGGGATGGGAGAATTGGGAAGACATTGGTCAAAGGGTACAAACTTTCAGTTATAAGATGAATAAGTTTCAGTTAGGATGTACTTAATGTACAGCATGGTGACTATAGCTAATAATAATGCTATTGTATACTTGAAATTTGCTGAGAGTAGATCTTAAGCATACTCACCATTAAAAAAAGATCAGTATGTGAGGTGATGGATGTGTTAATTAGCTTGATTGTAGTAATCATTTCACAATATTTATGTATATCAAAACATCATGTTGTACCCCTTAAATATATACAATTTTTATTTGTCAATTATATCTCAATAAAGCTGGAAAAACATTAAAAGAGGCTCAGCTGAAATAACATTAAATATTTAGCTTGTGACTGACAGTGAAACCTCACGTCTTTTACTACAAATATAGAGCTTTTTTCATAAACTTGTCTCAAAATATCTTTAAAGTTGTCTGAAAGCCTGAAAGGGCTTGGAGCAGAAACACACTGATATTTTAAACAATCACATTTGGCACCTAGAAATTAAAAAGGAAATGGTTTTAGCAGGGCTGAGAAAACAAGAGCAAGGGGTGAATTTCTTGCAGAGTTTAGGGTCCAATTCTTCTCTGACTCAAGACCATTGTCTGATGACAACGTTTTTCCTGCTTTCATCTGAACCTAAAGTCAAACTCATTCTGATTCTTTCACATCACCTCACCCTCCAGACTTCTTGGTATCTGACTGCAATACCAACATCATTCTCCCTGTCTCCCAGTTATCCTCACTCTTTGTGGGTTTTCAGGACACAATTCAATTCAATTAGACAAATGGTATCAAGTGACTCATGCTAAACATGGAGCTTCGGCTCTGACCTCAAGGAGTGCACAGGCTGGCTAGTAATGGTCAAGCATGGGGAGCTCCATGTTGCTTCTCTGTTACTCAAATATCCCTCAATGATGAATTGGTCAGAAGCATGGATTTGGGCCAGAGTGTTACCAATGAAAACAGAAAATGAAAGGCAGATAAAATAGACATTTGGAAGAAAGCATCCATGACACCAAATGGATAGTCTGACATAAGATCAAAAGAAAGGGAAAAAAGACAATCAAAATTGACAATGAGTTATTGAACATAGCTACGAGACAAGAAGATTGATGATAGTGTTACTGTTTGATACCAAGAAGTCTGGAAGAGCAGCTGGTGTAAAAAAGGCATAACGAGTTTGATTTTTAGCTCATATAAAGCAAAAAAAAGCATGTGAAAATGGTCATTAGAGACCAGGGCTCAAGAGAGACAAGTGATAGAAACAAATCTTTCAGGATTGTTTGCATAGACAATACATATGAACATGGGATGTTTGTTGATTTTCGGGTGAAGAGCAGAGAGTTGAAGACTGAATCTTACGACACGTCTATACTATGGAGGCGCTTGGAGGATGTAGAGTCAGCGAAGAATGGACCAGATATGTTGGGAAAGTTCGGCAAATCACCATGAGAGGCAAGAGAAAGTTTGAAGAGGAGAGGATACTCAGTAGTGTCAAAAGCTACCAAGAGGCTTTTACATTTGGTGACTAAAAAGCTACTACTGCCCTTAAAAAGAGCAGCTTCACTTAAGTACTATATGAGGAAGTGCAGGTGGGGCTGGGGAGTCAGCGGTGAGAACATGGAGGCGGCAAACGTAGATGGGCTTGTACAGAAATTAAGTGGTAGAATGAAGGTGGATGCTTGAAGGCACTGACATGTCAAAAACAAACATTTGTAAAGGAGAGAAAACTTCAGTAGAAATTCAATTTGACAAATCTGATGTGCACAATGGATTTTAAAAAATAAGCTTATGTTTTGTTATTCATACCAAGAATATTCCTAATATTACTGTTTATTTTATTGAAATTAGGACCCCACCCATTCTTTTACATCGGAAAGGAAAAAATGCTACCAATTAAACATGAACCACATCAGTTGTAAAGCTATACCCTGATTTCAGAAATGCTACAATGTGTATGTGGATGAAATTTAATATTAGGAGTACCACTCTTATTCTCCACTTTATGTTGTTGTAAATCATTAGGAGGGATATATTTCATTTGTGCACAATATAGCTCCAGAAACATCTGGATTCCATCAGTACTATTACACAGATGTTGTTTTAAATCATAAAGTAGGTATTAGGTATTGCTGAGCTCAAGAAAGTGGGAATATAAGTCAATAAAAGTTCTTAACAGCTTTCAACTTCGGAGTTTTCTACATGGCCCTATTTTGGCAAATAACTTACTTCTCTCCTGGCAAAATTGCAAGGCTTTATGTTTATGCTGAAGCAGCAGCTATACCCACTTTGCAGAACACTGGCCACCTGAAAACCATCCCCAAAGAAAATAAGGGCTCCCATAGACTATGAAGGCTCTTTTAAATCTTATTTATAAAAGCTGCAATTACATACTGCAGGGGAACGAAATGAACGTGAGTCCTTTGGCAGTTTTCCAGAGAGGAAGCCTGTTTTCCCCCTGCATTTAACCTTGAAGTATACTTCCAGACAATTGCTTCATGATTGATAATAGCTGGAGACAAGTAAGCAGCTAAAATTTAAAAAGTAAAATGATTACAGCATTCGTTCTTTTTTTTCCCCCCAAGGAAGAAATCCTCTCCAGTTTGTCCTTTTATGGGGTTGTTAGTCTTTTTGATGAAACCTGGAACTATCCCCCTGCACTGCTTTGGGAATATAATTCATGCTGCAGTATGGGACTGTGGTTAAGAGCAAAAATTCTAGTCAGTTCTGGGTTTGAATCCCAGACTTGACATTACTAGTCATGTGACCCTACTCAAATTACTTGTACTAATTGAACCTTATCATGTTTAACCTCTTCTCATCTGCAATAAATGTGCCAACAGGATGGGTATAAATATATGTTATTATTACTAGTCATTTTAGTATTATTTTTGTCCTCAGTGACTAGTGAGGGATGTTTTAATATATTCACATTCTTCAGGTTTTATCTTTATAGTTCTAGATATTTTTTCCCTTTCATCATCTATTTGAGCCTATTTTTCCATCTTTTTGACCACTTCTAACATACTGCTCTCTTCACTTTCTCATGTACTCTTATTCCTTAATTCTTGGATCAGGTGTTTATAAACATCATTTTTACAGATATCACTAACAACAGGAGAACTTATTTTATATTGTCATGCATTTATGCAGTGAAAATTTGTTCAGCATTTACTACATACTGAGATTGTGCAAGACTATGCAGACACAGAAACAAATATGATGCAGTCTTAATGTCCCCAAAGTTCTGTGGGAGTTGACAAATAATAATAATACAGCAAAATAAGTGCTAAGGGAGATTTAGCTCAGAGAATTTTAAGAAGATGCATCAGATGGTGAATGACAATTGACTACGAAATGTTGGCAAGTTGAAGATGTGGAGGTGAATGCTCGTTTGGAATGAAGTGAGGAAAGACTGGGAGTTGAAGGAGTTTGGACACATTTTTTGAGGAGTTTTGCTATAAAGAGACAAAGAGATATGGGACCATACCTATATGAAGTTTGTAGTTAGGTTTCTGTTTCTTTTTTTATGGATGGGATATATCATACAGCATGTTTGTATTCCAATGGGGACAATCCAGTAGAGAATGAAGGTTGAGCTGGGATGACTCATTTAGCAGTAGACTGACAGTGAGAAATGGGAAATAACTGCACAAGCAAAGTGCTGAAGTGGGACAGAGGGGAAGAACACAGAACACAGTGGATGGTTGGCCCTATTTAGAAACAAGGAGACACCAGCTATGGCAAGATGCAAGTGGGTTAGGAGATTTAGCAGTGGGAAGATAAGGCAGTTCTTTTCTGGTTGTGTCCACATTATTTTTCAGTGAAGAATGAAGTAGAGTCACTGAGAGTTAAAAAAAAAAAAAAAAAGGATGGGTGGGCTGGACATTTAAGTTGAAAGGAGAAGGTAGGATTGATGTACAATATGGAGAAGGACTTCCGTTCAATGTGGAGGTCCATTGAGACACTAGTGTGAGACCAGTCAGAACACGTGTGCATTTTTCTCAAGCCATATTCTAGTGTTGAGGTTCAGGAGTTTAATAGGAGGAGAGTTAGAATGGGGTTGCCAGGTGAGTGGACCAGATGGGAAAGGGGCAAAGGAGTTGAAAGTATGAGGAAAGAAGTGATTATGACAAGGATTGTAGTAATTAAACTGGGTAAGGGGGAATTGACTTGAATGGGGTTTATTGGAGATCTGAAAGGGATTGAGAAAATTGTAAGAGTGAGATTATTTGTGTGATATGGAAAGATGGGAGGTAGCTGTGAGAATATGAAATGCTAGCAACTAAGATTTTGAAAATAGCATTCTTATTGATAATGACAAGTTCTAGGATATGTCCAAAGGAATGAGTGGCTGAAGTAGGGTGGAAGAGAAGATCACCAAGTGTGCAGAGGCTGAGGAACTGAGAGAAGGGGATTTGGGGCAGATGATCCAATGACTTTTGAAATCTCCAGAAATAATGAGAAGAATAGTGACAGAAAGACAGAAGGCTGCAAGCAAAATATTCAGGAAATGAGGAGACATGAATGAGATTTAATAGATGATTATGACAACCAGGAAAGTACAGTTTGTTGACATTTACTTCAAACAAGACGAGTTTTTTTTTTTTTTTTTTTAATTAGGATAAATGTCTTGGAATCAGCAATGAGGGAGAATGAGAATGTCAATCTAGTCTCTAAGCTCTGCAATCAGTAGCAGGGAGGAGGAAAAGGTGTCCTTTACTTAGGGGACTATAAGGGAAGCTGCGTCATCAGGAGAAGTCAGTTTATTATTCAAGCCAGAAGATGAAGGAAACGTTAAGAGAAAATATTGAAGATTGGGAATTTTGGTAATGCCAAACTATATACTCCAAAGGATACACAGAAACTATTTGAGGAGTGAGGGATTGGAAAGAGATGATAGAGAATGTCAGAGTAAGAGATGTAAGAGGTTTGGGGGATAAAACCTGAATATTTAAAGATCCTGGATGCTAGTACTTTTGGTAATTACAAATTAAAATGGGAATAAAAGCATGAGGATATTAATCCTGCTGGTTTTCTGGGGGAAGATGAATCAACAGTGAGAACACAGGAAATGTTGAGAGATGCTGCTTTGCACTGGTGAGGAGTGTTGGTTACACACCATGCTCAGTGGGCTTCCAAAGAGCTCAAGGGGAGGTCATGGCTTCAGAGGGTAAGCCTATATCTGGACCATAGAGAATTCTTTGAGCCTTTCTTAAATCCAGGAGAATGAAAGATATCAAAAAGAGGGGAGGTTGAGAGTTAGCCAGCATGAAGAGGCTGGAGAGAGCAGAGGAATGGATTAGGGGTAGGCTGACCTTGAGTCACTGCCTGGAGCTAAGCACTCCTTAAAAGAGAGATCTTGGGAGTAGATGTTTGCCTAATGTAGTACTAGAGTTAATTACTTTGAGCAAAACGTGTTTAGGAATGTAAGAGTCAATCACTCTCAAGTGTGAAAAATAATTAATCTCCTAGCAGAGACATCACATTTTAAACTTGCCATAAGGAAAATGAGCGTTGATGGGGTCTGTACAATCATGCGCTGATGATCCATAACACATATAGTCATAAAGATAAATTGAGTCTAAATGGATCTGGTGATAGATTCTATTTACACTTCTGATACTTCTTATTAAAAAAGACTACGGATTCATTTGAAGGATATATGTTCTTTGCCACAAAAGATGATAACTGGGCCCCTTAATGAGCCCATATGGGGTAATACATTGTCTAGTATTAGCATCATGCTCTTGCCACTTTTAGGAAACATTGTTTGCTAGTCTTTTCATAGTCTCACAGATAATCATGAAATGTAATGTGAACATTGGAAAGCATTTACAGAAAAACTTCATTTATTTGACATGATTGAAAAATAAATGCTTTTACCTTAAGTACTATTTTAGACAAGTCACACACCCCGATAGAGAATCCAAAATTTAAAGAAAAAACTCTATTTTTGATTAAATTCTTTTAAAATTTACTGTTTCTTTAAACAAAGTAAAAAGGACATAGTTTAATCTTTTCTTGATTACTTAGACTAAGCCACCTAGAGTCATGACTAAAAGTTATGTAACCAAGGCCAAGATATTTAACCTCTCCTAGCTTTCCTTTCCTCCTCTCTATAATATATCAACACCTATTTTGTAGAGTCATTAGAAGAATTAATGAGATAATGCATAGAAAGAGCTTAGCTTTGATTTTGGCACACAGAACACAATCAAGCTCCTATCATTATCAGTGGCCTGATCAGATCAGCATTTTAATTAGTAACATCAAAATTTGCCTCTACTTTAAACAAATGATGCCATTAGTACATATGACCCTGGACAAAATTGCCCTAGACTACTGAGGTTTTGAATTATAATTTCATATTTTCAATATCTGCACTCTTTGTTGCTCTGTGTGTGCCTACACTCATCTACATTAATTTTCTTCTACCCTTGGATTTTCTGTTTCTAATAGACTCTTGTATAAGAAACCTGGCAACTGAATTTACTAGAGCTGTATAAAGTAAGTATAAAATAGATCTTGAATGAGAGCTGGAGGGCCTCTCTTATAAGCAAAATTATGAATCTTAGTGTATGAAATTGGTGACATCCATATTGGTTATTGGGAAACCTTTCTCGAATTTAATTTATCTCAGGTTCCCTTGCGAAATATTTGTAAAGCATCTGTCATATAAGGTCTAGATCCCTGTCATAGCCATTTATTCAGTGATCAAATGTGTTAGAGGACTTAATACGTTCAAGATGTGCTGCTGTGCTAAGTATTAGGGATGCAACAGTAATGAGTTAGGCACTGCTTTAATTAGGGAGGCCAACCAGAATCTTGGCCATCGTAATAGCTTAAGACTGGTATAGAGTACTGGGCTGAAAAAGTTATTTTACCTAGATGTGAGCTTACCAGGGAAAATGATATTTATGTTGGTTAAGTAAGAGTTAGCCAGCCTTGGTGGTTTAGTGGTTAAGATTCCGTGCTCTCACTACCATGGCCCAGGTACGTTTCCCTGTCAAGGAACCACACCTCCTGTCTTTCAGTTGTCATACTGTGGCAGCAACGTGCTGCTGTGATGCTGAAAGCTATGCCACCCGTATGTCAAATCCGGCAGGGTCACCCATGGTGAACAGGTTTCAACAGAGCTTCCAGACTAAGACAGACAAAGAAAGAAGTGGCTACCCACTTTCAAAAAAATTGGCCATGAAAACCCTCTGAAAAGCAGTGGAGCATTGTCTGTAGCTGGAAGGTGAGAGGATGGCCCAAAAAGACTGGGCAGGGTTCCACTCTGCCACACCAGGGTCTCCAGGAGTTCGAATTGACTTGACAGCACTAACAACTAAGCAAGAAAGTTAGAGTTAGACAAATAAATGGGAAGAAAGACAAGGACATTGACAGTGCAAAGTTCCAGAGCTAAGAAAGAACTTGGAAAACTTGATGACCTGAATAAAGCTCATTACAGGTGAAACTTAAAATGGAACAGGAGAATAAAATAAAATTGAGTCACAGTGCTAGAGTGCACATTAAACAGGCACATGGATGTGCAGATTGTGTACACCATGGTAAAGATTTTGGGCTTTATTCAAATATTATGGGGGGGGGGCATGAAAAGGTATAATCTGTGGAGTGATATACTCAGATTTACAGTTTTGAAGGTCATTTTGTCTTAACGGCAGATAATGGATGACAAGTGCAGATTAAGGGACAGGGGACCCAGTGAGGATCTGACCCAGTGGTCCAAGGGGCAGATCACAGTAGCCTATACTAGGGCACTGGCAGTGCAAAGGTAGAGATTTGCATGAGGGAAAACTGTAGGACACAAAGACAAATAAAATAAAGGGAGTGAAAAAGGGGCAGGTGTCAAGGCCAGCTTTAGGTGTTGCCCAACCATGCAGATGGTGGTACTGTTCACTGAACTAAAGAATACTGACTAGGGACTACATTTGAAAGAGAAGATCAAGAACTGAGACTCAAAGCTTGCTAAAGTTGAGGTATCTTGTTGAGCTCTATATAGCTATCCAGTTGGGAAGGGACCACCAGATGTCCCAACTTTCCTTCTTCAAAGATCCATTTCTATGCATGCTTCAACTTCGCGCATCAATCAAAAGTCCTGATATGATGTCCTTGCAATTCCACTCCTAGATACTTACTGAGGAAAAATGGAAGTATAATGTCCACACAGACCTGTAGATAAGTATTCATAGCAGCTTTTTTTTTTTTTTTTTTTTTTTTTAGATTGGCACCTGGGCTAACAACTGTTGCCAATCTTTTTTTTTTTTCTGCTTTTTCTCCCCAAACCCGCCCTGTACACAGCTGTATATCTTAGTTGCAGGTCCTTCTAGTTGTGGGATGCGGGACGCCGCCTCAACATAGCCTGATGAGCAGTGCCATGTCCGCACCCAGGATCCGAACCCTGGGCCGCCGCAGCGGAGCGTGCGAACTTAACCACTTGGCCACAGAGCCGGCCCCCATAGCAGCTTTATTTCTAATAGACAAGACTGGAAACAACCCAAATTCCCATCAGTACGTAAACAAATAAATAAATTATGGTATGTTCTTACAGTGGAATACTATTCAGCAATAAATAAATAAGTAAATAAATGGAGGAAACAATTGATAGATGAAACAACATGGGTGGATTTCAAAATCATCATGCCGAGTAAAATAAGTCAGACCAACAAAAAGAGAGTGATGCCATTTTTATAAAATTCTGGAAAATGTAAACTAATAGGTAGTGAGTGAGACAGAGAGAGAAGGAAGGATTGCAAAGGGGCAAGAGAAAACATCGGGGGTGATAACATATTCAGTGTTTTGATTGTGATAACAGCTTTGTGGGTGTATACGTATGGCAAAATTCATACTATTTTGTATACTTTAAATATGTATAATGCATTGTATATAAATTCTATATCAATAAAGTTATAAGAAAAAGTCTGCCCGTTGCCCCCTGACAACCTGCTTCTAAACAAAGTGAGCTCTCATTCTCCGTTCTATGTCTTATCATAACAACCTACCCTTGGCCTTTGTAAAACGCATCCAGTTGTCTTCTATAATTAGTGGCATACCTATTTGCTTAATTCTTCCTCTCTGGATGGTAAGCTGCATGCAGACAGAGATTACACCCCTCTAGTTCATTGTCTTTCCTCAATGCCTAGTACATTGAATGAGTGGATGAAACACTGATGGCCTCACTTGTGTGGTAAATATCTGGAAATGAATCTTCTTTTCTGTTAAATCGGGTCCTCTGAGGACAGGGCAATAGGGTACAAGGAAATATGTCTGCCTACTGTGCTCTGGTACGCAAGTAAACAGGAGTGGACAAGAGATAGGCCAGAAACAATGCTTTAACTTGAGACACACACAGAAACCAGTAAAAATAATCTACGCGGAGGTGCATTGCAATTTAAAAATATCCTCTGGAGGATGAGCTGCCTATGGGACACCAAAGAACAGCGCTTACAGTTGGAAATGCAAGTACAAAGGGAGACTTTTGTGCATATGTTAGATGCAGCCCTCAGGGAACACCCATTTTGAAATGAAGCAATGTCACGCATCACATTGGGCTTCCGCTCACATCCAGCTATGTTCTGAGCTCAATGCCCTCAGCAAGCTGGCAGGTTAGACACCTTAATCGAGAATGGAAAGCTCTGAGTCCTGAGAGATATTCCTGTAGCCAAGAGATTAATTTTAACTAAATGGAAACAGCTTGTGAAATAAAAGCAAGAATGAACCTTTATGGAAAATTTTAGGATTTCACATGGTGGCAGTTCCAAGATATAACACTAGGGTCCAAAGGAAATCTTAAAAAGATGCTCGTAGGGTCACTTAAGGAATCTGAAATGACCTCCCACGGAAAATGCAATCCTAGCGGGCAAACCCTTGCACTATATCTATGTGTATAAATAGTCATCTGGCTATTTTTAGATATTCAGTTTGATGTTATTCTTAACAGTATCTTTGTAAAGCCATCATTGCATGTCATTTTAATTGAATTTATACTCGCTTAGCCAATGTGTTCAGTACCACAGGGTTGTAAATTGTAATTTAAGATATAATCAATGCCTGCCTTCCAGTATTAGCCTTTCCCTTCAAATAGGGTTCCTTGGCTCCTGGGCTGCTTGAATAAGACATAATAACATATCTAAATAGCATGAAAGAAATTCTGCAATTTAATGGTCAACTGAAAGATATGAATCATATTTCAAGGGGTTCAGAAAGAAGAGAGATCTGTGTAAGCAGTACTGAGCAGGGCATTTTCCACAGAAGAGATGGACTTGGAGGTTACCTTTGAAGAATTCTTAGAATTAAGGAAGTGACATAAGACAGAGGAAGGGCATCCACATAGGAGAACATGAGAAAGAGCACAAGATGCCATAGAAAGCTCTCAGATTTTCCTCCTTGTGTAAAAAAATAAAACCTTACAGTGCCTGAGTTTATCCAAGGCCTCAGAGAGAAGCATCTGAGAGTAGCAGTGCTTCTCTATAATGATATAATTGTCTAATGTGAATTAGAAACCACGTCAGGGCAGAGTGCCCATCAGCACTTTCCCAGAAGAGGGTAAACAGGGAGTACTCCCACCAATACTCACCGCAGCATTATTTACCAACTAAAATCCTTTTGACTGTGGACCTCAGACCTGGCCTGCCTGGGAATAAGGTCCTCAATGGCATAGGCTAGTTTTAACTGTTTCTGAATTTATTTTTATGCTTTTTAAAATTTTTGTCATAAAAGATCTTCTAGCAGGGTACTACATTTCCAAATGGAATTAGTCTTTACAAATGATCTTAAAATTAACCTGGGGTAGGGCTTATAAAATCATAGATATTAATATGTTCCTACTTTGTGATGAAAGCAATCCATGCCATACCATGTGTTTCTGAAATGTCGCCACACAAATCCAGTGATGGTCTTCCTTCATAATTCCAGTGGTCAAATCTTTCATGAAAAAGATGTCATTCTGCTCTTAAATAATAATGTTATATATAGTACTATTCTTTACAGTTGCTTGAAGTTATTTATTTATTTATTTTGAGGAAGATTAGCCCTGAGCGAACTACTGCCAGTCCTCCTCTTTTTTGCTGAGAAAGCCTGGCCCTGAGCTAACATCCGTGCCCATCTTCCTCTACTTTATATGTGGGCTGCCCACCACAGCATGGTGTGCCAAGCAGTGCCATGTCCGCACCCGGGATCTGAACCAGCGAACCCCGGGCCGCTGAGAAGTGGAACGGGCGCACTTAACCGCTGTGCCACTGGGCTGGCCCCTTGAAGCTATTCTTTTTAATATTAACTATAACAAGCCAAGTAGAAGGCATATGGATGTGGCAGGAAGATCAACTTGCCTAGGGCCACAGATACCGCAAATGAGAGGATAGAATTTTAACATGTATTTAGCATTTTAAAGATTCTAGGTAAGGTTCGATATACTTTCACAGACCTTATAATCACTATGTCAACTCTGTGAAGAGATTATTATTAGCCCCATTGAATAGATGAGGAGACTGAAACTCAGCAAGATTAAAAGTAACAAAACATGCATGTAAATGTCATCTAACTCTAATCCCAATATTCTGTCTACTAATTTATACTGCCTCTTCTTTATGATTTCATTGATTATGATAACATTTATTAGGCACTTACTATATGCCTTGTCTTCTGCTAGGTGCTTTATATATAGTATCTCATTCCCACCATAATGTCACTGTGAAGGAATATTACAAGCTCAATTGCACAGATTCAAAAAAAGAGGCTGCTCACGTTCACTCAGTTGGTAAGTAATGGAGCTGGGCTTTGAGCTCTGAGTTTAGAATGAAAGCTCTTTATTAATATACTTTCCTGTCTCTTATGGTGTGGTAAAATCCTAAGAGTGGATTCACGTACAGGTATTCAGACCTTATTCAGATGTTATCTACGCGGTCAAGTGAGGGGAAAATCTATTCTCTTAATTAATCAGACAGCAAGCACCCATTGAAACTTTATTGGAAGTTAGTTGCAGAAAATAATACGTTTTAATTTTTCAATATATTATTTCCCTCCACAAAAAGGATACTTAAATTTTTGCTTAATATCCTATCTTTAATTAATAATTACAAAAGCCTCAATTATGAATTGCTTTTTATATGTGCCTGAGACCATGCTTAGTGCTTTACATAAAATATCTCATTTAATCCTCACAACCAACCTATTCAGTCTATGGTTTCTTCATGCGAATCGAGGGAGCAGTCTACAAAGCCTGAAAAACTCCAGTAGGTACTATAACCCACCTGGTTAAAGGGAGCAGAGCAATCCTGTCCCACAAATGCCTCGGAAGCTAATCATCTGTTCCTTTCAAAGGAACACCACAGTTTTGAGATTATTCAGCAGTCACCTGGCAAGATGCAACGTACGGTTTTGATCCAAATGTGAGAAATGTGCTATAAAAAGACAGCTAGTGGGCTGCTCTTGTTGTGCAAAAGAAGAGGTCTCCCTTGACAGCCTGAGTGGATGCAACACTAAAGAAATGTTTACACTGCTGTCCATGATCAGAGATGGAGGGATGGGGAAAATAATGAAACATACATTTTAGAAGGAGGGCAAAGGCCGCAAATATCCTTATGTTTGTCAAGAGATGGCGAGGAATTCACCAAGGAGTTTGCTTGCCTTCCTTTGAGTAAAGTTGTCAGATGTCAGCTTGCCAGGGCTGTGTGTCCCAACACCTCCTGCATCCAGATCTTGCCAATGGAGGTAATGAATGTCACTTCCGGGTTGAGGTGATTAAGAACAGCGCCTTCCATAGCCTCTTCTCTGTCTTCCAGCTATAGACCAAAGGCTTTGAGGCCTTAGGAAATGGTAGAGTTGGGACATAGAAGAAGCCGGATCCCTGGTTCATTTCATGAAGAAAAGCCCTCAGGAAATCAGAAACACCATGTTAGATTATTATGTGAACAAGAAAGAAACCTTTGTTTTTTATGGTAAGTCACTAACATATGTTAAGTCACTAACAAATAGAGATTTGTTGTTATAGCAGCTCACGTTACTCTCACTAATACAATGCAGAAATGGAATCTTCTTTATTTCATTAAAACAGATGTTGTATTGTGCAGTCAACTATCCATTGCCATTGGAATTTCGCATCATGACTACATTGAGGAAATCCACAGGGACTGTGAAACTTCATTTTAACCATGAGGATGTTGGTAATAGAGTAATGTAGGAAGGAAAGTCATATGGTACCATTAATCCAATTTTGTATGCTCACATACTCGTGATTCGAGCTAAAATAGAATAATGAGAACTAGATTTACCCTCCTACCTGAAACACTAAAAAGAACCAAAAAGACAAAACGTATGAAGCAAATTTTCAAGAAACTGGGTATGAGGCAATGAAGGTCAGTGATCCTAAGAGATAGGAAACAAATGAGGTGGGCCCTACGATTGCCCACACTTACAGCATTGATAGAGTGCTGGCCACAATGCAGGGAGGGAAAGAAGGCAGAGCCTGGCAGCCTCCTTGAGTTGAGGAGACGGAGCCTGGGGGAGAGATCCAGGCTGCTAGAGGTGTTAGGACAGAAAATCAGAAAGGAGAGAGCTGCATCCAGAAAGAACTCCAGAGATCTGCAAGGGGCCTCCTCAAGCATTTAGCAGAGTAATGATTAGTGCATGCATGTGAAGAAACCACCAGAAAGCAAGAAGAGAACAGTTCAAAAAGATTAGAGGTACCAGAGCCTGGTGCACACAGGGCCTCGAATAGTGCCAATGCCCACAACCCCGACAAGAAAACCTCATAATTCACAGGACATGGGGTAGAGGGCTCAGAAGGGTCTTGTCGTGGTTGAGTGGAATAATTAGCCCTACACTAAATACGACTCAGGTCCTTCCTAACAACACCTAAAAGTGAGACCAGAAAGAATGAAACTATTTCATGTAACATAACTTCATCTCAGAACAAAATTCAAGAGTATTGGAAATCTAAGATAAAGAATAGAGTTAAGCAATAGAAAACACATAGCGAGATGATAGTTGTAAACCTAATGATATCAATAATCACGGGTAAAAGAGAGCTGAGGTGTTGTATTAAGACCAGCCAAAATGGACTTCAGAGCACACAGTATTACCAGGGATAAAAAAGATCATTGTATAGTGATAAAGCAATCAATTTATCAAGAGGACATAAAGGCCTAAATGTCTACGCAAAACAACAACAACAAAGAGCTACAAAAACCATGAAGGAAAATAACTGAAAGAATAAGTAGATAGAAAAATCAGTAAGGATATATTAGATTGTTACAACACTATTAACTAACTTGACTTAGTTGACATTTATAGAGCTCTCTATCCGACAGTAGTGGAATTACACATGCACACACATGTACACATAATGAAGTGCACTTGGAACATTTATCAATAGAGGTCATATTCTGGGCCATAAAACAAGCCTAAAGATATTTAAAAGCATTCAGGTTGCACAAATTAGATATCAATAACAGAAAGTTCTCTGCAAAAAAAAATCTCCAAATATTTGTAAACTTTAACATACTTCTAAATAATCTATGGCTCAAAGAAGAAATCAAAAGGGAAATTAAAATCTATTTTGAACTAAATGTCAAGGAAACACAACCCATCAGTATTTGTGGAATGCCATTAATGCAGTGCTTAAGAAGAAATTTCTAGCAGTAAATGCCTATATTGGAAAAAGAAGAAAGATCTCAAATCAATGACCTCAGTTTCCACATTAAGAGGATAGAAAACAAAAAGAGAAAATTATACCCAAAATCAGCTGAAGAAAGAGAATAATAAAGATCAGACTGAAATCGATAATAAAGAAAACAAAAATACATAAAATCCATCAGATTAAATATTGATTTTTTGAAAACATCAATAAAATTGATAAACTTCTAGTCACACTGATCAGGAAAAAAAGACACAAATTAACAATAATAGAAATGAGAGAGGTATACAACCACAGATTCTACAGATATTAAAAGGATAATAAAGGAATATTATGAATACATTTTCACCAATAAATTGACACCTTAGATGAAAGACACAAGTTGCCAAGCTCACTAAAGAAATAGGAAACCTGAATGGACCTATATCTATTAAAGAAATCAAGTTTGTGGTGAAAATCTTTTCACAATAAAAACTCTAAGCCAGAAGACTTCATTGGTAAATTCTACTAACTATTTAAGACAGAATTAATACCAATTCTACACAAAGTCCAGAAAATGGAAGAGGAGGAAATACCTCCTAACTCATTCTATGAAACCAGTATTATGCTGATATCAAAATCAGGGGAAAAAAAGGGACTCCATAAAAAGATAAATACAGATTAGTATCCCTCATGAGCACCAAGCACCTAGATTGATACCAGGTATAGAGCCCACATTAACAAATACTTCATGAATAATGATATATGTGTAAATGAGTGAATACATGAATATAGGTATGAATGAATGACTGGAGAGACCGCAGTCTACCGGGAATGAAACCATTATTTCCACATCAGGACCACTTGAAAAACTCTCTATTTGACTTTAGATTGCATTTTGGAACTTATTTAAATGTTGGTGTGTCTAAATCAACTCAAAATCATTCAAATAATAGAATTAAGTCAAGAAATTAGAGGTTAAAAAAAAGTTTGTCTATTTTGCTTATCAACATCAATATCTCTCCATAAACAATTCTGACTGAGGCAAGCACCAAGCTAACTCGTATTGCTCTATTTTGTTCAAAGTGTGTTACCTTCATGCTGACTGTCTTAAATGAAAGACAAAGAATAAATGCATGTTTTCAGTATGAAAAGTCTATGTTTTCAGCTCCTGTGAGGCTGCAGGTTTAGTCTAGATAAAGAAAAGATGAAATAGAGAAGTTTATCATTTTTGGTATTACTTTCAAAGTTCTTCCAGGCTATTTTAAGTCATATACCTAAAGCAGAGGGTTCCAACCAGTCTGCTTAGATACAGAGTTGTGAATCTAATGTTTATAAGTGGGACATGAGATAATGATCCACTCAAACTTTGGGGCTGCCAGGTGAAGCCTGGGTTACAATAACCCTGGAGCCATTCACATTCAGCCATGAGGAGCCTCTTTGGGGTCTTTCAGGAAGGTGACTCAAGAGAGACAGAGTTTGATAGAGGGTCAAAAGTGGTCACGGGTGGCTGGCACAATGAAAAACGCTGCACCAATAGGTCCATGACAGTTTGCTCACCACTTAACCAAGTGGGCATCGATTTCTGCAACAGCCAGCTACAGAGTATGCCAATTCTCAGAGCGAACAGAGATTGCTAGGATTACTGGAAGAACTCATGTTCCAGGGCATAGGTACAGCAGGTCAGGAGTGGAAGTTCAGGAAGAATGGGTCAGCATGGTTTTAGGTAGTTGCTCCATGTTTCTGTCTTCATGTAGAGATGAGATGAATGTGAGAGGATGTGGGGGCTCTAACAGCTAGTGCCTTCTACCATCACTATTGTGACATCCTTGTAAAAGCAGCAACAAACTTGGATTGAATTCAGTCTCATTCATATTGTCAGAAGGTATTTTAATGACTTTTTTGCATGAGAAGAAAAGAAAAGAGAAACTGGATTCTTTGAAAAAGATCAACTCATAAATTTTTGAATGGTTGGGAAATGATTAAAACTTTCTTGTCGAATGTGATTATCAAAAATTGGAAGATAATACTATTAAAACATCTTAATTAGAATTGTAGTTACCACTTAGAGTATAAGATCTGATAGAAAAACTTACATTTGTGGAAGCAAGCACAAATTTCTCATTAAAAAATATGAAAAAGTTGTTTGAAAATTTTATGTAAGTTAAGTATTTAATATCTTCCCAAATACTTTATATTTTTATTATAGTTGTTTATGTTTATTTTTATTTATATCATAGTTGTTTTATTTTTATTAACAATACAAAAAAGGATATACAATTTTTACCAAGCTCCATTTAGATCCCCTCCAGTTTACCCCGTGTGGCATATAAATATCATTTTGTAAGTGTCCCATGTTGCCAAAATAGTAAGCAGGAGTACCCCCAGGACATGAGTAACACATTAATGTTCACAACTAAATATTTTGTTATAGATTTGAAAGGGGCAGAAACCAGAAGACATTCTTAGCCTGTTAGGTAAATATTCAATTTAAGATTATATATTCTCTAGACCACATAAACGAAAAATAAATACTAGGATAATGATGGAATTTGAGATCTGTAATTTCATCTGGCAATGCAGCCCTTTGGGGAGCAATTGCTGGTGTTTTATGCATTAATTGCCTATCATGGAACTTTTTGACACATAATAGAAATTAATTGCATACAGCTCACTATTGTAAGACTTACTTACATTTTTCATGACACATGCAGAATCTAAAGATTTGTAAAGGAAAAGATATCCTTTCCATTTAAATGTGCTATCAATTTATTGCTCCAAGCCCAAAATAACAATTGAATAACTATGGTTAAAAAAAAATCCCAGATTTACTTAATTTTTACTACTATTTGTTCCATCACTCAGTTTTTTTTTTTAAATATTACCCTATGAAGTCAAACCAAAATATTCTGTGTTTGAAGAATAAGATTTATTTATTGATGGTGAGGTGGACGGATCGCAAATTAGGAGGTAGGACAAGTGCATTATTTTGATTATAACTCCTTTATAGATTTTTTGGCTGAGTACGGATCAAGTCACTTCTTATTTGAGCTAGAGTTTCCTCATCTCTAGAATCAAGTGGTGCGTTAAATATTTATTGAGTTCCCTTGAGCATCATGTGATTTTGTGATCCTGTATAACATTTCAGCAAAAAAATAACAAAATGTATAGAATCCTAGCAGTAATTATTTTAGTTATAAATTCAAACACGAGGTGGGAAAGTTTAGTTTACACACTGAGTTATTGTGATTTTATGCCAAGCTGCCTATTAATAAGTAAACAGCAAGTGGCCTGATTGGGATTCTATAATATTATGGGATACCAATAGATTTGGGGATTGGGAGGTTGCATTGGCCTCCCCTATTGATTAGACGCAACTTTATGATTTGCTACTTGTTCTATCTCCTATCGCTTAGAGCTCCCTTCATTTTTTGTCAGATTTTTTAACACTAAGCAAAACTTCCACAGTACAGAATTTCCCAGTAGTGGCCTAAATTCAAACAGCAGAATTCCAACTAAGAAACTTGAGATGGGCCACACTCAGCCCTCCCTGCTGACATGTTCCTCTGCCCGCCTCCCTCCTTTCTTCACTCCCTTGTGATTGAAGTGATTTTTGTCAATGGTGCTGATGCCTGTCTCTCCTAGGCTGTCTTATTATTTTTAAATCCCCTACAAGCCTACCACAGTGATCCAGCTCTTTGCACTTAACTGGTGCTCAAGATAGATCTGTCAAACCAATGCATCTTTCTCAATTTCTCTAGACTGTAGGTCCTTAACTGCAGACCGTGGGGTAAGTGGGACACAAAGGAATGGAGTTACAGCTGGCCTGGAAGAAACTGTGCAAAAACTACAGATTTTTACTTAGGCAGCTTCACATATTAATTCTGGATAAGCACGTGATAGAATGTCATACATATGAACTTTACTTGTCAGGTGTGGTGATGGTGGAAAAGTGGTTGATATTAGCTAGCCTCTATAGACCACATTGCACTATAAAACATCTGATAAATCCAAGCAATTCAGTTCAAAATGGTCAATTAAGGGAAAATGCAGTTACTTGATAATACTACATGATACATTAAGTCTCTCAGAGACTTCACTGAAATGAAAGATGAAACAAGTTGAATGAGGTGGAGGAAGAGTCTCTTTAAGTTCCGCTATTCAATTTCTTCTAGCTCCTAAATATGGGGGAACAGTAAAGCATAATACTCAGGCCACTGTACTCACCTGATCTTGGAGTCAGATGGCCCAATTTGTGCACTGGCTGAACAGATGGATAACTGTGTAATCACAGGCAAATTCTTAACTTTTCTCTTCCTCAGTGTCCTTTTCTGTAAAATGGGGATATTGCTGGTACTTACTTCTTAAGAGCTTTGTGAAGATTAACTAAACTAATCCCTGAATAAGAGGCTTGTTGTCTACACAGTAGGTGTTCAATAAGTGATAGTGATTGCTTTGTTGATGATAATGACCATGACAACGATGCCATGTGTATGTCTATTTTTATAATTATACTGTGATTATCTCCTCATTCTGAAATTTGCACAGCTTCACTTGCAAACCACCAAATGGCTCACCAAATACTAGTATTTCCACCAGTTCATTCAGAAAATATCTGAGCAAATCAGAGCAAACACTGAATTACGACGACCACTTTCAGGAATGGTCTCTGAAGCATGCCTGGTTCTCGAAGGGACTGTCCCCGTGTACTTCCCGGTGGGAGAGAATTTTCAATGATCATTCCCTTGTTGGTTCAAAAAACCTGAAAGATCCTCAGCAGTTCAAGTACATTTAGCTCAATATCTGAGACTGTTTATACCAGGGATGCAGTCAGGTCAGGAAAACAACCACTGAGCCAGGGTTTCCAGCTGAAGCTACAGAGATTCTTTTCTGTAAGTGCAAGAAATCAGCCAAGCCTAACCTGTTTAAGATATTTAGGTTAACACCTTGCTTTCTCAAAGCTCTCCCTTCTGAGAACAACCAAGATGTTCTGAATAATTTACTCCTTTCCCACTTACCACTCATTGGATGAGGTGCATTCCCCAATTGTAAAACACAAGGAAAACATTTAATCAGAGAAGCAGCTAGAAATGATTTATGATAATTGATATTTAATGGCTCAATCTCATATCTAGTTTTAGTTCTTATGTTACATGAAGGATTTCTCAGAATCCTGCTATGAAAGTTTTGCAGAGACTCACTTTTTTTCTGATGTTTCATTATACCACTAAATGATCTGTTCAATACCCCCCCTGGAAATATATAAAGCACTTTATGTGTTGTATTCATCAGTTGCCGCTGAGTAAAATGTCTAAGTGACTAAGAGTTAATTGCTAGGAAATAATCATGGATGTGAGTAGAGGATGCGAAGAAAGATGTTCATCAGAGCATTGTGTACAATTTTGAAAAGTGAAAACAGTATATACATCTAACAATAGGGGATAGTAGAAAGAAATGAAGTATCTGCTACCATATGGACTACTATGCAACACTAAAATAATGACGTAGAAACTCATAGAATGTTGTAAAACAAAGTGGTTCATGATTCTTTTTAAAATTAAAGCAATAATGCATGAACCAATACTAAATTAGGGAACTTATTAGTTATTATTGTGTGCCCAACCAGGAGGAAAAAACCACATAGTAATTTGAGTATGAAAAGTTTAAGGAAAAAACTATTATCTATGACAGGGCATTGGAAAAGTGAGGGAGTGGTTAGTGACAAGTAAAGGGAACCCTAAAATATATAGAAATAGAAGAACTAAGGAATAGCCACCAACCATCCAGCTGAGAAAGAAGCCCCCGTCCCCTCCCACAGGGCTGAGGTCCAAACCTAGTTGGAGAGAGCAGGACCATGGCTCACTGGTTGGTAGAGAAGTTGCTGGGGTGCCTCATGGTAGAACTTTTTGGAAATATGCCCTCTGCAACTTGCTGGAAATCCACTTTTTAGGGTTCCAGGGAAAGCTATTCATGGGAGGTTTCTTACTGGAGGCACTTCACTACAAAAAGTTCTTGGTAGGAGATGGTAGGGGAAGCTGTTGGCTGCCTTGTACCGTGGAACCCAGCTAGGCGAGAAGTCATGTGCACTGTGGGAGCAGGAGGACATTGAGGAAGCCCTCAGGGCTGCAGGAGCTGGGTGCTGGAGAAACCCTAACTGCTAGAGAAATTGCATGCATTGCCAGTCTGGGTACTAGGAATGTCACAGGTGCTGCAGGAGCCTTTCAAGCAGGCACACCTGAACCAGGAAGAAAAACCTTTCCTTCTGTAATGTCCATCCAGCGCCATCTATTAGTAAAGCCCAATATCACACTAGCATCAGCGGGCCAAGGACTCATATCTATTTTCACAAAGCAGGTAAAAGGGATGAATCCAGAGCTGAGAGGCAATAAATAAAAACCTGGCACAGAGAATATATATTAAAATGTTAATAATGGATCTCTTCAGGTGGGAGATTACAAGTTTAATTTCACATTTTTCTTGGATCATTGCCATATTTCTGCAATGTAAATGTAAATAAATAGATTCTCTTTGTAAAAAACAGATAAAACTATCACTCAGCTACTCAATAAACTTAATATTCACTCTATAACTTTTACTTTATATTTAATTACAGCATAAAGTGTAAGCACCGTGCGATGTGGATGCTGCACGTTTAAGGACATAATCGGTCTTACTCATTTTGTGGAATCAAGAAAAAGGGATCATTCAATTGTCTCTACCAATTTCTCTTTCATTCTACTACCAAAAACATTCCCTCTAACTGGAAGAATGATGTGGATCAAGTTCTACTTCTCCAAATCAGCTATGTTTAATGTATTTTCTAGGAGTGTTAGTTAGTGCTTTGACGGGGGGGATTTGATGCAAGGTTAAATAAGTTTATGGGATGATCAGTGAACCAAAGGGGGACAGGTTTGCATATTACTGAGATTCTCAGAATTTTTAAAATGCTAATGTGCGCTGAGAACCTTGAAGAAGGGTGATTAGTCTATTGACATATTCAATTAATTCTACTCAGGGGCAAGAACGTCAAGGTTAAGTGTTTTTTAAGGAATGACACTCTAAATCAGTGGAGGAAACATAAAGGAAACTGCCACAAAGCAGTGTAATTGGCCTAAATTAGTTGAAACTATTCTTTTAGCTATATTTCAAATAGAAAGTATGCAGAAAGGGTGGGTATGGATTCTTTGGTACGACATATTCAAAGAGGCTGAGTAAGGACATATGAAAGAGATGGAAGTGGGCAAACTTTTAAGGCCTAGTAGATGGACAAGAACATAGAAAAGAAACTTGCTTACAGTATTGCCAACTTTGTGAAGGGAAGTCTGTCTATTAATATTACATATGGCATAGAAAAAATTATACAAGGGATATAAAGCCTCTATGCTCAATATCACATTCAGGTATGAACAGTTCAAACTATTTTCAGAAAGTTTGACTATAGATACGTCTTCCACATTCCTAATAGATTCAGCTTGGAGCTTTTCCACACATGGGAAAAAGGTAATTCAGAGTTCCAATTCCAGATTAGTGCCACAGGTTTGAAACAGATGTGACACAAGTGGAGGTTTTAAGAAAGTGTGATATCTGAAGGTGGTGGATAATCACTAAAACCAAGATTTTTCTTCCAGAGCACTGATTCCTAAACTTTAGTGTGAATTAACAGCCATCCAAGGGACCTGTTAGAAGTGAAGATGCCAGGGCTTCACTTGGAGAGGTTCTGTTGGAGTAGATCTGGAATAAGATTCTGATAGCTGTCATTTTTAGAAAGCACACCCAGCAATTCTGATGCAAGGGGCCTTTGGAACAAATTCTGAAAAGTTCTTCACCACAGCAGGCAAATATAGACATGTCTTCCTGATAACCTTTCATTGGACCTGACTCTCCCTGTCCTCTATCTGCATGGTTACGGTGTGCACAGCAGTACTTGTGCCATGCCCTCTAGCTGCAGATAATCGGGTGTGACCCAGCTGAGCCAATGATAATGAGCCCTGGGGAACTTGGGAGTAGGGCTGAGAGTTTCCAGTGTCAGTCTGGTTGTTATTCTGAAAGGAGGAGTAAACTCGTAAGTGACAGTAGTTTCTACTTTCTAACTTGTGCACAAAGAGGCAACGAAATTCAGTGTAGGAGTGAGGCAGATATGCAGAGAGAGTATTAAGGAAATGGAGACAGGATTTCCTGGTCTCTAAGTATGCCCCTCTCCCTGGATCCTGTAAGTTCCTGAGATGTGGTTGCAGCCTTGCCCTTGGGTTTTTGAGATACCTTCTGTATCCTTATATTTTAATTTCTCTTTTGATCCAAGGTAAAATAATGAGAATCCTGACTAATATAAAGAACCTTCCTCCTCTCTGTTTACTGACTCCCTTTACTTACTTCCCATTCACTCTATCTGGTTTCTAGACTTATTACTGAACCAAATAGCTATCACTAAGGTCTTAAATGACACCCCAAATCCAATAGGAATTTTACTTCATCTTCTTGACCTCTTATATGTTTATGATATTGCTGACATCTCCCTCTTTCAAGAAACACACTTTCCTCTTGGTATCTTTCACACCACATTCTTCCAGTTTTCTATTTTTTTTCCTATTTCTCAATTACTCTCTCTAAGATTCATTTGCAAGCTTAACTTCTGTAGTTCAGCTATTAATTGTTGGAGCCCATCAAATTACAGCCCTTGGCCCTTTTGCTTTTTCCTTAGTAATCTTATCCATGACCACAACTTTAGTTTCATCTCTATATCAAAGACTCAATTTTTATCTTCAGAGCAATCTCAGATCTATACCCATAATATATCCAATTACCTACTCAATATCTTCAAAGTTTGAGGCATCTCAAACAATCACCAAACTCAACACATGTAAGATAAAACCAATGATATCAACCCTTCTACCCTAAAAAAGTTGGTCATCTTTCAATATTCCTTTTTCTCAGATCATGATGTAAACATCGTGTGAGGCAGAAATCCAGGAGCCTTTGAAAACCTGCCACTAAATCCAAACTTCACTGAGTACTATTGATCTCTCCCTTCTAAATTTATCTCTAATCTGTGTATCTCTCACTTTTGTTTTCACCACCCTCATCTAGACTACATTATGTCTCACCTGCATTGCAACAACCTAGTGATGTCTACATCTACTCTTTCCTCCTCCAAATCTGTTCTTCACAACTACAGTCAGTCAAATCTCTTCCAAAGACATATCCAGTCAGGCCTCCCTGCAGAGACCTACAAGTACTCATATATACTTAAAATCCTTCCACATCTTCATATTAATTTTAAGATAAGTACCACAATCTTTAATATGGACCAAACTCAGACTGTAATCACATAATCACTGGTTAGTTTTCTTTTTCAGTATTGGTTTCTCCCAATTCAATTAAATTCCAAGAGGGCAGGGGGCAGTTGCTGTTGTAGCTTACTATTGTATCCCTGCCCAGCACAGTCCTGACATGGAACAGATAGTCAAAAAATACTTGTTGAATGATAAATGAAAAAGAAAGGAATGAACAAATATCACTGCATGTCTCTTAGCAAATAAACCTTCTTATGGTCCATTCATTCATTCATTCAACAGATATTTGAGTGTTTCTTATGTCCTAGACACCATTCTAGAAGCTTTAAGATCTTGCATCCTAGTGAATGAAAGAGTAATACATTAAAGTCAAGCTAGGACGTATCAGTGGTCAAGCCCATCCTGGCTTTGATAGAATGGCCCATCGTGCCTAATGACAGACAAGAAGAATGTTCCGGGGCCGGCCCTGTGGCCTAGTGGTTAAGTTTGTGTGCTCTGCTGCGGCGGCCCACGGTTTCGCTGGTTCAGATCCTGGACGTGGACATGGCACCGCTCATCAGGTCACGTTGAGGAAGCATCCCACATGCCACAACTAGAAGGACCTGCAACTAAGATATACAACTATGTACCAGGAGGGATTTGGCGAGATAAAGCAGAAAAAACAAAAAAAAAGTTTGGCAACAGTTGTTAGCTCAGGTGCCAATCTTTAAGAATAAAAAAAAAGACTGGCCACAGTTGTTAGCTCAGGTGCTAATCTTTAAAAAAAAGAAGAAGAAGAAGAATGTTCCTTCCCATACACAGAGAGTGAGTTTGCCAGCCACTCATTTGTCCTGCCTTAGCTCTGAAAACTCCTTAGCTTGCCCCATTTAGCCCTGATCTTGGGCTTATTTAACTTTTCACCCTAATCCTATCAGCTCTTTCTCTATATAATCACTTAGTTAAAAAAGTTTGTAAGTCAATGTTTCTTGCCATTTATATTGACTAATAAAATAGTGACTATTCTGGCTTAATCTTTCTTGAGTATGACTTTGGCACAATTTGATACCTGAGTTTGAGAATGACTGACAAAACTTTTGTTTATTGCCATTTTTTCCTAAAAAGACAAAGTTGGTAAAATGAGGCCTGTTTGATTACAAAACAGGTTTCAGACACAGACTTGATCTTCATTCTTTTGAGAAGAGAACTAACACTTCCGGTTTGATCTTGCAGTTACTTTGTTTCCCCTTGCTCCTATTTTAGTTTGAACTTAAGCAAGTTGCAAGCCACATTTTACACCAGCAGCCTCCTGTACTCCAAAGAAAATAGGGGCTGAAGATGGCATTGATTTGCATAAATTCTTCCACTTTAATTTAAGATTTATTGGATAGCTTTCATCTTAAATTAAGCAGCACTGATTTGATTTAAACACTGTTTCTGCTTCTATCTATATATGACATACTAGTTCACACAGAACTGCAATGGTGTTTGGATCTAATTAAAGCCCAGATATGATCCTGCTTTACCAACACAGCAAGGAAGCTCTTCTCTGCACATGGTTGAGTCAAGGTGAAGGAACATGTTTTGGAGAAATTTCTGAGCCCTACGCAAGGCACTACAGCTCTCTAAGGTGCTATAATATAATTATAAAAGCCATTCTTTTTTCCTTTAATGACTGCTGCCTTTCAGCCTTCTTTCCTATATTTTATTAAACTCCACCTTATAAGTTGAGGCGGAGTTTAATTCACCTCAACTCATGAACTGAATTTATCCGTTGCTTCCTTCTTTCCTCTTCACTTATTAAAAAAAAGACCAAGCCAAAAAACTCCAGCTTATTTCTAGAAACTCTTCAATTGCAAAGGGGCATGTTAGCTCCTGCTACCATCTGTATAATACCTAACAATTTATCACTGAAGCTGTAAGAAAGTTAGTGGTGTATCTAAAACCATCTTTTATTTTAAATATCCCTTGCTGTACTAGTAACGATTTTTCCTTTATTATCCCCAAGTCGTATATTAAAATCTAAAAAGACAAATGCAATCTCACTCCTCAAAATTATTCCACTATTACCACACGTCCCCTAACTGTTGGAGATGCTTGAGCCATTTTATGATTAAAATTCCAGAAAACTCCTGCTCACATAATCCCCACTGACTCTTTTGCAAATGGACAGAGAGCTTCCATCAAGGCCACTGAGTCAGAACAATTAGCAGATATATCAAGTAGAAAGCAGGATAAAGGGTTAAGGCCAAGAATATCCTTGAGAGAAAAGCCTAATTGTGCCCTCTGTAGGCAAGATATCCATTATATTTCTTTTAAAATGTTTTAGGGCAATACTACAGGTATATGTCAATATATCTGGGATTTGATTTAAAAAAAACTTTAACGGTGGAATATATCATTAAAAAAGATGGCACAGTTACATGATTTGATTTTTCTTAATTAGTAATTTTATTGAGGTCCACTTTTGCTCTTATTCTTCAAAACCCAATCTTAACATCACCTGTGGGATGCTTCCCCAACACCTGTTCCCTCACTCAGCAGTGATAATCCCTTATACCTGTATTTCTTTTATCAACTGCGTGATAATCATTTACTTAATCAACTTTCCACTTCACTAGAATATGAGTTCTTTGAAGGCAGGATCCTTGTTTTATTAACTTTGAATCTCCAAAGTTTAGTGCATTCATTGTTTCAACAAATATGTATTAAATGTCTACTCTCTCCAAGATGTATGTGCTGGGTACAGGATGGCTGGTCAAAAGAGAGAGATGATTCTTGAGTACACAGAGTTCAGAGTTCAGTGAGGGAAATGATAAACACACAAGTAAACATTCCAATGAATAATTACAAATTCATATAGATTCGATAGCATAAAAGAGAAGGATGTTGCAACATGCCATAATCTGGGGGAATTAGAATAAACAGGAGGCCACCCTGCAGAGGCCACTTTGGAGTATGAGAAGCTCAGCAGAGCATCCAGGCTGAGGAAACAGAGGGTGTGAAGTTTCTGAGTCAGGGAGCACTCAGAAGGAACAAATGGAGGATTGAAGGAATAAATGAATGATTTGGAAATGAACAGGGCAGCAACATGATGGAAGGTGGAAACATTATCCTTGTCTCCAAGAAAGTTATAAAGAGCAAGGAAATTAAGTGAGCCTTAGAATCACCATCCTTTCAGTCCCATGTCACTCATCCTATTTCTCTTCTTTCTTCTTTCACCCAAGGCAGACATTGCTAATCAATCATGGCATTCTTCCCCACCAAGGCTAGACAGAGCCTTGAAATTTTTCTTAACTCAGTACTTGGGCAGCCACTACCAATCATTCAAAACGGACACTCAAGATGATGCTGTTTTGCCCTTCCTGATTGAAGTGGTTAATATCGTTTTTACCTAATGCAGAAAGGATCTGATAGCTGTTTGAAGGAGAGAAGAGCTAGAAAATTGAGTTTATATATATATATATAAAGCAGTGAGCATTGTACGTGGATATGAAGCCTGGATCATTATAGGTGCTGAACTGATAGGAGGGATTATACTGATGATGGTGATGAAGATAATGATGGTGGGAAAATAGGGAGCATCCCGATAACTGATGGGAGTTAGCATTTGAGGCTACTCCTGAGGGTGAGAGAAGTGACCAAGAGGGAAATGCTGAGTGCCCTTTAACAACTTCACAGTTTTCACTTGTGACAGCCAAGCTAATATATTCTCTAGAATACAGATGAAGAAATGTCCTTACATTCAAGCCAAAAAGACCGTCTGAAGGGGTATATGCAGTTGGACATTAGCACCTTGATCTAATCCTAGTATATTTAGAAATGACCAACC
This sequence comes from Equus caballus, assembly GCF_041296265.1. Taxonomy (NCBI): domain Eukaryota; kingdom Metazoa; phylum Chordata; class Mammalia; order Perissodactyla; family Equidae; genus Equus; species Equus caballus. The sequence continues at coordinate 20,880,462 of NC_091699.1, forward strand.
CATCAGCTTTACTGACTCCACCACTTAATCTGTGTACTGAGACCAAAACCCCAGCAAGCCAGAGTCAGCCAGTCTAAAGTGTTTATTTTTTCCCCACCTGCATTGAGTGACTATGTATCTTAGACATAAAACGATAGCATTCATAATTCAGTAAAAGCTAAACTAAGAAGTACTCTAACGCATCATTAAGGTTGAAAAATAAAACACTTCGAAACCAAAGAATTACAAAGGTTTAGTTCTTATGATGACATTAATTGGAGATGAGTTGTCTATACTACGCTTTGAGAATCTCCTCGGACATGAACTGATGTACTGAGACCTAGCCACAGGATATAGTCATGTAATCAGTGGAACCCTTGCCTACTTATAAGTTCTTTTGAATAAGTTTTTATTATATATTGTTTTACTTTAGGACTGCCTACATTGGATAGAGTATTTTTCCTTAGTTATAGTAATAGTCATCACTTTGAGTATCTGTTTTATGTCAGTGCTATGCTAGGGCTTTGGCATATATTATTTATAATGCATAGAATAACTCAGCAAGGAGTGACTGTATTTCTACCTTACAGACAAGACAACTGCAGTTCAGAGAATTTAAGGAACTTGTTCAATTTACATAACTAAGTAAATGGTAGGGTTGGGATTTTAATGCAGTTCTGTCTCACTCCAGAGCTCGTCATTTTCACTACCCTTTGTTTGCCTGCACATTAGCTTTATTTCATTCCACAGCCACACAGGGGTTGGAGAAAATGAGATTACTCCAGACACCATATTTGTAGGGGCCTGCCTTTTAAAAAGGTTGAGTAAGAGTGGATTATCTTTAGGGGAGAGAATTGTTCCCAGCTGAAGCTAGAATGATCTAGGACTCAAATACCCTCCAACAGCCCCCCAGTCACCCTAACAGCACCTTCCACCTTCCCTATGGTCACTTACGATTCGAATCAATATTTATCTTCTTGTAGATGCTCATTTTAACAAGTCTCTCTTTGTAAACACAGCCAGGTATGGAGTGCATTTTCTGTTCCAATCCACCTTGCTGATGCCAAATACTCCACTGGTATCCTCCCCTGGTTCTAGCTCACAATTATGGACAATGTGCATTGTGAATCCCAAGCATGAATAGATTGACATAAATCTATTCTCTCTTCCCTGGAAAAAAAACGGCACACCTGCTGGTGATAATGTGGCAGGAAGTCTGATGTATCATCTTTATAAACAGGATACCATGGTATAATTATTCAATTTTAGCTCATATTCCCTTTCACTAGTTTCCTGATTCTCATTTTATTCTGTGTAGGTCCTAAGAGACTGATTCACTTTTTCAGAGATCAGGCCCTGTGCTCTCACTGCCATCTCCAGCAGATATTCCAAAACAAGTACAGAGACGAGCAGCTGGTAAGATGGGGGAGGTGGTCAGGAAGGCATGGAGACCTAAACAGATTAGTAATGGGGACAAGGAAGGAGAACGGAAGCTCTGTGCTTTATTAAAGATGACGATGGGCCGTCTTGCCAACCAGATGCGCCATCTTCATATAACTGAAATGACCCCTTTACCACACCTCCTTAAACTACACTGAATGCTTTGACTCTGATTTTTATTGACAACTCAGCATGTGCTATAATAACAATATCACACTGAATAGAACAGATTGATAGTGCTGCCAATAACAGTATCTCTTTCCAATGTTTTCCTAGCTTTCTCAGTGGGCTGTGGGTGTCCTATGCAGCTCTTTCAGTTTCTAGCAGAGGCTAGGTGGTGCAAGACATTAACCAAACACCTAAACAAGGCTTCTAACAGGAAAGGCAGATAGAAAAATTACTTTAAAATACTATAACTGGCATTTTATGCACCAGTTCTAATATGGGGGAAACTAATCATTGTGAATGACAAACAAGTGCCAACAAACCCCCTACTTATTAGCGCAGCATGCTCCATTTTAAAGGAAATTTTCTAATGGTAAATATACCAGAAGGCTACAATTACAACCTTTCAATGATTGCAATCCATGGAAAAGCCATTTAGTGAAAGATTGGAGGGCAAAAAGAGATTGTCACCTGCTTAACCAAGCTTTCATTGATTCTATCAAGTTGTTTGCCTGCCAATATCTGGGCTATGATGGAAAAGTTCAGAAAATCTCATTTTTCCCCATCGAAATATCACTAATTACAAGCATTCACTCTGAAAGGTATGTGGCAATTTGGCAGAAAAGGATCTGCTTGACAACTATTAATTATACTTAATAATAAATAATATTTATCATTTACATAATTATTTTCATATTTAAATCCTTTCACAGATTTTGCTTCTTCATATGCTGTGATGCACATATGGAATAGCGATACAGCTTCACTGTGCAAGTAGTGTTGTGATATTCCAGTGAAATCAACCCCAAATAGTAAGTTCTCACAGGAAAATTGTGGGGCTTAATCTTACCTATACTAACAAATGTTAACAAATCATTAGAATTGCATCTTTCAGTACCTGAGGAGGGGGCAGTGCTGAGCAACAATCTGAGGAAATTGGAATTGACTCTTTGGCAAAATTCCCAGTTAATGCCAAAACTGTGCAAAAGCGTTTAGCAGAGGCAGAGACGGGAGACAACAAGATCAATGAGGGATGTATGAAATTAAAATAAATATCTATCTATCAACAGGGTAAAAATAAAAGAGCAAAACAAGTAAAACAAACATAATTGATACAATTGTCAATGTGAAAGTCCGAATTTAGACTTTTTAAAAAATTGTCTGAATGAGTACAAGCTGGATTTTTGACCTAGTGATTACATATTAGAAATTTGTTCTAAGGATGTAACTAGAAGAAATCACAGAAATCTATGTTCAATGGCATTAAGTGGAACATTATTTGTAAAAAGAAAAACTTAGAAACAATTTGTGTGTCCAACAATAGGGGTTTATTTAAATAAGTGATCCCATATGTTGGAATATTAAGGAACATGTAAATTATCCAAGTGAAAAATATTAAATCATACAAGAAATATCATGACATAATGTTAGGTGATAATGTAATACAAATTAGATGAATAGTCTATCTTAACGTTATTACACGTGTGCATAAAATATCAGTGCGTATAAATATATATGTGTATATAAATATATATGCATATATAAATGGGAAAAATGCAAAAATTGAAAAGATAATATCTCAAAGTTCTGGAAATACATGTATGTTTATTTTTTCCTTCACATTTTTCTGTATTTACCATTTTTCTACAATAAAATATTGATTTAATTACTATATTTTTTGAACAATTCTATCTTTTTAATTTGTTTTTACAAATGAACTGGTCAAGTTATTGCTTAACACAGTGCAAATGAAAAACACTGGCTGTTTTTGTGGGCCTGATGATGTTTCAAAGATTACCCCAGGTTATAAAAGCTCTAAGTCTATTTTGGCCCAGTGATTCCACATCTAGAACAGAAGTTTGTCATAAGATCATCAAGCAAGAGGGTGATCACACTCCACAAAGATTTTTGCTACACTATTTACAACAGGAGAAACATAGAACCAACATTAAGTTCACCAAAAGGGGATTTATGAAATGAATTATAGTACATCCATTCCATATAGTTCTATAGCTGTTAAAATGATGATGTTCAGGAAATGCAAACTCAACCCTAGAGGGGCTGTTCTTATAGGTTTTTCGTAAAAAACAGGCAACACTGATGACTAAGCCCATTGAGGAGCAAAGGCCCAGTGTAAAGGAAACCCATGCCATTCAGCTTCCACCACATCAATGTATGGCTGTGCACCCATGTTACAAGATTGTCCCAGAGAAGCTGCAAAAGATGCAGGCTTTCCAAATGTTGTGCAGGCCCAGGGGGGAAGTAAAATGTGTATGGGCTGAATTTACCCATTAGCCAAAAGTTTGCAAACTTTAATGTAGAACTAAATTTATAGCCATATAATAATGTGCAGTACTTATATTTTAAAACACAGGTTTAAAATACTCTATCTTTATTTAGGTAAAACCACGTATGCATATGTGTTTGTGTGATGTTTACACAAATGAACACAGACACAATATAGGGAGAGAAAAAAGCAAACAGATGAACGGATCTGAAAGAATCTGAAAGGGCTTTTCTTTGGGTAAAGGGTTATTTTAAATGATTTTGGTGTTCTTTTTTTATACTACTCTACATCTATATTCTAACATAAAATATTTATATTTTTATACTATTCCATATGTATTTGAAATGAGCATGTGTAGATTTTATGATATAAGAATTACACCTAATAGAAATATAGTTTCCCTTTTGTGTGTGTGTGTTGTCCTATTGTGATCCAGGTCAGGAGCACTAGATCCACTTCTGAGCACTACCATTTTTGGAGCAATGTTTTAAAACAAAAGCAAGTGCAAACACTGGCAGTTTAAGATGGTGAAGGGCCTAGATACACTTTCAAGGATTAATAGGAAAAAATATTGGATGTTTGTCCCGAAGGAAAGAAGACTTCAGTGGTGTGATAATGGCTACAACTACCTAAAGTGCTAAGATGCATATTTAAAATTGAAATATTTTTCTCTGTAGTTCCATCAGGTCAAGCTAAGACTAATGGGTGGGATACTTCAGGGAGGCAGACACAAGGAAGCCCCTTATAGAGATAACAGCTGTTCACATACAGGATGACTTCACTCACCAGTAGAGCATTCATGTCATTGGAAGTGATCAGACTGAGCCTAGATGACCAGAACCTGGGTTTATAGAGCAAATTCTTACATTGGGTGAGTTGAAAGAAGAGATGACATCAAATTCTAAAATCAAGATCATATTTCGCTTTGAGACCTAACAAGATGACAGCATAATCTTCTCACTTATGGTATAAAGCAGGTAATTGATTTGAGAAGGGTAATGAGTTGGAGGTCATGGTATTCATTGACTCATTCATTCATTCAACAAATACCGGGGTTGGGACTGTGTTAAGTGACTGGGCTCTCACGGAACAAAAGATGAGCAGACGTGAATCTCTTTAATGGAATTTAAAATGTGTGGAAGGCAAATTGTTAAATATTTCCATATAGCAAAGCATACAATGTAACCTGAAATAGGAAATATAGATGATTATATGTCTAGGGCTTGCCCCAAGAGCAAGTCTGCTATAAATGGATTACTTTTGCTTTTCTCTTTCCTGACTCAGTCTTTCCCATTTACACCTCTATTTCTTGCTTCAGTGAAAGACATTTGTCTTTTCCACTTCTAGCTGAAAAGAAGTCTCAGATGTCAAACTTCCTGTATAACTGTGAGTCCCTCCTAAGATTACAAAACTAGACCCAAGGACCAATGAGTCCTGATATCACGACCCCCAAAAGGGTTACAAGGGTTCTCTGAAAATCTCAACAGTTTTGGGGTCTTCCCTACATACCCCTAGATGATCCAGGTGTGGAGGTTTCCATATTACAGGCTCAGAATCCCTTCTACTGAGTAATGTGTTGGAAGTGAGTTTTAATGCTAACATACTAGAAGGTCCTTTAATTAGTGTCTTGTAGCCTCCCAGAGTGTTTTCATATATATGATTGGCCACTATTTAAAAAGAAAAAGATCCACATTGCTACTCATTCTCATAGAGTTGCCCATGTAAGCGGCAGACCTACCCTGTCAGAGCATCCACTTTTGTGATACTTCAGGCACAGTATTTTAACATAGACAGCAGTTCTTAATCTTTACTGAGTATTGGAATCATCCTGAATATTAGTCAGGAGTGTCCAGAGAAACAGAACCAATAGGAGATATGTATAATTTTATATATATATATATATATGTATAACAGGTAATATATGCAATTACTTTAATATATGCAATTAATATTAAATATATATTATAAAGTAAATATATATATAAAATATAAGCTGCCGACCCAGGAAGGCTGGTGGCGTAGCTCTGAGAAGGAGAGGACGGATGGTGTGAGTCACAGTCTAAGAGCGGGAGAACACCGATGTCCCAGCTCAAGCACTCAGGCACAGAGAGCGAACTCTCCCTTCCTCTGCCTTTTTCTTCTATTCAGGCCCTTAACAGATTAAATGAGGCCCACCTATTTTGGGGAGGGCAATCTGCTTTATTCCATCTACAGATTCAAATGGGAATCTTACCCAGAAACACCCTCACAGACCCACCCAGAAATAATGTTTAGCCAAACATCTGGGAACCCCATGATGCAGTCAAGTTGACACATAAAATTGACCATCAGATTCTGCAAACCTTAAAATATACCAATGCCTCAGTCCAACTCCCAGAAATTTATGTTTAAGTGGCATAAATTACAGCCTAGACTTCAAGATTTTTAAAAGCTCCCCAGGAGATTTTAATGTATAGTCGAAGTTGAGAAACACTAATATCATAGATCATTTCTCTCCTGATGAAAAGTCAAAATGCTTCTCACTTTATTTTATTTGTCAATGCTCTGGGAGATACTTGTCTACTTCTTTGAGATGCCTTCAGAGTGTCCCACTGTATAGCATGTAGTCAATATTTGCAAATAGACCACTACAAACATGCACCTCCAAATCAGGTAAAAATCAGTCCAAGTATTTTCCCCATCATGGTAGCAGATGGGAAGAATTTATTCCATGTTTACCATGTTGTGTGGTATGCATAATTACTCCCATATAGAAGGTGAAACCAGATTCAGAGAAAGGAAGAGAGTTGTACATTGCCTTGAAGCGAGTAAATTTAAAAAGTCAGGAAAAGTTCAAGTTTTCTGACTCCAATTTAAATAAGCATTAAGTATCATCATTTACTCCACAGTCACTACTGTGATGGGTGAACAGAAAAAAAGCAAATGAATGAAAATATAGTAGGCCTACGAACAGGAAGACGGCTAGCGTCCTTCTCACAAAAGAGCTGACAATGTGTTCAGTCATTAGAGCAGTTTAATCAGCTGTATTTACAGACCTATAAATGGGAAGAAACATCATGACAAAAGGAAATTCTATGAATCCAGGAAAAACACATCAAATTAAATAAATAATTTATAGACAGAGCAAAGATCACAGAGTTGGCTCTGATAACACAGTATCTAAAATAAATGTTGATGTATTTCTCCAAACACCCAGTCTGCCAGTCCAGGTGCAGGGGGGAAAACCTATTATAGATCCAGTAAAACTTAAAAAGACAATAAAAACCAACAGTGGAGATGAATTCTAAATTGGTGATTCTTTGAACAATTCTCAAAAGATTTCATTTGCTATATTAATGCAATGTCAAGTCCATTTTAGAAATAAAAGAACATTTTTCTTCTTGCTAGAGTTTAGGCATAAATCCTCAGATTGTATTAAATCAAGATACTTCTAGAATCATAGAACTAAAGATCAGCAAGGATTGTTAGAGAACTACAGTCATTCCCTCATTTTGTAGGTGAGAAAACCAAGGCAGTAAATGATTGTGTGATGGGCTTAAAATCAACATTATTCCTGTCAGTTGCCAAGAGAAGATTAGAATGCATGTCTCCTATTTCCTCTTCACTTAATTATTCAGCATTCTTTACCCATTTGAGCACATCTAATGCACTGCTGTTTGAAATTCGACCATTCCAATGGCAGTCAGAATACCATGCTTCAACAGTGTTTCCATCATCTTTGAGCAGAATATTAAATAAGTGGCAATCATGTTCTGAGCTTCTTTCCAAATGAATTATGAGTTAAGCTCTATTTCAGTATTGATTTGTAACTTACTTTCTAGAATGTTAGTCTTCCTCAGTCTCTTGTTATAGTTCTGAGCTACATGCATGCTAGAGGTCCTAAAATTTATCATTTTCTGCAGGATACGGATGTTTCTACCATGTCCGACAACTAAACAATAGTCACTGTTTGTAGCTAGGGAAAAAAAAAAAGGTTGATAAATTTACAAAGTGAAATCCCATATTCATTTCCTTTATGAAAAACAGAAACCTATTTAATTCAGAATCTAGACTTCAGAAGCATACACAGGGCTTAAAGAAATATATGATTCTTCTATGGAGTAGTACACTTGGAGAATTCTTATCTATTTTATCAATTGAAGGACATCATTGGTTACTCATGGCTGCTAAAAATGTGGAAGACTTCTCTTAAAAGACACAAGTGACTATCTTAGCTAATGGAAATCTAAGTTCATTTCAATCTTATTTACGGTGGTTAGTTTCTATCTTGAACTGTGGTCCGTTTCTCAGGACATCAGTATAAAAGGCAAATTGGCAGGTGAGGAAGGAGAAGCAAATAATAGAAAAGTTAAAAGCAGAAGCTAGGTGACATGGACAAGTTACTCAGCCTCTCCAATCTTCTGTTTGCACATCTATAAAACAGGGAATAAAACATGGTATAAAGAGATACACTTCTCTCCCAATATGCTTCACCTTCTCTTGTTTGGGAGGGAACAGGAGATGTGATGCCTTACCCCTCCCTCCTATTCCTGGAAGAAGAATTACTAATGTTCTTGGTCAATAATCAAAACATCTGTTGAGCAGTGAGTAGAGTTATTGCATTGGAAAGTGACAAATATGTCACTCAGTGTGTTCCAGTATCTCAGCCTTTGATTTAGAGAATAAAGCATGTTAGCTTAGGCTTGTCCTGTGATCTAGGCATCTGCGATTTGGGGGCAAGGGAGGGAGAGAAGGCAAAGGGCCTCATTTAGAATTCTAAAAGGAGGTAACAAGGTCTGGCTCACTATTAATAAATAAGACTTTGGTCTTCTCTGGCTGTCGTTCCTTGCATACAGAGTCTTTGGCAGGAAACTTAAACACACACTTCGGAGGTCTGTTATTAAATAAGATACAGTATGCAAAGCACACAGTGCAAAGCCTGGTACACAGTAAGCTGTCAACAAATATTAGATGGCATTGGATTTGTACTTAAACATTTGTTGTTACACCAGTTTGTGAGGGACTGGGCATCCTGAGCCTCAGAATAAAATAAATACATGTGTTCTAATAAATGCAAAGCTATTTGAAATTCTAGAGGGCAGGTCATGCTAATTCAGGTAAGGAGAAGCTGTTGGTTGGGCATTCCCTCAGGACACAGGTATTGACTGAATGAGGACTCAGGGCGTATAAACCAGCTTGGCAGTGGATGGTAAACCATTGCCCAGGCACAGGCTGCCTCCTGTTAAGCAGAAGGCTCTCATGCAAATTGCTTTCTGAATCATTAGCTGTCATCTACCCCCATCTTTCCTCCTGCAGCTGCTCTTTCTGATTCCACCTGCAAACTTTTCACATTGGGCAGGATCCCAAGCCAACAAGTTGCCTCTCAGCAGCTTGTTCCTGCTGGGAGCTAGAACTGAACCACACAGATAAGCCCAAGTAAGGGTGCAGCATGGGCTAACACACTTGCTGAAGGAACAGACTCCTCCACGCTAAGGTGATGGATGCCTTTGGAAGTAATTTTCATGCTGGTTCACATGGAAATGTCAGCCACTCTCCTGAAGTTATATGCTGCTATTTTAAAATTATCTGCCTCTTCAGACTTTTCTAAAGCTTCCATCAGCTAAGAAGTATCTTTAGATTATGCTCTTCCTATTGGCTAGAAACATGCTGATGATATTCTTGAGAATGTATGATTCTGAGACCATGTCTGGATCCAATCAGGCAAAATGAAATGAAAAATGAAATGTAACAAGCTTTTACAGAAGCCACTTCTCAGAAATAGGGCAATGCATATCAGCAGCGTGGGAAAGACTGGGAACCCAAAGGGAGAAGTAGGCCCAGCCTCAAGTGATGGGAATCGTGAGTACTAGAGTGAATGAAATAAATTGGCCATTAAACTTGGCAACTCATGAAAGGCTGTAGTAAACTACTTTGATTTGATCTGTAGAGACGTTATCCTACAAATTAATGAGGAAAGTCATCCTCTCTATTTTTCTTGATTTGAGGATTGATAAAAATTTATTATTGCTATTTCACTAAGTATAGTTTAGCAATTTCAAATATCTTCTGTAAATAATGAAGAGTATGAATACATTTAAAATAAAACAAACAAGAAAAGTGTGTGATATGAAAAGGCATGGAGGGAACTTAAATGCATATTAGTAAGTGAAAGCAGCCAATCTGAAAAAGCTACATACTGTATAATTCCTACTATATAACATCATGGAAAAGGCAAAATCATGGAGATAGTAAAAAGATCAGTGGTAACAGGGGTTAGTGGGGGCGGAGGGAAGAATAGGCAGAACATAAAGGATTCTTAGGGCAGTGAAACTAGTCTGTATGATACTAGAATGTTGGATACATGTCATTATAAGTTTGTCCAAACCCATAGAATGCACAACAGCAAGAGTGAACCCTAACGTAAACTAGGGATTCTGGGTGATAATGATGTAACAGTGTAAGTTTATCGATTGTAACAAATGTACTGCTCTGGTGGGGCATGTTGATGATGGATGAGGCTATGTGTGTGTGGGGGCAGCAGGTGTATGGGAAATCTCTGTACCTTCTGCTCAATTTTACTGTGGACCTAAAACTGTTTTAAGTAAATAAACACATATTTATGTAAAAATTCCCAGCAACGTGAGCAAATAAGATCATATATTTTTAAAAATATTTTTTTAAAAAGGCATGGTAAACATTTGATGAATAATCACAATTTCATTTGGCTAGACGAGATCTGCAGAAACTAAGATTCACTTCTGATTTTAGCAACTCAACTGGTTGAGAAACTCAAAGTGGAACAGCCACAAGTCCTCTATGAATAAGTTAAGGTACAAGAAGAGAAAAGATGGACGTTTTAGTAAAAGCTTTATTTCTTATTATGGCGAAATATAATATCAGGAATTAAATAATTTGGAATCTTCTAAAAATTACCTTTATCTATAATATTCCCCCAAAGATGAGAGTTAGCATACATTTAAATCCAGGAGGGAGAGACTCTTATTATATTATATATGAAATTAAATTTTTAAAATGTTTTCTTCAGAATCTCTTTTGCCTGAGCGCAGAGGAAAAAGTAGTTCATCAATGTATTCAAAGGTAAAATGACAATAAAAGAATGGTTTTCTATATTTTTGAATTAAAAGTTGGAAATAGATTTCTTTAAGCTTCTCTCTGTTTATGCCCACATACCTAAAGAACCAAAATTAAAATTAGATTATATTATAGCAGAGGAGCAAGAATTTCCAACAAATTGAAAGGGTAAGGGATGCCTGACACATTGGCTGAATAAAGTTCCGAGACCATGTCCAGACTCAGTTAAAAAATTAAAGTGCTGTAATCATGGTATAGAGAGAGGTTATGGAGATTGATTTTATTTATACACACACTCATATATAATAAGTTAAATTTCTATGCCACTTTCCACGCTTATTTAATCCTCATTGAATCCTCACCAAGCGAACTCTGTGAGGCATGTTTGATAATTATTCCCATTTTCAAGATGTGAAAACTGAGACTGGAAGTGTGGTGCGTCAAAAGTCACAACATATCGTCACTTCAAATGTCTCCAGGCCTACCTCAATGACCTGTGGAATAGTGCTTTCTCTTTTTCCTGTCATCTGAGTCTTTCATCTTCTCCTAAGGTCAACTGAAGTCTCAACTCTAACCTGTCCTGACCTCGGCTGTCCACTGAAAGATGCCTTCTGGCTTTCTAGAGAAGTTTAACCACTCTTAGCAGAGTGCTTGACATGTAGTAGGTGCTTTGTTGAGTGAATGAATGAATGAATAAACATATAAGCTATTAAAAATGCCATTTGATGAAAGAAGAAACAGGCTCCAAGAAGTTAAGTAACTTGTTTCAAGTAAGGGATGGAGCAGGAATTCAGATTCTAAAGCCAATGTGATCAGCCCTGAGAACAGTTTGAGTTATTTTCATCGGGGTCGTATACGTCCAGCCTAAATCCCTCACTATACTCCAAGTAATATGAGGGCGGTACTAGGTACCCAATGCACTTCATTTTGCATAAATGACAAATTTACACAAAAAGATAGTTGTGTAAAGATGAACTGAAGGCTTACACTTTCCCTGCTGGCTTCCCTGCTGAACTTGGAGTATACCTGTGATGCAGTCCTGCTGTAACTCACTGAATGACCTTGAGCCAGCAGCTTTCCATTACAGCCTCCATTTCCTCCTCTGTAAAATACCGTTGACAGGACTTGTTCTATCTGCCTCATAGGGATCCATATATAAAGCACCTTGGAAGGTGTGAAGCTTTCTTCAAAAGCAAGCATATGTTTTAAATGTCATTGCTATAGGACTCCTTAACAGTAGTCTTTTTATAGTGAAGAGAAACCATAGCTTATCAATTGTGCAGCTAAACCATAAAACATTTAAGGCAGGACTTTCAGGATACAATAATAATTCCGAATAAATCCCTCTAATGGCTAAGCAAAGAATAGTCAAAATTCTTTTCTGGACTATTTTGACTTAATATGAAGGGCATCCCTTAAGAAGTTATGGAAGTTTGGATACAGAGCCTCAAACTCTAGGTTGCAATGTGACATTTTTTCCCTGAACTTCTGCTGCCAGTCTAGCTATCAGTTCCGTTGCAATGTAATATATTACTGCATTTCATTTCTAGGCAAGAACATTATTTACTCACAGAAGAAATACTTTCCTGAGGAAAGACTGTCCTTGGGAACTTTCAAGGACGTTTGAGAAATGCTTCAGCCCAAGCCACGAAACCATGAGCATTTGTTTGTGCCTGTGTGTTGCCAGGGAATCATTTTTAAAAATCTTTTCATTTAAGTTTATTGCAAACATCCATCACCCCTTTCCAAAATATAGCAATTAACAAAACTTCATTGATTTCCAGTTTTCCTAGGTGTCACTTTATAATGTATCTATTTTAATCCATTTGTATTGTCAGTTTTGCATCTTTCAACATTTTCCTTGTATCCCTATCTGAATTTTAACCTTGTATGGAAATTTTTATTTATCACTTGCAATTTACATTGAATAAGTCCGATGTCAACATTCACCATTATTTACTTACATTTACTGTCTTCAATTTACTTCTAATTTTGCAAACTATGGGCAAAAATACCCTATAACTACAATAGATAATATTTATGTAGAGACCGTGGGCTGGACATAGTCCTAAACGCGTATCAATTCCTTACCAAACCCCAAATGGTAGGTACTTAACCTTACCATTTAACAGATGTGAAAACTGAGGCATAAATTGTTAAGTAATCTGCCTGAGGTGACATAACTAATCATTGGCATAGCTGGGATTCTCCTGAATAGAGTCATTAAGAGTATCCGCAATGCCACCTGCTCAGTCAAAAGGAGACAACTATGTCTGAATTGGGAAAAATTCTAAGGGTTACTTACAGCGGTTACCTTGAATCAGCCTCACGTTGCAAAATTCCCTATCTCTACCCAGCCACCACCCCAGCTTTTTGGAATCATTCTTTTCCTCTTACATCTTAGGGCTCGGAATAGTATAGACACATAGTAAGTTCTGAATGAATAAATTAATTAATTAACAAAGTTTCATCTCCCTGCATTGCTCATTTCTCTGACCCCCTCATCACTGCCATTGTTTGGTTAATGCATCCCTCGGACCTCAGTTCAAATGGCACTGCCACAGGGAAGTCTTTCTTGGAACTCCTGAAAATATTGGTCTTTTTTTACCCACTCTCATACATCATATGTTTATTATTCATTTCACATATATTTGTGTGATTATTTAATTAATGCATGAATCTCTTCTTCCAATGGGCACTTCAGGTCCTGTTGTGCGTTCTAAAATCCAAGATCCATGACTGCATTGGCTATGTCTGTTTTGCTCAACATTGTAGCTTCAGTATTTGGTACATGGTAAGTATTCAGGAAATGTGCTGAGCGAATGAAAACAGGACTTTGTATGAACGAATAAATGAATGACTGGATCAATAAATTTTGTTGATCCTAACATAAACAACATTGCCACACTAAAAATTTACTCTGGGTCTATACCCAGAACTCTTCTGAAACTGGGTTCCTGTTTGCTGTCTACACTGCTGACTGGAACAGAGAAAAACTAAATCAAGGTCTGACTTTGCCTTTATACATATAGGCTGAAGCTGATGGGCTGGGTTGAAAGACAGGCTGTTTCAGGAATAATTCTGCTGCTGGCTGAACTATTTATAGAACTGAAACTTAGGTAAAAAATCTACTTTTAATACGTTTGGGTGAAGAATGAAATAGGAACATCAAGCCCATTAGTTGTGATATTTAATTCTATTGTCCCATTTTCACATTCATTTCCATGAATTTGGATGCCTTTAGGTCAAGCTCACCCAAGCACTTATACCACCTTGATGAATGATGAAATATCAATGGATACACAGAAAGAAATTTCCCAAATTTAGCAGAGAATACATTAGCATGAACTTGTAAATTTAACATTCAAGTTCATTGGCATGCAAAGAACCAAGTGACTTTTGTTAAAGTAGGAAACTTGATGACTGTGTGAGGAGATGAACATTGAGAAAGTGCTTCCTATTTTAAAATCAGGAAATTAGAAACATTTTCATGAATCACATTTCTTCATATCTTCCATCCAGGTGACAGTAAAATTCAGTTTTTATATATGAGATTTTTAAAACGTGCATATAGACTGCTACAGAATATAAGTAAAAGCAGCGCCGACATGATTAAGATACAATATGGAATAAAACAAATAAACAAACAAACAAAAACTTTAAAATTTGGTTCCTCTTAATTGTGAAATAATTGTTATATTCAGGGGAATAAAAAATAAAACTTTGAAAAGAATTGCGCTCTGAAAAGTTATTTAAAAATATTGATAACTATTTTGCATGTGATTCATCACAAAATCATAAAATTGCAGTTCTCCCTTGTATATGTTTAAGAATATATTCACGATGCTGAATAAGTACTGCATATCACTGTGCATACTGGCTTAGGTCTTGAAACATGTAGAATTTTTTCTTGCATTTCTGTCAAATACATCTGCTGAGCTGCTACAAAGGAATAATGTTGTACAAAGAAAACGTGCCCACACTTGTCTTGAATAAAGATGGGTAGAAGTAGGGGAAGTTTCCTTCATTCTCTGAAATGTCAAAGTCAAATTTATCGAAAACCCACTAAGTGTAAAATGAGGCAGGATACTAGGGGGTTGAAAAAGTGGATAACATATACTTTAAGGCTTTAAGGAGCTGATACTGTCATAGGGACATTAAAACATGAAAAAAAAACAACACAATGAAGAATATTATACTATCATTTTAGATAGCACTAAGTCAAATAAGTGAGTTAAAATACATTTCTAAGAGAGCACTATAGCTCCTATTAATAAAGTTGACTTTGTTTGGATTGAGAGGGAGAACTTCACTGAAGCAACCTATGAACCTATTAATGGTTTCTTGATTGATTGACTTATTAATCCTGGAAGGGATAACATTTTCTTAAGGCCATGTAGTAAAGGTAGTAAAGTAAAGGCCAGGTGGGATTTAGGACCATGAAGAACTTGAAGGCACTTTCTAGGCAGAGGAAACAATGATACATTGGAACATAAAAGAAGAAACAGAAGTTGTGCTCCAGATAACTGAATGTAGTTCAGGTGAATGGATATTCAGTGTGTGAAAGAAAGAAGTGAGGAGTAGGACTAGACATAGATTTGGGGGGTTTAGAATATGCAGTATCTTGAATGCCAAGCTAAGTAATTGAGACTACTTTTGAGAAGCAGGGTGGCATGCCCAGGAAGCCCAGATTGAGAAGTCAATTGTTAGTCATAGTTGTGGACTCACTCATTCAGTCTGGTTATCTATCTTTCTATTGCAAGAAGTCGATAAGAAGAAGTGTTAGGCAGAAGATTGTACTGATTGAGAACACCCCATCCCTACCCTGACTACTGAAACCACTGAAACTTTAACCCTTGAATGGAACCACCTTCCTACTTGACTAGAATCACCACTTCACAAATAAAGGTTCATCAAACTTGGACCTAGAAATAGGGAGGTGGTGAGGTGGCCTGCAAATAGTTAAGAATTCAGTATTGACTAGAGAACTAACGACTCAAGAACTAAAGACTCAAGACTTAAGGACTGGAGGAAGGTAGGAATAGAGAAGATAAGATTTGGAGAGTTTATTATACCTATTTTCATATAACACGGGTTTCTTGTCATCCAAGTATACATTATCTTCATCCTCATGATTTTAAGTTGCCCATAGACGCCATCCCCTCTAAGTTGATAACCTACCTGTCTTGTTTCCTTCAATTACTCACTGATGGATGCATGATATAAACATAATGCCATGTAAACCATATATATAATAGAAATAAAATTCAAATAAACTGCAAAGTAAGATCCTAAATCTTGCAGATAGAATATCATAAAGCCATTACAAATAATATCAGAGATCTGGCAATAATTTATAGCTAACTGAGGAGAGAAAGGGACACTAAGGGCTTTGAAAGATATTTATTTGGCTATCAAATAATTAAAATAAGGTCTCAGGAAAATTGATGAACTCCTTGGAGGAAGTTTTACCAGAATTATCCTGTTGATTGAGCTGCTAATATTGAATGTGCAATGAAGGGCATGGTACGGTACTGTGCTATAATCCAGTTTTGTTGGAATAATCACTCAAAACCACAGATAATTCTGTTTTTCATTCTAGCAATTAAGCATAATTAAAATTTAGCTTAAATTTTATTAGACACAAGAGAAAATTTACTAGTTATATTTATTTAAGGACAACATTTCAATGTAATTTTCAAATCGAAACTAGTATTTAAATTATTTCCAACTAATCTTTGGTCATTAGCTATTTTCCAGTTTTATTGAGACTTAATTGATATATAATTGGTTACTATTTATAGGTTAGTTTAAGTGTTTTTGGTTTTGATTTTAGGTACAACTTGCCCTTGAAAAGTAAAGATTCTTTTACTTGAGTAGGATTTATCTTAATGCAGAGGTCAGATCTAGGTCTGATAGACAAAATTTTACAAGTTAACATTTTCTAATAGTAAAAGGCACTTAAAAAGTTAAAACTTCCTAACAGAAGGGCATTCCAACTATAGAATCAGCTGATTTATGGGTAGTGAGCATTTTGTTATCAAAATATTCATCCACAGCCAAGTAAGCTTATAGCACAGCTAGAGTGTAGATTTGTGTGTTGGAAATTGGATGAGGTTGTCTATGGGCCTCCTTCCAAATGCTCAGATTTCAACAGCATAACTGAGACTAGAATAGCATTTTCCAAAGTTGTAGGAAACTAAAGTCCTTCAAAATGTCCCACCAACAAAGGTTTGTATAGCCAAATGAAGTTTAAAAACACTTCACACCAAACTCTACTTAACATGGAGATTCACAGGGCACAGTATAGCTTACTCCACATCCTAGAAGTCCTCTGGTCAAGAAACATGCTTAATTTTATCAAATCAAGCATTTCTCAAATTTATTTTATTCCAAAAACCTTTTGTTTTTCTTTCACTTAGCATCAACTAATGCCCCATGGAAGCATAAGTGATATTCAAAAATTGTAACATGGTAGGGTGAAGGCACTAAATACTCAGATGGCTGTCTGACTAATTAGAATGACCAAGAAACCAGTATTCTTCGGATTATTTAGGGCAAAAATTGGTTTAAACTGGCATCCTATTTAATAATCTAGTGCCATCAATCTACAAAGTTGCCTTCATTATTAGATTTTGGTTTTTTGCTCATTGCTGGACTTAAACATAGCTGACATAATGTAAACCATTTCAAAAAATTTGTATGCATGACTGTCACATGTTCCCTAGCATCATACCCATTTCACTAAGTCTGAAATAATCTTGCTTTTAGGAAAGGTATTTTTTTTTCTAAACCTTGGAAGGTTTTGTTCTAACCTTAAAAAACTTAAAAACAATTTTCAAAACTAACTTAAATTTAAAAAAGAAATAAGGAGTAGAAATAGGCAAGAGCTAAAGCAGAAGTTTTCATTAGCCATAAAAAAAAATCCCTTCTTAAATCTGACTTAAAAAGTAAATAGCAAAGATTGGTTATTAGGTTATTTTCCCTGGTGACTACCACCTGTTTAGGGTGGTACAAACATTTGCTAAGATAACTGAGATATTGTAATTTATAATAGGAAATACATATTTGGCCTTCATCCCCATTTATGGCACACAGCTTCTAAAACCCTATAAACCCATGTTACCTCACTGTAAAAAAACAATTTGAGATTTCCTAAGTGAGGACAGCAATAATGGTGTCTTTTGTTACAGTAACAAGGTGACCTTTGGACTGAACCTAAGAATGGGGGCTGGTTGCCAGTGGAGAGAACCATGTGATTAGAGGGTTAGAATTTTCAGTTCTACCCCCTGACCTCAGGGGAGACGAGAGGGCCTGAAGGTTGAATTCCATCACCGATGGTGAATGATTTAATCAATCGTGTCTTTGTAATGAAGCTTCCATAAAACCTCAAAAGGACAAGGTTCAGAGAGCATTCAGGTTGGTGAACATCTGGAGATCCAGGGAGAGCTGGCACCTGGAGAGGGCATGGATGCTCTATGCCTTTTCTTCATACCTTGCCCTATACATCTCTTCCATCTGCTTACTCCTGAGTTACATCCTTTTACAATAAACCAGTTAATCTAGCAAGTAAAATGTCTCTGTGAGTTCTGCAATCTTCTTTAGCAAATTAATCAAACCCATATAGGGGATCTTGGAACTTTTGATTTATAGCCTGTGGGTCAGAAGCACAGTGACAATCTGGATTTGGTGACTGACCTCCAAAGTAGGCGGGAGTGCAGTCTTGTGGGACTAAGCCTTCAACATAGAATCTGATGCTGCCTCCAGGTAGACAGTGTCAGAACTGAGTTGAATTGTAGAACATGCAGGTGGTATTGGTGAATTGCTTGGTGGTGGTGTTACTGAAACCAAAGTGGGTTCCCTCCTGGCGAGTTAAATCAGACTGTCCACCGAAAGGAAGTTGTCTCACACTAAGGTATACTTGCAGCAAATAGAAGGCCATGAGGAATCATTCCCAGAGTCATAGCACAGCCAAACAAAGGGAAGCAGAGACATTTATTTTGGATGGGGAATGAACATTCAAAAGGGAGAGGTGGGTATTCGCTTGTGCAGGCTCAGTTGGAAATCATGCTTTCACATACACTGTAGGTTACGGTCATAAGGCCTAAGCTCCTCCTGGAGACATCTTAGCATTAAAAATCAGGCAAAAGGCATAGGTGTAGCTCTCATGGTAAGGCTTGGTCTGGTTTAGGGTAGTTGGTGATTACCTCTCCTTAACAGAACAAAAGGAAAAAGAACAATTTGGAAAAACAATTAAAAATATCCAAACCCATACTCGTGTTCCTCTGGGTAACTAGTCAGCGACAGTATGAGGAAACCCCCACACACTCCCATTGGAATTAGGGTGTTCAGGACCCCCTAATAACTTTTTCCAGTTTCTTGCTTCTTTGAATTCATGATACAATAACCTTTGAAACATACATATGTGCATTTGCCTATGTCCACAAAAAAACTTCTGATGGACACATAAGAGATTAATAAAAGTTGTTAAGAAAGAGTGTAACATTCTAAAATTAGTTGGATGAGGGGACAAAAATCCCAGAAGGAATATGCATCATTTATCTTTTTAGATTATGTGATTTTTGAATATGTGGCCTTATTATAGATAAAAGAATTATTATTTAAGGAAAAGGCTGAAGAAAATGTAGTTGTATATTTTGGCAAAAAGAAAGCAGAAGGAGAATTTGATTATAGTGTTCAGTAGGCTAAGAAATGTGAAGAAAGAAGGAATTATTAGAAAGTAGCCAGAAAAATGCCAGATTTTAGGAGGCGCTTTCTGATAAGCTTGGCAGTAAATCTTCCCCCTTTCCTTTGCTTTTGGTCAAGGATGATTAGCGGCTCCTGCAAGAGGGCTACAAGATGGCTAAGGTCACATCAAGGAAATTGCTCAGATCCTGATACCAAATACTGGAAATCATCCAGGGCCCAGGAAGGAAGCATGGTAGGGTACAGTTGCCAGCACAGTGCTTGGTAGATGTAAATATTTGTTGGTTTATTAAATAAATGATAAGACTATAATTCCTGCTATCTAGCATGCAAACTAGATTGTTAGTTTTCAGTGGATGATGTATTTTATCACCATTCAGAACTCAGTTAGATGGGACAGTGCTCCTCAATGATTAAGAAATCAGTCTTCCTCAATCTTCCCCACATCACCACCTGCAAACGTTGTCCTCTGTCACAGATCACCAATCTTCAACTGTGCCTGAGACAGTGAGATGCATTTTATTTTTCTCTTGCTAGACACACAGACCAGTTAACCTTTTCCAGGCTTCCGTGTGGCTAGGTAGAGGTCATATTTTTTCATTCTGACCAAAAGGATATGGGTCCACCACTTCCAGGCCTAGCCAGGAGACCTTATACATTATTGCCCATGTTCCCTTCTTCTGTAATTTAGGAGGTCATTTATTTAAGACAACATCACAAGATGGAAGGGGCTTGGGTTCACGATTCACTACTTCAAGGCAGTCTGCTAAGAAAGAACTACTTGATCCACATTAGTCTCTGACATCAGAAATAAACATTTAATGAGTTAAGACACTTGGATCTAAGGAGTGTTTGTTATAGCATCTAGCATTGATCACTCTGACTAATTTATTGCTAAATTGGTACATTGGAATAACCATGGACCAGTGATAAGTCTACTCAATACCAACCCTCTCCACTTCTCATTGTCCATTTACCCTACTTACCAGAAATTATTTTTTTTTCATGTACTGCTTCTTGATGAGTATGCCAGCCTAGAATTATCCATTGTACCTCTCTGTCTATCTCTTCCTCCAGCCCAATTTCCCTATAAGGAAGGTGATATTATCTCTCTATGTACATACAATCCTGGAGGATCAGGCCATGAAGAGATCATAACTAGAAGCACTCTGTTCTGCAAGTTTTATAGTTTGTTTAGCTATATCTTGGCCCCATATGCTATTTAAAATTAATAATGACTTTTGAGGGAGGAAGCAGAGTGACTAAACCAAATTTCTATAATAAATTAGACATATATTTTCTTCCTGAAGTCTATACCAGGTCACTTCTTGAAAACTATTTTTCCTATTCTACAAATTTATACTTTTAGATAAAAATAAGCTGTTTTCATGAGTGGAAAATAGGATTCTTCCTGTGTCCCAACTCAAATAAAAAGCAAAGGATGGTTTATCCTGTACACAAGGATCCTGAGGTCATGAATAGACCCAAAGGAAAAGAATGTCATGATGGATTAGCAAGTACTGAAATGCACATAGAAGGGAAAAGTGGTGGCATATGTGCTAGGCATTTATTTCCTTGACCGAGGTCATTTCCTCTTTGTATATGGAAAAAAATCACCATATTAGTTTAGTTGTTCACGTGTTGCAAGACACAATCCATCCACCCATCTAACTCACATTCTTGAGTACTTAATGTGTGCCAAGGGCTGTGCTATCTGCCTGAAAGTCAGTGAAAACAAGACCTCAGTTTTTTCCTGAAGGAGCTCATAGAAGAAGATTTAACTTATCCCTGAATAGTAACTGACATAAAATAATAGGCCAAATGGGTGGTTTGCTTTACCCAGTACTTGAGGGATAGGAAACAGAGAGAAAAATATCTCCAAAGAGTTGGACAGTTTTATTATCACTGATTTGGGAGTAACCACCAATCAAAGGGCAGGTTTAGCAACTAGAAATGAGGACCCTCATTAGATGACTATAAGAGCCAGATGCTTTCAAAAATTTTCCCTAATCTCTCAGTTCCATTTTCATTTCATGAAGAGCCAGCTTGGTAAGTCAGAGGTCATGTTCTTGGATGTCTGTAACAAGGATGATTTAATGCATCTAGTAAGCTACTTGCTAGGCTGCCACCGAAGGTCATAAGATTTTGAATCATAGGAGGATTTAATGACTTGGGCAACTTCCTTTCCTGCAAATATGTGCAAGATGGATGATGAATAGTATGAAAGTATAATATATGGTGCCGATCATGCATTTAAATTCTCTAAGAAATGGAGGAGAAACAATTAGCAAAGGGCATTCTTGACTTACCTGAGCAGCAATGCATCTCTGACTCCCGAGGCACTCATTTTAGCCGTCAGGGCACAAGATGTATCTTTAATTTCTGCAAAATCTAGTTCTAGCTAGAACTAATGGGAACATGATCTTAATGGATGTCTCATGTTTCTCATGCAGTATGACTATGGAATTTTATGGGACAGAGTCAACAAAAAAAACTGGTCCTTTTTTCTAAAGATTTTATTTTTTCCTTTTTCTCCCCAAAGCCCCCTGGTACACAGTTGTATATTCTTTGTTGTGGGTCCTTCTAGTTGTGGCATCTGGGACGCCGCCTCAGCGTGGTTTGATGAGCAGTGTCATGTCCGCGCCCAGGATTCGAACCAACGAAACACTGGGCCGCCTGCAGCGGAGCACGCAAACTTAACTGCTCGGCCACGGGGCCAGCCCCAAAACTGGTCCTTTTTTACAGCATTCTTTGTGTCTGGTCAGTCTTGTCATTGTCTTAGTGTCCTAATAAAAGGATATTTCAGGGACTGTGTGAGGACAGGTGCAGTGCATTTTTGAAGTCAGAGCAGACCAGTGGGTAGAGAATCACATGAGAGAGGACAAGAGGATAGGGGTGCTATTCCTGGCTTTAGCATCACCTTAAACAATGACCTTGGCTGAATCATTTAACCTCTTTGAACCTCAGTTTCCTCATCTGTGAAATGAGAGAAAGAACATCTGCCCCTTTGTTCCCTCTCAGGATTGTTGAAGAATTAAACAGGTCAAGGCTGTAAACTGAAGTGCATTGAACCTGTGAGTAAAAAAGAAGACACCACCTAAGTATATCATATTCTGTTCATCATCACTAATTTCCAAAGATGAAGATAACCTTGTAAAAGAACCGTGTAAGCTGACGTTCTTTTGGAAACAAAATAAATGCTCCACTAGCATCCCTGAATTAGAAAAGAGAGCTTAGAATTTACTTTTAAGACAGAAAGTACCCAAAAGTTCCTTCCACTTTCCCAAGATTCTGCGGCTGTAATGTTCTTAGTTATTGTATTCTTTAGAAAATATTATTCATATTTTGGGGATTTGCTGTTGCATAGTTTAGCATCTATAAGGAATATGTGGCACAGTTTAGCATATGTAAAGTAATTCTCTTTCCAATTCACTAATAGAAAGGGGTCAAAGGAGAGAGGAAGGAGAGAGGAAGATGCAGGAGGAGGGAGGGATAGAAAGAGAACAAACCCACACAGCTAAAAGAAACTGACCTGAGAAGACAAAATCATTTCATAATTTCAAATACTCTTTAATGCAAATGAAGTTAAAGATCGGTTTGCCCAGAAGAGATTAACTGGAAGTGGATTGATGTTACTTTCTATATAATGCCCTCTATTTCCCTCTGAGACACCCATTCCAGAAGAACTCTATCTTCCAGGAAATTATAAAAGGAATAACCTTCATCTCTCCACGATTCCTTATTAGAAAATGGCCTTATTCTTTCTCACTCCTCTCTCTAACTCCATTCCTCATCATCATCAAACAAGGGGAAAATAGATTCTGGAATTACCTAGAAGTAATTAGAGATCCTTCAATGATTCATGATTTTCAGGTTTCTCAGACGAAAAATGTGAAATTGAACTCAATGATTCTAACTTTTTCTTTAGTTCTAACTATAGCTTTTGATTTGAGACCATATTGTTAGAGCACCACTTCTACTTCTTGCCAATAACTTTTGGATTGGAGATCAAACTTACTCACCTTCTTCAAGATAACCCTTCAACGGTCAAATGTCCCCAAGGACTTTTAGAATCATTTTCATCTTGTAAATATTTTAAAATTGATCTCTTAACTTTATAGTAGTTTTCTTTGTGGGGGTGGGAGACTGAGGTGATGGAGTTTTCTCTTCTTATTTTGTCTGCATTTTTATTTTTTCAAGCACATACTACTTTTTAATTAAACAAAAAAGTACACAATACAAGAAGTATGCACATCTTTAGTCCACTTTTAGTAGCTATTGATTATAAAAAATAAATCAAAGTAAAAACCTAATACACATTAGGAGAAACCTTTTTTTTAACCCTAACGATACTGTTCAGTGAATTTCAGTTTCTTGTACAGTACCTGAAAACAGAGGGAAAAATGCTAGCAAGAAATAAATCAGATGTACTGTGTATTACATCCCTTGAAAAGGCTTGGTGTATGTATGGGTTCAAGAGTCCACTGTGAGAGCAGAGCCTTCAGAACATCCTCAGGGCATGGTGAGAACCACTTGTCCAAGAATATGAGCTTTTAGACTCAGCATTCATTTCTATTCCTCTCAATCCATGTAAGTACCCCAAGCTAGAATGATAGGGTTGGAGTGGAAGAAAAGCATCATACTAAATAGGAGCAATATAAAAAAATTACAGTCAAGTCTCCCTTATAAAATAGAAGCCAAAAACTGAATATATTATTCTATAGAATTTTAAACTGTATTAAAAATATTGTGATAGGATGTTATAAAAATGATGGCATAATTCCCTTCTTGCATCCTTGTTCCTAGGTCACCCACTTCATCACTGACTCTGAACTTTGGCACACAATTTGCTCTAGATAATGAGACAACTGCAAAAGAGTTTAATCTCTCAGTTGCCATGGACTAGGCTACTAGGTTCCGAAGACTAGTGGAAGAGCCATTCCCATTGCCCAAGCCAACCATTAAACATGTGAGTGAGGCCTTTTTTGACCAGCTCTCACTCAGCTGATAAACCAGCTGACTGAAACTGTATGAATGAGCCCAGTTGAAACCAGAAGGAAAAAGTTGCCTAGATGAATTTAGTCCCAAATTGCCAAGTGATTGCTATTTTAAGTCACTCAGTTTCAAAGTGGTTTGTAATGCAGTAAAAGCTAACTTACATAATAATATAATGTGGTCAAGTGGGTTTATCCCAGAGAATACAAGATTAGTTAAATATCAGAAAATCAATCAATGTGATTCACTATATTAAATAAAGAAAATTGTATGATCATTTTATTAAATGTAGGGTATAAAAAGGACCTGATGAAGTTCAAAACCGAATGGGTGAAGTAAATTTTATGAAATTGGCCCAGATAAGAATTATCTTTGCAGGCCAGCCTGCTGGCGCAGTGGTTAAGTTAGCACGTTTCGCTTCGGTGGCCCGGGGTATGCCAGCTCAGATCCCGGGGGCGGACATGGCACCGCTTGGCAAGCCATGCTGTGGTAGGCGTCCCACATACAAAGTAGAGGAAGATGGGCACAGATGTTAGCTCAGGGCAAGCTTTCCTCAGAAAAAAGAGGAGGATTGGCAGTAGATGTTAGCTCAGGGCTAATCTTCCTCAATAAATAAATAAATAAATAAATAATAAATAAATAAATAAATAAAAATTAAAAAGAACTATCTTTCCTTGAAAAACTATATACCAAAAATACATGGCACACGTATACACTAATGAAAATGATCGTATCAGTAATTTTTTAAAAAACATTAGCATTTTCCTTTAAGGAGAGAAGCAAGTTCAAGATTTCCAATATTATTGCTTCCACTTAACACGATCTATTGGAACTGGCCAAAATAAAACAATGTGTATTGAGAGAGATGGAGAGAGAGAAGGTTTAGAAGAATATAGACAAAATGTCATACTTATAGATTGTTTTGATTATTTATTTATTTGGAAATCCAGGAAAACCAATGAGCTATTAAATTTAAGAAAAGAACTCAACAAAGTGTCTATAAAAAAACTAATACACCAAAATCAATTGTATTCCCCAATAGCATCGATAACCAGATAGAATATAAGATACACTTGCAATAGCAACAAAACATATAGAGAATATACTGCTTCACCTAATAAATAATGCAGAAAATCGTCACAGTGAAAACTTCAGCTCTCTAGTAGAGGACCCATGAGTAAAAGAAATACACACCACAGCTACTGACTAGATGACTTAATATTCTAATAGTATCAATACCCTTATATTCACCTGTAAATTAAATACACTTCCAACAAAAATCTAAGCCTTTTTTTTGAGGAAAAGCATTAAAAAGTGATTCTAAACTTTATCTGGAAGAATAAAGTTCTCCACACAGCCAAGGCAGTTTTGGAAAATAAGACCAAGATAGAGAAGTTACCCTATGAGACATTAAGATATATTGAGAAGTCATGATGGATAAATACAGTGTAATGCTGTTAGAAGAAATGGCAAATAAGAAAATACAACCAAACAGGCAGCACAGAAATAGAGCCATATACAGGTGGGAAGTTGGCACATCAAAAAACTGGCATCATAGTCCTGGGGAGAAAGTTGAATTATAACTTTTGGGGAAACAGCCTCATTACATAAAGAGATAAAAGATTGGATACTGACCTAATGATATCACTTATGTTGTGCTCAGTTCTATATAGCTCACTTAATCCTCACAAAAAATCCTATGAGGCGTAAACTATCATCCTCACATTACAGGTGAGAAACCGAGGCACAAACAATAAAGTGAGTAGCCTAGAAAGTACGTGGCAGAGCTGGAACTTAAACCCATACAACCTGTCCTCAGAGCTCATTCTGCTAACCAGTATATTATGTAATCCCCTATATACAAAACTAAAATTCAATAGTTTAAGGACTAAAGTTGAAGGGTAAAATCTAGAGAGAATGAGAAAAAACTACAAGAGAATATCTTTGTGATTTCAGGGTAGGAATGAAATAGATCTTTGGAGAAAAACCAGAAGCATGTATTGTATAAAACAAAACTGATGAATTTGAATACATTAAAATGAGAGATTTATGTACAATACAGGACACCAGAGTTAAAAACAAATGATGGACAGAAGACATATAAAATATGTAAAAATCAATAATGGAGTCATATCTGAATACAAAAGAACTCATAAAAATCTAAATAAAGACATAGGGCAAAATAGAAAAATGCGTCAAGGTCATGAGTAGGCAAGTCACAGAATGGGAAACATGAAGAGCAAAAAAGTATATGAAGACTCAATCCTACTAGAATCAGGAAAGTGAAGAATTGAAACAAATATTACGTATGAATCCACACATGTCAGATTTCCAAAAGTTAAAACGCAAATTAATATCATGCAGTGGCTTAGGATATGGTGAGAGAAAAATTTCAAGTCCTGCTGATGAGAAGTAAATGGTTCAGCTATTCTGTGGAGTAATCTGCAAAATAATGTATGTATACAAGTTCTACCTAAACCGTTCCATTTCTGAGTGTAAACCTTAAAGAAACTCTGCCCTGTTCCTCAAGGGGTCACATTGGATGAATTTATCGATGCTTTATCATGGATGTAAAGTGTTGACAACAACCTAAGAACTCATCACCAGTGGATAACAAAACATGGTATTAACATGTGGTGAAATATTAGACAGTGGCTAGAAGCAATAAATAAATTTACATGGAGCAACATAGATAAATTTTAAAACTATAATTCTGTAGGGGAAAAGTTAGGACATAGGATGTGATTTGTAGTCAATACTATCTTTGCAAAAATTAGTAAACACAAAACAATCCAATCAGTCTTTCAAAAATATATGTTTAAAATAAGAATGAAAGATGAATTAGGAGACTGCATATTAAATGACTCAAGCGGTGCTACATAGAGAGGAAGAAAGGAAATCTGGCAGAGGACTGTCAGGACTAAAAAAATCATAAAATATTAGAAAGTAAAGGGACTATACACACTGATGATAAAGTGACATGAATTGAGGCATATAGTCCATTTTGTCTAAGTGCCTTAAAAAACCTAAAAAAAATCAGAAGATTTATAAGCATTATAAAAATATCTAGCACTCTTGCAAGACATAGTAGAATCGTATAACCTTTCAACTTAAACAAAAACAAGATTGATGAAATATCATCATTGTCACCATGTCATCCATGCTAAGGACACAGCAAGCAATCAGCTTTTAAGATAGAAATTTTTACAGTGAGAGATAAAAAACAAACAGAAGACCCCAACTGTTTATACCTGCAAAGGGAGAAAAATCAATTTGAAAAGTCAGAGTAGAACCCCTTCAGGATAATATTTAACAGCATTTCTTTAAAACAGAATTTTAAGAAACTGGTTTTAAATTGTTTATAGAGTTTCTAATTAGCATGCCGAGTAAATACATGTCCATCTTAGTCCAGAAGCACATAAAAAGTTCTAACTTAAAATTCTAGGCTCTAGAGTAGCTGTGTACTGGTGTCTGTGTTTGTGTGTGTGTGTGTGTGTCTATGTTCAATAAACTCAAGAGTACATTCTGTGTACCTTATTATATTATAATAATTCTTGAGGAAGTCAACGAGAAGGTCAGAAGGAAACAGGTAGATGCCTCTTCGGTGGCTTTCCAAACTCTTAGGTAATTTGCAGATCTTGTTGTCAATCATGTTATGCTTTTAGACACAATAAATTTATATTTTCTTAGTAGCATTGAAAGACTAACTGGAGCATTTTGCAACTAGTAGAATGCATATCACAGCTGTAACCAAGAGTTTACAAAACAAGATTGCCCAAGACTTTGGGGCCGTGAAATTTCAGTTCTAGATTTTGAGCTAATTTAACTTGGGATTTCTAAAACTCAACTTTTTATCTATAAACTAGAAGGACATACTACAATAGCCCAAAAAACTACGAGTTTGGCCTTTGGAGTCAAAGCTTTCTCTCTAAGTGACCAAAACGTATAACCAGACGTTGTACCTGCCTAAAAATTTTCCTTTTCTGTCCTTATATACAAGCGTTCAGCTTGCATTTTTGATAGC
Organism: Equus caballus; assembly: GCF_041296265.1. NCBI lineage: Eukaryota > Metazoa > Chordata > Mammalia > Perissodactyla > Equidae > Equus > Equus caballus. The sequence continues at coordinate 20,909,129 of NC_091699.1, forward strand.
TGCCATTAAAAAGAAAATGTGCAAAAGCTAATTCCTTTTGCTAGAAGACAAAACAATTTCCCTTGGGTATGCAGTAATGCAAGGCAATGCTATATACTGAAAGTATGTGCCTTGTGGTAGATGCTACTCTGGAGGTTAAGAGCTGGGTGGTCTGGCTGAAGTGCATAAGTTATTTCAAACCTACATATAATGTTAACTCACTTTGTAATCAAGCCTTTACCTTTTCATATAAAAAGATCTGAACAGAGATTTCTCCAAAGAAGATATACGGATGGCCTAGAGGCATATGAAAAGATGCTCAACATCATTAGCTATCGGGGAAATGCAAATCAAAACTACAATGAGCTATCACCTCACTCCGGTCAGAATGGCTATAATTAACAAGACAGGAAACAACAAATGTTGGAGAGGGTGTGGAGAGAAGGGAACCCTTGTTCACTGCTGGTGGCAGTGCAAACCGGTACAGTCACTATGGAAAGCAGTTTGGAGTATCCTCAGAAAATTAAGGATAGATCTACCATATGATCCAGCTATTTCACTGCTGGGTATTTATCCAAAGAACTTGAAAACATAAAGATACCTGCACCCCTATGTTCACTGTGGCATTATATACAATAGCCAAGACGTGGAAGCAACCTAGGTGCCCATCAAGGGATGAATGGATAAAGAAGATGTGGTATTTATACACGATGGACTACTACTCAGTCATAAGAAATGATGAAATCTGGCCATTTGTGATAACATGGATGGACCTTGAGGGTATTATGCTGAGTGAAATAAGTCAGAGGGAGAAAGTCAAATACCATATGATTTCACTCATAAGTAGAAGATAAAAACGACAAAGAAACACATAGCAACAGAGAATGGATTGGTGGTTACCATGGGGGAAGTGGTGGGGAGGGAAAAAGGGGTGATTAGGTTCACATGTGAGGGGATGGGCTATAATTAGTTTTTGGGTGGTGAACATGATGTAATCTACACAGAATTCGAAATACATTATGATGTACATCCAAAAGCTATATAATGTTATAACCCAATGTTACTGAAATTAAAAAAAAGAATTAGTTTTTATTTCTAGTTAAGCTCAAGGAAATCCCCATAAATCTTGTCTCCAAGGGGAAAATATAAAGAGTCCTTTAGACGGAAAAGTTCTTATCAAATGTATAGAAAATTAGAAATGTACTAACTAGACAAAAATGTAGAGGTAGTCTAAGGAAAAGCCCAACAAATAGAAACTTAAGAGGATTTCAGCGAGATTGTAATCCTGAAAAATCAAATTATTTCTAAATGAAAAAGTAAATGGATATTTTAAAGATTAAGGCTGGAAGAAAAAAATTAAAAACAATGAAAGTACAAGTCAATGCAAAGTTAAAAATCCATTAATTTTGCCGCATTACCAAAGGCTTCACAAAAGGTGTCATAAAATGACAAATTAAAACAAAAGTTTTGTTAAAAGCTGAAACCCTCCCCCGCCAAATTGTCCTACTAACTGCTTATTGCTGAAGTAGTAGGAAGAAAAATTCTCCTCAAACAATTGAATTTTATACCTATTTATATTTTTGACTCTTAGGTGGATCTTCTTAATAATATGTATGATTTTAAAAGAAAAATTGTTTGCTGATTATTTAGTTATTTTGGCATCTCTCATGCAACTCAAGTTTAATTACATCAATCACCTTACCTAACTCCTAAACAAAAGTAAACACAAATATAGTATGTTCCATATAATTTATTTTAGAGCTTTAAGAGTTGGAAAGGCTCAGTCTGGAGAATAAATGTTAGTTGTATTGAATGGAGAAAATGACTTCCCCGTTTAGGAGCTGAGGAAGTTATCCAGTTCCAGCAGAGGAGGCGATCATGAGGATGCGAGCAGAACCAGCTTTGCTTGGTGCTAAGGCCAGAAATGCTGTGAACGTTGCACTGTACTGTATAAAAATAGCCACCGTTCTGGCACTCACAGGTCTGGGTCATGGTGTGTTAAACAAGAATACCTTGCCCTGATGGAACTCTTTTGGACCAAAAAGCTTTCACCTGCATTATTCCATTAACCTCACTGCATTGTTATGGGAAATGTGTTTATTTTTTGAAATGACATTGAAATATACCCTTAAAAGAACACTTTACGTCTCTACAAGATTCTCTTCTCTTTCAGCCAACACATTACCTTTTAAAAATCAATGGTCTACTTCTCCTTCTTTAAATAATCATATTTCAAAACTGTAGCAGCTAATAAATGTTAATATAACATTTCCAAAACTGTTATCTCCGTGAATTTCTGTGTCCTCATCTTTATCTTGCCTTCACAAGGCAAAGGTTATCTTTCTATTCTTTTTTTTTTAAAGATTGGCACCTGAGCTAACAACTGTTGCCAATCTTCTTTTTTCTTTTTCCCTGCTTTTTTCTCCCCAAATTCCCCCAGTACATAGTTGTATATTTTAGTTGTGGGTCCTTCTAGTTGTGGCACGTGGGACGCCGCCTCAACATGGCCTAATGAGCAGTTCCATGTCCGCGCCCAGGATCCGAACCCTGGACCACCGAAGCAGAGCGTGCGGACTTAACCACTCGGCCACAGAGCCGGCCCCTCTATTCTTTACAGTAGTATCAGGATTACGGACTTTGTTCATCCTTGCAGTAGGATTTATGGACATAAATTAAGGTAAACGCAAAATTACCTCGTATTCTTTCACCAGCTGGTTAAATTAAGTCACTTGCTTTTAAAACAACCGCTTTAGTGCTCTCCAGTAAGTTCAAACGTACAGAAATATAAGTTTAGACTAATGTGGCTTCTCTGTGATCCTGTCTTTCTAGGCTGCTGTCCACACGTCAGCCTCATATTTTCTTCTTAACTGGTGCTGTTGTTCAATCTAAACAATCCCCCTTGCAGGCCCTCAAACTGTTGGTAACCTTAACTTTTACTTTTGATGACTCACTGTTTTCAAATTGCCATGTTTGACCATATCCCCCCGCTTCCAGCTGAATTCGCACCTTCTTTTAACCAATAATTGCTTTACTTCTTACCTCTATTTTTGGATCCTTAAATTAGCTGTTACGTCAGTATCCCTTATTGCTCATATTGTTTTGTTCTCAGCCATCTTTCCTGGAAGTAAGTTCATGCTATTTTCAACAAGCAAATCTTTGACTTCTAAGAGAATACTGGCCTGAGAATCTTAGGAATGGGTTTATGTCCCGAATACATCACTAAACAACTGTGTGATCTTGCATTAAAGTCCTGTAACATTTAAGGTGCTCTCTTTGCTCAATTCCAAGTGAGTTGATTGAAAGCATGAGCATCTTGCTCTTTATGCTCCTTAGTCTCAGTTTAGTCAATGAAACTCTCAAAAGTCCATCATACTGTCATTATTTCTATCATCAGTCAGTTTGTCTAGAATAAATGACCATTTATGAAGCCAGTGTTTTCCTTTTTTCTGGCATCGAATTATTGTAAATATTTCTCATGAACTCATTCTAAAAGGCCTATGAGTAACTTTGCCTCTCACTGATTTCGCCTTTTGGGGTCTTAGCAACTTGGCTTCCCCAAGAGCTTTCAGAGAGAGCTTTGCACCCTTTCCTGTTTTTTTTTTTTTTTTTTTTTGACCTCCAGAGACCATAGAACTTTCAAGAGACATCACGCCACACCAATACTAATATTACCAGGTACCCTGCCCATATCCCCAACCTGTTTTTGCCTCTTCATAAGTTAACACTTTATCAAAAGTTGTCTGATTGAGTATTTTATGCCCAATGTCTTTGTCACACATTTTAGATGCCCTGTGTTATGAGGCTGACAGGTTCATTAAGAATTAACTTTCTGGTACATGTTCCCTCTGATAATTTCCTCATGACTGCGTCATCAATTGTTTCTTGCCTATAGACAGAGATAAAGCTAAGTGAGAAAAGATAAGCAAAAGAACTAGCACAGAATTGGGAACATTACAAGTGTTCAGTAGATGTTAGCTGTTATTCTTACCATCATTGTCATCACATTTGTTTATTTTATTTTACTTATTTGTGTTTTAAGAACTCATTACTGGACTCAACTTTTACTTCCATTTCTCATTGGATACTCACAGCAACCCTTGAGGAGCTACATTTTATCCCCATTTCACAGATTGGTAGACTGAAGACTGGAGAGTTTAAATACCTTGAGTCATGCAGTCAATACAAGCCATATGGTCAAGAGCTGAGCCTGTATGCCTGTCACAACCACTTGCCCACTCTTTTCTGTGATCACACCAAAGCTTCCCGAAAGTATTACTAATTTTTCTAATCTTATTCTCCTCTGTTTTCTTCATACTGCCATTGCCCTCACTCCTGTCAAGTTCCCTTTTACTCTCCCAGCCTTGGTGATTGGAGTAGAAAGTGCAAATTGAAGTTAAAGGAGGGAACTCTAATATTATTCAAATATTGACCTCTTAACTTCCAGCCTTCACTTACTTATTCTCTGCTCTATTCGCACACAGAATATTTGCTGTTTCTACCACGTCTTGGCTTTTCTTGTCTTTATGCCATTGTTTTTTCTTCTTTTGGAATGAATCTCTCCCTTTTTCTTGATTCTTCACCAGTTCTTACTCCATACTCTCCATTAAAATTCAAGTCTTCTTTTAAAGTCCAACTCAAATACCAGTTCTGCCCTGAAGCCTCTTGGATCTGCCAAGTCAGAACTAACCACTTGTTCCTCCACGCTTCGACAGTGGTAATTATGTTAGAATGATGAGTGACTTTACAGCTTGCTCACTACATGTAGCAAATATATCCTATTTGCCCTTGCAGGTCCTTTATCCATGCAACTCTGTGCTATGAATGGCTTGCATGGCCTGCCTTAAGGATTCCTTACTCTGGCTTCTCTTTGGCTTCACCAATGGAGAGGACCAATAGGAGATGTTAGGGAATGAAGGAGGAGAGTGAAGTCAGCATGTTTATTCCTCTGGCTCCCTCTCTGCCAAGTTGCTGAGGATTGGCTGGACTGCTCAACTAATGTACAGCTTCTATGAGGGGGGTCACAGTTTCTATGGGGAGGCCTTCTCTCTCCAGCAATGTCCCCCTTCTCCTTCCCATCCTAGGCCTAGAGTGATAAGGTAGCCAAGCTTTTCATAAACCCAGGGTGCTGCACTGTGTTTTATTTCCCTATGTTCTGCTCAAATTATCCTTTTTGGTGTACCCCTGATTTCCTGCTGAGACACTGTCTGATGAACTTCTTGATATGCTTCTTCTAAGCCACTGATGTTACAATCCACATTATTGCGTTTATTAGAAGAGTGTCTTCAGGATAAGTCCATAATCTCTGAATGGTGATAATGGTAATGGCTAGAATTTATTGAACACATACTATGTTTTGGTCACTCTCCTGAATGCATTGTATACATTAATCTAACTTAATTATCACAATGAGCTAAGCAAGGCACAAAGCTGGTAAGTAGGTACCAGAAGTAGCTTGCTCATGGTCACTCTAGTGGTTTAGTTGAGCTTTAGACTCCAAAGCCTAAAACTTAAGCTGTAGGTCTAAGCCAGTGGTTCTCAAACTTGAGCCATGTATCAGTATTGCACGAAGGGCTTGTTAAAACACGGATACTGGGCTCCACCCCTAGAGTGTCTGATTCTGTATGTCTGGAGTAGGGCCCAAGGATTTGCATTCCTGACAAATTCCCAGATGATGCTGATGTGTTGGTCTGGGTACCACCCTTTGGGAGCCACTAGGCCAGGCAATACTGCTTCTTATACACAATGACTTAAGAAGTTGTTCAACAGAGTGAAGTACAAAAATTTTAGGGCTGGTTTCCTGCTGAATTCTTAGCTAGAAGTCAGAAGAACAAAGGGATATTATTGTCTATGTATCATCAATACAATGTGATCCAATTCAGCAAGCATTTTGTAAGCACTTAGTAGGTGTTAGAGTAATTTGTGTAGAGTAAGAGTTCATTCTGATCAAGCAAACCTTAAGTAAACAAATAAGTATGATGCAATATGATAGCAGTTGGAATAGAGTCTATACACACATATATATAACAGTGGAGCACAGCAGAGGGACACATAAGTTCTCTTTGTGGGGAGGTAATAAATTCCATCTCAAGGAGTCAACAGTGGTATTAAGTATTTAAAGAAGAAGAGTTATTCTCCAGGAAAACAAGAGGAGAGGTAGCAAGATTCCAGAATCCCAGTTCACAGAACACAAGTGTGCATACTCTGCCTCTTTAAAGGGGGAAGCCAACCTTTGCTCACCATATGAGCATATTGAACATCTCCTAAACACTAGACACTTAGCTCAGCATCAGGTTACACCAATGATGTAGATACAGTGCTACCCTCAAGGAGCTTGCATTTTAGAATATGCATATCAGCTAGATACATGGCATTACGGATAATATATTGGGTTCAAACTTAGTCTCAAGCAAAATATATGCACAAAAGTCATCCAGGAGTCAAACAGCAAAAGACCTCACCTCTGAATAGGTGTTCATTTTATTAAATAGTAGGTAAAGTTATTTTATATGCCAAGATAGGCTTTGCTTAGAAGACATAATATTCCTACATACATATTACATGAGCCAGCTTAAAAATATTTGACTTTTTAAAGAAGAAATTTATCCTTCTTTCCTAGGAAGCTAGAAGTAGGGGTCAGGGGGGGACTACTTTCATCAAAGGCAAAATCTCATTCCAACTGCTCAGCACAGCTCCAATTCACATCCTTCTGAGTGGTTTCCAAACTAAGTAATTTAACAAAGTGACAATGAAAAAATGGCCCATTAATCTTATGCTGTGTGTTATAATTTAACTCCGGGTTTAGCATAGGAAAAATATTATTTGCATTGATTAGAAATATTCTTTATGGCTGCATATATTATCAACTCTGAACATTTAAAAATTATTAGCTGGACTGACATGATGAACTACACAGGAGCACTTTTAGATGGCATCTCAATGTCATCTGTTCCTCATATCATATTGGTCTGGGAATAAATACATATTTTACTCAATGTGAGATTTTATTCCAAATACCAAAATATGCCCATTTCTAGTTAATGGTTGTAATCATGAAGCCATCAGCTAAACATCACTTAGATAATTCAATGGAAGTAAATCCATGTATTAACTATCCAACTATCATTATGCCATTTCTCCACTTTGCTGAACCTAATGTAATGATCTGGTCAGTCTGACTATGAGGATTTATTTAAACTCATTCAAATGTTCTGAAGTATATTTTGAAAGAATTGAATTGTGGTCTGTAGGATCTGACAGAAAGAATGCAGATTTATCTCTTACTAGCTGTGTGACCTTGGCCAAGTGACTTACCATCTCTGAGCCTCACTTTCCTAATATGTAAACGGAAATAATAATAGAGTCCAAGTTGTGAAGCTGAAGAAATAAATGTGGCAATGTATTTTGGCACAAAAGAGCAGATATTCTGATGGTTGTTATTAAGAGTATGGTTGTTAATATTATTGAAAATTTGTTGTTTCTTAGGTCCTGTTCGAGGAGCTAGAATTTTAAGACTGTTCTCCACCCTTATCCCAGTTTTATTTCTAAAGTTCCGCCACACACTGAAAAACCAGACTGGCATTTCTAGGGAAAGGGCCCACTGAAGTGACATCTTTATTGTACCGGGTATAAAAGTACACAGAACTTGTAGCATATCTTTGGGGTCCTTCTTTGGACTTTTAATTACCTTTCGCTAGAATGAGTGTTGACATCCCCCTCTAGGTACCTGTGACAAGGTGGGTGATGTCGGCATCTTGTCTGACTCATGAGCAGAGGGCAGAAACACAGAAAGACAGGCCTTTCTTTTCCACTCCTGTTATTAAGAACCCTCTTGGATAAAGACAATCTTAAACAGATGACTATGTTTTTGCATGTTACAGAATCAAAGCAGTGTGCAAAGCAAAGAGCATTGGCTCTGTTTGTTATACTTGCATTTCTCTTGAGATTGGCCTTTCCAGACCATGAAGAAAGCAGATGTTTCAAAGCCTTCCAGCTACTGGAATATTACAATCTGGCAATCTCCACCACAGTATGTTTGATCATACTATTCCCTCCAGAGAGAATGTTGTTCCATCAAGGTCAAACTGACCGGTTGAAATGACTGATCTCATCCTACAATCAAAGCCAAATAAACTTACTGAAATCTCACCCACTCACATCCTACCTTCTCTGTGAGACATACTGGAAGCACCCAAGCTGAAAACAACTTTACTTTCTTTAGAAGACATTGTGTACCATACAAATTGTATTTTATGTATAAACATAGGTATATGTGTGAGTATTTCTTTGTACATCAAATTATAACTCTGTGTTTTCTCTTCCTAACTAAACTGGACTCCCTTATAATTGCAGTGCTTTTATACATCATTGTATCCTCCAAAAAATCCGTAATAATATCATTGATTCAGTACATAGTTGCTTAACAGAGTATAATTAACTAGCCATTACAGAATACTAGCATCTCTCAAAGCATGTTCAATGGATCAGAAATCTTATGAAAAAGTCCATGAAGGAAAGAATCCATTTCAGACAAATTTGGGACCTGCTGTCCACCACATCTCCTTCTCAGAGACTCATAATTCACAAGACTCTTTAAGAAGCTCTGTAGCAAGGAAATAATTTGACTTAGTTTGACCCAGTATTTCTCTTACAGTAATATCAGTTCTGGAGGAAAGGGCATTTTCCTTCTCTGATACAAAAATCTCTACTACCTGGTACAATACTTGGCACTTATATATACACTTAATAAATATTTGAATGAATTTGAACATCTATTTCCTTTTTAAGCCATAGAGGATGAACATAGTGTATAATACATTTTGATTTATTCAGGCAGAATAGTTAGATGAATAGATACATTTATAAAAATCATTTTAAATACATATATTAGACTGTATTCATTGTAAATCTATACAATAGCATATTTAGTGGTGATAAGCAACCTACATTTACTTCAGAAAACTCACTAAGAGGGATGGCTACTAAAAACTACAACTTGTATCCAAAATAATTAATTCAGTTCATTTGTCCTCACTCATGAGTATTTTTAGGATAGAGAGAGTAGATGCAAAAATTTCTTTCCTGCCATAATATAACATCACCTAAGGAATGATATTTCATTAGCTAGAAATAAAATTTGCTTTTGTTATTTTAGTAGCTTGATAGCATAAGAACATTTCTAGATTTTCTTTTTTCCCTCATGTGACTTTCATGCCATCCTCATCTAAAATTTACTTTGGAGATGTAGATCAAATGTCATATCAATTTCCTAGACTGCTTACTATGTGATTCCACTACAGACTTTAATGTCAATGTAGCAAGGGGGTGGGAAATGCAGAGAAAAATGAAATAGGTGTATTCGGCACTCTCTATTAATAAAATTTCCCAGAATGTTGTGGGAAGTTATATCTATATGTGGAAAGATTTTCACCATGGAAATGGTGGTTGAAGTTTTTGAAAAATTTTTTTCAGTCAAGTAAAGTCAATTTTTTACCATTACCAAAAAGTTTTCAATTTTTTCTCTTCTAGGTTTGCCTTCAAAACTGTTACTTCCCCTAACAGAAGTCACTCATATGCACCAAGAAAAGAGTGCACAATTTAATAGGAAATGCTAAAAGAATGATATTAAGGTTAGCTCCTCATTCCACCAATGAAAAGATATATGTAGATTTTCCACTTTTCACCTTATTTTTGTGATTTAAGAATGAAAGTGAATGAAAGTGAAATGTTTGTCAATGGTCCATAATTATTAGTGTTATTATAATAACAGAATATAAATAATAAGCCATATGTAAAAATGCTTTGTGAATGAAATTGCTATACAAAAAAAAAAAAACAAATTAGTGATGCGAGTAAATGCTAAGAGAGATTAACAATATAAAGAGTATCAAAGATGATGACTGTATTTCATATGCTGACATATTTATTCCTGTGTCTTTTTTCTCTCTCACTCTTACTCAGCACTTGAATAACTAAGGGAACATATTCACAAGATAGTCAGCATGTTCTGGATATTCAGTTTGTGTGTGTGGGAAAGAACAAAGATAATTGCCTCACTTATGTCAAATATTATATAAGAGATGAGTGAGATTAGAGATCAGATTAGGATTCTAGTGAGTTACTGGTAGGTAACCAACCATGGATATGACAATGTAGTGCCATATGCCAATATAGTTTAAAACAACTTCCTTTATGTTATCTATTGTCTATAAAGACATCTTAGTTCCACCACTCAATGGCTCTGCACATAACCCCAGTGCTTCTGAGGTAGAATCTGTCAGAAGTAGGTACATATTTCATTGCTTTGGCAACACTTAAATGACTCTGCATCATGCAATACAATTGCTAAGATCACAGGCTAGGAACTCAGGCAGAGCTGGCTGGTATCTAGTCCCGGTTTTACCACCCAGTTGTTATCGAGGGTAAGTTTCTTAATTTTTTGAACCTTGAAGATACTGGAATAATAATATTGCCTACCTCACAGGGTTGTAGTGGGGATAGCAGTTAATTAGGATGATCGTGTTTCACCTAGGAACTATCAATAAACATTACTCATACTATGATCATCATCTTCATCCTCACCACCATTATGACAGATTAAGGACATATTGCCACATGGAAATTCAATATTCCCTGGGTCATACACACTTTTCCTTTCCATGACTCATATTATATGATGGGGTCCTTACACTGTCAAACAAGAGAAAATATAAATCCTTGTGCTTTTTTTCTGTAGTTAATTTTGGCATTTTTCACCTGTGTCCTTTTATGTCTTACTTAAGCATACTCTTGTCACATACAGAAGAAGCTGCTCCCCAAAGAGAGAAGCAATGTACCGTCAAGTGACAAAACACTGAGTGAAGTCTTTCATATCCTAGACTGTCCATGGTATATCTCAGTGGGCCTCTGAGTTGGCAGCCCTGGGTTTACCTCGCCTGTCTGTAATAGGTGAAGGGACTTGCATGTGATCTGTGAAACAGAGGCAGCTGTAGATAAAATTATAACACAAACAGAATTGGCTTCAATGCTTCCTTCTTAGATCTTTTTCTCCACGTTCAGATGTTTGGGGAACTTTCTTGACCTCTGCTCCTGACAAGAATATGTTATCTCTGCCTAGATAAGTAGGTTACCATTGTATATCACAAAAGTTCTTATTTGCAAGCAACACAAACCAGATATGGCTGATTTGAGCAGAAAATAAAATTTTTGAGAGGTTATTGCTTAGGTCTCAGTAACTACAAGCATACTAAACAACCAGAAACCAAGGGTATGCTATTGAAATTATAGAACTGTGCCAAAGTGATGTTATATGTCCCAGCTTGCCTTGCCGACCCAGCAGGAACAGGATACAGGAGGCTGATCCAGGCAGTGCTGTCCTTGCTTCTTACGTTATTTATTTCTAATTCAAAATCTAGGACATGGGCGTAATTGGCCAACCCTAGGTCGCCTGATTGTCTTCCAGCTGTAATGGAGACTGAGAAAGGGTGTAAACAACATATCCGGTATTTTCAGCTTGTATAGTGGGAGGAAGTCTCTGTTTCTCACCAAGATTCCCAAAGTGGAAAATTCCCCAAATAAAGAAAGGAATTTCAGATCAGATGCTTGGAAGTAAAAACAACAACAACCAAATTCAGATGTGGAATTATAAGCAGGGAGTGGTTAAGAAGATATATTTGGAGTGATGGAGACCTGACTTCATATCATGAGCAAACTACTCAATCTTGCTGAGCTTCAATTTCCTCTAAAGGAAAAAAATGTGGAAGATGACATCTGTCAACATTTGTGTTACAGATCAAGCGACACAATACACGAAAAGTGCCTGGCACATACTAAGCATTTTACAAAATTACTATTAGTATTATTATTACTGGTTGCATAATTTATTGTAAAAATTAACAGGGAATGTAAAAATACATGCACACCTTGAAGACACTGCAGGTTCAGTTCTGGATCACTGCAACAAAGCAAATATCACAACAAAGTGAGTCGCACAAATTTTTTGGTTTCTCAGTGTATATAAAGGTTCTGTTTTACACTATACTGAAGTCCATTAGGTGTGCAATAGCATTATGTCTAAAAACACAATGTGCATACCTTAAGTAAAAAATACTTTATTGCTAAAAAATGCTAACCATCATCTGTGTCTTCAGTGAGTTGTAATCTTTTTGCTGGTGGAGGGTCTTGTGAAAAACACAGTATCTGTGAAGTACATTTAAGCAAAGTGCAATAAAATGAGGTATGCTGTAAATGTTAATACAGTGCAAAGTGTCACATTTATTATCACAACTAAGCATTTGTTGATTCAACAAATACCCCACATATCAGAAAATAATCTGTTAGTATATTTTTTTTAGAGAAGGAAAAAGCCTTCTGTGGCGTAGAAAGTGCAAACAACATACCAAAAGTCACTCAGTTAAGAGGTAATGGAGCATTATTCAGCCTTCAAAAAGAAGGAAATTCTCGGGGCCAGCTGGGTGGTACAGCAGTTAAGTTCACAGGTTCCACTTCAGTGGCCCGGGATTCACTGGTTTGGATCCCGGGTGCAGACTGATGCATTGCTTGTCAAAACATGCTGTGGCAGGTGTCCCACATATAAAGTAGAGGAAGACGGGCACTGATGTTAGCTCAGGGACAGTCTTCCTCAGTACAAAGAGGAAGATTGAGGACAGATGTTAGCTTAGGGCTAATCTTCCTCAACAAAAGAAAAATAGAAGGAAATTCTGTCATTTGCAACATAGATGAACCTGTGCGGCATTACGCTAAGTAAACAGGTCAGATGGATAAAGATAAAAACTGCATGGTATCATTTATAAGTAGAATCTGGAAGAAAAAACAAGTTGAACTCATAGAAACAGAGAGTAGAAAAGTGGTTGCTAGGAGGTGAGAGGTGGGGGAAATAGGGAGAGGTTAGTAAAAGGGTACAAACTTTCAGCTGTAAGATGAACAAGGTCTGAGAATCTCATGTATACCATGGTGACTGTAGTTGATGACACTGTATCGTATAACTGAAATTCACTAAGAGAGTAGAACTTAACTGTTCTCACCAAAAAGAAAAAAGGGAAACGTGAAGTGTTAATTAACTCGATGTGGGGAATCCTTTCACAATGTATATGTATCAAATAATCACAATGTACACTTTAAATATCTTACAGTTTTGTTTGTCAATTATACCTCAATATAACTGAAAAATATTTAAAAAGAGGTAATGGAGGCAAGATCCCAACCCAGGATTACCTGAAGATTCCAACCCAGGATTACCTAGCTCAAGAAAACATACTCTTAACCATTCCAATATAGTACCCCTCAATATGCTATGATAGTAAAATGCTTAACACAAAGGAAACATTAAATAAATGATATTTTTTTTAACTATCACTAGATATTAGTTATATGGCATAATTTACTCCTAACTACAAGGGTATAAGGTGGGAATTCCTGCTACATAACTTAAAAGCCCCTGTGGGGGTTCTGGGGTAAACATGACAGGAGATGAGTGCTCTCATCTCCCAACCCAGTCTCCTCAAGATACTAGGGCTTCATATCATCTCCTTTATGATGTGCAAATAATGCCTTTCCCACATGTGCACTGGGCATGGAAATCCACCCATATTTCCTGGTGTATAGTCAACCTTCATAGTTTCTCATCAATTGGGAATCATCATATCAAGCATCATTTATTCCATTAATATAAATGACCTAGGAATAGAAATGGTGTATATATGTACAGTATTGGAGGATTCCAAATAGCTTTCTGAGTTACGAAAGTGCTCCACTGTCAGAACAAATTTTAGAGTTCCAGATATAAAGAATAATGTTTGGAAATAAAATTAGAAATAAAATCAACAACATCTACAATTATCCAAGTAGCTATGACAGGCAGGGCCATACACTAGACACTTTATAAACATTACCACTTATCTTTCTGCAGTCCTTCAAAGCATATAACATTGTTCCCATTTTATATAAACGAAAATTGTATCCAAGCAGGTTAGAGACTTGCCCAAGACCACCCACCTAGGCTACAAGAGAGAATAAGGACACATCTTAATGGTCAAAATGGTGATGGATGCTATAACTAGAAGATGATGGCTAATCAAACAAAAATATTGAAAAATATCCTAATATATTGTTAGGATTTCTTCGGAATAACTTGGACACCCTAGTGAAGATAATAGTTGTAGAAATTATAAATAGTCTAATTTGCTGATCACACAAATCTACTTTAATATTCTCGGTGACAAGGAGCTCACTACCTGATGAGGCAGCCTCTTCAATTTTCAGACAGCTCCAGGGGTGAAATGCGGTAACATCTTACTGCCTGCAATGTCATCTAGTTCTACCTGGGGGAATAAAGCAGAACAAGTAGCCACTGTTCTTGACAAATGGATACAATTTCAGTTTTTCAAAAAGTGAGTGTCAGGTTCATTCATTGTACCAGACAGATCTGTCAAATGACTTTGCCCATTTACCAATGGATGGAGCACTGCAAAAACATGTTGGGTAATTTAAAGGACTAAATGTCAGCTCATTGATAACTGCCATCTATACAATTTGTATTGGCATTTTGTCTCACACTGACTTTAAGGACTATAGGGGGAGCTCTAAGTCTCCAGACCATGGATTGCTCACCTTTGCTTGACACAGTACTCTCTGCTCATTTCCAGAGGGCACCAAGGATGAACTCTTGGACTTCCCAGTCTACTCACTGTACCTGACAACACATACTAGCTAGGCTGATTGGATCAAGCCATCCCAAGTAGAAGTCCCAGAGTTTAAAGTCCTAGCTGTTTTGGAGGGAACAGAGGTTATCTCCCGTGCCCATAACACCTCACTTCTTGCTGCTAGGCTATCCTGGGCTGTTCTTGCTAATATAAGCATTTTGTACTAAAATTACTTTTGCTTATCTGATGGCAAGCATACAACCTCAAATGTCATTTTTATGAATAAGGCAACCATCAATGGAATGTGACTTATGGCTTTTTCTTCTGTACACCCCATCTACCCTATAAACTCTCCCTTTCCTGCATCATGGAGGCTATGATCCCTTTCAGAGAGGATAGATTCTTTCCAACCATAACATGAAATAAGGATTTACATTTCCAGACTGCCCAAAAGAGAATAAATTGATTATAAAATCTAAGACAGTGACTGATGACTTTCCTCATGTCTGGGTTCATTAAGGGTTTTTGAATAGACTTGACAATGTTAAAGAAGTTCTACACACATAAAATAAAAATTAGTAAATTAAAAGAAACTGCACTTGTAACAATATGACAAAATAAACACATTAATACCTAAAAAGTTGTTATAAATCAATGAGGAAAAATGAGTAAGGGTCTTAAAGTCAAAAAGAAGAACTGTCAGGGCCGGCCCCACGGCCGAGTGATTAAGTTCGCGCGCTCCGCTGCAGGCGGCCCAGGGTTTCGTTGGTTCGAATCCTAGGCACGGACATGGCACTGCTCATCAAACCACGCTGAGGCAGTGTCCCAGATGCCACAACTAGAAGGACCCACAACGAAGAATATACAACTATGTACCGGAGGGCTTTGGGGAGAAAAAGGGATAAAAAAATCTTTAAAAAAAAAACAAGAAGAAGAAGAACTGTCAATGGCCAATAAATATATGAAAACATGTTCAACATCCTTAATACTAATCAAAGAAATACAATTAAAAGAATTTTTCATATTTTACTTATCAGAATGATAAAGACTAAAACAAAAGATAATACTGGCATTGGCGAGAGTGTAAGGAACAACACAGGATGCTAAATTGGGGGTAGAAAAGCAGAGCAGTAAAACCTTTCTGGAAGACAATACGTCAGTATGTATCCAAATTGACAAGCAGCTATTTGAGTTGTAGAACTCCATCCTAAGGAAATAAATGAATAAATGGTCAAAGACGTGGGAAAAAGGATGTTTCTCTTATTGTTTAGAGTAGCAAAACAGAGGAAAAGGATAATCTAAATATTGACCAGTAGGGGACTGGTTAAATAAATAATGGAATGCTGTTCAACCACTAAAAGTTATGACAGATTTTTATCAGGTGATAAGGAATCCTGCTATTATATTGCTGAGTAGAATGTTACAAAATCATTTTACAGTTTGATCTAACAATTAAAGATATTTTATGCTTGCACCGTGTTTGTGTGCACCTCTCTCACATTTAAAAGTCTTGAAAGATACACATATATTCTCTCTCTCTCTATATATACACATACACACACACACACACACGTTTCATGTCCTTAAGCTAATCACTCATTTTGGCAGAAAGGACCAGTATTGACTAAAGACTTTTTAGCTAGCTCCTCCGGGTTGTAGAGGCATAACTAGAACCCAGCCAGGGACAACATTCTCCATCTCCACTTGCATCTGGGTGTGGCCCCATTACCGGTTGGCTCTTTCCCAAAGAATGTGACCAGAAGTGACATGAAGAGTTTCTCTTTGAAGCATAATGAGTTGATAATTGAGTTTGCAACTTCCTCCCTCCTTTCCCTTTTGAGACAAATATAGAGCCACATGATGAACGTGATGGGTTCCTGAACCACTGAGCAGAAAACCGACCTCTAAACCACCAGTCCACACTGAACTACTGTGAGTGAGAAATGAACTTCCAATGTGTCACACTATTGACGCTTAAGTTTTATCGCCCAGTATTTCTTTAACTAACTCATGTTTTCTTTAGGTCTCAGTTGCCTTGTATTTTAAATGACATATTTGAATGGCATCAACTCTCAAGTTTCTTCCAGTGCTTCTATTTTTTTTTATCTTATTTTCTAATTCTCAGAAACATTCCATGTATTGCTTGCCTTTTAAGTGAATCAGTAACTCTACTTTTTTTGCACAAAGGTAGGTTCTTCAAGTTATGGAGAAGTCATAGCAGACTGTTCCTTCAGTTTGAGATGTTTCCAAATATGAGGTGAGAATAGGGGGGTGAGGACCCAGAGAAACGCTTTTGACAAAGAGGAGTAAGAGACAGTATGCTGAAGGATGTTTAGTAATAAAGAATTCAGACAGGAGAAGTGGATGGCTGATATCTAACAGATTTGTTCAAAGGTATTTTGGAAAGGAAATTTTGTGAAAATGTAGAGAGAAGGAAAACATAGCAATGACTTGAAATGCCTTTTGGTCCCTAAATGGATTTTATTTCAAAGAGATTCATATTGCTTAGATATGTACCGTACAACTTCCCTGCCCACTTCTTCCAGAATTTTCTAAAGCCTGCAGAGAGAGGATGTCATTCCAGGATAATCAACTGCAAGTTACTAAATTAAGATCAAAATGTCCTCAACCTTGAACAGTTTTCAAAGAGTTTTTAGAAGAAAGAAGCTCTCTAGAGGGTTGTATAATTATATAATTGTACCCTTTCTGAGAGACTATTTACAGATAAGTAATGTTTCCCTACCATTCTTTAAAGTAAAACATATGAAATGAAATGGAGTTTGGGAGTATTTGTTTGGGACAGAGGGGAGGAAATCTGTGCAGGCACTGCTAGTTGCTTAATCCATAACCACTCTCTCCTTACTCCTTATGACCAGAGAGCCCTGGTTTAGGAGACTCCAACATCCTGAGGCTAAGGCGGCAGGTAGATGGCCCCAGCTGTTGAGATCTAAGTGGAAGTCTGCTGACATTTTGTGGAAAATAATTTGCTCCCTGATTTAGACACTGTTTTTGTTTTTTATTACTTTTTTTCCTTTTCTTTTCTTCCTTCCTGCCTGAATAGTTAGAACACTGTTAGAGATTTAGCAGTCAGCTTGCAACTATGGGAATCACAGCAAAATGCTAGAGATGTGGGAGCTGGAAGACAGAAGGAACCTAGGCCCTCATTGACATCTTCAGCAGCTGAATTAACTCGACGAAACTATCTCCAAACTTCTTGTTACATATGAAAAGTAAGGTGAGGCACCCTTATTAACCTTCAATTAGTTCAGCCAAACTCATTATTAAGAGATACGGAATTCTAACCTCAGGTTTCTAGAGCCCTTCCCAGTATCCCATAGCCACACTCCTGTTCTAGACCCCTGATAATCAGACTTGCTTAGGGTAGATGTGTGGGGAGGGCTGGTCCCTCTGGAAGCCCTGTTACTCTTCCCAAAAATTAAAAAATGGATAATATATTGATGTCCACTCATCCTTCTGTCTATACTCAGAAGCCAGTCCTTCTGGGAAGCCTTCACTGAAAACATTTTACTCCTCTCTACAAGCAGAATAGAGTGTGGGTTCTGGACCAGACTACCTAGATATGAATTCTTAACTCTGCTTACCGGTTTAGGGCTTGGGCTAATTAATTAACTTGTCTGGACTCCCCTCTAAAATGGGGACACTAAATAACACCTATATAACTTATTGAAAGGATCAAATCAGTGAAGGCAGGACAAGTTCTTATAATCTTGCTTGGGTCAATCAATTCTAGCTACTATTGTTACTTTTGGCCAGTTTAGGGTAGAGCCCCTTTGCTCTCCTACAGTTCTCTGTTCATGTCATGTTCATGACACATACTGTCTCACACTGCAGAGTTTCAGAAGGTGTCTTCTGTAAACAAGTGGTTCTCAAAGTCTGGTCCCTGGGCCAGCAATGTCAGCAACACCTGGAGACTGGTTACGACTGTAAACCTATCAATCCAGAAACTCTGGGGGTGGAGCCCAGCAATTTGTGTTGTAATAAGACTCCCAGGCAAATCTGACGCACACTAAAGGTTGATGACGACCAAGAACATCCATCTCAGACTCTCCTGGAGGTGTTCACCAAAAATAGAGTTTCCAGGACCTTACATCTGTCCAACTGGAAAAGGGGTCCAGGGATTGGCCTGGGTAGCATGCCTGCCGTATGATTCTTCAGCACATTAATGTTTGAGAATCATTGACATTTTTAGTGTGTGGTTCGCTTGTCTGTTTTCCCAGTGGACTTTCCTTCCTTTCAAAGAAGGTCTGTGAAGATCTTTTTTCCCTTGAATTGCAAAGGAACACCATTTTCTACTCTTGGCAGTGGAATGTCAATCTACCTCAAGGGTCATTTAGTGAGCATATTTGTAAAACCATTGGTTTAGCCAATAACATCCTTACTGGGGATGCTAGGTCCTGGTGCCTTTGTCAAGAGCTTATTTATAGGAGAGATAAGAAGGTACTTGTTTCATTGGTAAAAGCCAGGAGTAGTGGGGGATGGCAAGTAGCTACAGGCTGATGATACATGATGTCCACATATATGTAGGACCAGCAAGCCCATGATTGCGCCTACTTTCCAAATCTAAACCCAAAGCCTTTATATCATTAACCCCAGACAAAAACAATAAGACCCACGTGTGCCACTATACCAAGCATGAAGATACCTGTAAACTAATACGAGTATGTCTTGGTTTTGTCAGTGTGGGACAAGCTAGGCTCTCAGCACCAAACCCCTCCCTATACTAGGCAAGCCAGTCCAAGGCCTCTCTGACTGCTGTGGGAGAGTATGAATGGAGTGTTCACTCTACTATGATGTATGTGCCCTAAAATGCCTTGCACATAGTAGATATTCGATATATGTTGAGTGAATGAATGAATTGGTATTGTAAAACAGACCTCATACTTATCTGAGGAAATTACCATTCAATAGACTTGAATTCCTCCCTACCCTTCCTCACCCCCTCTAAGCTTGCGATCAGATAAACAATTATAAAAGTTAGGGCAGAGGAAATTATAGAAACTATCTAGTCCACTCTCACAGGGTTATACAACTTTCATTTAGTGGTAAAAATCACTGATTTGGGAGTCAAACAGACCTGAGTTCGAGCCCTACCTCTACCGTATTGTAACAAGCAAATAACTATTTCTGAGGCTCTGTTCCAAGTGTGTATTATGGGGGATCATAATAATACATATTTTTACTGTATGATTATCAGAGGGTTGAATGGCACAATCCATTTGCAATCATCAGCAAAGTGCCTTACACCTAGTAAGCACTCAAGACATTAGCTAATATTAATAGGGAAGAGACAAAATCAAAACTCAGGGATGACTTTCTTTCTTACAGCTTACCCTCTTCCCATTAAGGCCAAGGGGAAGAAGATGAACAAATTAGGATAAATACTTTGAAAAATAGTTTATACTTCCTAAATGAATGGAATTATAAAAATAAAACAATTGTTGAGTTCTGCAGAAATATGAAAGGACTCTAGTTATTTATGTTAGCTTTCTAGAAAACCAATTTATGGCTCTAAGATGCAACTTCCCACACAGCCTCACCCCCGCCATGATCAAATAATATCAGTATAAATGGAAAATTCAACAACACACAATCAACGAGCTAAATTAAAAGCCAGTGAAGCCTCATAGCTTTGATAGAGAAAATTCAGGTTTATCATTATATGTTAAAGTACAATAATATGAAGTACTTAATTTTAAAAAATTGCCTGAAGATCCATAACCTCCACAATAATTCTATAAAAAATAACCAGCTAAAAATTTATTTAGAAGGTTTTCCTTGTAAGAAAGAATTTTCTGTGTAACTCTTAATGTACAATTTATGAGCACAACTGAATAAAACACAAATAAATATCTGCAAGTCCTACAAAAAGAAAAGTGTAGAGTTAGATGCCACAGGGGATAATTATGCTTCAGGATGAGTAAGACCCTATACTTGACCTCAAATAAATTAACATTAAACAGAGTGGATGAGTCATGTACAGAATGTAAGCATACTAAAAGGTCAAGGTGAGTAACAGAAGGAACATGTGGGCATTCTTAAGAAAGAAAGAAAATATTGGTTGATTGATTCAGGAAAGGCTGAAGAGAGTAGGTTCCCTTTGACTGGTCTTTGAAGAAGGCCCTTCTCTTCCTCTAGTATTAATGCTAGGGACACACAGGGAATAAAGGGATATGGGGCCTGAGAATCTTCTCCACTCTTACCAGAGTGGCTGGAAGCAGACATTCTCACTAGGATGTAGTATATAATATTTAAGGGCTTTTGAGGTCAGAGAGACATGGGTTTGACTCTTCTGGTTCCATCTCTTGCTGTAGGTCAAGTTGTTTATCTTTGTAACACCTCAGTATCTTTATGTGTATATTGGGGATGCTAATAATGTCTCCTTCCTGAGTGTGCAAACAAAACGATATGATGCATATCCAGAGCTAAGTTTGGTGTCTGGCACAGAGAAAGTGCTCAGTATGGTTAGTTGAGTGACAGTGACAGCAATGATGACAGTGGTGGTGATGGTATTGATTCCACCCCCCAGAAGTGGCTCTGATGGGGCGTAGAGTTGAAGGATCTCTGGGTTCATGAGGCTTTACGTACAAGTGATGCTTGATAAATGTAAGCTGGTTGCCCAAATGATTATGTGCAATTTAAGAAAGGGAAGGGTCTCAGATTTGCTCAACTACTTAATAATATTAGTAGTGATAGTAGTCATGGAAACTGAAATTTATTAAGTGCTTACTATATGTCAAACAACATGCTGAATGTTTTAAAAGGATTTATCCATTTACTACTCACAACAATATTATGCGGTAAGTCCTAATATTATTATTCTTTTCTTTCAGGTATAGACTCAAGCTTACAGTTACAATAAGCACCTAAGATCCCATTTTCAGTATGTGATCGAAGTGAGTTCAAATTTAGTCTTTCTGAGTTGTTCTTAATAACTAAAGTATGAAATTAAGCATTTTGCTCTATCTGATTTTCCTTCTGAGGCTTGAATGTTTCACTTACTCCACTGAGTGAAGAAGAGAGAAAATTCCCTCTCCTTGACCCTGCTTGTCCTCAACATCTAATTTTCCTTCTTAAAGCAGAGATTGTTTCAATGAGCAGCAATGAATGCTGTGTCCTGGCCCAGCCACCTTGCTGACTAGGGGTCAGATACCAGCAGAAGCAAATGCTCCCTGACAACACTATCCTTGTACAGAAACATATGGGAATGGGGGGCATGGGACAATACAACAAAGCATAGGAAAGAGAGCACCTGGATGGTGGTAGTAATAATAATAATAATAATAATAAATAGACCTTACTGTGCTCTAGATACTGTATTAAGCACTTGGTATTGGTAAACCTCATTTAACCTTGAAAACAGTTCTATGAGGATGGAATATTATTATCATCATTTTTTTAGACAGGAATGCTGAGGCCCAGGTAATCGGGTAAATTGCCCAAGCTCATATGGTTAGCAAGTGAAAAGCAGGGATTTGAACTATGTCCAGGGCCTACATTCTTAACCATTATGCTATACTGCCTCTTGAAAATAAAAATTTCCAACAATTGTTCCCCATGACCCACTCCTGCACTCCAAACTTAAATAAGTCTGAGAGAAAGAGAGAGTAAGGTTGAAGAATGGCCATCATTTCAAAATAATGTACTTTGCTCATAGATACAGTTCTTGTGATAATCTCAATCAATTATCAAGAAACAGAAAGCAAAGACTTGAGTAGAAGTATGTCCCTATTTATAAGGAAGGTGGACAGCATTTTTGACATTAGGCTTAACTGCTCCTGAATATGTGGTCTTACTAGGAATATACACTAGTAGATTTTTCCCACCTATCAAACCCAAAGCAATATTTCATTTTCAAGTCACTTCTCAGAGTTCCACCCTTCTCATGCCTGTCATTCATCTTCTGGCCTCTTCTTTCCTCCATTTCTGTACAGAAAGCTCTTAAGTCTGGTCTCTCTGATGTGAGAAGGGCGTGTTATGAGAGAAGCCATGGTACCTCAATGTTTTTTTTTTTATCTTAATTCTATTATTCCAACTCCACTGAACTTAATTATAGTAAATACAGAATTACACAATTACCCTCTGTTCTGTTCTTCAGATGCTATATTTTGATAAAATTTACTACATGCTGCTTTCCCCCTGAACACTAGAAATGGATATGTGTTGATATAAAATTTGTTATAATTACAATTAAAATATAGCTTACATGATGATAGTGTTAAAATAAAATTATAGATGTGTAGAGACAACGTCGTCATGCATTTTTAGTGTAAGTACACGCTTAGACCAATATCTGGTAGCTGAATGAATAAGGAACAGAATTTTAGTTAAGCTGCACAGGCTGTTTAAGGATTTGCAAATACCTAAAGGGAGCTCAAAATCAGTAAGATCAAATTTCCCCAGCCATGTTTTCAATTGGAAAGCGAACGGAAGATGTGAAATGTCTGGTGAAACCATTCAAAGTAGGTATCTATAAGGATATGATAAGACAAGTGCATTGTTACCGGGGTAACTGCTTAAACTCTCATGTCTATCAATGATGCAAATTCCCAAATGAGTTTGATGAGCCACAAAATAATACTTGCATATATATACATATACATATATAAAATTGAACTGAACTAGATAGTTCAGAATTACTTCTAATTAAAGAAGTACCCTATCACAACTAACTTAAACCTTACAAAATACGGTTACAACTACAATAGACTGAAAGGCAGGAGATTGAAATGTTTATTTTAAATATTTGTAGTTATGGTGTCTTGACTAAAATAACGGTGTCACAAGTGCTATTAAAATAATTGTATGGCCCAGCCCTCATGGCCTGGTGGTTAAATTCAGTGCCCTCTGCTTCAGCGGCCCGGGTTCGGTCCCCGGGTGCAAAGCAGACCTAAACTGCTTTTCAGAGGCTATGCTGTGCTGGCAGCCCACATACTAAAAAGTAGAAGATTGGCATGGATGTTAGCTCAGGGCAAACCTTCCTCAGCAAAAAAAAAGTGGTGAAATCATTTTGTTCACCTCTACTGCAAAAACAAACTATAGGATTCTTTTTTATTTCAGATAATTATTTTTAGCTAATAGTTATTACACATTTTGATAACACACAATGTTAATCACATTACATCATTTAATCTTTAAAATAGCACTACCATGTAATTATTTTTAATACCCCCATTTTATTAAAATATATCTCTAGTCTAGACCTTTCTTCAGAACTGCTGTATATCCAATTGTGTATTCAACATCTCTACTAGGATGTCAAGAAAACATCTCAAACCTTGTATCTCCAAAACTGATCTTTAATCCCCCAAACATGCTCCACCCCAAGCCTTTTGCATCTCAGGTGATAGTAACCTCACCTTTCCACTTGCCCAGGCCCCAAATCCCAGATTCACTCTTGTCCCCTTTCTTTCTTCCACATTTCACCTTCAGTCCCCCCGGGAAACACTGTCACAATCTTCCAGACGACTCACTTCTCGGAACATCTGCAGCTAACATCCTGGCACAGGCCACAACATCCATCTTGTAGACACCTGTGCTGGCCTCCTGAGATCCTCCCCGACTCCACGCTTTCTCTCTATCCTCAGTACCACAGAGATATTCTTTTAAAACAAGAGACCGATCATGTCACATCTCTGCTAAAATCCTACCACTGGCTGCCTATATTCAGAGCAAAAGACAACATGTGTGTGACGGCCTCCAAGGGCTTGCCCAATCTATCCCATCATATCTCTGACCTCAAGCCTTCCTGCTGCGCCTTCCTCCCCACTGACTTACTCAGCCATAGTGCCCTCCTCGATATTCCTCCAACCTGCCAGTCATGTTTCTGCCTTCGGCACTGGTCATTCCTGCTCCCAAGGAGTGGTCTCCCCCTAATCCATTCTGACAACTCCCCCACTTCAAGTTTTTGTTCAAATGTCACCTTATGAAATCCACCTTGACTATCCTATTTAAAAATAGAACCCACCTGTACACCCCTCCACTGCTCCCTATCCAACACCCTTCAACGTGCTTCACATTCTTCTCTATCCCATAGCACTCATCAACTTCAACATGCCGCAGGATTTATTTAAAACATCCATCTGTTTCCACAAGAGAATGTTAGCTAAAGAGAGAGAGAGAGTGGAGAGAGGAGAAAGGAAGAAAGACACAGGAGAGACAGAGAGAGAAAGGGAAAGCTCTTGCCTATTTTATTCATGGTATGTCCAAGCACATAGAACAGTACACAAGGTGGATGCATAATAAATATTTCTGGAAAAACATATGGATGAATAAACTAGTAGTAAAGCTCAGAAAGTTTAAGTAACTTCTGAAAGTTTCTGCAGCTAGAGAAAGGTACAATGGAATTCAAACTTGGAGCTGGTTAGCTTCAAAGCCCTCTGCTCTTAGCCTCTCTGTTATCTTAAGTGCACGGAATTCATGATTCACTTTAATTGGTGCCATGGAAAATCTCATCCCACTGAAGAGTAACACTAAAGTGTTTGTTCTCTTTCTCTGTATATGTATTTTCCATTTAAACAAAAGAAACAAAGAAGAGTGGAATCCAACATGGATTATCATGGTCATTTTACAGCAAATTTAGTAATAGTGACATTTAAGCAATAGTCATATTTAACGATAGCATAATAATAATAAAATAGCTTTTAAGTGTATTGAACACTCATCACATGCTAAACGTGATGCTAAAATATTTTCATGCATATTTTATGCAATACTTAGAATTACTCTATCAGACAGGTATACTGTTATTATTTCCATTTCAAAGATAAGGAAATTGATGTGAAGTGTGGTACCTGTTTGATCAAGGCGAGACATAGTAAGTGGTGAGTATGAATTAAATTCAGGTCTGTCTAACTCCAGAATTTGATTCTTAACCCCTACATGAAAATTCTGATAGGTCTTTTGATAAAAGTATGTTTTCTCTCAGAAAACATTGACCGTTATGTCTGCCTGTGCTAATATGTTCAGAACATAGTCAAATCTAAAACATGATTATGGGGCCGGCCTGGTAGCATAGTGGTTAAGTTCGTGTGCTCTTCTTTGGCAGCTCAGGGTTCATCGGTTTGGATCCCAGGTGCAACCCTACACACCACCTATCAAGCCATGCTGTGGCAGGCGTCCCACATATAAGGTAGAGGAAGATGGGCACAGATGTTAGCTCAGGGCTAATTTTCCTCAGCAAAACAGAAAAACTAAAACATGACAAAAATGTTTAAATGGTACTTTAACAAATGGAAATATTTTCATCTAAACAATAATGCAGAAAAGCAGGCTGACTCCTTTGAAGTGACTTTGTTGCTACCTTCCATCAAGAACAAGAGATAGAATCAGCAGCCGCAGAATGGAGAAAGCAAAACACCCAGAGAGAGAATTCTGTAAATGACCAATTATAAAACTATTAAGCTGCAGCACTTTTATAGCAAGAGGCAAAATAATCCATTAAACTGAAAATTCTCCTACCCCTCACTCCACAGTCCACACAAACATTAAAGTTGCATTTATTAGGATGTATTTCCTGTGCTCTGTCAACTTGACTTTCAGCAATTGTATTAATAGAGTCCTCTCACCTTGCACATATAGCTGAGTGATGGATTTCCCCACTTGAGGTTTGTAGAAAGAGTGGAGTGAGTCAAATAAAATTTAGGAAGAGCCATAATCCATAATGATGGGCACTGAATGAGCACAAGAAGAAACATCTTTTCTCATTTATTTGAATGAAAAGTCTACTGTATATTTATTGCCTGTGTACAGGGCTACCTGTTGAATACTGGGGAACAAGCATCTTCATTTGGAGATAAGGATTTATCTGCTTAAATTTCTATGGACCTACAGAATTAATCTTGTTTTAGAACTAAAATAAAATATTTTTTTTTTCTGTAAAAGCAATCAGCAACTTTGACATCTTTAAACCACTACAATTTTAGGGTAGGAAAACATAATTATTTTAAGCATTTCTGCATTTGTGCAAGAATTGGGCAATATGCATAGTAGTTAACAACCTGGTTATTGCCAGACAAATCTAAGTTTAATCTAGACTTTGTCACTTACCAAATATGTGACTTTGGGCTATGAGAATCACTTCCTTCAGCTGTACAGTGGGGGTGATAATATGCCCTTTGTATTGTATTGTAAGAACTAAATGATATGAAATATTTATAGTACATAATAGAGTGCCTCAGAGTAAGGACTCAAATTATTATTGTGGTCACTACTGTTATTGAAAATAAATTAGAATTTCTGTTCTCATAAAATGAGACATGTGTCCTATATCATTGTAACTTTATTTTATTTTTGACATTATAACTTGATTCCAGAAATATTTACCAGTAAATATAATTGAAAGGAGGTTACTTGACAAACGTGGAAATACAATAATATTAAGTGTGCTGGCAAAATACTCTTCTCAGCTAAACATTTATCTGTAAAAAAGATTTTACTGTTCGTTTCTTATTAAGTGCATAAAACATATATACTTACTGTACCAACTGGCAAAAGGTCCATTAATTAATCAGTCTGACTATGTGTTGCACAAACATCCTCTAAATAGTAATCATGTATGCTTTTCAGTTGTTGGGGAAACGTGTTTGTGACTGTTCTTTTTTGTCAACTGAAAGTAAAGAGGGGTGAGAAGTAGAGCTGGGCTTCATGCTCACTGTAGAGTGACCCGGGAGTTTAATGTACTTTGTACTCCATTATGCCATGAAAATGCATCTTTGCCCTGGGGACATCAACAAAAGATTTGCTTTAATGAAAGGAACCAAGCATGGTTCTAAAGCTTCCAGACAGGAGGCCTATAGGCTGTTTTGCCCTCTCTCAACTGCATCAAGATGAGAAAGATGTGGTCACAAATGCTTAAAGCTAATACAGTAAATGTTGGGAACGGTGGGGAAGGATGTTAAGTTTTGCATATCCTAAACCTAGGCTGGAAGGATTATATTTAAATATAATAGTAAGTATATATATATATACACACATATAAAATAAGTATAGCAAAGAAGATATCATATATTATTTTCCACTTATTGAATGCTGCAAACCTTACATTAATGTTGGAAATCAGCTGTTTTAGCCATGATGCTTTCAATTGCACGTGGCTGAAAACAAGCTCAAAAGAGTGAAAGGAATTTTTTTTTACAAAAATAACAAGTGCTGGAAATTCAGGAATGCAGCTAGATTCAGATATAGTTCATTTGGAAGCTCCAGAATATCAACAGGGCTCTGGCTCTCTCTCCTTCACTCAGCCCTGCTTATTTCTGCATGACTGAATTCTATGGAAAGTCTCTTCTTGTGTTGGATGGCCACTGGGAGTCCCAGAGAGAGATATCTCTCCATTGTAGAAATTTCAGAAGGAAGAGATAATTTTCGCCCCCAGAAAAGTCTTGGGGAGGATTCTGATAGGACCAGCCCTTGTCAGATGCCTCTACCTGAGCCAATCACCTGCTTTGCCTGAGCTCAGTTAGGTGACTCACCCATGGGGCCTGGGAGGAGACAGGATGTCATTCTCTGGCAGTTTTTCAAAAGAAAAGCCTGGTGTTTTTGCAAGATGAAAGGGAACAAGACACTGGATAATGAAAGTTATATCTGCTACGGTGAACTCCACAGTTCTCACTCCTTGCCTTGCGTCCGATGACCACGTGGTAAGCTGACCAAGGAGGTCACTTTCCTTACCACCAGCCGTGATATATATGACTATGGAGCACACTGGTAAAGAATGAGGAAAAAAGTCTGAATATGGGAAATCAGCTGGATTGACTAAGATAGCTCTGTGAGAATGTCCTTAAAAAGTTCCCCAAACTCATTCAAAGTTCAAAGTGGGAGCTGGAAATAAAATGTCACAGAGTTTTGATAAGAGCAGGTTTTCTCCGAGCTAAACTGACACAAAGAGATTAGAGAATTCTGGAAACTACATTTTTTAAAATGAAAAAATCAGATGAGGAAAATGAGGCCTAGAAAAATTAAGTGACTTATTTATTTAGGGTAACAGCTAATTAATGGTAGGATTGAGACTAGAGTGCACTTTATGTAATCCAGCTTTGGTCTTTTAAATCTATGACACAACTTAGATGCATAAGAAATGGAGCATTTATGATTTGTTAAATGTTTGTGAAACTGAAGAAAAGGCACTCATTGTTTCAATTATCCTTGAAGAGAAAGATGCCCAAAGACATCCTAATTGTATGGGTATGTCTACAAAAAATACACGTGGAGGCATCTTCAAATAGAGAATGTGCCTGGCTCAATTCCTCCCTCTCTGCTCTGTTAAAAACTGCCCCTTTAAATAATGCCCACTCACCATCTGTTAGGTAAATTTCCCGAAACACAGTAAATGTGGAGGCAGAGATTGTTATAGAGACTATTCCAATGGCACTAACACCTATACTATGAAATTTTAAGAAGAGTAGGTTAGAGTTGTTTTTTTAAAAAACTTCCCATGATAGTAAAACCATACCATCCTAGGTGCCCAGTTCTATGCAATAATGTAAGATGGCGGGGTGGGGAGAGAGAAAGAGAAGGAGGAAAACTAAGTACTTGTATATAAAATGTTGCCCCCAAAGTTGGAGATTATATTCAAGCTTCAATAACAGAAGGAAAACACTCACAAGTTTACCAATGTATTTCCCTTATGGTACAAAATCCACAGGTTTAGATTTGCAATATGCTCCAACATGGGTCAGGTTGACCACTTTTTCCATCTAGCTGCTTTTGAGGGAACAAAACAACTGGAAAAGATGCCATTCCATTCCAAGTCTACAGCTTAGATCATGTCACTGCACATGAAATATTGTTCATTCAATGTCAGGACGTAGCAAGAGTAATTTATACTCTGAGTGTTTGCTCTCAAGTCAATAACAGAGAATCCTTGAATAAAAACATTCCCATTACTTCCCACTATAATATATCTTACTTATAGCCCATAAAACAGTGATGAGGGGAGATTTATCCCTTGGATACCATATTATATAAGCTCTCTACTTTAAGCCATCCCCACTCGGTGATTATTTTTTAAATATGTTACTCATAGTCAATATTAATTTACATTTAATCTTTCTTAGCATTAGGAGAGTATTATTTCGTATAGGCTCAGAAACAAATCTCCAGAAATTCCTCCCTGATGCTTCTTTGAGGCTGAAAATGCAATGCAGGGCAGTTGCAATGACTTAATTCCAGTTGGCAGAGCCCTGGCCACATGCTAATTTCATTAGCCTCAAATTCCTGGATTTGAAAGACCCACTGGATACGATTCCTGTCCTCTGACATGTTACTTACTAACCAGTTCAGCGTGCATGTACAGGAGAGAGAGAAGGGACTTGCTCAGCTCATATCTTTGTTCTGGTACACCAGCAGGCAAATGAAAATTCAAAGTCATAGACACAATTTACATCTGAGTACTCCTTCTTGCCTAAGTCCTAATTTTCAGGAAGGAACTTCATTCTAGGCTTTGCTGGCGGCAGCAGCATTTCTTACATCTAGTACTATCTCATTACTCTTTCCTGCCCCCCAGTGCTTGGCACCCCCTACTTAAGTCCGGGAGTATTCTTTCCCCCAGCTTAGAAGCTTATCTCACCATAAATTTTTATCTCAAATGATAGGTTTGGCAGGGTCCCCACAGCAACCCACAGGGACCAGGGAAAAGAAAACTCAGATCTCTGGAGAGCTAAGAATTCGATCATCTAGAGGAGTTTCTTTTTATATAGGACAATCTTAATTGAGCTGAATACTGCAATCCCAGAGAAGATGCACCTACCGTTCTTTTCCTTTCTCCCTAAATTGCTTGTGCTTTTGAACAATGAGTCTGTGTACCACTATTCTCTCTATTCATTCTGCAGGCTTACAGAGGCTGGGAGATGAGGGACTGGACTTGCCTGCCAGGAGCATCTAAATTCACATGCAAAAAAAAAAGCCTTCTGGAAGAGATTGTTGGAATATACAGATCCCTCTCTCTCTCTCTCTCTTTCTTTCTCTCTCTCTCTATATCCATATATTCCCACAAGGGCAATGGTTACCCAGGATGCCCATACCAATGGTTATATCCAGCTTGCAGCACAAGCTACAAGTTGGTGCACTCCTTCTACTACCAGCCTCTTCTCAATAAATGCAGGTGAAAACTGGGGGCTCTTCTTCCCTCAGCTGTTCAAACCAACATGAATAGCTTCAATTTGCAAATTAGAGGAAAATGACAGTGTTTTCTCTGAATGGTTTTGGTCTCAGCCCACACTGCTATCACTGGCATTCGGTTCCCTTCCTTCCCAGCCAGGGAATGGGGGGAACTAAGCTTAAGGCAAGCCGTTTTCTTCCCTCCCCGAGTGCTTGGTTTCACACATCAGAGGAAGAATCAGCTCCCTTTGGTATCTTTTTCAGCAAACACAAGTCCTTCAGCCTAGTCTGCAATCCCTCTCTTGACTTTAACATTTCGCTCTTTTGCAGATAGACAGGCCCAACTGCAGCACGACCCATGCTTTGAGTGAAGAGAGAAACAGGCAGCAAAATAATTTAAAAATGTGAAACACCAAATGTGCCTTCAACCCCCAGGGCTCCCGGAAAATGCTAAGAGTCGCTCCAGTGGTTCTCAGGTGATCTCTGACCTCACCCTCTCCTGCAGCACTGCCCCCTCAGGTTGTCTACCTTTAAGCTCAGAGATGAAAGAAGCACTTCTGGGCTTTGCTTAGGATAACCCAGGCTCTTCCTGAAAGCATCAGCTCAGAGTGAAGGCTGCCCCCAAAGCATTTTTGGGTTTGCAAACATCTAGGGATCTCCATGATGGCATTCTCAGGAGGTGTCAGGGATCCTCAGATGATCAGAGAGGCCATACCAAACTGCAGCCTTGAACAGGCACCCCTCCTTCTGGTGCAAACACAAACTTCACACTCCTGCTAGCTGATGTGGTGACAGCTTGAATTCCACAAGGAGTCCCCTCCAGAAACCCAACACCTTTAGGGAAAGCCCCTGCGCAGAGCCGATTCTTTAGATGGGGAGCATAACGGCACCAGAGTCAGCCCTAACATCTGGAGGAAGGATTGGTTGGGTTTGGGCACCACCAGGCAGGGAGAGAGCTGTGCATGAGGAAAGGATCATCTCAAGATAGAGACGAACAAAAAACTTGGGGGTGGACGTGGAGAGGGAGAAGAGAGGCAGAAATTAAAAGGGGAGAAAAAAATAGAAAAAAAAAAAAAAAAAGGAGAGTAGGGAGAAAGACAGAAGGAGAGAAAGAGCCATACAGAGAGAAACACGGAGAATCCAGGAGAAGGGAACCACCCACAGTCACACAGACCCTGAAACTCAATTTCTTGACCCAAAAGCCACCCATTTATACCCAATGCAGCACAAGAGCCACCGGGCAGAGGCTGCGGGGGCAGGCGGCAAGAGAGCACTGCGGTAGAACCCACCGCTCAACTGCCCCGGACCCGCCTTCCTCCCATTTCCCTCATCGCCCTTCGGCGCCTGGAGCAGGAGGATCGCCCGGCCTTGCTCAGCGCACCCCACTGCCTCCTTCCAGGCTTCTTCTTGCCTGGCTTCGGGAATCGTCCTCGGAGCCGAGGACCGGGGTTGGCGGGCTGCGTTAGGGAGGTCGTGGGAAAGAACAGGCGAAAGGAGAAGGCAGCGAAAGCGATTTTGTTTCGCAGTTAGCATGAGCTCATCTCTGGGCTCTGAAGTGGCAGGAGTAGAAAACTGATCGCCCAGCTCCTGCCAGTGGCCGGACTGCAAATGCGATTTAAATGGTGCAAACAATTGCCTAGAGCAAATCGCCTGGGGGGCACGTCTGCGGATGGCATCTCCCCACTTGGGGAGCGTCCCCGTGCCTTTCCGACCCATGCCCTCTCGGAGACAGGCTACAGGTCGGGAAATCCAACCCAAGAGAGATGGGCAATTAACATCCACATGCAGGTGAAGACCTAGCCTTCGGTTTAAGAAGTGCCTCCCTAAACTCTTCCCGAAATTTTCCAAGGGAGCTGCGGCTTGCCGGGTGCCTTGGGGCTGGGAAGCTGGGGAGTTGGGAAATGCCGAGTTTCGAGGAGTCTTCTCATCTTTCGTATTCCATGAGCCTAACTGGCTTTCACAGGAGCCCCGGCACTTTTATAAGCCTGTTTTCGGACCATATTTCACTCTAATGCAAACTCATTTAAATCATCGCCTTGTTTTTCGCAGATTGCTTCTTGTAAATGGGGCCATAAATCCAGGATGTCAAGCCGGATGGAGTGGAGCGCGGACAGGGGAGAGATGGAAGGGAAATGAACCAAGCAGGGAAGATACCTCCTCGGGTCGGGTGGAGGGGGGATTCGGTAGGATCTCCAGGGTGGAAATGTGCTAAGGCTGACCTGACCCCGCACCCCTAGAGGCCAAGCCAGCATTAGGATTAAGAGCGCGGGGAGCTAAGGCGCGCTCTGCCCCGGAGGGAGCGACCCCCTACCTGGAAAAGCCTCAGGATGTTGGCTACCATGATGGAGACCGAACTCCCGGAAGCCCCAATCACTCCAACTACTTTCTCCGGCTTGACGAAAACCGGAGGCTCGCCGTTGGTGCAGCGCACGTCGGAGGTGTCCTTCTGGATAAGCGCCTGAACGAAAGTGAGCGACTGTTCGAGCGCGTAAGTGTCCCTGGAACAAGTATCTAGGATCCGCGCGCCCAGCGTCACGTTGGGCAGCAGGTTGGGATCGCTGTTGATCTGGTCCAGGGCGTAGAGCATCGCTTCCAGCCTGTGGATCCCGTTCTCCCTCTTGATGTCGCCGCAGGGCACTCCGCTGGGACCCTTGGCGTGCACGGGGAACAGCCCCCCGAGGGTGACGTCCCCCTCGATCCGGATAGAGTGCGGGGCGTACATCTCCTGGCCGCGCGCCGCCGCCGCCAGCGCACACAGGAGCACCTCCAGCACGCAGCAGGGGAACTTCATCAAAGTCAGGACGCGGAGCAGCTTCCCCAGCTGGACCATGCTGCTCCGGCTGCTGCGGTGGTGGCGGAGGCGCTGGAGGGGACGGTGGCGGGCTCGCCGGGGTCCGGGCCCCTTGGGGTGAGCTCCTCCGGGGAAGTCCTGGGGCTCCTGCAGGCACGGAGCGTGGGGGAGCCCGGGGAGGGGCGGCCAGAGAGGGTGGGGGGTCCCGCGGCGCCTGCCAGCTTGGGGAGCCGTGCGCTCTCGGGTTCGCTAGCCGGCGTGCCACGCTCGCTCTCCCTGGCTTGCCGCTCGAGCTCTCCAACAGCCCAGCACTGGGGAGAGGGCACGGATTGCTATCGCTTTAAATGGTCGTTCGGCTCCCTCTCCTCCTCCTCCCACTCCCTCCCTCCCTCGCTAGCTCTTGTCTCTCCCCACCCTTCCCAGCGCCCGCCCTCCCCACCGGTTTGCATCATCACGCAGGGAGGGGCTGCGTGCTGAGGTAAAGGGGGGGGGGGGGCGTGGGTGGGCTGCTTGGGGGGAGTGCCTCTGACTGGGAATTTCGCGGTCCCCAGGGATCTAGGGATTGCAGGACGCAGGCGAAGGCTGAGCTCTTGCTCCTCACCGTAGCAGCCTCTTGCTCTCCCGCCTGCATCCACACACACAGTCTAGGCAAGGGTGCCATCAGCCCCGGGATGGGGCGGGGATGTCTGGTGCCGACTACTCCCGACCCTGAGGTCCGGAGCCCCGACTGTCACCTCGGGAGAATGCGAGGGAGTAGCAAGGTGAAGGAGCCAGTGATGAACGGGAGCAGGGAGACCTCAGTCTCCACTGCTGATCCATCTGAGCCAGTTTTTCCTAAGAAAAACACACATACACACAGGAGCCTGATTTATGACTTACAATATCTTTACCCAGAGACTTCTCCTGGGCCAGGCGCTGGGCTAGCCTGTAGGGAAACACGCCCAAAAAGAAACGTTAGGCATGGAGGAGCTTCCTTGGTCTTCAGGGGTTACCGGGGCCAGAGCCGGATGAACTAACTGGGTTCTCCAGCAAGTCTGTGGCGGAAACCTCAGACTACACCCTTTTCTTCCTTTCCTCTCAAGAGATGGAACAACTGAGAACTCTGCAGAGCGCACTTTCTTCTCTGGTGCTGACAGGTGTAAGGCTCCCTCCTACCCGTTTTCAGAGAGGCTTCTGGGCTGGTGACAGGTTTTCGCAGGGAGGAAACAGCAGGAAAGAGGTGATAGTAGGAGGAAGAGGGGCAGGTAGAAGTCTCCGCATTGATCCAGGACGCCTTTCTCTCTTTTTGTGGCTGGATATTTGGGGGCAAAATCAGGATGCCAGAGCAGGTTTCAGTGCAATCAAGAAGGTGGTTTTCAAAGGTGTCCCCTGTTGCAGGCCCAGCCCAAATTTGGCCCATTAAAGCAACAAGTGGCCCTAATTTCTGTATTAGAAAGGGTAATGTCACTGTCCTTGGCACCACAGTGGACTCAGAGGGCGAACTCAACTCTTGCTGAGGCTTTCTCTTGGAGTGCAGCAAACTCTATTATACGGATTTGAGGGTGGAGAGAAATCTGAAACAAGACTGTAATTTTTGTTGTTGTTGTTAATGTACTAAACAAGTCTTTGTACAAAAAACAAACAAACAAACAAAACACACAAAACCCAAAAAGTCAGAAGACAGGCAATTGGTTGTCTCTGCTACCAACTTCCTCTGTGTGCTTGGCACCTCTGTTCCCCTGTCTGTGTTTTAGTTTCCCCATCTGTAAAATGATGAGATGGAATTGGATGCTCGCCAAGTTATCTATTAACTCTCAAATCCTCTGTAAAAATAGGCCACATCCCTTTGGCCATGGCGCTCTTTTTAGGCCAATATCCTCTGTTGCTTTGTATGTAGGAGACCAGTTTCTTGATATGCAAAGAGCATTACAAACACTTCTTAGTAGAGAGGAGTTTTTTTTTTTCCTTGCTCACCGTCTGTTCCTCTTCCTTCTAGGGACAGCCTAGTCCATCAATTTCTTTTTGGATGTATCCCTGCTCCATGTTTCAATACTATGGCTTAGGGAGAACAGATCACACTTTCTATAATTCAGGCCCGGATAGTCAGAGCATGGGATCCTTCTGCCTATAGTGATAAGTTCAAAGATGGAACTTAGCAGAGGCATCCAGGGCTAACCCTAGACTTTCACAGCGGTAACTAGGGTAGTAACACAGAGTCAACGCTATTCAATAGACAATCTGTGCGTGAATTGGAAACAAAAAAGAGGGTCCCCTTCCTCAAAATGCTTTATGTATATCTTTTGGAAAACATTATACTGTTCTGATTTTGTAAGAACAGAACATTTTGCTGCCATCTTCAAGAAAACAGTGCTGTAATTAATATACTAATCTACCTTGTATACAGTGTGATTATCAATCTCTCTTAGATGTGATGCCCTGCTACGTAAGTGCACACCTTGAATAACCTTATACTGTGGTGGACCCCGATCCTTCCTGCCAATCCTGGAACTATGAGGATATAAGCCTATAGCTGCACCAGGAGCTTCCACATGAACAGGGAACTATTTAAATCTCAGAACAAGAGATACAAGAGAGGGGAAAAGGAAAAGAGACAGAAGGGTGGGGGAAGAGCTAGATAAGGGCCTGATTAAAACATTTGAACTCCTGGATCCAGTCATGCCTGAAAGATTGCCTCTGGAGTTTTTCAATTACATAGTATTTTCTATCTGTTGTTTGAAGGCAAAAGGATCCTCTTCTAATTCACCTGTTCTAATACACTGGTGCAAAAAGGGTGGGGCAGCTGAAATAGATATCTTGTTAAAGATGCATCAGTTCATTTGGAAAGGGAAAAAGAGACAAAGCAATAGGAAGGCATCCTTCACATAAGTACTATGATCCTAGCATTTAAGCATCAGGATCTTGGGCTCTATTGGACAGAGGCTATATCCTTATTTAGTTTTTAATTTAAGGCTATTTATTAGCAACTTGATGACAAAAAGACTATTTGGAGAGTTGGGTAACAAGTAATGTCACTTGATTTTTGCCTGCCCATGTCTCACTCCATTTTCTACTCTCCCATTTCCATTTCACAACTTGTGATTGCTCAATAAATATTTCTTGGCTCACTATTGATTGTTGCGTTATTCTGTGTTCTCTCTTTGCTCTGCTCATTCTCCCCAAACATCTGGCAGCAATCATTATCTTCTTTTTACTGCAGTCATCTGTGTGTGTGTCTTAATTCCCATGCCAAGTTGTAAGATCCTTGAGGGTAAGGGCTGGGTATTATTTATCTTTTTCTGCTGGACAATGTTTAGAATGGTGTTTTGTACCCAAGAAGCACTCATGTGTTGAATGAATCAGAAGTGGTTTTGCCATTCCCCACTGCGTTTATTTGACAGTGACTGAAACATAAAGTGGGCAGAGCAGAAACAATGGCAGATAAATTGCTGTCCTCTTAGTAATAGTATGCGGTTTCTAGAACTTAAAGGATAATTAGTAGATTTTGAAATAATTTTGTTTTACAAAAATTGCATCAGATTGAAATACTCGAACCTCAAAGGTCTTGATCAACTCTAAAGGAAGGCTTTAATTGGTTCTTCCTGAGTCAAGTGTTCATTCCTGGATCAATAACTGGGGCTACTGCCATAGTCTGGTTGAGGAAAGTCAGAAGCTAGGCATTAACACCACCTAAACCGAATGAAATGCATGATCTGTTATTAGAGAAACAGGAAAGTGATGCTGAGCTTGCAAAATCTACAGACACCCAGTACAAATAGTACTTAATTTATCTTTAAATCTTTAGCCACAGTGCATAGGATCTGCAACTTAATAGATGACAGAGTATTTGCTTTTTTGAGATTATTTGAATGGAAAATCTTTGTGTTGAGAATGGTTAATCTAAAACTAGGCCAGTTATTGTTCTAGTGTCATATTTAATTAAAGAAGAATCTAGTTTTAGGCACAAAGATCATACATTATAAAATGTGTTCACAGGCTTGGTTCTGTGTAGTCATTAATCTTTTCTCACCCAGAGATTAATAAAAAATGCGTAACTTAAGTTAAGGGCTCAGTCCTAATTTACATTCTTAGCATTGTGTTTTGTTAATCATCTCAATTTTATTTATTTTCTTTGTTGTTTTCCTCCGCCCATCATCTTCTGCAGAAAATAATGTCTCCTCTTCCAACTCCCTCTCTGTTTAAATCCAATTTGTAACTTACAAAGTTGTCCAGCTACCTGCTGCTACTCCTGCTACTGCTGCTAACATACTCTGGCTGTTCTTCCATCCTTCATGGAGGTCCTCCTCCATAGCTTTTCTTTTTTACGCAATTTTACATTTGTATTGCACTACTGAGTGGAGGAGGTCAACTTTTTCTTGGAGAGAGAGGGAAAGTAAAAAGATATTTTATTCTATCTGTTATACTTTCCTGTCATATTTATTTGTAGCAGACATCTTGTGTCACTTATTCAGCATCTATTTCCTGATCTCATCGTTAAGAAACTCTGATTTTGTACACATCCTAAGCTGGTAAGGGATGGAATGTTCCTGCTGTTCCTTCGGTAACATCATAAGCCTTTCCTTTGGTAAAGAACCCCTCTCAATCTCCATGAGTTGAGACAGAGCTGTCAATCTTGATGTCTCACACATCCAAACTCAGGTGTGGGCATGCATCAGGGTTGGCAGAACTGAGCTCTCCCTTCCCCTGCTGAGGCTAAAGAGTTCAACGGTAGGTAAAGGGCCTTAGGTTTGATATATTGATACCTAAAAAAGACAAATCTATTCTTCTTGACTTCTTATCTATAAAGATAGAAACAGGGGCTTCTGGTAGCTGTCTTTCCACCACATGAATAAAGCCTGTCTGAGAATAAAAGCAACCCACACAGGGAAGCAGAACAAAGACATAGAGAGAAAATTAGAGCCCTGGTGAGGTCATCTGAGACCCTGGATCCAGCAAGGCCTGAAGCATTTGTTTCTGAACATTCCATTTTGTCTCCCAACATATTTCATCCTTTGCTTAAGCAAGTAATTCATTTGAGTAGGGGCTCTCAAAATTGAGAATGCTAATTTAGATTGTTCCTGCTTAAAGATAAGCAGATAATTAAAAGCAAAATAGCTAAAGATTCTTAGATTCCCGTGAGAATGTACTATAGAAAGTTTAGAACTCTACGGCATAGAATGCAGTAGTCTTAGAGTTAGCTCTTGACAGGAATCCACACCTTGAGCGCGTGATATCAAACTCCAAATGACAGTGACTTCAAATGACCAGTTGTGTGGGAATTAAAATTAAAACTTAAGAAGGCTTAAGTATGAATGATAGATTTTTAAATTGTTTTTAAAAACTTATATGTTCAGGGGTTGGCCCCATGGCCAAGTGGTTAAGTTCGCACGCTCCGCTGCAGGCGGCCCAGTGTTTCGTTGGTTCAAATCCTAGGTGTGGACATGGCATGGATCATCAAACCACACTGAGACAGTGTCCCACATGCCACAACTAGAATGACCCACAGTAAAGAATATACAACTATGTACTGGGGGGCTTTGGGGAGAAAAAGGAAAAAAATAAAATCTTTAAAAAAAAATTTATATGTTCATCTAATGATAAGAAATGTAGCAATAGTATAGGTTTTTGTATATGTGTGTTAGATATATAGAGTGTGTATCTATTTAAAGCTAGTAGTAATTCCAAAGCAGTAGAGTTTGCTTTATTATTTGGAAGAATCATATCCTTGTATTCTACAGACCTGCTTATCTCTGGGCAATAGAGGCATTTGAACCTGCCAGTTGAGCCTCATGGATTTCTTGAATCAACCATGACAAATGTGTGAGGTTTATTCTGTTTTATTGAGTGCCTACTGTCTATTAGGCACTAGAATGGGCTGTTTATATGCAGTGACTCATTTATTCTCTGTGTCAACCCTATAAAAGAGTTCCTATTATTGTTATTACCCTAATTTTACACAAGAAATAATCATAATAGCTACGCTTATCTGACACTATATCCCAGGTACTGCTCTAATGGTTTACACATGTTGATTTATTTAATCCTCATCATAAACTGAGGATCCATTTAATCCACAACACATATAAGGTACGTGTTATTATTATCACCCCTATTTTTCACATGAAGAAATTGAGGCACAGAGTTTTTAGAAGACTTGCCAAGGACATAAAGCTAGGCAGCAACAGAGCTCAGATGTGAAGCCAGGAAATCTATCTCCAAGGTTTATGTTTCAACCACTCTGCCATCTAGCTGATACAGAAGCAGAGCTCATACCCATGTCTAAGTTCAGTAACCATGCTTTTAACTACTACACTCTATTGCCTGTCCATTTATTAGACACTGATCACTGTCATCAGAGTGTTTCCAGAATTATTCCTCCTGGATGAAGCATGTTCAGGGCAGGTCCAGTGAATCACAGGGACTCATTTGTCTAAGACCTGCTTTCTGTCCCTTCCCACACTCGTGTGTACACTCCATACAAG
This sequence comes from Equus caballus, assembly GCF_041296265.1. Taxonomy (NCBI): domain Eukaryota; kingdom Metazoa; phylum Chordata; class Mammalia; order Perissodactyla; family Equidae; genus Equus; species Equus caballus. The sequence goes on from NC_091699.1 coordinate 20,949,127, forward strand.
AGGTAGGATGTGTCTGTTCTCAATCAGCCATCTGGGGCTACATGTGGCTATGGACAAATCTACTATACCTAACAGCCCTGGACAAGCTGTCTTGTCTTTGTCAGGACTCTTTCTCTGTGTCCTGTCATGTTATAGTTTACTGAGCTGCTACTCGCAACCAGATGGATCCCTACCCTTAAACCCTAAAACTTCCAAGTATACCAGCTGCTCAAATCTAGTTCAAGTTCAACACCTCATTTGGAGTGAGCCAAGGGTATATTTTCCTTCCTGGTTCCCAAGTATCCCTTTCGCTATGGTACAGTCACATGCTGCATAATGACATGTTGGTCAATGACAGATCACATATACGACAGTGGTCCCATAAGATAAGTACCATATAGCCTAGGTGTGTAGTAGGCTATACCATCTAGGTTTGTGTAACTATGCTCTATGATGTTCACACAACGATGAAATCACCTAACAACACATTTCTCAGACCACATCCCCATCGTTAAAGAGCGCATGACTTAGTATATCCTTTAGCCCAACTACTCAGGTATGATTTGATTATTTTATAATTCCTCTATTTTCACAGTACCTGAACATGGCCATTCAAATGATCTTTTGTGTCTTTCAACACAGTCAACAGAGATATTATAGATTTATTTTTAAAGAGTTCAAAATATTGGATGGTTCTCCTTTGGGAATGTCTAAGTATGTCTTCTGAGACTATCTACCATGTTGTTTGACATCCACACTTCATTTAATATTCAAACAATATTCCTTAGGGTAATTGCTCATGTTCTTTTCAGGCCTTGATTCTTCGTGATGTGGGTCCATTTCTCATGGTCATATCTGCTTTGAAATTATGTAACACAAGTTGATGCTAGTATCTTAGCCATACAAGTTGTTTATCCTATAAAGATTTTGATTCTTCAGTCCCTCAGAAACTCTCCGCCACCAATAAAAAAGCAACAGCATAAGAACTTGGATCAAGTTTCTTTTCTGTAGGAAGAAGTTAGGAGGTAGGCTCTTGTAGACATTCATTCAGCCAATCTACCTTGATTGAGGACTTCTGCTTCTAGCCATGATAGAATAATTGGCCCCAGGCTTTCCCTCTCACTGCCAACCATTAGAAAATTAGACAGAATATATTAAACAACTCTTTTAAGACATTGGGCAACTATCAGCTCTGGACTGTGATCCCCAATGAAAGAGAACAAATGAGGAGAGCCCAATGAATGTCCTGACTTTCTCCCACTGGTGCCACTTTTCAGACCCAAGCTGAGTGTGGCAAATTGGCTAATTTGAGGAGACAGAGATGAGAATTTAGGGAGGCTAAGGAGGCTGTAATTTTCAAAGAAGAGTACAAGAAAGAAGGAAGCTACACAAAGAAAGAGGACCAGAAATCATTAAGGTGGTCCCTTGAGTTTTGGCTCAATACCAAACTGTGAAAACATAGGATGAGGAGCTGGGACTGCAGGAAAATAACAGCTATTGGGGAACTGTAACAGAGCTCACAGGGTGGGGAGACTTTGGAGTTCTGACTTTCCAGAGGGGAGAGATCTTGTTGAAACATCAGAGGATTTAGCAGAAACCCAGAAAGGTTACACTTTAATAGCAGGGGTAAACATTCACCCTAAAAAGTCTTAAAAACAAACCTTGAAAGGATCAAGCTGACCTTCAAGTAACTTAATGTCTGCCATCACAAAATTCCACACTTTTTAGAGGAAGATAGTGAAATGCAGACACTTAATCATGTCACATTTATGCTGTACAGAATCCAATAAAAATTATAAGACATGTGAAAAGGCAGGAGAAAAACTAGTCAACAAAAACAGATACAGAAATGACAGATTTTGGAATCAGCAGACAAACACAAAAAAACAGTGTGATAGAATTCTAAAATAACCCCATGATCATATTACATTACGTGGTGAAAGGGATTTTGCAGATGTAATTAGGGTTATTAATCAGTTGGCTTTGAGAGAGGTTGTTCTGGTGAGCATAACCTAATCACGTAAGTCCTTGAAATGCAGTGACTTTTCTTTGCAAAAAAAGAGTAAGTCAGAGAGTTTCGAAGTGTGAGGGAGATTCTACGTGAAGGACATTCTCTGTTGCTGAGGGAGGAAGACATATGGAATGGTCTACGAGTGGCCCCTAGCAGCTGGCTTGCCCCTGGATGACAGGCAGAAAGAGAACAGGGACATCGGCCATACAGTTGCAAGGAACTGAATTTTACTAATAACCTGAATAAATCTGGAGGTGGATTCTTGCCCAGAGACTCCAGATAACAGCCCAGCCTAGCTGATACTTTGACTTCAGCATTGTGAGAGCCTCAGGAGAGAATCCAGCCAAGCCCGCCCACACTTCTGAGTATTTACAGAACTGTGAGATAAAAATGTTGTTTTAAGCCACTAAATCTGTGGTAGTTCGTGACACAGCAATGGAAAATGAATATAAACAGCTAGCGTAAATATGTTCAAGAATTTGAGTGAAACACGAACACAATGAAGAGAGAAGTGGCAAATATAAAAAGAACCAAATGGAGTGTCTAGAGCTGAAAAATACATTATCTGAAATTCGTGGCATGTGTGTAACAGCAGTTGTACACTGCAAAAGAAAAGTTCAATGAACTTGAAGAAATATGAAACATTGATCGAGACAGACCATCTATTGTTCCATAAACAAGTCTCAATACTATTCAAAAGTATTGAACTCATTCTGTTAACAATGGCATTAAAGATCAATAACAAAATTCTATGTGGAAAATCCCCTAATATTTGAAAATTAAGCAACACACTTCCAAATAACTCACAATTCAAATAAAACAATCACAATGAGATTGTGGTTTTGCCTCATGCCCTTCAGAATGGCTATTGTTAAAAGGACAAGAAGTAACAAGCATTGGTGAGGATGTAGAGAAAAGAGAACCCTCAAACACTGCTGATGGGAATGTAAATTGGTGCAGCCACTATGGAAAACAGTATGGAGATTCCTCAAAAAGTTAAAAATAGAACTACCATAGGATCCAGCTATTCCATTTCTGGGTATTTATCCAAGGAACATGAAAACACTAATCTAAAAAGATATATGCACCTCTGTGTTCATTGAAGCATTATTCACTATAGGCAAGACTTGGAAACAACCTAAATACCCACCAACAGATGAATGGATAAAGATGTGGTGTATATATATATCATGGAATACTACTCAGCCATAAAAAAGAGGACATCTTGCCATTTGCAACAACGTGGATGGACCTTGAGGGTATTATGCTAAGCAAAATAAATCAGATGGAGCAAGACAAATACTTTATGATTTCTCTCATATGTGGAAGATAAACAAACAAATAGATACAGAGAATAGAGTGGTGGTTACCAGAGGGGAAGGAGGATGGGGGTAGGGTGAAAAGGGTAAAGGGGCACATATGTAGGGTGACAGATGGCAACTAGAATTTGGGTAGTGAACACAATGTAGTCTGCACAGAAGTTGAAATATAAAGATGTACATCTGAAATTTATATAATGTTATAAACTATTGTTACTGCAATAAAAAAATAAAAATCCAGATAAATTAGAAAATATTTTTGAATGACTGATAAGAAAAACAGCCTGTCAAAATTTGTGGCGTCTAGCTAAAGCAGATCTTAGGGAGATATTTATAGCTTCAATTCTTATATTAGAAAAAAAATTTAATTCAATCATCTAAACTTTGCATTGGAAACTGGAAAAATAAAATAAATTAAATGCACAGTAAGCAGAAAGAAAGAATAAAGCACATAAATCAATGAAATAGAACAGAGCAAAAAGAGAGAAAAATCAATAATACCAAAAGCTGTTCTTTGTCAAGATCAGTAAAAGTGAAACTGTCTAGCTGGACAGATTAAGGAAAAAGAAACGAGAGAGAAATGATGAATACAAAAAAAAAAAAAACATCACTCTAGATCCTAGACTCATGAAAAGGATAGTAAGGAAATGTCATGAAAAACATTACATCAAAAAAATTGACAACTAAATAAAAATAAATTCATTGAAAGACACAACTTATCAAGACTGACTCAAAAAGAAAGAGAAAATCTGAAAAGGTTTATGTCTGTTAAATATCCTTTGTGATTAAAAACCTTCCCATGATTTCCTGGGGCTGGTGGTGGAAGTGGGGATTACCTGGAAATGGGCATGAGAAATCTCATTAGGGGAATGACAATGTTCTAAAACTGATTTATGTTAATGGTAGCACAACTTGGTAAAGTTACTAAAAATGATTAAATTGTACACTTGAAAGTGGTGGAATTTATAAGTAAAATATATCTGAATTAAGCTGTTGTAATAAGATAAATAAAATAATATATTAAAAATCCTTCCTACAAAGAAAATTCTGTGTCCAGATGGCTTCTCTGGTGAATTTGATCAATAATTTAAGGAAAAATATCAATCTTAACAGATTCTTTCAAAAAATAGAAGAGAAGGGAGCAGAAGTGGAAAAAATTGCACAAAACATATTTGATAAAAAATTGTATATAAGATTATATAATATACACACGCAGAGAATAAAGAATATATATGTTTAGCAAAGAAGATATACAGAAGGCAGTAAGCACATGAAAAGATGCTCAACACCACTAGTTATCAGAGAGAAGCAAATTAAAACCACAGTGAGATCCCGCTACCTATTAGAATGGTTAAAATAAAAAAGACTGACCATTTCGAGTGTTAGCAAGGATGCAAAGGAACTAGAACTTTCATACACTGCTAGCAGAACGTGAAATGTTGTAACCACTTGACAAAGCTCTTTCTCAGTTTCTTATGAAATTAAACATAAGCTTGCCATACAACATTTCCACTTCTACCCAAGAAAATAAAAATGTATGTCCACAGAGATTTCTGTATAAATGTTTATAGTGGTGTTATGCAAAATAACTGTAAAATGAAAACAACCCAAATGCTCATCAAAAGGACAAATACATGGTGGTATATCCATACAATGCAAGACTACTCAGCTATAAAAAAGAACAAACTACTGATAAATGTAACACTGATAAATCTCATAAATGTTATACTAAGTATACTAAGTAAAAGAAAGACAAAAAAGAATGTGTGCCATGTGACACCTTTTATATGAACTTCTGGAAAAGCCAAAACTAATGTATAGTGACAGCGGATCAGCCTGGGTCTGGGATGTAAGGGAACTTTTTGGGGCGATGGAAATGTTCTACATCTTGATTGTGGTGGTTTTTATTATGTAAAGTTTTATGCCTAGTTTATATATTTATAAATTCATCAATCTATATATTTAATATGTGTGCATTTTTGTTAATCTAAATTATTCCTTGATAAAGTTGATATAAAAGATTAAAAAAATCCCATGATCTGGGCAAATTATTCAACACTTCTCTTATCCATTTTTATAATCTATAAGCTCAAGACTCTCTGAGTCTTGACATTTCTTTCAGCTCTAATTACATGCCATGATTTTTATAATTTTGATAAAATATAAACTTGCATAATGTCTCTTCATGAACTTTTACATTTATATTTGTGTTGCTTATTGTAAAACACTATTTTCCCATAAATCTAACTATGGTTAATGTTATAACTAACACTTTCAAAAAGATATTGATAAAAGCACTTTAGAAATGTCTCTTTCCAACGTTGATGAAGTCTTACTTAAGATGTTAAGATCACTCCTGTCTCACTCCTACTTCAGGTCCACTATTTTCTTAGAAATCTTTGAATATAAAGTACCATTTGATTCTCTTCCTTTACCTCGTTGCTCTTTAGAAGATGGTTTTATCCAAATGATTTTATCCAAAATAGTCTTCTCTATGCCAGATTTGTCAAAGTCATGTCAGGCTTCTTCACATCTTGTTACAGACTCAGTAGTACAAAGGAAGCTGCTGGTTCCTTGTGATTTTTTTGGTAAATCTTCCTTTCTTAGGAAATTTGTTTACCCTCATGTTTCTGCTTATGGGACAAAGTTCATTGTCGTGTTTCTACTTATGGGAGAAAGTTTCAAGTCCATGGGAGAGTAAGGCTGCATTTCCTAGTTACTCCATTCAGGAAAGATGTATGGGGAGAGGTATAGTGAACAACCTGGCTATTTATTTCCAGAGCAATTTAAAAATTATGTGATATATCTGTTAGAACTGAGGCACTTTCAACCCAATGATAACTGAAAGGATTCTTTAGGGATTCTATGAAATCAAAAGATTGAATTCAGAGAAGTTAAAAAACAATGGAAATGTTCTACATTTTGATTGGGATAGTGATTAGATGGGTTAATATATCTATCAAAAGTAATGGGCTCATACACTTAAAAAGTGTGCATTTTCTCTACATTAACATACCTTGAAGAGGTTAATAACCGTTTTGAAAGAGTAACTTTACAGTGGAGGAACATGTCAAACACTACCGCAACCAGGTGATCAAGTTTAACATCAGTAGTGATAAACCATGTTGACAGTGTATACCCTTGATATGATGTGATAAATTTGGCACGTTACCTCTGTGGTCTTCCTCCCAAAAAAACCATAACCCCATTCTAATTGTGAGAAAAACATCAGAGAAATCCCAATTGAGAGACATTCTACAAAACATCTGACCGGTATGTCTCAAAGCTGTCACAATGTCATCAAAAACAAGGAAAACCTGAGAAACTGTCAGAGCCAAGAGAAGACTAAGGAGACATGATGATTAAACAGAATGTGGCATCCTGGGTGGGGTCCTGGGACACAAAAATGACATTAGGCAAAAACTAAAGAAATATGAATAAAGTATGGACTTTAGTTAATAAGGTATCAATATTGGTCATTACCTGTGACAAATTAATTTATGATGCTAATAATAAGAGAAACTGGGTGTGCAGTATATCAGAACTCTCTGTAATATATTTGCAACTTCTCTTTAAATATGAAAGTCTTCTCCTAAAATAAAAAGTTTATTAAAATCATTTTGAATGAAAGACATGTATACAAAATATATGGGAGTTCATACACATCCACAAGGGAGGCAGTGTTATGGTGATTATATAATTTATTGTCTAAATCTGGACATATTTTAAAGTAGACAGGTATGCTACTAATGATTATATCAGGACAAGGGGCATAAAATGAGATGTATGGTCATCCTAAGTACAAAGTCATATTAAATATTCAAGTTCTTGTTGCACTCTTCCTGTGTTTCAGTCCAATCTCTGCCACTTGCTAGTTGGGTAAATTATTTAACCTCACTGAGCATTGTTTGCAATTTCAGAGAGTAATATTTACCTCATAAAATTTGAGAAAATTAAACGAGAAGATCAAATTCAAGAGCTTGCTTAGTAAATGCCTGGTACATAATCAATACTCAATAAGTGGTAGATAGTATTTGTGCATATATAAACATTAGTGAATTCTGCCTCAACACGCCTATGTCATTACACCGAATCCTCTACACTAATGCATCGTCTTGTTTTTCATCCTAACCCGGTGGTGGTCATACAACCCCCTGTCAGTCTCATGGCCCCAGAACCCAGCTGCAGAAGTGGAACATGGACAAGGCTGAAGCACATCCTCTTAGATACAGAGATTGGTCCAGAAATGGACCGAAGACTAAAGCAGAGTCAATCAGTGTCATTTGGGAAAGAGGTAACTTTTACCTTTGTACTCATGACCTCTAAAAACGTTAACCCAGAGCTCTCAAGAGACTTCTTTGCCACAATGTGGGAAGACATTCTCTGAGAATAAGCAAACTAACAAGCAAACAAAACTAAGAGGTAAAGAAGGAGATAGAGTTCTGGTAGCATGGTTTGGACTCCTGGGTCCAGCTGTTCCTGAATGTGTCCCCCATGCAGGTTTTTTTTCCCTACTTAAGCTAGTTGAATTGTTTTTTTCTGTCAGTTACAGTTGAAGAAGCCACAAGTAATATAATGAATTTCTCATTTCATTTTGTGCTTGCCTACACTGCAATAGCTATTATACTGTGCTTGATTTCTTGAACTGCTTCTTTCTTCCCTAGACTGAAATTTCTGATAAAGACTGAAGTCCAGAGATTTGGTCTTTATCTAGTTAGAACCCCTTCCTCTAGGATGATGATTTGTAAATGTTGGTTGAATAAATGTATTATACAGTTCTTAAACAGCTGAGTGGAATTATTGGTCTTCCATTATTGTAAGTTGCAAACAGTAAGTGAATAGAAGGACAAAGACTCTGGTTTGATTCTGGACATTTTCCTCCTCCATTATCGTCTCTATTTCAATCTGTTATGAGGTCATTTTTCTCTGATGCCTTGTTTGTCCTTGAGGAACAGGCTTGCAAGATAATTCACACACTCACTCATAATTTGTTCATTATTGCTGCATTAAAGTTCAAGGGGCTTTTTGTTGTTACACTGCTGGTCTTTCATATCTTTAGCTGTCACTTTGCTATCTCTTTGCATTTACAATTCCTAGCCCGTGTTTTCTCAATGGAAACATTCACTGTACTCAGCAGACCTCTTTCAATTGTAAGTGATGGAAACCTAACGCAAACTAGATGAAGCAAAATATAATAATTTTGTTGACTTATGTTGCTGGATGTCCAAGGGGAAAGAAGAGCTTCAGATATAGCTGGAACTAGGTGCTTAAAGAAGTCTTGGGGCTTTTTGTCTTTTAGAGTGCATTTGTCCTTTATCTCTTTGCTTGTTGGCTTTCTTCTCTCCTGTTGTTACCAGGCTCTTTGCATTGGCAGTCAAGACATTGGTCCTGAAAGTGGCAAGTTTAAGGAACCCCATCACCATCACCATGCTTAACTCTAGAGTTTGACCTCTTGCCCAGACATTAAAGACAAAAATTTAACTCTTTACTGTCCATTACTTGTGGAGCCACATAAAGGAGTTAGCAAGAACTGAGTTCTATTAGATTATAATATTAAATATTTTTGTTGACTCACCACACCCACCAAGCATATAGTCAACTCACATGTGGCCCACTTTACATTAAGCCTTGACTCCCACTCCTGCCTCACTTCCTACGGTACCAATTATTTTCCCTAGAATTTCTAAAATATCTCATTGTACTGCTTAAAATTTTGGAACAAATGTCCACACACAATAACTAACATATGGTAAGATATCTTCAGTTAGATGTCTCAATTTTGGTATGGATTCTACATTATCTAGATCAGTGGTTCTCAACCAGGGGTGATATTGCACCGCAGTGTATACTTGGGATTATCTGGAGACATTTTTGATTGTCCTGACTCAGAGCTCTCTCTTGATATCTAGTGGGTTGAGACCAGGGATGCTGCTAAACATACTACAACGGCCAGGAAAGCAAACAACAAAGAATTTCAGCCCAAAATGTCAATAGTGCTAAGGTTGAGAAACTTTGATCAATTAATAACCCCATGGATTGTGGAAAAAATTTTATTTTATTATTTATATTCTTTATCACTTCCAATATCCATAATATACTCATACATTTGGGGAAAGAATTATGTGAAGGCAAAAGTCAGTAGGCAAGGATAATTATTGATGATTTCAAGCCTCTTTATGACATGTTTCTTTCATTCTTTCTATTTTTTTTTCAAGCCATTATGTCCTATTATAGTATTCCAATTGGGTTCTTAGATCTTTAATAGGATAGAAAAGTGAAATAAAAATCACAATGCACTAAAACTCAAAAAACCATGGTCCTAGTTCCAATTACAACTTTTACTAAAGTTAGGCCTTGGAAAAATCATTTAATCCCTTAGAAACTAAATTTCCACCTTTTCAATATGAAATATTTAGATTAAATCAGTTTTAAAATAAATTTTTCATCTAATAAGGAAGACCACAATGTAAAAAGAAATCTGAAAAAATTATAGAGGGAAAGAAAATAGAAGAACGAGGAATCCTACTAATTTAGCTCACTACCTTCCTTCACAATGGTACTGGAATGGAGATTCTTCTAAATTCATTGTACTGACCACTGAATTCAATGAGCTCTATTTTCCTTTCTAGCTCTAATGTTTAAGGACTGTAGCAAAATTTATCTTTCCTATGCCCAATTTTCATAATACTTTGCTGTTCTCTATCAAGGATTAAATTCCAACCTAATAAAATAAATTTATCCTATTAGATACCATCATGTAGTAACATTTCTGACATAAACATAGAGAGCGATCTTTGGGAATTATTGTAATACTTATAATTTCAAGCATAACGTCAATTTAGTGCAGGTGACATTTTAGGTGAGGGTACCATTTTGCTTCTGTCAAATTATGTGAGAAGATGGCTTATTCAAGACTTGCCTAAAAAGGACAGCTCTAAAATGCCAAGCCACAGAGCAAACCATGTTCCAGAGACGGGGACAAGTGATGGAAGATCACTCCCTTCAGCGTTCAATTGATATAAGTAAAAATAGCCTCACGAACAGAAAAATCCTTCTGAATTAAAAAAAAAAAACCTACAAAACAAAATTTTCTTTGTTAAGCAGTAGATTTTTCTAACAAAGTTTACATTAAAATTTGCAAATAAGATTTTAGAATGCCAGAAAATGAGCAGAAATATAAGACTAGCAAAAGTACTTACTGAGAATTTATTCATCTCTTCTAATTTGTCCAATTTGTTAGTGTATAATTCTTTCATAGTAGTTTCTTATGTTCCTTTACATTTGTATGATATCAGTTGTAATGTCAACTCTTTCATTTACAATTTTATTTATTTGAATCTTCTCTCTTTTTTCCTGATAATTCTAGCTAAGTGTTTGTCTGTTTTATTTATCTTTTCAAAAAACTAGCTCTTAGTTTCATCTTTTGTCTTTTTAGTCTCTACTTCATTTTTTTCTGCTCTAATCTTTATTTCTTTCCTTCTACTAACTTTGGGCATAGTTTGTTCTTCTTTTTCTAATTCCTTGAGGTGTAAAGTTAAGTTGTTTATTTGATATCATTTTTCTTAGTGTAGGCGTTCATCACTGTAAACTTCCCTCTTAAAACTACTTTTGCTGCATTCTGTAAGTTTGGGTATGTCGTATTTTCATTTTCATTTGTTTTAAAATATTTTTTGATTTCTCTTTTGATTTCTTCTTTGAGTTATTGGTTGTTCGGTAGTATGTTGTTTAATTTCCACATATTTGTGAATTTTCCAATTTTCTCCTTGTAATTAATTTAATTTTATACCACTGTGGTCAGAAAAGATGCTTGATGTAATTTCAATCTTCTTAAATTTTTCCAAAGAAGACATACACATGACCAACAGGTACATGAAAACGTGCTCAACATCACTGATCATCAAGGAAATGCAAATGAACACAGCAAGATATAACCTCACACCTGTCAGAATGGCTATCATCAAAAAGACAAGAGATAACAAGTGTTGGCAAAGATGTAGAGAAAAGGGAACCCTTGTGCACTGTTGGTGGGAATGTAAATTGGTGCAGCCACTAACGAAAATTGTATGGAAGTTCCTTGAAAAATTAAAAACAGAACTACCATATGGTCCAGCGACCCTACTTCTGGGTATATTTCCAAAGGAAATGAAAACAGGATCTTGAAGAAATATCTGCACTCTCATGTTCATTCCAGTATTATTCACAATAGCCAAAATATGGAAAAAAACCTAAGTGTCCCCAGTAGGTGAATGGATAAAGAAGATGGGGGTGTATATGTATTATTTACCCGTGAGAAAGAAGAACAGCCTGCTATTTGTGACAACATGGATGGACCTTGAGAGCATTATGCTAAATGAAATAAGTCAGACACAGAAAGACAAATACTGTATGATCTCATTTGTATGTTGAATATAAAAAAATCAAACTTGTAGAAACAGAAAGTCAAATGGTGGTTACCAGTGCTTAGGGGGTAGGGGGAAGAGAGATGTAAGTCAAAAAGTACAAACTTCCAGTTCTAAGATGAATGAGTTCTGAGGATCTAACGTACAGCATAGGGATTATAGTTAATAATACTATATTATATCCTTGAAAGTTGCTAAGAGAGTGTATCTTTATGTTCTCACCACACACACAAAATAATGGAAATTATGTGACATGATTCAGGAGTCAGCTAATGCTGTGGTGGTAATCATTTCACAATATATACATGTATCAACATGTTATACACCTTAAATTTATGCAATGTTATATGTCAGTTATATCTCGATGAAGCTGGATAAAAACTACTTACTATGTTTCTTTTCTTCATGCTTTCTCTTCTTGTAATCAACCTTAGCAGTTATACTTGGTTTAAGATTTTCTGTTGCATCTTTTCTTGATGTCTTTGTGAAGAAAATGAAAGTGAATAGAAATTCTATTGCCTGGCTCTGTCAGTATTTGAGTGTGTGCTTGACTTCAGAATTGCTTTATTCACACTGAACTTTTAAATGTGTTGAAGTTTCAATACTTTGGCTTTCAAATTTGATCAAACTTATCCTGGAGTAGAAGGGGTTCAGGCCTCAACTCAAACAAGGTTTCTTTCAGTCTATCACATGGATGGACATTGAGGGCATTACGTTAAGTGAAATAAGTCAGAGAAAGACAAATACGGTATGATATCACTTATACGTGAAATCTAAATAAGCCAAATTCATAGAAACAGAGACTAGAATGGTGATAACCAGGGGCAGTGGAGTGGTGGCAATGGGAGATGTTGTTCAAAGAATACAAACTTGTAGTTTCAAGATGAATAAGTTCAGGGGATCTAATGTACAGCATGGTGATTATAGTTAATAAAACTGTTTAATATATTTTAAAATTGCTAAGAAAGTATATTAATGTTCTCACCACAAAAAAGAAATGATAGTTAAGTGATGGAGGCATTAGCTAATACTATAGTGGCAGCCACTTACAACCTATAAATGGATCAAATCACCACATTGGGCATCTTAAACTTATCAACGTTGTATGTCAATTATATCTCAATAAAGGTGGGGAAAATTTTTTTAAATTTCCTGCTCTTTCCTTTCCTTCTCCCTTTTTCTGTTAGTGTTAAATATCTTGGCTTTTTCTTTTTATTCCAATACAAAATCTCCCAAGTGACTAATGTATAATATTAGTCCCCAAAAGTGTTTTTTCTTTCTTAGAAAGTAGATGACCAAACATACTCTCTTGTGGATATTCTCGATTCTCATTTGCCAAATAAATTTTCTGAGAAGTCCTGTAGCAAAATTAACTTTTCAAATTGTTTCCCCAAGATATTTCAAAACTGACCTCTGCCCCAACCTTCTCCTTTATATTTTTCAAGTAATAGCTATTAAAATCCATGAAGCTAGCAGAACATATCCTGGAAAATGTTGGTCTTTGATTTATATCTTCCCTCCCTTCTCTTTTCTTCCTTTCAAAATCCTTTGCCATCTGCATTGTGGCCCTTAATGTGCTACTCCCTTAGTAGCAAAAGCACTTTTGCAAGAATCTCCAGTGATTCCGAATTTCTGATTTCAATGGAGCCTTTTAAGTATTCATCCTAATTGGGTTTTCTGCAATGTATGTGAATACACCCATCCCTCACTACAAGATTCTCTGTGTCTCCTGATTTCTAAGAATATTATCTTCTGATTCTCCTCCTATGTCTTTTTTTCCCCATTGTCTTTCTTTGTATCATCTTATAAATGTCTCCACCAGGACTCTGGCCTTAGTTCTATTCTTTCTTTTCTTTTATTTCTTTTTCTTGTGTGATCTCATTCACTACATGCCTTCAGTTATAACAATTGGATGCTAATGACTCTCAAATCAATCTCCAGCTCAGACTGCAATCCTGACCCTGAGAATCAAATTTCAATAGTTCCAAAATACCAGTTTACAAACTTTTGGTGGGTAGGAATTTTGTGTTTCACTTCTCATTTGTTTTAAAGCTCAGCACTTATTAGAATTCCTTCATCATTACACATACTTAATACGTGTTGTTAAATCAAATCTTTGAACCAAATAAACTACGTGACTCAGTAATACATCTAAAAGTTTCAAGTCAGTTAACTTGCCATTGGTCAAATCACTTAATTTCTTTGGGTGTCAGTTTCATGTGAAAACTGGAGAAGGTGGACTAGATAATTGCTGTGGCTCCTATTAGCGTTACCTTTCTCTTTCTAAAATTCTCTATAATCTCTCTTTAAAAATGGAAAACATCTTGTAAAAAAAACACAAAACAAGAGAAGTCATAACTAAGCAGTTATGTTATTTCAGTTCAAATGCATTCACTCAATAAACTTTTCTGAGTGCTAAACATGTGGCAGGCACCAGGCTAGCAATTTTATTAAGATGAATAAAAAATACTGGGTATAAGCAGAAAAATAATTCTAAAAAATGTTATTTGAATTTCCATTTAAAGTCTTCTATTCATTTATATATGTTTTTAAAATGTATATATTCCATGAGATCTTAATTGAAACCAGAAAGAGCTTGGAAAGTGACCTGAAAACCACATAAATTCATCATTAAAGGAACCAGTAGAAAGAAATGTTTTATGCTGCAATATTTTCATAATTTTGAAACTTATAATAAAATTGATCCTACTTGCAAAGACTTAGAAGGTAGTCTTCCTTAAAAATAATTTGTACTGTGTTAACAAGTAAGTAATTATTTATTTTGTGTTTGCTATACATTTTTTAAAAATTAAGGGAGCGCCAGCCTGGTGGTATAGTGGTTAAGCTCGCATGCTCAGGTTTGGCAGCCCAGGGTTGGCGGGTTCGGATCTGGACACGGATCTTCGCACTGCTTATCAAGCCATGCTGTGGCAGGCATCCTACACATAAAATACAGGAAGATGGGCACAGATGTTTGCTCAGGGCCAATCCTCCTCAGCAAAAAAAGAGGAGGATTGGCGGCAGATGTTAGCTTAGGGCTAATTGTCCTCAAAAAAGCCCCAAATAAATAAAATTAAATTAAAAAAAGATAAAGGGAAACCAGAGAGAAAATAATATTGGCCTAATATTGATCAGAAGTTCTGGAAGGTCAAATAATGACATCTACTCATTACCAGAGTTGAGAAGTTATGAACGGGGCATATGTTATATAGCAGTTCATGAGTCAAAAACCACCTGCAAAAGCACTGGACACCATCCTTCTCACGGTACTTCAGAGATACATATATGAATCATATCTCAGGAGATTGAGAAGGATTTCAATTTAACCCTCCTCACACTGGAGGAAGAACATTTTAAAAACCAGTAACTAACTAGCGATGAGGACACACACTTTTATCCAGCTTTTTTTATGTCTTCAAATCTTGATCTAAATTATGCAGTAATAAATTACATAAAGTATTGGAAGAACAACTGACATAAAAATAAATGAGATGGGAGCCTATTTCTAGCAGGTGAAGCCGTGTACTTCTAATTTTTGTGCTCGGTGGGATTTAACACATAAAATATGCATGAGTGTTTGTTATCCCCCGTTTAGACCCTCATTGCATGCAGTCAAGTCTTCATTCACCTTGGTATTCCCAATACACAGTTGAGTATGTGTCCATGAGCAGGTGCTCCAGAAGGCTGTTGAATTTGACTAAGCTGAAAGAAAAGAGGAAAGAAACACATAATATAAGCATGATTGATACTACTATACCAAGAAAAAGTGTGTAAATATGGTAGAAGCCCTTTTAACTAGTCTCCACTTAACTAACCTATTGGATTAATTAAGAATCCCAATTTCCTTTGCAAAACTTATAACTTATATTCATCACCCAAGGACTACTAAAGGCTACTAAATTATGGTCTCATATTTTCTCATTTCTGCTACCACCAAATAAGTTGCATGCTTACCAAGAAAAATTTGTGTTTTTTCCCAAATCTGCCTTTTTTTCCAGGTGTACTTTTTATTACTTCTTTCGTTATTTATACAACCTAATGGAATATGAGCATGGAAAGAGAGCAGTCCTTTTGAAAACTATGCCTAGTGGTTTCAAAATACTTAAGCAAGTTGCAAAAAAGTTTTTGAATTATGGATAGAAAAACAGAAATAAAAAAGATTGGGCAGGGGAATGTAAAATCTATGAGGATTCTTTCTACTCTTGGATTGTTTCGCAACTGTGATTGAATTCTCATCTCACTTAAAAAAGACAAACAACTTGGGTTTAAAAGACAATTCATTATGGATATAGTTTATACAAGATAAGGAACATAGCCCTTTCGTCAGCAAACTCATGCTGAAAATAAAACAAAAACAATAAACAACGACAACAAAATATTGCCCTACTTCAAAATAATGGAAAATGAATGACAATTAAAATAGTGCATCTATATTAAACATTTTCAAATGACTCCCCTCTTTAAATTATTTTTATCATTGATTGACCAATCAGACCAACCATGGTAAATAGAAGACCCCTGTTCTATCCAAACCGAGCACAATACGTGATACCATATGTCTATTTTTAAAACACTTCCCCAGTGCCTCTTCTTACTGGTAAGCCAAATTCTTTCTTTGTATCCATTCTATCATAAACGTTTGGCCATGGAGTTTATTATCTCAAGTAAAAATAGGTCAAGTTCTGCCCGGAATAACACAGTCACTGTTTGGCTTCAAGTCTCAATGTTGACTTACTTTTTTCCCATAGGGAAAATTATCTTTACGCCCTGACTATGTCAGCAACATCAGAATTTCAAAATTCCAATGGATCTTGTAACCAACAAGGTAGAAGCCAGCGTTAGACTAAAAAATATAAGAACTAGGTGTATTTTAGTTAGCAGCCTCGTAGTCACTTATAGATAACCTTTAAAAAATTCTCTCTTGAAGAGAGGTGCGCACAAAATTCTCTTGCTTTGGAGGCCTGATTTTTCAATCATGTAATGATGCCCCTTCACTTGCTAAACACACTGAAAGTTCCTCCCTCTAAAAAAGATTTGCTAGCAGTCATTTGTAGCCAAGGAGAGAGAGTGGCTTGCTATGTCTAAGAAGGCAGTAGCCGTAAAATAGTGTCAGGTCTGCACAGGATGGGAGAAGGATCTGGAAGTTCTGGTATGCCTCCAGTGGAAGAGCTGAGAACTGAAAGCTAAGCTTGCCATGAGGCTGGGACCACTGCGGTAAGGGAAGAGGTAGCCTTTGGATGGATGCCATTAAAAAAAAAAAGGAAAAAAAATATTTATTGAAGAAAAATGTTAATTTCTGACAGGAAAAATAATCATAAAAAATCACATAGGTAAAATATGCTACATATTTCTTGTTTATTGCAGTAATATTGGATTATAACATTATAT
This sequence comes from Equus caballus, assembly GCF_041296265.1. NCBI lineage: Eukaryota > Metazoa > Chordata > Mammalia > Perissodactyla > Equidae > Equus > Equus caballus. The sequence continues at coordinate 20,966,223 of NC_091699.1, forward strand.
AAATTTCAGGTGTGCATCATTATATTTTGATTCCTGTGTAGATTACATCATATTCACCACCCAAAGACTAATTACAACTCATCACTACACACATGTGCCTAATCACCCCTTTTGCCCTCCTCCCTCTCTCCCCTCATTCCCTTTGGTAACCACCAATCCAATCTCTGTCTCTGTAATTGTTATCTTCTACTTATGAGTGAGATCATACAGTATTTGACTTTCTCCTTCTGATTTATTTCACTTAGCATAATACCCTTAAGGTGAATCAATGTCATAAATGGCCGGGTTTCATCATTTCTTATGGCTAAGTAGTATTCCATTGTGTATATACACCACATCTTTATCCATTTGTCCTCTGATGGGCACCTAGGTTGATTCCAAGTCTTGGCTATTGTGAATAATGCTGTAATGAATATAGAGGTGCATGTTTCTTTACACATTCATGTGTTCATGTTCTTTGGATAAATACCCAGCAGTGGAATAGCTGGATGGCATGGTAGTTCTGGTTTCCATGCTGCTTTACATGGTGGTGGTACCAGTTTGCACACCTATCAGCAGCGTAGGAGAGTTCCTCTCCAACGTTTGTTATTTTTTGTCTTGGTAATTATAGCCTTTCTGTTGGGAGTGAGGTGGATATCTCATTGTACTTTTGATTTGCATTTCCCTGATAATAAATGATGTTGAACATCCTTTCATGAGCCTGTTCGCCATCTTTTATCTTCTTTGGAGAAATGTCTGTTCAGATCTTTTGCCCATTTTTTAATTGGGTTGTTAGTTTTTTCATTGTTGAAATGTATGTGTTCTTTATGTATTTTGGCTATTAACCCCTTATGAGTTGTATGATTTTCAAACATCGTCTCCCAATTATTAGGTTGTCTTTTTGTTTTGTTGATGGTTTCCTTTGCTGTGCAGAAGGTTTTAAGTTTTATGTAGTCCCATTTGTTTATTTTTTTCTGTTGTTTGTCTTGCCTGGTCAGATGTGGTACTTGAAAATATGCTGCTAAGACCAAAGTCGAAGAGCATACTGCCTATGTTTTCTTCTTGAAGTTTCATGGTTTCAGGCCTTATATTTAGGTCTTTAATCTCTTTTAAGCTAATTTTTGTGTATGGTGTAAGATAATGGTCTACTTTCATTCTTTTGCATGTGGCTGTACGCTTTCCCAACACCATTTATTGAAGAGAATTTCCTTTCTCCATTATACGTTTTTGGCTCCCTTGTGGAAAATTAGCTGTCCAAAGATGAGTGGGTTTATTTCTGGGCTCTCAATTCTGTTCCATTGTTCTGTGTATCTGTTTTTGTGCTAGTACCATGCTGTTTTGTTTACTATAACTTTGTAGTATATTTTGAAATCAGGGTGTGTAACCTCCAGCTTTGCTCTTTTTTCTCAGTATTCCTTTGGCTATTTGAGGTCTTTTGTTGTTCCATGTAAATTTTAGGATTGTTTTTCTATTTCTGTGAACAATGTTGTAGGAACTTTGATAGCAATTGTATTGAATCTGTAGATTGCTTTAGGAAGTATGGACATTTTAACTATGTTAATTCTTCCGATCCTAGAGCACAGAATATTTTTGTATTTCTTTGTGTCTTCTTCAGTTTCTTTCTATATAATGTTTTATAGTTTTCAGTGTACAGATCTTTCACTTGTTTGGTTAAGTTTATTCCTAGGTATTCTATTCTTTTTACTGCAATTGTAAATAGGATCGTATTCTTAACTTCTCTTTCTGTTTCTTCATTGTTAGTGTATAGAAATGCAAGGATTTTTGTATGTTGATTTTGTATCCTGCAACTTTAGTATTCATTTATTATTTATAAAGTTTTTTGGTGGATTCTTTAGAGTTTTCTACATATAAAATCATGTCATCTGCAAGTAGTGACAGTTTCATTTCTTCTTTTCCAATTTGGATCCCTTTTATTTCTTTTCCTTGACTGATTTCTCTGGCTAAGACTCTAATCCTATGTTAAATAAGAGTGGTGAAAGTGGGCCTCCTTGTCTTGTTCCTGTTAATAGAGGGATAGCTTTCAGTTTTTCTCCCTTGAGAATGATATGAGCTGTGGGTTGGTCAAATATGGCATTTATTATGTTGAGTTACTTTCCTTCTATACCCATTTTATTCAGAGCATTTATCATAAATAGATGCTCTATCTTGTCAAGTGATTTCTCTGCATCTATTGAGATGATCATGTGATTTTTATTCTTCATTTTGTTAATGTGGTGTATCATGTTGACTGATTTCCAGATGTTGAACCATCCCTGCATTCCTGGAATAAATCCCACTTGATCATGGTGTATGATTGTTGAGGATTTTTGCATGAAGTTTCATCAATGATATTGGCCTGTAATTTTCTTTTTTTGTGTTGTCTTTGTCTAATTTTTCTTATAAGGGTAATTTTGGCTTCATAGAATGAGTTAGGGAGCTTCCCTTCCTCTTCCACTTTTTGGAAGAGTTTAAGAAGGACAGGTATTGTCTTCTTTGAATGTTTGGTGGAATTCACCAGGGAAACTGTCTAGTCCTGGACTTTCATTTTTTGGGAGGTTTTTGATTACTGTTTCAATCTCTTTACTGGTGATTGATCTATTCAAATGCTCTATTTCTTCTTGATTCAGTTTTGGAAGGTTGTATGATTCCAAAACTTTATCCATTTCTTCTAGATTATCCAATTTGTTAGTATATAGCTTTTTTCATAGTATTCTTTCATAATCTTTTATATTTTTGAGATGTCTGTTATAATTTCTCTTCTTTCATTTCTGATTTTATTTATTTGAGGCTTCTCTCTTTTTTACTTGGTAAGTGTAGCTAAAGGTTTGTCAATTTTGTTTATTTTGTCAAAGAACCAGCTCTTGGTTTCGTTGACTTTTTCTATTGTTTTTTAAGTCTGTATTTCATTTATTTCTACTCTGATATTTATTATTTCCTACCTTCAGACTGATTTTGGGCTTTGTTTGTTCTTCTTTTTCCAGTTCCTTTAGGTACACTGTTAGATTGTTTGGGATTTTTCTTGTTTGTTGAGGTAGGCCTGTATTGCTATAAAATTCTCCATTAGAACCACTTTTGTTGTATCCCATAAATTTTGGCATGGCATATTTTCATTTTCATTTGTCTCTGTGTACTTTTTTATTTCTCCTTTGATTTCTTCATTGACCCAATCATTGTTCAGTAGTATTTTGTTTAATCTCCACATATTTCTGGTTTTCTGATTTTCTTCCTGTAGTTGATTTCTAGTTTCATACATTTGTGGTCAGAAAAGATGCTTGGTATGATTTCTATCTTCTTAAATTCATTGGGTTTATTTTGTAGCCTAATATGTAATCAGTTCTGGAGAATGTTCCATGTGCACTTGAAAAGAATGTGTATTCTGCAGTTTTGAGATAGAATGTTTGGTATATATCTACTAAGTCCATCTAGTCTAATGTGTCATTTAAGGCCCATGTTTCCTTATTGATCTTCCGTTTGGATAATCTATGCATTGGTGTAAGTGGAGTGTTAAAGTCCCCTCCTATTATTATGTTACTGTCTATTTCTCCTTTGATGTCTGCTAATAATTGCTTTATATATTTAGGTGCTCCTATGTTGAGTGCATAGATATTTACAAGTGTTACATCCTCTTATTGGATTGTTCCTTTTATCATTATGTAGTGCCCTTCTTTGTCTCTTGTTACAGTTTTTGTTTTAAAGTCCATTTTGTCTTATATAAGTATTGCTACCCCAGCTTTCTTTTTATTGCCATTTCCATGGAGTATCTTTTTCCATCCCCTCACTTTCAGTTTCTGTTTCTTTAGGTCTGAAATCTGTTGTATGTAGCATATATATGGGTCTTGGATTTTTATCCAATTGGCCACCCTATGCATTTTGATTGGAGCATTTAGTTCATTGACTTTTGAAATTGCTATTGATAAGTATGTGCTTATTGCCACTTTGTTACTTTTTTCTGAGTGTTTTAGTAATTTTTCTCTGTTTCTTTCTTCTTCTCTTGCTCTCTTCCCTTGTAGTTTGATGTCTTTCTTTAATATTATGTTTGGCTTCCTTTTGCTTAATTTTTTTGTATTTATTATGGGTTTCTGTTGGTGATTACCATGAAGTTCATATATAATAACCTATATATATAGCAATCTATATTAAGTTGATTATCTGATTGTTTGACCTCTTTCTAAAAGCTCTACTCCTCCCATATTTTATGGTTTTTTATATCATATATAACCTATTTGTGTGTGTGAGTATCCATTACCCTCTTATCATTGAAACAAGTAATTTTAGTATTTTTGTATTTTGACCTTCATATTATCTTTGTAGGTAGTTGATCTGCTATCTTTACTGTATTTTTTCATTTACCAGTGATGTTATTGCTTTTTCTTTTTTTGATAATTTTCCTATTCCTATTTGTGGTCTTCTCTTTCCCACTTAAATATATCCCTTTAGAATTCCTATAAAACTGGTTTCTTGCTGATAAACTCTTTTAATTTTTGCTTATCTGGTAAACTATTTCTCTCTCGTTCCATTCTGAATGATTACCTTGCTGGGTAGAATATTCTTGGCTGTAGGTTTTTTTCTTTTGGCACTTTAAGAATGTCATTCCACTCCCTTCTAGCTTGTAAGGTTTCTGTGGAGAACTCAGCTGATAGACTGATGGGGTTTCCTTTGTTTGTCACTTGTTACCTTTCTCTTGCAGCTTTTAGGATTCTCTCTTTATTTTTACTTTTTGATATTTTAATTATAATGTGTTTTGGTTTGGGCCTCTTTAGGTTTATCATATTTGGTGCTCTCTGTGCTTCCTGTACTTTGACCTGTTTCCTTCCTTAGGTTAGGAAAGTTTTCAGCTATTATTTCTTCAAATAGATTTTCTGCCCCTTTGTCTCTCTCTTCTCCATCTGGGACACCTATAATATGAACGTTAGTGTGCTTGATGTTGTCCCAGAGGTACCTTAGACTGTTCTCATTCTTTTTATTTTTTTTATCCGTTCAGCTTGGGTGATTTCCTCTAGTCTTTCATCCAGCTCACTGATCCATTCTTCTGCATCATCTACTCTGTTATTGAATCTCTCTAGTGAATTTTTCATTTCCAGTATTGTATCCTTCATTTCTTTTTTTTATTAAGATTGGCACCTGAGATAACATCTGCCAATCTTTTCTTCTTCTTCTTCTTCTCCCCAGAGCCACCCAGTACATAGTTGTATATTCTAGTTATATATCCTTCTGGTTGTACTATGCAGAATGCCACTTCAGCATGGCTTGATGTGCAGTGCCATGCCCACACCCAGGACCCAAACCAGTGAAACCCTGGGCCGCTAAAGTGGAGTGCATGAACTTAACCATTTGGCCATGGGGCTGTCCCTGTGTTCTTCATTTCTGATTGATTCTTTTTTATATTTTCCAATTCTTTGTTGATGTTCTCACTGAGTTCATCCATTCTTCTCCCAAGATCAGTGAGCATCCTTATGACCTTTGGTTTGAAGTCTTTGTCAAGTAGATTGTTTATTTCTGTTTCATGTAGCTCTTTTACTGGGGTTTTGTCCTGTTCCCTTATTTGGAACATATTCCTTTGCCTCCTCATTTTGCTTCTTTCTCTGTGCTTGTATCTATGTATGAGGTGGATCAGCTACACTTTCTGATCTTGGAGAGAGGCCTTATGTAAGAGATGACTTATGAGGCCCAGCAGTGTGCTTCTCTCTCATCATCAGTTCCAAATTTTCCAGGAGTGATCCCTGTGTGGACTATGTGTGTCCTTCTGTTGAGGCAGGGTTGCTCTTGCTGCAGGTGCCCAGGGAGTCTAGGGTGTCCTCTTGGCCAGCTGCTTGTAATTCTGAGCTGTGAGTGACTGCTATGGAGCCTTCAGCCACTTTATCAGGTATGGCGATCCACAGCACAGTTAGCTGCAAGGTCTAATAGCACATTCCCATTTCAGTTTTTCTGTTAAGTGAGTTGGCCCCCAGCATGACTGGTCGCTAGGCTCAGGGGCTTACAATTGTTGTAGGCCTCAGGCCTGCAAGGCTGTTGTCATCTCTCTCAGGACTGTAGCTGAGAAAGGCTGGTCCCAGGCATGGGAGCATCCAATTGTTTCAGGCTTTGGAAGGTGGGGCTGATCCCCTATTTCACTGTTTGAGAAGCACAAGTCTTTGCAGCTGACAAGTCCTACTGCTCACAGGGCCACATGCACCATCATGTATCCCCACATGCAATCCTGACCCACTGAAGTGGACTGAGTCGTCCCCCTGCAGAGGCCCCCCACACTCCACCTACTACTCTCATATTCCCTGCCTTGCAGAGGTGGACTCACTTGCCGGAACGCAGAGGATCCAGGCACTCAGCCTATGCAGGACTACGAGTTGCCCAAGGGTTTGCTGTTGTGTGGGGGCAGTCTCTAGTGCAGGCTGCCTGTCCTGGCTGAGCTGAATTAAATTAGTGCTCTAGTGGGTGGGGTAGACCTTGAGCTAACAGGCCAGGGGAAGAACTCCAATAGTGTATGCTAGTGTCTGTGTGAGCATGCCTGTACTATGTCACGATAATGACTACTGCAAATGTCTCAGTCCCTGGAGAGGTCTCACCTCTCACTGAGATGCACCCAGAGCCTATCAGGTGAGTCCCTTTTCACCAAAGAACTCTGCACCTTTCTTTCTGGTGATTTTAGGTTGCTTTCTGAATCAGGTGAATTTGTGCGTGGGCCCTTTAAAAGCTGGCTGTTTTTCCCTTACATCCAATAGCTTTTCTGGTGTTGTTCCCCTTTGTTGTTAGTAGCCAGCAAAGGCAGACATTGTGAGACTCATCTAGGTTGTCATGAGTCCAAAGGATACTTATAGTGGTAACACTCTCCTGTTCAGGTGACCCACTCCTCCAGGAAAGGCTGTGCACCTTAGGATTGCTCCTGGCCAGCCATGAAGCACCAGGGCTTGTGAAGGTAGCTTTTTTCTCTCCAGAAAAGAATTTCTGCCTCTTCCACCTCAGTAACGACTATCCCTTGTAGGAGGGGTTCTTTTTATCCAGTTTTCAGTTCTCTCTTAGGAGTAATTTTTGCAAAAATAGCTGTAACTTGGTTGTGGTGGTGGGAGGAGATGAGTTCAGAGTCTGCCTACACTGCCATCTTGACACCTCTCTGGGATAGATGCCTTGACATGAGTAGTCTAAGCTAGAGGCTAGATGGCAGGCATTTCTGAGACTCAGAAGATCTGAAGCTGAGAACATTGAGAACTAAGATGGAGTCAAGTTACTGGGAAAGGGAACCACTGTGTTCTGAACATATCATGAGTTATACCACCCTCAAGACGCTTCAACAGCATGTCAAGCAAAGTGTGAAGCCAAGACTCAGAGTCTAGAGTTAAGATGCGTTATGGGTCATCTAGAATTTATTTGAAGCCAGAAAGAAAAAAGTATGCGGACCAGTGGCCACTTTCCCAGATCTATGAATATAGACAGGTATCTCTGTGCACCTAGAGTAGACACACATTGGGAAGGGGATTGATAGAACACCCTTTGAGAAGGGATCAACAATCTTGATAGTAACTTGACTGAATATTCACCTCATAATGATTTACTTTCCCTTAGGAAGTTGAAGTTTTTCTGACGTTCATTTATGGAGAAATAAGGAAGCTCTATTTTATTCTTTCCACATTTGAGTGGGAGTATATGCTTTTTATTTACATATACACATACACACACTCAAACATATAAACATATAAATCTAAGAATAGAAAATGAAGTATCTGGGAGGAAAACCATGTTGATCTCTTCACAGAGAAAGCTGTATTTGTTCCATTGATTCTATGGAAATTGCAACAAATGAAAATGTGTAGTTTACGTTTTTGTTTTACTTACTAAAATGATTTCATGAGCAGTTCAAAAAAATAGAAACTCTTTAGTATACACCCTCAAAAAGTTTTTAGACAGTCATAAGAATTCATGTCTCTGAGTTAATTATTCTGATATATGTAAATATCAATAGCCTAAAAACATATGGCAATACTAGAGCTGTGGAGAATTATTTTATGTATGAGATTAATTTTGGTCTCATATTATCATTTTTTAAAGCTCATAGCTGATGAATCAGGTCAATACATTTAATAAGAATAAAAGAATAATACTATGTTATAGGGAGGCATTTTATTGAAAAGTTCTGTTTTTGATGAAACGTATAACATGTTCCTAACGAATCAGACTGTGTTCATGAGAGCACTAACATACATTTTAAAGAACCAAATATTTAGCAAATAACAACTTTATCATCATGGTACAAAATAACCTATCCGATTTTTTATTCCTCCCGTTTTTTCCTTTATTATCTGAAAGTGAAAGTGGCAAATTTTATTTTAGTGTCAGAAGAGTAGAATCTTCCATGTTCAAGTTCCCAACTTTCCTTTCTTTTTTTCTTAAATTACCCATTGTTTTCCAAAAAAAGTCCCCATATAATACTGTAAGAGAAATGTAGCAGTGAATTTGAAACAAATTCAGAAACTATAGAGATATGCTCTTCTTTAAGAAGAATATGTTGGCTATGATCACTTTCTCCTCAAATCTTTCATTTTAATAGTGCTTGGCTATTTTCTAGAAGATACGTAACCTTGAGTCAGTTATACGCATTAGGCATAAGTGGAAATTCCAGAAAAATCCAAAAGGAGTAAAGTTCTTCCAACAAAGTTAATTTTGCTAGAAGTAATTGTTTTTTCTCTTTTACATTCTCATCAATCTTTCTAGACAACAATAGATACAGCATTCTCTTGTTAAGTTTGATTTTCTTTCCAGAGACATTTTATTCCCTGAACTAATGTGGAAATAAAGGTTTACTCTTTCACTAATACTACATTTTCTTGTGATCTCTCATGATGTCACTATAGTAGTACAGAACTATGGCATGTTGTATTGATTTGGTTCCCATGTTAGCTGTTAATCCAGTGACTTTCTTTTTTCAAGTAGTTATATATTCAATGTCTACTATGTAGTGGTAATTCCTCTTTGAATTAAATGGAAACTTTTCTGGTTCTCACAGAAATTGCATTATAATAGAGGAGAGAGAAAAAAGAAGTACACAATAAATAGAAATAATTTCTCATTTTAATAGATCTCAGATGAAAATGAGATATTTAGGGAGATAATACCTGAGGGTGAGATGGAGAAATCTATTTTAGATGAGGTGGGAAACCTATTTTAGATGAGGAAGGCATCTCTAAGTAAGTGACATGTCAGGAGGGACCTGAAAGTGAGAAGGGGACTAATTACCAAAGGGAAAGAGGAAAAAAAGAAAAGAAGGAAGGAGAAAGGAAGGAAGGGAAAAGAAAGGAAGGAGACAGTGAGGGAGGAAGGAAGGAAGGAAGAAAGGAAGGAAGGAAGGAAGGAAGAATGATGCTTCTATCTGAGGTAAAATGTGAAACTAGGTGTTGGGAAAGAGATTGGAGCATAGAAAAACTAATATAAGAACACTGTAGCTGCAGTGCAGTAAGCAAGGCAGAAAGAGACAACAGATGACATTGGAGCACTGGTCAGTAGCCAGGACATGATAGTCGTGAGAAGACCTTGCTGTAATTGCAAAAACGTAAGAACTGTTCATTTTTGAAATACCAAATGTCCAACAGGGAAAAAGTAATGAGTTCTTTGTTATGATTTAAGAATTCTATCATGGCAATTGCCTTTTAAACTGGTAGCATCCTTCCTATCACAAACACTTCTCTGCTCTGTCTAGCTTTGATGCCACCCCTACCATCAACTCCTAATAATGCAAAGATGCCCATAGTACAAGCACTGTAAAATGTATTTTTTTTCCAACCAATAATATAATTTTCTCCAATAAGAATGAGAATGTTCTGAGGTGTAAGAGTCTGGGCACATACAGCTTAACAGATTTATTTGGGACATATAACTGGCCCATCTCCCGGATCTACTTTGCCATTCTCCTTCTTATGGTCCAAAATAGTCACAGGCCATGGGTTTTAACAACTGTTTTACTCTTATAGTTATAATGCCTACTCCCATATTTCTCTTCTTCCTCTATTACATACTCTGAGTCTATGGTCCAATCTCCCACCCCTTTTGAGATAAACTAACAAACCTATTTTAAACTCTGTTAATCATTTTTTACGTTTTTTCATTTTTCCAAATCGCACTTTTCTAAAGCAGAGATTATTAAATTAGACTATTTCCAAGAACACTCAGAAATAATTGTGTTAATCAGAAAGTTTTAAGTGGAATTCATTTCTGAGAAATATACAAAATTCTAATGGAAGGCAAATCCTGATGAGTTCATAGATTCTTTTGCAAAATTTGGCATTTAATGAAATAAATTAGAGGTTTGAACCTGTTTCTGAGAAAAACAAAACAAAACACAGTAACTGCAAACACTATAAAATCTTACAATTAATAAAAATTCAATCATCCAATGTTTTCATTATCTTTATTTTATTACCATTATAAATAATTGTGAAATGTAATGTGCTTTGAAAGTCCTTTGTATTCATTAATCATATTTATATTTAACAACCACAGAAGTTTAGTAATATTTCATTAGATTATTTATTTTTCATTTTGTTAGGTCAGATTACAGCATACTAAAAGATGAGTGAGGTAGCTATAACTTCTAATGGAGACATTTAGTTTTTGAAGACATTCTGCGCCCCATCCCCACTTTTCCTTCAAGTGTTTTGTTTAAACTATTTTCAAAGCTTTAGTTAAGGTGAATTCAGCTAAGATAATTTTATTTCAAATATGCCATGAAGAATATATTCTTGAAATTTCCAGTAGCAATAAATTAAATACAAACAGAGCAAACAGCACGTTGAGCCCTGCAAGTATGCTTCTCCTTTACATGCATTATTTTTGTCTGTCCCACAATCTATAGGTGTCTCTACAGAAGGCTCCTAATAAATTATGCTGTGGATTCTTAACTCCGAAAATTACAATTATGGGTGTCAAGAATTACACAAACACAAAAAGCGACATTGGAACCAGAGGTTGCAGTTGTTAACACTCTCTCTCTGAGTATGGTTCCCAACAGGATGCCAGTGTGTACTGTATGCCTAGGCTTGAATATAAGCAATTATCTGTTGGCTGAAGTCAAGATAGGCAGGTGGATATCGAGGTGTCATGGCTATATGACACTGAGGATAAAGTGACATTTGGTGTCTGAATGGAGCAAAACTCTGATCTTTCATTCATGGTTCTGACAAGTATCCTGAGATGAGCTAAGAAATTAGTGTGTTCCCTTCATTTATTGAAAGGCATAGCCAGGTCTTTGTGCGTAGTTTTCCACTAAGAACTGGAAAACTCACTATTCACCAGAAATGGGCAGCCATCCTAAATTTTTTTATACGATAAATTAATTTGGAAAATATCATTGGAACTTCTTCCCAGGGTGATCCAAAGGTAATGACAATTTGGATCAAAAAGTATAAATCCAGGTGTATTTGAGTTACAGACCTTATAATCACTCATCAACTTAAAAAATATTCTCTTCTTGCAAGAAAAGTGTCTGGAAGAATTTATTTGTGTTTCTTCTAAAGTTGCCTTTCTAATCAAGTTGTACTTCCCCTTCACCTGCTAAATATCCTGAAAAATTCTTCCCTCTGAAAAGAATTTGCTAGCAATCATTTATACCATGTAGTGAATTGAAGTCATTATGTCTTTTCAGCCAAGGGAATACATACTTGTACTGAGAATGCAATTTAGAATTTGTCTTGCTAATGAGGAAAAGAAGGAGTGGAATGTAAAAAGGAAGTGGAAAGAAAGAAGGAATAGGGTGAGGAGGGGAGGGAAAAGCGAATTCAAGGAAAGAAAAATAAAATAATTTTTTGTGAGCATGAATTTTAGTGACAAGTGTGGTGCTATTAACTCTCATGTCCTAGTGCTATTTAGTTCCCCAACAACAGTTAGTATCTCAGATGAATTCTGGTGGGTGAACTGAGATTTTCTTACCCTAAATTTCCTTGTTGCCCTGGGATCCTTCACCATTTGCATTAGCAAAGGGTATGGAATTAGAGGCCAAGCTGATAATATCAAGGTAGTAAGGACATCAGCTCCTATTTTCTGAGCATCTCAGTGCCTTTTTGTGATTCCATCGCACAAACAGTAACTTTGAGAGAAAAGACTTCTGTGAATCAAGAGTCAAGTTCCTGGTATAAATAATAGAATTAGAGGATTATTTATGTAATCTGGATAAATCTCCAGAACAATAGAAGAGAAAATAGTTTTTAGCTCTAGAGAACTTTAGAATTAGTTGCTGAGTTGGATCTCATTTTGATAAATGAACCCACAATCTTCCAGCCCTGTGCCAAGCTCAGGCAGGAAGAGGGCAGAATAATGTGCAAATAGAATTTATCATTTCATCAGCTCAAGCTATTATTAATTATAATAACATTTAGGTTGTCCTTTATTCAGTCTGCATAAAAATTGCAGTGCCATTAACAGGCAATTATACCAAAAAATACCGTTTATTATGCATTTAGTAATTATGGATATAATTATAAGGGAAACATAAGGATATTTATAATATTCTTCATTTGAGAATTCTGAACCACTTAGTGAATTATTGCCATCGTCCCACGTAAAATAATACAACCTAAAAGGATTAGAAGTAATTCACCCAAGTTACATGCTCCTTTTGGAAACACCCAACTTTGAAAAACATTCAAAACACTTTCTAAATAATCTTATTTGTCCTCACGTTACACTTGTGAAATCTTTATCTTCTGTTTTACAGAAAAGAAAAATATTCTCATCTCTGTAGGCCTTAGAGTTTGCAAATTTTGCTCACTTCTATTATCTAATTTTATCTTGATAACACCAGTATGTTAGGCTGACCAGGTGTTAATATTTCCATTTTACATATGATAAAAATGAGGCTAAATTTGTCCATGTGCAGAGACTATGGGTCTCCATCTCCAAGACCAAAGTTTTTTTTCAACAAATCATAAGACTCAGAAAGGCTATATGACTTGCCCAAGGCAATTGGTAGAGCAAGAACAAGGAAAAAATCTTTAGATTTCAGACTTGTGTACGTAATAATCACTGAGTTCTGGTGAAAAATGCAAATTGCTAAGCCTTATCCCAGGGATTCCAATTTGATAGGTCTTGTTGGGGCCTAGGAATCTGCTTTTTAACAAGATCCATTTGTTTTGGATGGTGACGGACTACAGACCGCATGTACTCTGAGAGACAAATGATCCTACCATCAGAGTCGTAGTTTATGAATCAGAGAAGCAAATTTATTGTGGACCCTAGAAGGATGCCATGGATGCCCTATATGGTTTATACCACAGGGTTTTTTTTTCCTTTTGTAAGATCTATGTATTATATATAATGAATATGATTAAATATATCAAATATATAAAAATATAAATTTATGTAAATAAATATGATTAAATATATTAAACGTATTTAACATTTATATTATGATTTGTGAAAGCAGGTAATACTGTCTTTCTAGGAATACAAGTTAACATGATCTGAGTACTATGTGCTTTGTGGATATTTTGTACTATATAGAAGTGTTTGTAGTATTTAATTCTTACAACGGCCGTATGAGGTCTCTGCTGACATTATCCCCATTTTACAGATGAGGACACCAACGCACAAAAAGTTTAAATGAGTTGCCCAGGGTTACACAGCTAGACATTGGAGGAGTTGAGATTTAAGCTAATCTGCTTATCTGTTAGGAGTAAAATGGTGTTTATATGGGCCTAATAAAGTGTCAGTAAAATACAAGAAGCTATAGTGAAAGAGGGAAACTCCATGTATCAAAAACATTTCTACTTAAGGTTCACTTTTAATTGAAATGTACAGGAAAGATCCTTTCCTCTTTGGCTTATATTGAGTTTACTGCACTAGTAAATAGTCTGATGAACCTGTACAGTATTTCACAGTGAAATAGCACCCGCTTCTTGTTTTCGACTTATCAGGAATTTGACAAGGCTGATATCTTCACCAAACAACGGAAAGACGTGGGAGCAAAATATCTATTTCATTATCATAGGCAAAGGTAGAAAGGATTCTGGACCTAAATCAGAAGATAGTGCCTTGAACAGCCTTGTTTTCCAGATTTACAAACTTCAGCAAGACAATTTTACTTCTTGGAGTCTCATAAATGGGGGTTTTAAGCGAGTTTATACCAGATTTAGGGATTGATTGAAATAACATATGTAAAACTTACGGTACAGCCCTCATGTTCAATAAATGCTCCTAATTCTTGATTTCTACCCTATGATTCTATTGACTAAGAAATGACCTTTTAGAAGTACAGAAAATTACTTGGGAGGTGCTGGATAGCGTTCTAAGGTAGACCTTCTCCTGAAAGCAGATTTTGTCAGAAAGAAAGAGATTTGTAATCCATTGCTTTCCAAATAAAGTCAGTGTTTAATTTTTATTTTCTCTGGAAATTTGTAAAGAATCTCTTATTTTAATTTTTTTTCACGAATTCCTTGGGTTGTAGGGGTTGTATGTAGCTCTATTTCTGTTGCCGGATATAGCACTTCAAACTTTACAGTTGTCACACCATTTAATTCTGACTCTTGCCTTATGAGGTAATTATTATTATCTCAATTTCCATAATTTTAAACGCTGAGATTTAGGAAAGTAAGAGGATTTTCTGACACCAAAGTCTATGCTCCTTCCACTATACCATGTGCTTGGGGTTCCGAAGTCCATACCACAGAAAACTTTTCTGGTTAATTTAAGTAGAACATGACTTATTAAGAGAATGTTAGGAGCCTTCCATAACTTCTAGGATGTTGGCAATCCAGGCCAGTGACTGTAACACTAGGAATGACACCTAAAGTCAAGCTGCCCAACCCCTGGCTGAAAAGTAAGCCGGGAAAGCTTGTGTTTGGACGTTCTGGCTGCAAGAGTGGAAGGCAGGCTCCACCTCAGAGGGTAGGTGGTGTCCCTAAGTCTAGGAAGAAGATTTACTGGATGTCCAAAAAGAATGATAAGACCACCAAACATCCCGTTTGAAACTGAAGAGTATATGTGAAGATTAAACAAATTAATACAAGGTATTTATATTAATAAACTATCGTTCTACATATAAATATTTAATGTCAATTATATATAGTTACTTATATGTATGCATATGATTATTTCTGTGTATGTATGTATATAGACATATATATGAAATACTAATTCCAAGTCATTTCTCAGTCATTGTATAAACAAGTATAGATTATGACAAAGCATACAAATTTTGGCATTAGAAAAAGTTAGGTTTAACTACTGATGCCTCCACTTGCTGTATGATCTTGTTCAAATTACCAGATTACTCAAGACTCAGTTTCCTCATCTCCAAAATGGAGATGTAAATGCATACATCAAAAGATAGTTATAAGGATAAAATTACAATGTTCCAATACCTAGTACATAAAGTGTTCAACGTTTGGCAGCTTAAAAGAATAAAGCCAAACAGCAACATATATTTTTGTTCTAGGCTGACAAAATATATAATATATAATATAATATAACAATTGAAGTACCATCATATTCAAAATGCTTTGTGACAGTGGGGAAAGATGAGCGAAGGCTTTATTGAAAAAAAAAGTTGACATTTGTGCTCAACCTGGAAAAGTGATTGATAATATTGCTAATAGATTTTTAAATAACCAAAGAGAAGCCATGATTGCATGTTCCAAAAGTGGAAAGTCTTATCAAGATTTGGAATATTGCCTTCTTTCTGTGTGCTCTTTAGTTTTCTCAAACTTCAAATAAACACTTTGGACAGTATATAACTTCTAGGTCCATTCCAACTCTGACCTCCTGTTATTCCTATTTAGTCTGATGCTTTCATTCATTTACTCTTTGACACCCTTGAAACTGTAAAATTTTGCTTTCAGGCCAGAAATAAGTATCCAATGGCAAAAGTGGCCATTTAGGCTTTATTTTTTATTACGCTAAAGTTCCTCCTATCAATTGCATAGGTCCAAGACAACTGGCTGCCTTTCCTTAGCATCATAAACATTCTTTCCTCCTCCCGATACCACCTATGATAACGCTCCGAGACCATCACCACACAGTAAATATTTACCGAGAAAGACATGAATGATTTTTGGTCAAACAAATCATGAATTTGAAAATCGTTGTTAAATATTGAGCTCATCTTTTGAAACATGTCTGGCCCTTGTAGCCACTCAATAAATATTTGTTGACTAAATGAATGAATATGTTAATTCAAGTGCGGGACAAAGTTGGACACAGAACAGATTACCAATTCCCATATGAGTGAGAGGGAAAAAAAAATCCTTCTTTGTTATAGACTGTGTCTCTTGCTTCCTGAAAGAACCTATCTTTCATATTTCTGAGTTGAGTGAGGATAAGAATCCTTACTGAAGAAGACAGAAATAATTTGTTTGAGATAAGAACAGGCAGTGTGTGTGTGTGTGTGTGTGTGTGTGTGTGTGTGTGTGTGTTGGAGGAGGAGAGAGAAGGGAGGGTAAAGAAATCTGAAACAAGTTTGGCTGACTACAAAGGCTGCAGAGAAAGGGAAAAAAAGGACTGTTTGTGTAGAGGTGAGGTAAGAGAGTGAGGAAATCGGAAGGAAATTTGGATGCTTTTATGAAGTTTGACTATGAGTGTCTGATATAGATGGTCTTTCGTGGTCTTCATGAAACCATCAGTAAAAAAAAAAAAAATCCATGCCTCTATAATATAATGTTGAGTTGGTTGCTCCTAGGATATGTCAAAGTGCTGAGGTTTGCTTCTCCGAAGGTGGTGAGAGAGGAGCTTGTCACATTCTAGTTATAGATGCTAACAGCACTATTTGCTCCAGGCAGTCCCGTGGAAGCCAAGCTCATGCGCCTTTTATATCAGCTCTTTTGATTTTTAATGTTCCTCAACTGGGAAATAAAAAGTACTAAATCACCCTGCCTCCTCACACCCCCTCCATCCTACCACACACACACAAATCTCAGTACACCATAACACTAAACCAACATGTCCCTAGAGGGACCAGGCTGGTCAGGGAACACAATCAGAGTTTTCACATAAAATCCGCTGGATATCAAAGAAATTGTAAATAAAATGAGGTAGGGGTGGGGAAGACTCATCCAAAGGGAGTTTTTGCTTTGAGATTTGCACTTATATTTTAATCTTTTGTGTACATGTCAACCCAATACTTGAGCTGTTTGACTTAAGAGTCTGAATGTTTTGCTGAAGAAGGGATGAGCAGTTAATATGCTTGGAAACTAAAATGAATACTGAAAAGGGAATTGTAGTAAATATTTAAGAATACAACGCAGGTATGAATCAGCAGCTTAAAGACAAGTGTTGATATGATAACTCCAATAAATTCAAATCACGTCCACCTGCACATTTGCAAGCTGATGGTCAATCTGGTTAAACATTACAAATTCTTTAAAAACATCTAAAATGACGCTTATGGTAACTAATTCAGAACTGAGCTAAGGATAAAAACTTTTTAAATGCAGATTTATTAGATAATCTAAAAGAACGTCACTCCATTTCACAGATAGGCAGTAAATTTCTGCATGTAAGCTATAAATTTCAGGAAATGAAATACTTTGGGTGATACTGTTAGCTTTGTTATCATTTATGTGAACTTAAATAAAATCAAATTTCTTTGAAAAATATATTTTAGTTCAGCCTTTCCAGTAATTGAGATTTGTCCTCTAGTCTTCATAATTAGCTCAAACTAATATCTTACTATTCCTTTCATTTATTCATTCATCACAAAATTTAACTACATGCTGTTCCTCAGGCATTTTGCTAAGCACCAGTCCTACACGAACGAATAAAACAATTTTCACCTCTTAACCTCACTAGATAGCAGGGTAAATGGATATGCAAAGAACAAACAAATGAAAAATTGACAAATATTAATTCAACCTTCTATGTGCCAGACACTATTCTACGTACTGGGAATGTAATAGCTAATGAAATACAAATGTCCCGCTCTCATGATCTTATGCCAAAGAGGGTTTGTAAGTGCTAGAATATAGACATATGGGACGCATTAGCAAAAACAAAAAATGAAAATGCATTACTTTTTATGTAAAATATTGAAATCCCTGTTGAAATTCTTCAAAAACTTCAGTTACTCAGTTATTGGTAAAAAGAGGCCAACTGAGAATCAGAACTCGCCTTTGACATTAACTCAGTTTGTGCAGTTAGGTTAGTAATTTAACATAGCTAGGTAACATTGTCTTCATTGATTTTATCTATATAATGAGAGGATGGATCAAATATTCATATTCTCTAAGATCTCTCTAACACCAAAACTCAATGCTTCTGAAACCATAGCTTTCATCCAATCGAGGGATGCTTTCTGGGATAACTTCAAATAGTAAGGGAGAAAAAGGGGAAGAATGGGCAATAGTAAAATATATTTCCAGAGGAACATTGTTAGTCAAGGAAAGATGAATCTCAAGCTGTGGTAGTCACTATGGCTGTTTGCCAAGTATTTCCACTTTTCTTCACTCTGGATTTACCGTCATATTGTACTTGAAGTTGGGCCTGCAGGTGACTTGCTTGCACTTAAAACAGATGAGCAGGAGTTTTTTTGAGGTGGCACACAATTCTTCACCTTTCCTTGCACCTGAGAAGGTGACAAATGATATTGCAAATAGCGGAGGGTCCATCAACTTTTGTCCCTTAGTGAAGACAATGAGAAGGAGACACTCCCACTGACCCAAGACAGATATATAACCTGAGAAAGACATTTGTTGTTTTGTGCCTCTGAGATTTGGAGGATGTTTTTTAACACAGCACAATCATACATACCCACCTTGACTGATATGGAGATTATATTGGCAAATTTACTGTATTAGCAACAAGTCTGTTCTTATCTTCACTCTTCTTTGTATATAAAGCTCAAAAGGTTTACTCCCACTGGTTTACAGCTCTTACAAAAAAGGAAGAGAGATATTTGATCTTATTCTACCCACAATTTGCTAGAGGCTTAGTAAACTTTTCCAACTGAAAACTGAATGTTTTTTCATCCTTCATCCTTAAGCTGAATTTGGTCAATCTGGGTAGATTTCATGAGCAGTATCATTTAAACATATCCTCCAAAGATGTACATGAACTGTAAAACCTCAGCAGGGATTTATTGTGGCTGCTGGACCCAGCACTTCTGTTTGATCACCCTTTCCTGCCATGAAGACCGCAGTCCCTTTCATAATACTTTTCAGCTCAATTAGAGATCCTTCTAGATGTAGTAATCCTGATATCCTTGAGCACTAGAGTTTTCAAGTCATTATTTTCTTCGACAAGTTTCCTCAACCATACACAAATGCCAGGCTTGTATCAGGCTGACTCATCTAGAACCTGTCTGTTCATATACCACCCACCCTTAACATGTGGAGCTCTAACACCAAGCTGGAAGCTCCCACACATCAAATCCTGGTTTACAAAATCCAACCCACAATATAACACCTGCCAGTGATAATATTATGACTGTAGCTCACATTGTTCAAGTGCTGACCACAGCACTATGAAAAGATTATATTTTGTGATATTTTTATGACTTATTCTAAAGCCAAGGGGTGGGGGAGAAAAACAAGAACTATGAATGGTCATGAATTACTGGTAACTGGCCTTTACTGATCTGCCTCCAGCATTCAGACCTGAGACACAATTCGCCAACCTGTACTGAAAGAAATAATGATCCCATTCATCAACCCTAAGTAATAATTCATAAAGTCTGAAACATGTTACTGATTGCGTGTTTTTTATGCCAGCTTTATTTCTGCTGGTAAATAACAATCCATTTAATTACAGAAATAAATCTGCTTTGCCATCACCATGAACTTGAGAGTGATAAAAATGTTTAATAAAACAAACCCCAGAAATAGAGGACTCAATTAGATGCCATTCTTTGGCCTCAACATCATTTTATTTTGGTTCTTAGAAGACCTCCTGACCCCCTAAACGTGGCTGCCAGTGGAGATAACTGCTCATCCTTCTTATTAGTAGCTACCTGTCTAAGTTCTCCTTGTTATAACTATTTCATTTCTTATTAGTCCCAACCTCTTTGTCAGGCAGCCTGTTCTTTTGCCTGTAGTGTATATTCTTTTCTCTTTCTCTCATCATTTTTTTTCCCTCTTTTTTTGCTATGATCTTCCCGTCCTAGAAAAGGTAATTTCACACACACTGAATTACTGCAATTTAGGTCAGAGAGACCAGGCGCCATGAAAATAAGATCTTTATTTAGAAAAAAAACTTTCTGATCTATTTCTCCTGCTAAGCTTGTGAAAGTCTCACCTTCTCTCGTGTTATGGGTATTGCTAAAAAGACATTTTTAAAGCACCCTTTTAAGACAAAGTCCTGAGCGCTGCCAAATAGGCTAGTGTCTTTCCACAGTGCTATTCAGGATAAGTAAGACTGCATCACAGGAAACAAGGATTTGGATCTTTCTCTTAATGTCATTGGTAAACCTTCTTGTGACTCGGATCAAACCAGATCTGATATTTGGCCTTTTTATGTTAAAGTCATGGGGCAGTTTAGTGTACTATGATCATATTGGTTTTGACAGTTTGTGAAGTTTTAGGAGATTATTTTGGAGGGTTAAATTTTATTTTGCATTTGCTAATAAATATGCATTTATTATTTGTGGGAGGGTGAGTATACATGCTCATACACTATGCTGGCACTGTTCTAAGAGTTTTGCAAAGATTCCATCATGTTGTCGAACACAACAATCTTGTATTGTAAATGAAGAAACTAAGATTTTGAGAGTTCAAGCAACTCAACCAAGATTACAGAGCTCAAAAGTGCTACTGTCAGCACGAAATCCTCAAGGTTGCACAGCGGAAACTCTAACTCCATTACTCCTGTTTTCCTCCATCTCCACCACCACCTGCCATCAAATGACTAAAAAGAGTTGCTGAATCAAGTCAACAGACATTACTGAAGGCCTTCAATGGACAACGTGCCACACCAGATGCTGTGGGACATGCACAGGGGCATGAAAAGTAACTCACAATCAAGCAATGGTGCAGCTAGTCTTACCTTAGTCAGAAGTCTCTAAAGAAAGAAAAATAGTGAACAGAGAAAGCGATTTTCCTTCTTTTTGACTGACAGCCTGGTAGAACCAAATGTTCTTTCTTTACTCTTTATGTGCCACTACCTGAAAGATGAGATGGTTTGCTAGGTTTTATTTTCTTGCTAGATTTTAGTCATACTTTTCCACCAGATGCCTCAAGACTCTATCAAGGACTTTTCAGCATGGGCGTCACCTTGAGATATGAAGCCTACCTAAAGAAGCAACATCTCTGTGGGACAGGTATGAAGAGAACAGATCCTAAATTAAACTCATATGACTGTCGCCAGAGAGAAGGCAGGGCTGGTGACTTCACATACATTTGAGTACAAATTGAGGCCTTGAAATCTATGCTTGGGACTGATCCTGGTGCTTCTCTGATTATGGTTAAATGAGAAATCCTTTTCCCAAAATGGCAGCTTTAGTCCTTTAATAAAAATTAACTGAAGTGCCTACTATATGCAATGTCCTGGACTAAGCACAGGGAATTGAGAGAGAGACACAAATTACCCACAGTCTTCCATCAGTGAACTCCCATACGTGTGAGGGAGAAAGATGGTAAGCACATTAATGCACAAGTAAACATCTAGTTACAGGTGATGATTAGGATTATAATCAATGGTGGTGGTGGGAAGTGAGGAGCTAGTGAGACTAAAGAAGAGAAACTTTACATTGGTGGGTCAGTGTCTCACTGTGTAGCCACAGCTGCATCTGAATTTTTGTGTCCCTCTTATATGATCACCTTCACAAACTATGTGGTAATGTTTGGTGTCATTCTGAAGAGATAGTAGGGGTATTTGTATGCAGTGTTTCGATATGTTGTAAGGGTCTACCATATTTACCATATCTGGAATCTCCGCCACTAAACTCATGACCCAGCCAGCTTCAAATACCTTAATGCAAGAGTCTGAATTATGCCAATGAAAACATACATTTACTTTTGAATTCCAATTTCTTTATACACAACAAACACGAATTAACTTTCTACTTAGCAAGAACATCAATTCAAGCATGATTTAAAGTATATGAGAAAACTTTTAAATAATTCTTTGACTACTCAGCCCTTGAATTTAGAACATATTATATTTTAAATCTCTCATAGCAAATCTGAAGCTAATGAAGAATATTCTAAGTATCTTTTTTTTTTTTTGAGGAAGATTAGCTCTGAAGTAACATCTGCCACCAATCCTCCTCTTTTTGCTGAGGAAGATTGGCCCTGATCTAACATCTGTGCCCATCTTCCTCTATTTTATATGTGGGATGCCTACCACAGCATGGCTTGACAAGCACTGCATAGGGAAAGCCCGGGAGCCTAACCAGTGGACCCCGGGCCACTGAAGGTGAGCGTGTGACTCAACTGCTATACCACAGGCTGGCCCCTGTAAGTATTATTTAAAGCCAGTGATATCATTACAACGTCCAAATCCTATACAATTAATACATAACTAAATAGAAATTTCATCACATACTTAAGCATGTTTTCCATCAAACTCATTCAGCTACATCATGTATTTATTGTAGTAAGTGAACTAAGGACAAAAAATCAATAATATAATTATCAGTTATTTCCACCATGACAGTAGGCAGATTGGTCCAGTCCAAAGATATGGAGATGATACTTTTCTCTTAAATTCGTGACACTTAGAAGCCTAATAGCTAAATCTCTGTGTGACTCTTCTCCTATAACAAAAATTTAGAAAAGGATGGTCAGAAGGAAATAAAGAAAGCAAATTCCTTTTCCCTTAACTTCACTCAAAGTTGGGAAAATGTCAGCCATTCTGGAAGAATCCAAGAAACACTTGAAATTGGTGAAATGATCAAGAGTGACATAATCAGCAGCATTCTATTTTTTTCTATTCTGAATTTTGAAGGTTTTCCATTTACTAACAGGATTGGACAAAGTCTTTTCTTTATTTTCATTAAAAATGATAACTATAGACGGTACTGAGGAGAAATTTACAATCTGTAATTTATGCTAAGTTACGCAATTCAAGTTGCAATTTTCAGCTCTGAATAAGTTTTACAAGAAGGGCACAGAGCTAAAATCTTGATGGACAATAATATATCAGATTGCTAGGGACAAAGGATAAGACATTTCCACTATGACTTCTGAAAACAGACATTAGATTGGTGCTCTTCCCCATACTCCAAGATTAATCAGAAATTACTGTTTGATGCTTGCTACAGCTTTAGATAGGAACAGTAAATCTTTTAAATTCATGATTCGATGTTCAACATTCTCGTTGATTATTTTAATCACATCACACACAGAAGTACTTCAGTCATCCTATAATTCCCAGGAGGCGCAGCCTCAATTGCTATCTCTAATCTTTTTAGAGCACCCTCTTCTGCTACTGTTCATTAATTAAACATAGTTCCACTGATGCTTCTTTTGGCTGCTGTTCCTCCAGAAGCTGCCGGATCCCTTGTCATCACATGGTGTCCTTCATCGCAACCACACTGGTTCATCATCAATTATTTTCCTCCTTCAGAACTATTTTCCTCTCTTATAATATTCTTTGATGACTTGATAAATCTTTACCATCAAATTCCACCTCATTTATTCAAATTACTACTCTTCAAAGGCCCTACTGATCTTTCTTTGTAATCATTTCCTTATTTCCCAAAGGAGTTGAAGGCTCCAATATCAAGTGTAGACATACAAATGTAAATGCCCAGATTAAAGAGTAAATTTCAAGCTAGGAGCCAAGTTTTATACTAAAAATGAGTGTAATTTGGAAAGGGGCAGGAGCTAGGGCAATAATATCGATTTATTCATTTATTTTCATTCACTGAATTTATTCATTCAATGAGCAAATATTTATTAAGTGCCAATGTTGTTTCAGATACTATGCTGGACACTGTGGTGGGCAAAACAGGAATGGCATTTTTGGCAAATTGTATGTTTCACTATGGTCACACCCACAAGCTCTTCTCATCAGGTAACTTTGACATTTCCCCAACAGAGAGGTAAGGGTCTATTTTCTGTCTCCATGAATCTACATGGGCTTGCAACTATACCAGAACTAATGTTATTTTACTTATGAAGCTAGATCAAAAAAGCCACACAGTTTCTACCTGGTTCTGTTGTGACACTCACATAGGAGCCCTAAGCTACTGTGTAAAGAGTCTGACTGCCCTGAGGCAGCCATGCTGTAAGGAAGCCCAAATAAGCAGTCAGCAGGAAATGAGGCCCTCAGTTTTGGCTGAGTTCACTATCAACAGCTGTCACCAACTTGCCAGCCATGTGAGTGAGCCATCTTGAAAGTGGATCCCCAACATCAAGTCAAGACTCCCCGGCTGGTGCTATATGGAGCAGAGCAAGTCATCCCCACTGAGCCCTGCACAAACTGCAGATTCAATAATTACCATTGTTCTAATCGCTAAGTTTTGGAGTGATTTGTTGTTCAGCAATAGATAACTCAGACATCCCAGACTTCATAGCACTTACAGCCTATAGTGGAAGATACAAAATTTTCCACTTACATTTATATTACATATTGTGATATACACAATGTTTTCACACAGTCATCATGTTTGGGTTAGTTGGTAAGAACAAATACCCCAGAAAGCCACACTATCAATTGAAACAACACCTTTGTGTGAATTAGAAAGAGCTGCACCTTCCTCATGAACTTCACTGCCATTTACTGGAACACGTGAGAGAGAACTCTAGGATCATCATGAGCATGAGAGGTACCCCTAGAGTTGTGTGTGTAGTGCAGTTATGGCCCAGGCCAAAAGCTGGCATTCAGAAAGCCCCAAAAAAGTCAGAGATAAAGTCCAGGAAACCAGAACCAGAATCCCAGAAAATAATTTAATTCCTTTTGCCAGAACACTCTTCCTAAACTTTAATACAGTCATGACCTACTCATCCATCCCACTGCTGGGAAGCTTTCTTTTAAACTTCTAGGTCTGGATTCCAATAATAATACAATAATACAAACAATAATGACAATGATACTACTACTCTACTACAACTACTACTACTAATACATGTATTGATCAGTTACTAATTACTAAATATTTTGCTAAACACTGTATGCATATTTTCTCATTTAATCATCAAGCAACTCTATAGGATAAATGCTAACGTTATCAACATTTCCTAGAAAACAAAGCTGAAGTATAGTGAAGTGAACTCATTGCCTAAGGCCATACAATATGTGAGTAGTGGTGTTGTGTTTGAATTAGCCTCAATCTAAAATCTGCACTTTTAACCACTGTGTACGGTTCTCTTTTGTGCTATGGCAATACTTACCGTTCTCAGTTTACTCATCTTAACTACTCAACTGACGGCAAGTTCCTGAGGGCCAGAATCAAGTCTTAGTCACTACTTTTTCTGTATACCCACCAATGAAGTGCCTGGCACATGTGTGGTTGGCGCTCAGTAAATAGATGTTACACAAATGCATGAAGGAATAAATTACATAAGTTACTTCTCCTCCCTGGGCCATAATATCTTCAGTGGGAAGATGAGGAGGTTACGGTAGAGAGTCAGGAATATTCCTTTTGACTCTGAAATTCTATCATTCTCTGACCTGAACTACCTCTAAGTGAAGCCGGAACTCTGAATTTTCATTCAATGTTGCCTATCCCCAGACTAGAAAATAATAAATGTTTCATAGGGTTGTGCTAAGACTGGCTTCTCCTTCTCTTAGCGTTGAGGATTTCCTGTGCTACTTTAGTGAAATAAACCATACACTTGGGATCCTTGAGAGACACTCAGGTGAAAGAATCACACGTTTGTTCCTAGCAATTGATGGGGAAATAGAAAAGTCCTCAAGGCCCACTGGGCTTGGCAGTTTTTAGGACAGACAGAGGTTGGGATGCCATTATCACTCTTTTGGGTTGTTTAGGGCCTCAGGGACAACCTATCCAGGACCTCCTCACCAAGTGAACCACAAGGTAAGAGAAATGGGAAGCTGCAGCTCTTCTGGCAAGGTAGAAAAATGAACTCCAGGGGGCTGGCCCAGTGGCTCAGCAAAGTTCGAACGTTCTGCTTCTCACTGGCCCGGGGTTCGCTGGTTCGGATGCCGGGTGCGGACATGGCACTGCTTGGCACGCCATGCTGTGGTAGGCATCCCACATAGAAAGTAGAGGAAGATGGGCTTGGATGTTACCTCAGGGTTCCTCAGCAAAAAGAGGAGGACTGGCAGTAGTTAGCTCAAGGCTAATCTTCTTAAAAAAAAAAAAAAAAGAAAGAAAAATGAACTCCATTTTTTATATCAGAGTTCTTGGAATTTGATATAGAAATGCTGTGGAATGCTGAGTCGGCTTTAGGAGGGAGACAATCTAGCTCTGTTACCTAGACTAATTTTGCATTTTGTTTTACTTGGGGGAAGAGGAGGACAGTATTAAGTTCATTGCCAAGCAAAATTACTCAGCGCAACTCTCCCTCTTTGAGCTCTCACAAACGAGAGGCGTGCATTGCTGTCCCAGATTCTCTGCTCTATTTAGGTGTCATAGTCATCACATCAAAGTCATTTTTTTTTTTTTGGCTCAGAAATGCTCACATTTTTTCCCCTCTGCAATCTATTGACTAGTCCCCCATATAATTTTCCTGGGCTTCCTGGGTTGTTCTATTTTACTATTTCCTTAGCAATGACTTTAGGAAAGGAATTTGTTATCTATAGGACACAGTTCATGCCCTCCTTTTCTTACTTTATATTCTTGCCAACTTGTCTGCAAAATGAGTCATTCCCCATGCTCACTAACACGGTAAAATTGAAGTTGCCATCTTAGAGGGGAAGGGAAACAGCTTAAATGAGTAGAAACCATTTTTTATTAAGTGTTAACATATGGCAGTTTGACATTACAGATATTTAAACATTTTCCCTGTCTATAACCACAAGTATTACACGCTATTGCTATTGACTCTACCTACAGTAGTACTTGCCTCTCTTCTCTTTATGTGTCAAATATACATTTATTTTTTTGCTAACAGTTTGGTCAACTCCTGGAATTTATACCTCTACTGTGAGCCTTACTGCCCTGTAATTTCCTGAGGACCACTCCTTACCACACTTCCTTATGGACCCTTGTAAATATTGACCCTTTGTGTCTGTTACTACAATAGTGATAGACACAAGCAAGTTTGCAGAGCCTGCCGAGACGATTCATTCTCCCAGGGTTACCCAATTGCTTTGCTCACATTAAACTTTGGCTGTCAGCCAATTTCCTCCAAATGAATGTGGGAGAATACCAAACTGTTGCTTATTGGGTTTCTTCTTTTTGTCCCTCATTTGTTCTTTGACAACAGCATCTAATGACCACACTCTCCCTCCTCTGTTTCCATGGCCGGTAACCCTGAGGTCACTTTTGATTCAGATTCTTGCTTTGAGATGAACATTAGTCAGAGAGTTAGGAACCCAAGTACAGCTTGGCACAGATATATATAGAAAATTGGAATGACGGTCACACATTGTCCTGAGCTTTTGGTTTCTCTTGTTGCTTTCAGTCTGCCTCACTGTGTGGAAATGTTGGGCTCCCAGATTCTTTCCAACCTTTAATGGTTTGGTACATTTTGGATTGCTTGCAGACTCCTTATGAGATCGGAGTCCACAAACCTCCTCTCATTTACCCCTGTCATGCAGAATAACAGAATTTTTGCATCATGTGGATAGCCTCTTTATTCCTTGTCCTTCCTCCCTCCATCCTTCCTTTCATTTATTCATTAGATGTTTATTGAACAGCTATTATGAACCGGGTATTGTTCCAGACACTGAAGATAGCTTGCTCAACAAAATAGATGAGATTTCTCGTGTTTATATTTCAGGAAGGCAGGGAAAGAAAGGACCAGAAAAGAAAAATAAGAATAAAGCATAAACAGGATAACCATTGATAGTGATGAATTCCCTAAAAGCAATTATAAAGGGTAATGTAATGGAGAGTGACTGGAGGCAGGTAGGATGGTCAGAGAAGACTTCTGATTTGAGTTGAAACTATCATGACAAGAAAAGGAGCCAGCCACACAAAGCTTTGCAATAAGAACATTGCAGTCAAAGGGAAAGCATATGCCATGATGTGGGAAAAACTTGTCTCGACAAAAGGACAGAAATAATGCAATAAAAATGGTAAAACCAAACTTTAGAGCAAGAAGGCGGCACTGCATCTCACCCATGTTACCAAAGGTTAAGCAAAGAATGAATAATGACATTCCTAAAAGAAGACAGTAATAATCTATTTTCTCTATTCATTTGTTTCAATGATGCATGATGGAACTCAGCTTAATCCATTAAATATTGAGCTAAAAATCTGTGAGACTGCATTCACGTAACCAATTCAGTATATCTGGTTCTATTACATTGTCTTGGCCCGTCCTCCCCAACTTTTTTCTTCAAAAGAAAATATCTTTAATTCTACAGAAGCATGAGTACCTGATATAACATAACACCAAACAAAGTTTAGAATTAGGAGATAGAAACATATGCTCTTGTGCCAAGAAACAGGTACAAGACAATTTAGAGCTGCACTATCCACAACAGTCAAACAACAAAATGCATTCATTCTAAAATGGGTACAATTTAGGATATTTATACAGTAGAGTAAAGTGTAACATATTTCTAGAATAGAACAAAAATGACCCAAGTAATGCTACAAACAAGAACATGAATGAATATCACAAATACAGAGGTGAGTGAAAGAAGATAGACACAAAAGCATACATACTATTATGATTTCGTTTATTTGAACTTAAAAATAGACTTAAAAAACATCATCTTTGGATGCATGTGAATATACTAAAACTATAAAGAAAAGTGAGAGGGGTCGGCCCCATGGCTGGTGGTTAAGTTTGTGCGCTCCGCTGCGGAGGCCCAGGGTTCGTGCACTTCAGGCCACGTTGAGGCGGCGTCCCGCATCCCACAACTAGAAGGACCTGCACCTAAGCTATGCAACTGTGTATAGGGGGATTTGGGGAGATAAAGCAGAAAAAAAAAAAGAAAAGTGAGGTAATAGTCGTGATTCTAAGGGGTAAGGAGGTAGTGAGGAAAACAGCAGGAACTAGAGTGAGCTGTTTAGCAACTGTAGGGAGCAGGCAATTATTAATTTCTTGACCTGAGAGGCATTACATGGATGTTCTTTTTGTGATAACTCACTGACCCATATATCTTCTATGGCAGACTTATCTCTATGGATGCTAAATTTCACAATAAAAATATTGGTCCAAAATAGAGAATAGCATGGTTCCTGGCACACACTAAATATCCCATTTATTAAAGCAGATGGTATTATTAGCTTGGAAAAGACATTTCCCCTCATGTGGGGAAGGAAGGATTAAGTGAAATGTTTTCGAAGTGTCCTTATAGCTCATAGGAAAAAAACACCAAACTATTTCAAGAAACAGTTTAACCTACTGAGTCTACCAGTCTGCTCTGGACTCAGTTCCCTGAGTGTAAGATGAAATCCAGGCTCATTTGTGTCCAAACTAACATTTGGAAATAATAATTAATAAACAAATAATATTTGTCAATACTAGAGTAGTTTCGATCTTACTGTATTATGTGCTCCATAGCCACTCCATTTCTATTTTGCATTTCTTTACATTCATATAATTAATGGATTCATTGCAATAGTTTGAATTATGTCTACTTTTCCTGCAACTAACAACTGAATCGGGTTAGCGCCCACTCTTGTCCTGATTACCATTGAATCCTTGGAAACTGCTGTGTACGATGCGTAGCCAGCACTCGAGAGTGTTTGTGGTTCTACTGACTGAAGTCATGCTATCACAGGGATTGCGGCTTTCTAAGGGATTTAACTTTTTATAAGTTAAAGTAATATCAGCTGTTGGAACACAAACACCCAAATTCTCAGAGACTAATAGCAGTTTCACTTGCAAGGTCTGAAGAGGTAGTGCTCTCATGCGGTCACTGGTGATGGAGGCTCTGCAGAGACATCTAATTTGGCCCCAGGTTTGGTGGTTACTGACATCCAATTGGCAGAGGGGGAAGAAAGACACGTGGGAGACCACACGGACGTCATGTCAGATGATGTCGATGACTACGTTGTTTTAAGAAACTAGAGAGTGAACAAATTATTTGATTTATGTTTTGCTCTGTTGTGAGGACCTAAATGTATGTGCACACACAGAGAGAAGAGAGAGAGGGAGAGAGAGAGAAAGAGAAGAAAGAGAGAGCACGAGGGGTTGCTCAGAGTTTTTGAGAGAATGTCTCAAAACATTCAACACTCAAAACGGAGAATAGTTCTGCTGAAAGATTAATCTTCCTTCTCACATAGTGTTGGGTAAAATTTGAAATTACAAACTCTATTCCTTAATTCACACCAATAAAGGAATAAAAGCCTCTCTTTCACATCAAAACCTTAATTTGTTAAAGCAAACAGTATCCTACCTTTGGCAAATGCTTGTTACATTTTCAGACTATTCCTAAACTGGACGTTCTTTCTTATTAAAAGTCAGCCATAGACATGTTAGCCATTCAAGAGGGGAGATTTTGAAATTTTTAATTTCCTAATAGGCTACCTCAAAGTGCTGAATGATCACCAAGAACTTAATTGTGGAAATTCTCCTTCTGTGATTCCCAATTAGAGCTCACAGAACCTTTGGCATAATCAACATATAAAATAGCACCACAGCACCGGGGACATTTAAACACAAAAAACAGATACAGGTAATGTGGTTTAGAACCAAATCACTGAAGTACTGAAGATTAAACAGAATTAATGAATTTTATGCTGCAGTCTCCATAAATGAGCCAACAAATATGCAGCAAAATCCTGAACTGCAGCCTTGAAATAAAGAGCTTAATGTGATTCAGTGCTTATTGGTTGCCTAGAAACTAACTTGGAAAGGGGTTGGGGAGGGAGGGGACTATGAAACATGAAGGGTTCATAGGTTTAATAAGGAAATTATTCACTCTGAACTGCTTGGCGCTGTGATCTATATGTGCTACAGGGCTCTCCTCTCCCCAGAACTCCTTAATATACCAGAGAGCAAGGTTAGAGGACATGCAGAATTGGCTGTTGTAGAATGACAGGGCAGGGTTAAGGCTCCAGGCAACCACTGATAGCAAACACCATTGTGTTCCAACCCACAGTCATTGTAAGCAGAGATCTTCTCAACTTGTTGACAAACTGCATCTGTGGGTAAAGCTTGCTCATTTACTTTTCCTAAATTATCTTCCTAGAAACATACAGCTTAGGATTTGGTTATTACATGAGATATTTCCCCAATTCATTAGGTCCCTCAGGACGTTAAAATGTAAAACTTAGAAAGGGACAGGTAGGGAGTGAGGGAGAAAGTTAGAAGATAGTTGAATAGCTTTTATATTAAGAAAATTGAGGGGCCGACCCTGTGGTTGAGTGGTTGAGTTCATGCCTTCCGCTTCGGTGGCCCAGGGTTTCGCTGGTTCGGATCCTGAGCATGGACATGGCACCGCTCGTCAGGCCGTGTGGAGGCGGCGCTCTACAACTAGAATATACAACTGTGTACTGGGGTCTTCAGGGAGAAGAAGGAAAAAGAAAAAGGAAGATTGGCAACAGTTGTTAGTTCAGGTGCCAATCTTTAAAAAGAAAAAAAAAAGAAAAAGAAAAGAAAATTGAATGGGCTGAGAAATGGGACACATATCTTCATTTGAAAGGCTTTTGAAAGAGGCCGAGACTAGTTTTTAAGTTTTAATTGCAAACCACAATAGGTTAAGGGGTCACTGATATTGCTCTTGTCAGAATCTCTGTGGTTAGTTCAGCTTCTCGTTTTTATTCAGATGTAAAAACTGAAGAGGTGATGTCTAGGTGGCAATTCATGAGGCAGCGTTTTAGCAATTCCTCTAAAATCCTTAAATAAATAGCCCTCTGAATTTTAGAACAGTGCACACACAGGAGATACCGCACTTTAGCATCTTAGCTTGAAAGAGTTGCTTAGGGAGGACATATTTTATCCTAATTATTTTTGACAGGAATTAGGTCAGATTAATTAGTTTAAAATTCAGCTGAACAACAGCGTCTTTGCTAATTACTTCAGGGTGTATACATAATTCATTTACAATAGGGAAGAAGAAATACTGGGAAGAATGCTACCCAACCCCTGACCCCTTTGATGGGCAATTCATAAAAAGAGGATCCTCTGTGACCTAAAAGGGGACATGGGGGACAGAGATTATCTGGAGCGCTTTATTCAGTATGAGGACAAATACTTATTTATATAAATATACATATGTATATAGTTATACATTTTATTTATTTATTTATTTATTTTTTTTAAGATTTTATTTTTCTCCTTTTTCTCCCCAAAGCCCCCCGGTACATAGTTGTATATTTCGTTGTGGGTCCTTCTAGTTGTGGCATGTGGGACGCTGCCTAAGCGTGGTCTGATGAGCAGTGCCATGTCCGCGCCCAGGATTCGAACCAACGAAACACTGGGCCGCCTGCAGCAGAGCGCGCGAACTTAACCACTCGGCCACGGGGCCAGCCCCAATAGTTATACATTTTAAGTGTCTATATTTACAATGTTAAAACATTTAAAGATACATTAAAAAGTAGTTTAAAATACATGTGTCAGAGTAAGAGAGTAAGTGGTTAATAATGTGGGTTTTAGAAAAAGAATTTTCTCAGATCAACCCCTTGAAAGCTTTGTGACCTTGGGCAATCTACATAGTTCGCTAAGGTTCAGGTTGTTAAACTATAATAGCATTTAGCACCTACTTTATGGTGTTTTGTGAGAATTAAATGAGATAATATATGTAAACCACAGCATCTGACATAGAGTAATTAATATTTCTTATGTATTATCATTTCTACAGTAGCATAGGAAATTACATAAATGTTTGTCATACTGTCTACACACTTCTAAGCTAGTCCCAAAATTACCTTTAAAATGAATTATACCTTTTGCCTTGGATTGCATTAGAAAAGCCCCTCTAAATTTAGGTTTAATTTTCTACAGGGAAGGATGGATTAAAATGTTTCAGTAGATTAAATAACCATTGACATCAAGCAAAAGCCAGAAGTGTCCAGAGGCACTCAGACAAATAGGAGAGTATAAGTGTGTATCGCCCGTTCACAGTCCCACTCGGGTCTAAGAAAGCATTTCAAAATCCTTGACTTATCAGAAGCCCAAATGAAGATTTTTATATGACATCTCCTGATATTTAAATGCTTGCTTACAGATTCTTTTTAAAAAAATTGTCTCGTATGAGACACATCAACATTCTCACATTGGTTTCTATTAATTAAAGAATTCCGGCTAAATTATGTGTGGATTTGGGGACCTAGAATCGAGCATTTAGAACCATATAAGCTGAAGACTAATTTTGCTGTCATACCAAACTAGTTTCAGCCTCCGGCCTTAAGGATCACTTTGATTTTCTTTTCAAATACTAGAATATATTTACAGCTTGAAAGTTAGATGGAATGGAAGCCATTAAAATTGATGACATTGAAGGAAATAGTAGAAATATTTTCTAAATGTGGACCCAAGTTGAAAATACAACTTGTAACACTGCGTGCATCAGTGCCATCTATTTCGTTGCCTAACATATATGTTAACATGATTGTTGCCACTTTAATTTACACATTTCCCTCACAAAATAACTGAATACTGAAGAGAATTCAGGCCTCGTGAGGCATGTGAGGTGTAAGCCTGGATAGTGCTAATCACATTTGGTCAAGAAGATGCTTTCTTATTTTCCATGCAGGAATTGTGTGTCTGAACACTATGATGCGCTGTCCAATGTGTTTTGTGAACAGTTCTCTCTCAGCACCTAATTTCCATATTAGAGACTTGCTTTCTGCTTAGGGCAGAACCTTCTCTTTCAAATTACAAAATACCCCAGTAAAATGAGCAACTTAACTGCCATCAGAGAATAAATCCCAAACAAATATAGTTTGTAGTATTTTTAAGAGACAAATGGAGAAAGCCTATGCATTTAATCCACATGGACAAAATGTTGAAAGTAATCTTTGGCTATTTCAGGGCAAAATTTAGCTATTAAAGTGAAAAGGGTAGTATGTGTGTGTTGGGGTGAGGTGGGAGGAGACTGCAACTGTCCAGAATTGCCGAATAGCTGATTGTAATAATCATCAGATATAGGGCATTCCTGGTCTTGTCTCTTCTCTTTGCCAGAGCGACAAAAGTTCATGAGATACCGAGTCTGAGCCACATTTCATGAACTCTTCTAGTTTTTGTACTTCTCAATATCAACCAGCTGTAACTGACATTGTCATTCCCATCAGCAGGGCTAGCACAACAGTCAAGATGTGGGGCCGGAGTGGGAAAGAGACAGCTGAAAATCTTTTCTCCAACACAGACCATCTGAGATCTTTGCCTACCTCAGAAAACTTTATCACTGTTAAATTTTTCATAAGGAAGATTTTAGAAAATGTCCTGATATATTGTTACTCTAAAATGATGGAGGACATTATTGTTGTTACTATTTGTGATTTTTATCCACATCAAATAAAAACCATCTAGTTCTAAATTTAAAGAGGTTTCGATCTGAAATAGAGAACATTAACATGGGATATGAGCAAATGGGAAGAACCAGATGAAACAAATTTCATGAGTAAAACTGCATCGTAGTATTTGACCGCACTCTTGATCATTTTATCATTATAAAATATGAACACCTGCTGTTTCTTGAATGCTAACTCTGAGCTGAACTGTTAGCTGCTTTACATATACGATCTCATTTAATCATCACACCATCCCTCTAAAGTAGGTCTTTATAATCTTCATTGTAAAGATGAGGAATCTGAGCTTAAATGAAGTTCAATATTTTTCCCAAATCCTCCAGCTGGTGATTCTTGAGATAAGAAAGCAGACGTTGAAATCTCAAATAGCAGCATGTGGAGACTTCCATCCTC
This sequence comes from Equus caballus, assembly GCF_041296265.1. Lineage (NCBI taxonomy): Eukaryota > Metazoa > Chordata > Mammalia > Perissodactyla > Equidae > Equus > Equus caballus. Next base: position 21,000,997 of record NC_091699.1, read on the forward strand.
CTGCCCCACTGGGACCCACAGTGCACCATCTAAATGTGTTCGGGCGCATTTAAACCAGTTGTCTACTCTTACGTATTTGCAAGAAAGGATAGAGGCCGGCCCCGTGGCTGAGTGGTTAAGTTCGCGCATTCCGCTGTAGTGGCCCAGAGTTTTGCTCGTTTGGATCCTGGACGTGGACATGGCACCGCTCGTCAGGCCAGGTTGAGGTGGTATCCCACCTCCCACAACTAGAAGGACCGGCAACTAAGATATATAACTATGTACCAGGGGATTTGGGGAGATAAAGCAGAAAAAAAAAAAAAAGACTGGCAACTGTTGTTAGCTCAGGTGTCAATCTTTAAAAAAAGAAAATGAAAGGATAAAGGAGAAGCTTCATTGCTTTGCATCATAAAAAAGAATGAAATCTTGCCATTTTCAACAATATGGATGGACCTAGAGGGTATTATGCTAAGTGAAATAAGTCAGGGAAAGACAATTACTGTATATCTTCACTTATATGTGGAATCTAATAAACAAAACAAATGAACAAAGAAAACGAAACACAAACAGACTCATAGATACAGAATAAAAACTGGTGGTTGCTGCAAAGGAGGGAAGTTGAGGGGTGGATGAAATTAGGTGAAGGGCATTAAGAGGCACAAACTTCCAGTTATAAGACAAATAAGTCATGAGGATGAAACGTACAGCAGAGGGAATATAGTCAATAATATTGTAATAACTTTGTATGGTTACAGATGGTAGCTAGACTTGTGGTGATCATTTCATAATCTATATAAATATCAAATCGCTATGATGTACACCTGGAACTAATAGGATATTGCATGTCAATTATGCTTCAAAAAAAAAAAAGGATAGAGGTGGAGTGGCAGAGCATGTGATGGGAAGGTTAGAAAAAACTCATTTCCAAGTGTGGCCCCATGGATCTAGACCACCACTAGGGGGCAGGCTGATACTCAGACATATTTCAATAGTTTGTGGTGTAACCGTAAGGCACAAAACACAAGGCAGCACCTTACTTTGCTCCCCACTACCCGAAGGGAGCACAGCTTATTTTTCCTTCTAGGATAACTAATGAATGCGGTTATAAATGTAAATAAAGTATCAGCTTTATTAGGACTGGGGTGGGAGAGTGGGAATATAAAACAGTGCAGCCACTTTGGAAAAGTGTTTGGTAGTTTCTTAGAAATTTCAACATAAACAACACATAATCCAGCAATCCTACTCCTAGATAAGTATGCTAGAGAACCGAAAACATACATTAACATAAATATTTGTATGTGAATGTTTGCAGCAATACCATTCATGAATGATAGTCAAAAAGTAGAAATGATCCAGATATCCGTCAACTTATGAATTGATATACAATAGGTGGTATATCCATAAATGGAATACAATTCAACAACAAAAAGGAATGAAATACTAATGCATGCTACAACATGGGTGAACCTCAGCAACAATATAAGTCAAACAAGCCAGACACAAAAAGCCATGTATTATGTGAGTTATATAGAATAGGCAAACCTATAGAGACAGAAAGTACATTAGTGTTTGCCTGGGAGACTGGGGGTTAACCGTAAATTGGTGTGAGGGATATCTTTGGGGCAATGGAATTATTTAATACTGGGTTGTGGTGTGGATGTTTGCACAACTTTGTAATTTCATTAAAAGCCATTGAAATGCATACTTTAAATGGATGAATTTTATATGTAAGTTATACTTCAATGAATCTGTTTAAAAAAAACTTCAAAAATATTAGAAGTGGAGCATGTCAGGTGTGGGAATTAGACTTTTACTCAAGTTGTTTCCTTCCTGAAACATTCACACTCCGCCCTACATTCTGCTGGAGCAACCTCCTTCCCTTCTAAGCCTCACTTATTTTAAAAAATTTTCCTCTCTGCTTCATGTCTCTTCATCCTCATCTCATATTCAACCCTCAGCCCACTGCAATCTGGCTTCAGCCCACATTTTTCTACTGAAACTGTTCTTGCCAACTTTGTTATGACCTCCTTTTTGTTACATCTAGTGGGTGTATTTCAGCCTTCCTCTTTACTTTCTCTCTCAACACTTTTGACCTGTCAACCATTCCTTCTCTTGTACCCGCTCTCTTCCCATAGAATCTGTGATACTTGATTCTCCTGGTTTTCCTTCAATATCTCTGGTTACTTCTTCACAGCCTTCTTTCTGGGTTCCTTTTCCTTGGCCCATCTCTTATGTGCTGACACTACTGAGCCTTCTATGCAAGATCTTCTCCTTTTACTTCAAAGTGTGATCAGAGGATCATCAATACCAAAACCACAGGATGGGACTCTACTTGTCAAAAATGTAGATTTGAGCTACACCCTACACCTACTCAATAAGACAGTCTGGAGTTAGGACCCAAGATTCTGAGTTTTATAGGTCTCCTGGGCAATTCATCTGACTCCCAAGTTTGAGAATTGCTCTCTTAGATATCTTCTCTGGGCATTATTATCCACTCCCATATGTTCAATTATCATCTACCTGCTGAAAACTCCAAAATTTACATCTCTAGCTCAGATCACATTCCTGAGTTTGAAAATTCATAGGTCCAAATTTCTGCTAGTCGTCTCATCGGGAGTCCTACAGAAACATAAAATGTTCTATGTCCCCATATGATCGCATTACCTTCACTTGCAAAATTCTGTGTTTTCTACCTTTGGGAGTGGAAGCAGTCAACACTGTTTGAGATCCCAGAAATCTAGTTAGCTTCCTTCACCCCTCACCCTCACTCTCCTCTACTTCCAAACATCTCTGAAGCCCTGTCCATTTAATCTTCTAAAAATCTGATGATTCCAGTTACTTCTCTCCATCCCCACTTAGTGCTATCCTAGTGGAGGCCACCAGCATCTTTGGCTGGGAACCACTATAGGAGACTCCAGATGAGTCCCTCAGCTTCTAGTTTTGCTGCACTCATATGTCCATGATCTTTTTTTCACACTGAAATGACTTTTCTAAAATGTGAACCTGATCAGACTGCTTCCTTATTTGAAACCTGACAAAGAATCCCAATGATCTTAGAAAGAAGGTCAAATTGCTTAATATGATGAAAAGGACTTCTATGATGCAATCCTGTCTTACCACCTCAGTCTTATTTATTATTCCCAATCACTATTTCATCTTTCAAGATTTCCAACTTTTAGTCACATCGTACTTCTCTTTCTTCTTCAAGAACATGAAATCCTCTTTTGCCTCTATGCCATCACATATGATGTGACTGAGGGATTTTTCTCCATCTTTTTGCTTGACTGACTTCTACTAATACATCAGGTATCAACTTCCAAGTCACTTTCCCTGGAAACTCTCTGACCCCCCTGAGTTCAAATAAGAGGATCCTGCAATGTGTGATTATTATACGCTGCATTGACCCGATCATAGCACTTATTAGACTGCACTTTAAGTCTCAGTTTACTTAACTTTACCTCCACTACACTATAGATTTAATGGAGGCTGGAACCAAGTGACCAAAACTTAGAATGTGTCAATATTTATCTATTGAATGATTCAACAGGTGAATGGCTTTTTTTTAAAATAACCCAAAATCTAAAAGAAGCATTATAATCTTATATTCTTAGTTTTCATATAATTGGAATTAAAATCAAGCTTGGAAAATTATATTCTAAATTTCTAGATGATAATATGGACATTATTTTAATACAATATTTGAATGTTTAAGAATAAATAAGTATAAATATACTAATATTTTAGAGAAAAGTATTAGAGAGTATTCACAATTTCAGAGCCACCTCAGTATGAACCATAACAAATTACATAAAAATTTATTTTCACATATTTGGGTACAAGAAATACCACTACAAATTTTAATTTATTTAATATTACCACAAATTGAATAAAATTCTTATTTAACTGGACATGAAACAGAGTCTTGTTCAAGGTCTTTCATTCCTATTGATTTACCTTCTCTGAATGAACGGTATTTAAGAAGCTACAATGGATATTTCCTTATTAGAAAACACATTTTCTTCCTCTAAAGCTTATCCTTTTTACTGTATAGACTTTGGGGTGACCTCTTCACTGGCAATTTCAAGGCACTTTACTTATTTTTTCATGCAGGCTTTTTAAATGGAGCCAGATCCCTTTGAACCTTTGTATTTGGAATCTGGAAAGCAAATTCTCCCAGGAAACTACAATTAGGACTCTTCAATTAGAAGCTTGGACTGCATATGCATAAAATCAAATATCCAGAGCCTAGGAGTCTGTTCTCATGCCTCCCCTCTCAGTGACCATCCATGTGGAAGTTCACCTCCGGACAGCTCTCTTAGAACTTGATCAAGTTGTGGGGATTCATAATAACCAATCCTAAATCCAATTCAAGGTGTTGCTACATTGCTACATCATGGCAAATCAAAACTACACAACTTCAGAATACATTGGTATATTCATTTGGGCAAAAATTGATGATGTAGCTGCAAAAATAATGTTTGTCCTCTTATAAATGCTGAAGGATTTAAAAATTCAAATGATGAAGTCTGGGAAATTAGTTCCTCCACTTACTCGTTGTACGACCTTAAAGCAAGTAAGAGAATCTATGCTTTTAATGAGCACATATCAAATTAAAAATGAAATATGACTTAAGTCTACTGCAAATGAAATCACATCGCTCTGAAAGTGAATTCTTTTAAATAGCTGGTTTGTGAATTATACAAGAATATGAGATACAACTCAATAGACTAGCGTACTCCCTGGTATCGTACACTGCTCTGGTTAGCACCAATGACTCCCAATGACAAGATATTGCACTGCCTGGAAGAAAGTGTCGTGATATCAAACAATAGGGTTTGATTCTGCCAAGTAATACTGAATGTTTTTATTAAGGAAACAGGAAAAGAAAAGAAAATATGAAACAGTGGCAGTTTCTTTGCACAAAAGCTGAGTAAAAATTGTTACCCTCAGGGAAGAAAAGTTTCTTGAATTGGGAAATCATACGCTGAGCTGAGAGTTTGGGACATTTGTTCACAAACCTATTAACTTTTCTATAGCTTCACAATAAACATCACAAGTAGTTTATTCCCTTATCATGTGGGCCAGTAGGCCAAATTCTGCCCTGAATTTTTCATTCTTATATTCCCTTTGGCTGTGTTTACTGATCTCTATGCCCTTTCTCATTAAAGAGTGGCATTATTTCCTCCTTCCTAATTTTCAGGAGACATCCTTGTGATTCTTATGACCTCTTAGCAAAGGATGTTCAGCCCAAAAGAAAAAGAAAAAAAAAAACAATTATGTAGAAGCACCTTTGTGATGTTCTCCAGAAGACAGAAGAGCTCACATGTGTGACCTGGGTGGTTATGTCCCCAGTGGGGCTCCAGGTTCCTCATCTGTGAAATCAAGATAGTGATAATAAATACTACTATAGTTTTTTTTCTCTAACAAAGTAAATTTCACACACATTATTTCATTTAATCCTTATAACATTCTTATATCCCTGTGAGGCAGATAACACATCTGGCAGCATTTCATAATGATATTACACAAATCCACAGAGGTAAATATGAATTATTGCCCCAGTCAAAAACTCTCATTTAAGACTGGTTATGTCTGAAGGGAAAATTACTTGTTAACATGCAACAAATATTTCCTGAGTACGTACCATGTGTCTATCACTGTTCTCTACCCAATAAGGATAGAGCAATTAACACGATAAAACACGCCCCTGCTCTTGCAAGCTTATATGTGAGTGACAGTGGACAAAGACCACAAACTAGGAAACCAGATAAACAAGGTGGTTCAGAGATGGCAATGGCACCATAAAGATAATAAAACAGGGTCATGGGACATAAAGGAATGGGGGTGTCTTGTAGATACTACAGCTAAGATGAAAAGGAAAAGATTTTCTTAGGTAATATTTACTCTTTATCCTGAATGATTGGAAGTAGGAGGGATGCACAGTCCTAAGACAGGAGACTTCCAGACAGAGGAAAGAGCAACCACAAAACCCCAAGGTGGGAGTTAGTTTACTATATCCAGTTATCAGGAAGATCTACTGTAAACAATGAGGTTAACAATATGAGAAGAGAGAGTTAGACAATAGCCGGATCATATAGGACTTTACAGCCCAGGTTAAGAAATTCACATTTTATTCAAATTGTCATGATCAGTAATTTGGAAGGTTTTGAACATGGGAGTAACATGCTCTAAGCTGTTTTCAAAAACATGCTACTCTGTGGAATATGTATGTAAAGAATGGACTCTGTAGGAGCAAATGTAACACTGCAGAGAAACCAATTAGGTGCACTGCTGGGGTTCGGGTGAAAGGTGATGGTGGTGTAGACTGGGATGGTGGCAGTGGTGGGAAGTATTCTGATCCAATATATACATAAGAAATGGCTAGTGGGCTGGCTGTGGGTGATGAGAGGAAAGAAAATATATAAGAAAAAGTGCCTTATACACATATATTTATAGAATCTTCTCATCATAAAACTGAAAGACAGCTTAGAATTTATGTATTTTTATATTGCATGTGAAGAAGCTGAAGTTCTGGAGCAGAAAGTGACTTTGCAACACACATGAAGATAATGCCTTAACTAGTGACTAGATACATTTAGTATACAACAACCTCATACATCTTCTTATCCATCTAACCACCCATCCAATGAATCATTCACTAACTTGTGCATTCAATCTTTCACTTATTTATTATTTCAATAAGCAGTCACTGAATACTTACTTAGTCCACAGTGTGCTAAGTACTGGAGGCTGAGGGTGAGAGAGACAATGATGCATATGACACTGTCATTCCCTTAAGGACCTTGTAGCCTGGTTGGAAAAGACAAAATAAGCCAATAGCTGGAATGTTACTGATCTAGATCATATGTACCACCTTGCTTGTGCCCTAAGACTTTCAAATTTTTCCCATTAATGGACAAACTCCTTCAGAAAGCATCCTGGAAGATTCAGTCTATGATGTCCCCTATCAACAATTTTTCTCTTTTCCCTTAACCTCAGCTGAGGTTGCTCCTCATGCCTTCATATAGGAAAAGAGAAAATATTTGAAACCTCTAATGCATTAATAAGGTAACTTAAAAGATTTAGATGAATGCCTTATATTTTATGGCTATCAAACATGTCAGTTCTCATCTACAGGGAATCTTTAGTTCCTTCTCTCAAAGATAAAAGACAACATCCAGATGATCAAGATGCATGATCTAAACTAATGTCTATACATCGAATTATCAAAAGTCAAAACTGGAAAGGAACCTAGACATCATGTAATCCAACATTCTCATTTTATAGGAGTTTAGAGGAAATTTGGGACCATATGGTGGAAAACTGTCCAGAGTCTGTGTCTTTAAATTCTTACCTCCTTGTTTGCTCTCATCTCTCTTGCTGCTATTCTCTTCATCTCTCCTGTCACCACAAAGTTAAATTTTTTAGTCTGTTTTTCTCAACATTAAACTTTAAGCAATTTCAGTTTAAGATTAGTTGTTTTTTAGCAATAATTTTGTTATATTTTCTGAATATAAGTTAGGGACATATTTTTTTAAATATCAGATGTTATAAAATAGATTATAAAGAGCATACGTAATCCTGCCATGTCAAGAAAATCACTACTAATAGAATTTTGAAGTATGTAGTTCAGGTATTTATTTTATATGTGCATAATCACATGTTTCTCCCTTATATAATTAGATTCACTCCATAATCTCTGTTTTAATCTACTTTTTCAATTTACCAAAAGATTTGGACAATTTTTTAATCAACATGTATAGATCCTTCTTACAGTATTAATGGTTACAAAATATTTGTTTGAAGGATTTCACCACAATTTGCTTAACTAATTTGCTTTGATGGGCACTTATGTGGTTACCAACTGCTCACTACTTTTAGTGAAAATAAACATCTTTGTACAGTTATCTCTTTAAAATCTCCAATTACTTCCTTAAGAGAGATGTTGAGTGACTAGTTAAGTGTTTATAGTCATTGAAATTGGTGATATATACTGCCAGATTATCATCTAGAGAGATAGTTCTAATTTGTACCTGCATCAACATAATCCATCTTAGACAGAAAAGTTTGTGAAGGCAGAAGATTGAGAATATGTTGAAGGAAGGAGAGAGGTGATAAATACCAGCCCAGGGAAATGAAAAGGAGGGAGAGATTACTTAAGTATGGCTCATATTCAGTGAGGAACCCAAAGCTAAGAAATCTCACTCTCTCTTTTTTTTGATATATTTAATTAAAAAGTCTTGATCGCAACAAAAATGAAAGATATATGTTTTTACTTTATAATATGTGTTTATGTATATGTATATAGACATTTACACATATACTCTTTTATTCACATGTAAATCAACATTACTTATTAGTAGTAAAATAATCCTAGTGATTCACACAGATCCAAAACTCAATCTCGTTGTATAACATGCAGTTTTTCAGATGACAATATAAAATAAGTGTATTCTCCTATAGACATTAAATATATAATAATAATTTTCCATCATCCTTCTTACTGTAAATTGCCAAATGACCATCTTTTACTTTTCTCCATTTTTCCACTGAATTATTTTAAATATTCTTCATCATTTTTAAAAGCTCTTTATATATAAAAGACATTCCCCTTTGTCTTATAGCTTACAACAAAGGTAATTTTTAAGAAAACTTGAAAGCAAAAGTTAATTATATTCTATTGTCTCATGTTTTCTGTATTTATTTCAGATATCCCTGTACGATTTAAACTGTTTGGGCTTTATCATTATTGACCAAATACTTAAATTACATAGAGCATACCAATACTGAGGTCAAAGTTGTGGGGGTTAGGCATGACTTGTAAAAGCTTCGGCGTGAACTCCTAATCTTAGGCAAACACCATACCAAAGTCCACCTTGTGTTCCCAGAAAAAGACAACTATGAATCAGGACAATTAAGCCAACTAGTGGAAAGATTCCTCACTGCATAAGTCTTCTTCCTCCATGTGGGCCAGTGTCATCTTGGCATACAAAAGTTGACAGACTATTAATGAAGATTAGTGGGGAAAACATTTTTTAAGGCCATAAGGTTGCCAAAATTCAGAAACTGAACTAAAATTTATCAGAGGTTGTCAAAAGTGTGCTATTTTCATGGTCATAGAAGTCTTCATGAACAGCAAAGCTGATCATTTAAAATAATGCGACCAAATTAGAAAGGTTTCAACTTAATAAGACACTGAACTAAAGAAAAAGAAGCCCCTCCGCCAAAAGAAATCTGCATGTTGAGTTCTGTCATTCTCTATTAAGAAGTATCAAATTGGTGTATATATTTACATATTCTAAGAATCCCTGATAAAAAGGAATAGTTCTGTCATTTCCTAAAAGTTATGTATGAATTTCATGTACTAGCAAATCTGAATACATCTGCTATTAAAAGCACAAGTGTGCCCCCTTCTGAATAAATGAAATATTGAGCCCTATATTTGCTCTTAAAATAACAACCTCCCTCCTTTCTGGACCAAGCTGAATAAATGAATTTGGGCAAATACCAGCAGCAAGTTTTAAGAGCACTCTTTTCTAGAAACATTTCTGATTGAAGACATTTTTAACAAAATATTCTGATAATATCTCATTAGTCTTTTTATATTTGTTTTTCTTTTTCCATAGCTGGAATCTTATAAAATAAAATACCCAAGAAGAAACTTTGATCTTGCTCTGGACAGAGAAGCATAACCCAGAGTAAAGTGAAAAGAGCTGGGTAGAGACTTAGCAACTCTTTCAGAAACTGAAGAGGTGATAAAGATATTAGGAAGAAGTGAAGTGACATTCCACTGAGACGGTTCAATTATTTTTTGAAAGACAGTGGCTACATAAGCGAAGTATTTGTATTGACTTAAAGTTCTACTTTGCTGTCTGAGTTTGAAGCTGAGGAAATAAAAACTCAGAATGACTAAGTGCGTTTTGGAAAATAATTTAGTAATCAAGCCATACTTTTCTACCTTCAGTCCAGTGTTCTACCTACAGTAAAACGCAGTGATCCAAATGAACTATTCTGGCAGTTTTATATATCTCTGATAGATTCCATCTTTGAATCCATTTATTTCAATCCATTCATTTCAATCTCTCCTCCTGTAAGTTCAGAACCAAAAACATTTTTTGACCAAAATATGGCACCATGTTTGATTTGATTATCTCGGTCAGTGTGCCACTTTACTGTTATAAAGTGCTATGGAAATGAAATGATGATAACGATGACAACAGCAATAGTTATGATAATGAAAATGATAATGAAATGAATGTTATGATAAATTCTAACGTTATTGGAAGTTGATAGTTAAGTATCTTAAATCATAGTTAGATTAAATCTTAAATCACTTGAATGAATGAATAAACTTAGTTCTTCAATTCATAGTCAAGAAATATGATCCTTTGTCTTATATCTGGGTTATAGAAGCAAAAATAGCTTGTCTCCTGTCAAATACAAAGGCAGGCTGACTAGGCCTATAGCTACCGTGACAGGTTTTAGTGGAATGGGTAGCTAAATTGGTCACTTTCCTTCTCAAATACTATCATCTCAATATATTTTTTAAAAAGACTGATATCGATTAAATTTGTATAAATATATAGGATTTTCTCTTTTTAGCAAACTCCATCATTCCTTGGCCATTTGACTTAGGTTGTAAAAACAGTGTGACATGGTGTATAAAAATCTGTATCTTCCATGTAAATATATTCTTATTTTCTATTTTTTCCCAGTGCATTTCCAGAAAACACCAACTGCTGATATTATCAGAACTCTGGATGAAATAAACACAGGTCTTTGGAATAAATGGTCTATCATCAACTTAAATTCTTTTCCAACACTATTATTCCATACTACAAAGATTCTACACAGTAGAATCTTTCAATACTATGTTTATTACCAAATGAATTCTTCCAAACACTGCATTAAAAAACTTGCAGAATGTTGAATTTTTAAATTGTTGTCCTCAATGGATAAAACTGACTGATAAAAGCACATTTGTAAATGTCAATTGCCATATGGCTTATACTTTTGCTAATGATCAATCCCAAGATTGAATCAATCATGGGCAAATATCATTATAAAACTGTGAAATGTTTACACTAACTCCCTTATTTTCTCCAGAAGTCACATCACTAACTTGTGCCAATATTTATTTACATTTAATGCATGCTCACTCCTTCCTACTGCAAGCTTCAAACTCATCAATTAGATTTAGAGTGGTGACCTATTACTTGACCAATACATTCATTTTCAAACAACACTCATTGAATCAAGATATATAAAAAGCTCTTTGATTGAATTAATAGGCATTGTATATTCATTGCCAAAAATATGTTCTCAACTAAAACATATGCTATAATCATCAACGTACAGTCATTGCTGATTATTCATAATTGTGCAATAAACCATCTTGTAGAGTAAACAACCTCCATAGTTCTTATTTAGAGAAACTTTAAAACATTCAGACTAGTAATTACATTGAATAATAGCTTAATTTAAATTGTAAAAGACCTCTAGTGGATTGTTTATTTCATCTCCACTATGTGATATGTTTCACACAGGAAGGATCTTTACATACTCATGAATCAATATGCACAACAAAGAATTAATATTGAAAGTAAATTTATTTTATTCTACTTTTCTTTAAATTGTAGAAATTGAGCTCACTATTCCCACTGCCACTTATTCCAATCTCTAATTCATATGTATACCACCCTTTTTCTGACCTTTGAAATATACCACATGTTTTTCATCTGAGAATGATTTAAATATGAACACTCTTTCTAAAATTATGATATTTTTGTCAGGAAGTTTTATAAATTTTTTGTGGATATCTGATGTGTTTATCAGTATACATCCAATTCTCTTTCTTCGATAACTGCAAATCATTTCTCCTCTGTGAATTTGGTAATGGCAAATCACTACCTTTCTTTGTGGTCCCTGCTTGAGTGATAGGCCTGAGGCGCAGACCTGACTAGCCAACATATTCCATCCCTTTAACTACAGAGATTGGTTCAAGGATGCACTCTAATGAAAACTAGCCCAATCTCATTAGGGCATTGCAAATTAAAACAACAATGAGACACCACTACATGCATTTAGAATGGCTAAAATCTCAAACACTAAAACAACAAATGCTGGCCAGGATGTGGATCAATAGGAAATCTCATTCATTGTTGGTGGGAATGCAAAATGGTATGGCCACTTTGAAAAACAATCTTGCAGATCCTTACAAAGTTAAAAATAGCTTTATAATATGATCCAGCAATTATGCTCCTTGGTATTTATCCAGTTTGAAAACTTGTGTCTACACAGAACCTGAACAGAAACATTTATAGTAACCTTATTAAAACCTTGGAATCATTCAAGATGTCCTTCACTAGTTGAATGTAAACAAACTGTGGTATATTCATACAGCAGAATATTATTCAGCAAAAAAAATTAAAAAAGAAAAAGAAATGAGCTATCAAGCCACAAAAAGACATGGAGGAAGCTTAAATACATACTGCTAAGTAAAAGCAAGCCGTCTGAAAAGATTAAATACTCTATGATTCCAACTATACGCCATTCTGAGAAAAGCAAAGCAATCACCTGTTACCACTTTCAGCAGGAGGGAGGGGAGGATGAATAAGTGGAGCATAGGGCTATTTTGGGGTGGTTAAACTATTCTGTATGATACTGTAATGATGGATACATGACACTGTGCTTTTGTGAAAACCCATACAACTGTATAACAGAAAGAGTGAACCCTAATGTAAACTAGGGACAATAGCTAATAATGATACATCAATACTAGTTCATCAATTAGAATACATGTACCACATTAATGCAAGATGTTAATAGGGGGAAACAGTGTGGAGGGAGAGTATATGAGAACACTTTGTACTTTCTGCTCAATTTATCTGTAAACCTAAAACTGCTCTAAAAAAAAATAAAGTCAATCAATTAAAAACAACTGGTTCAATGAATCACAATTCCAAAAACTGTGTTAGAATTACTGGAAAAGAAAAGCATATTAAAGACTATTTTGGGGCTATCACATGAAGAAAGCATGCCTGTAAATAAAGCCAGTATCAGTAAAGTGAAATAATGACAGGAAAAGAGAGATAGAATTGCCTATCTTCTTAGCATTTTGGAGGCCGGTTGTGCTTGAATTTGGTGCTACCCCTAAGCCTTTCAATTATGTCAGCTAATAGAACCCCATTAGGTAAGATTGAGTTGGGTTTCCTACCACTTGCAACCCAAAGACTCTTGAATAATACAGTTCTACAGGTATAAATCAATATTATAGGGCTAGTTTTAGATTATGAGTTAGAATCAAAGATTATTTTTAGAGTGGGGAAGGGAATATTTTCAAACAACACTGAAAATAGACCTCCAGAAACTCAGTTAAAGACAATGAAATAAATTTTGTCTGAGTAGTGTTTTTACCACCGGATATGGCAGACCCCTAGATGATCAATGAAATTCCCTCAGTGACTACTATGGAACAAGCAAAGGCAACAAGTGGATGTAGGCAAGGAAAAGACAGGCTCCCAAACTCAGCAATAACAGCTCTTCTTTATTTTATTTACTGGGCATCTTTGTAAATATTTCTTTGCACAAAGGATTGTTCAGTCAAGAAAAAGTTTGAAAACCACTATATTTGGAATGTGAATAGTTCCCACATTCAGGCCAAGTTCATTTCTAGGGAAGGCCTCCAAGGGAACCACTGGGCAACACTTGAAATACCTGACTAATAACCTGGAAGTTGAATTTAGTGATAACTTATTGTTACAACAGGTAAACTGGCTGGGTCAGAACAACATGCCAATTTTCTCAGAAGAGACAATCAAGAACAGTGATGGGGAGTGTGACACCTTGGAAGGTCCATTTTGATGTCTTAATACAGTAGAAAAAAGGAGAAAAGACATCTACACAGAAGCGTTATGAGAGCAAGGACAAAATGACACTGATCTCAATGCACACCTTGTAGACAACATCTTTGATCAATGAAGAATCTCTCAAGATGGTCTTTCCAAATTGCTGTTTCTTTCTAGCATCTTTATTCCATGGTACTTTATGGAATAAATGAATAGATGAATAGTGCTCCTGGAGTTGTTCAAACTAGTGACACTGATGCTTTCATACTAATACAAATAGTTCAGTCTGTATATTACCAGGTGTTGGAGGTGGGTATTTCAGTCTTGATACAATAATGATAAAACAACCTCCTACCTAAGTAATGCTCACAGTCATCTTGGATCCCCTCAGAATCTCAGGTGATCATTTTCTAATCTAGCTTCAAAGTCACCATTTTCTACCCCAAATTTTTTTCAAGGCAACTTCTGAAATGTTGAATTTAATTTTTAAATTGAGATTCATTCCTATTCAATAAAGCTCTTACTTCCTGATAAATGTATTTGTATCTGTTCAAACACTTATATACAGTTAAAAGACTGTAATAACAAAAAATAGTATAGCATAACAACGCACTGTTGTGACACACTGTACTTCCTAAAGACTTTTTGAAATATATAATCCCATTTTAGGAGCTTCTAATTTCTAAATAAAACATTGACTGATTTCTCTAAGGTGTCCTGAGAATTCCTCCTCCAAATCACTGTCTATTTAACAGGTACAACCAACAATTTTGCCAACTGGGATTCCTCCTGCTAATGTGGTTTCCCATATTGTTGTGTAGGAAGCAATCGTGACATCAGCTTCTGAACTAAGCACGGAAATAGCAGATCTCACACACACCTACTCTCCACAAATCATCATGGACAGTTTCCCTTTTTCATGTTTGTAAAAAAAAAAGGGGGACAACAGATGATTTCTGTTACTTGAGGGGGTGGAGATAAAAATTCTCTAGCTATTTCTTGCACATCACAGCCATGGAAAAGGTTTCAAGAAAGGTTTGAAGCTGAAATGAATAATTTTGGATTCAGATCTTGCCTCTGCTGCTCTCTCAGGATGGGCGCATAATAAGAATGTTTCTCTTTTCATCTCAGAGTTCTGGCAAATGTTTCAGAGAACGGAGATTAATCCAATTGCTGAAAAACTATTTTTAGTCATAAGAAACATGGAAAGCGACTTTCATGAGCATTCTGAATGATTTTTTTGATGCCAATAATATCGAAGATGGAAAAAAATAGCAAGTTAAATCTCTACTTTCTTTTTAATTAGTTACATTTGAAGGCAAATGTAGTTTCTATAGAAGCATCTATACTTTGATAAATGCACATCCCTCAAATAAAAGTTTCTGATAGGTTGAACTGTCTAAGAATTTTCCTGTGGGATTCCTTTCTTACTAAACAATTTTATGTGATTTTGAAACATGCTTATCCACCATTACGCCTAAAAAGGAATCCACATTGTAGTTCAGTTTTCACCTGTAAGATTTTGGCTTTTAAGATAATCATTTGCAAGTTTAAGTAATGTCTTGTACCAGCCTCGAAAGAAATTGCAAGTTGTCAGTTTGGACTATGCCAGGTGTTTGATTTAAATCCTACACACATAAGCTTCATGCTCACATACATGAATCCAAAGGCATTTCCTTTATAGATGGACACTAGTACTTTGTTAGATGAAAAAAAATAACATGTTATATTCATAAAAGAGCCCTAGACATAGAATCAGGGGCTCATGTTGTGAGTGAAGGAGAGACAAGACTATCACCTTATGAGAGAGGGATGTGGTCCAGATGATGGCAAATAAATCAAGGCTAATTGTGAGGCAGTAAGGGTATTTGTTTTTACCAGCTAAACTAGCTTCACCATGTGGAAGGTATGGTCACTTTCCAGTGTACTTGAATCACCAATTTTTGAATGACAAGATTCTAATTACTTTTCATTTGGGGGAATTTTGCTTATTCAAATGTATACATAAAGTAAGATTATGTAAAAATGTGGCTGCACCATAATACAGATCGATGTATCCAGCACATGAAGATTCTCTCACGTGACAAATCTGACTTTTTGCCGTAGCCATCCTAATTCATGTTCTGTGACACTAATCTCCTTACACACATCATGAAGAAATAGAAATAGTTTATTTGAGAATAAATTAAATTTATTGGCCTTGCCTCTGTTAACTGACATTTAATTTATCCTTTTGGCATCAGGTCAACCATGTGAGACCCAAACAGAGCAGATATCTAATTTTATTCCTGTGCTTCTAAAAAGATGGCACAGAAGAGCACCCCATCTATAAGAGAAGCTCTTCATACATCACGTTTTTTTCACTTTTGTTTCAAAGGCCAACTTTAGATCTATGCATTCAGAATGTACCTAAAAGAGACATGAAGAATGACTGAACCCTATGACATTTTCCTTTGGAGTATCTTTAGGTTTGTGAGGAAGGACTTCAGAGATTACATAATATAGCCCATTCAGTTTTACAGTTGAAGTTCCTTAGACCCAAAGAGGCAGACTTAATTGTCCTCCAAAATTTCTAATCCTCTAGGCTAGAACCCAGTCAACTGAATCCTTTGCTACACATAGTTAATGTGGTGTGTGTCATTCTGCCCACTTGTTTACTAACTGAAGGTCACTGTATGAGGTTCAATGAGAGATGCAGTACACAAAGGATGAACTTGTTTGCAGTTCTTTTGGTCAAGATCTTCTCATCTGGAATTGAATCACCTGAATTTGTAACATAGCTCTGCCACTTACTAGCTGGACAAGTTACTTAACCTAATTATGTATCTTTTTCCTTATCTGCAAAATGGGAAATTTAGAACCAACTTCTTATGGTATGTAATGTGAGGACTCAGTAAAGACAAAACGCTTAGCATAGAGAGTGCTCAATAAATTTTAGCCATTGTTATTCGTATATTCATTTTCAATCTAGCCTACTTCTAAATAAATAAATAGCCTATAGTAGAAATTTCCAAAAAACATTTTCTGCCCTTTGTATAATTTGCCAGTCTTCATTTCTTTCCATTTCTTCTCCAAAATGAAAAAAAATAGTCTGAAAAAAACATTACATGTATAAATTGCATGGGCCTAAACATATAAAGACATAAACAGTGTGTATTTTCCAAGAAATGTGCATGAGGATTTAATTGCACAACATCCAATAAAACTCATGAAAGAGAATTAAGCACCAACATAATGGGGTAAATGTATCCAGAAAGAAAATGACCAAAATATTTCCCTCACTGCTTGATATTGATTTTTATCAAATGGCTCCTGAGTTCTCCAGGAAAGTCCTGGCAAATATCTCTATTAATGATCATTAAGTTCCCTATACAATGGAAATACTATATAAACACTATAACAAGAAATGACAAAACCACTGTTTATTTTTCTGAAAAGTAGAATTTTAGAACCCTTTAGGAAAACTGTTTCCTGCAGAAAATGATGGTTTCATGAAACTCTTAAGCACAGATTCAATCAATAACACGCATATCTCTACAAAAGTAATAAATTAAATGTGAGGTTGTTATTAACAAATTGATATCTGCAAATGAAAATGAGAATAATTGTCAATCCATATTGTCCATGTGGTACAAAATCTTTTCACAAAAAAGTAAATTTAATGAGCATAGTGTGGTTTTACCACACTTAGTACCATCTTAACCCGTAGTATATTATTATTCATATGTAATAAATACAACACACATGAATGCCAAAATAAAGAAAACTACTGGGATTTGTTTCTTATCGCTTTTTTGTTTTTAATATAACTCTACATTCAAGGACAAGAGGTATCTGTGATTGTGTACAAAAATAAGTGAAAGAAAATGGTGGTATAAAGACAAATCAAAGTAATGCATAGTTATCAGCTAAATATCTGCTTGTGGATTATTAACAACAACTCTCTTAAAATCTGAAGAATGTTCTTACTAACAAGTGACTTATTTCCATCTCTTACAGGCTTTTTAGAATAAAGTTTTAGAGCACAAGCCTCTAGGTTCCACTCTGGTTCAACTACTTTGTAGATCAAAGTCTCAGTTTTCTAATCTTTAAAGTGAGGTCAATAATAGCATATATCTTGTAAAATGCTTAGCATAAATTCCTGGCGCATAACTAAGCATACAAATATGTACATATGTAAACTATTTTTGTTTTTCCAGGCAGTGTTCAAATGGTATTTGCTCAGCAAAAGTCTACCGATTTAAAAATTAGGCCAAACCAATTATTTTTTCTGGCTTCAACTCTCCTTGTCCATGCAGAGTGTGTGATTTTTCAGACATTTAACGTTTAATTTACTAAAATTATTTTTTCTACTCCTTCCTTATTTAGACACAGAACTTATTTACTTATTTATTTTTACTTTCCTATTGGCACTGTCCTCTTTCTCCTATTACTCATATAAATATTGGGAATCTACCTCCTTTTCTATCTCTATAAGATTCTACTGGTGTCATGCATGGTGTTTCAGCCTCAGTACTGTTGCTGTTTGATGCTGAATAATCCTTTGTTGACGAGACCGTCTTGTGCATTGTAGGATGGTTAGTAGCATCCTTGGCCTCTACCCACCAGATGCCAGCAGCACCCCCACCCGCTTGTGACAATTTTCAATGTCTCCAGGCATTTTTAAATATCTCCTGGGAAAATTGCCCCCAACTGAGAATCACGACTGTAACATAATGGTCAACCATATGCTTCAGAGTTAGAAATTCAGCTCTATCTCGTTTTTGACAATAGCAGGCATTCAATAATAACTTGTGAAAATAAAGGCTGAAAACTATAAAAGTCTTTTCACCTCTTCAATCCTTAGCTTCCTGATCTCTACTATGAGAATAACAAAGAAATCATTTTAAAGAGTTGTTTGAATGTCTTTAATGGATTAAAATGAGATAATAGATTTCAGTTACTGGATTTAGTTTGGGTGTCAGAAGCAGAAATCAGATGGGATTAAACTTGCAAGGATTTAATTAGGGGAAATGCTTGTGTAAGAGATAAAGGGATGGGACCTGGGAAAGTGGAATCATTGGACCCTGATGCATGTCTGACTCTGGAAGGAAGGTTGGGTGCAAGTGCCCTTAACAGTCTAACAAAGTTTCAGCAAGACTGAGGGAGTGTCCTGGAGCCACAGTCAGCCATTAAAGAAGTCCCATCTGCTTTAGAATCCCTGCCATGCTCCATGCTTCACCGGGGGTCATCCATGGGAGTGTGGCTTCAGTGGAACCACAGCAATGGATTTCAGCTGGGGCCCTTGATCAGTTATGCTCCTTGTAATTGGAGGTCTGTCAGGTGCACGCTCATGGCTGCCATGTACTTTGCATAATGCTTCAAATAGATTAAAGTTTTATTATTATTCATTATTATTACCATCTTCTTTATAATTACCAGTCTTACTCATATACCAACTACACTATGCAGCAGCCCTCATTTCCCAAGCCCTCTTCTGAAATTCCATAGCACATATTGTTTGCATCACATTCTTGGCATTCAGAAGACATCTCCATAAGGATATCTAGTAGGAATCCCAAAATTAACATGTCCAAAACAACATACTCTCAATTCGCCCTACCCTGGCCCAACTTCGTTCTTCCCCGTCATTACTAGCTCAGAAATTGGCACCATTACCCACCCAGTTTACTCAAATCGAAACTCCTGGAGCCATCTTTGACTCCTCTCACACATCACATTCCATCTATAAGTGAGTCTTGTCACTTGGCTTTTAAAATACATCCTGAATCCAACTACTTCTCTCTTCCCCACATTCTGCCCTTCATTCCATCTGTCAATTATAATTTCTCTCCGTCTCCTTTCCAGAATAAAACTCATATAGAGAAATAATAAATTATTAAATTGCATGAACCTAAGGCTTAGCATTGTTGTCTAATCCAGAAGTTGGCAAACTGTTCCTCAAAGGGCTAGATGGTAAATATCTTAAGCTTTGTAGGTCAAGAGGCAAAATCGAGGATATTATGGAGACACCTATTTAGCCATTTAAAATGCAACCATTTAAAAATGTAAAAGCCATTCTTAGCTCTCAGCTAAACAACAAAAGCAGTCAGTGGGCTAGATTTGGTTGTAGGCCATAGTTTGCCCACTGCTGGCCTAAACCATCATCTCTCAACAAACAGGTCATTTTTCATCCTTCTTGACCTCCAACTCTGTTCTCCTCATGAGAGCCAGGTAATTCTTTTATAATGTAAATAAGATTATTTCACTCCATTTCCCTCAACTTTTCCATAGCTTCCTGTAACAATTGTTATAAAATTCAAAATTTTTACCTTGATCTGTAAGATCCTATATGACTCATCTCCCACCTTGCCCCATGTCTCTGATTTCATTCCCCATCATCTGCCTCTTGAGTTTCACTCTGCAGCCACACTAGTTCTCGGGGCACTTCAAAGGCTCTTCATGTGTTCTGCCTCAGGGCCTTTGCACTGGTGCTTTCCTTGCTGTTCTCTGAGAGAGACATGTCACATACATCTGTGCTAAAATGTCTCCTCCTCAGAGAAGGCCCTCTCTAATGCCCTATCTGAACATCACTACTCTATTACCCTCTCTCCTCTTACCCTGAATTATATTTCTCCATAACATTTATTTTTGCCAGATAGTATATTCATTTGTTGGTAGGCTGTCTCTAGAATGTTACTGCAAAATTATGAGGATTTGATAGTTCAGAGGACATCTCCATGCAAAGAAGTGTTCCTGACATGGACTAGAAAGAGCGCCAGTATTTTTTGAGTAAATAAATAAATAGGGTTTTATGACTTTTTATTGCATTGTCTAGGTTAATGTCAAGCACCTTAAAGTTTGAGTCTTATCTCATTTCCTTCTACTCTGTTACTCTTATATCTTACACATAATTGGTAAATGGTTATCACCATTAAACCCATATAACATATCTCACAGTTATCTCCTTTCTTTCAGTAAAATAGATACATTTTTTTGGCAATAGAAAAACGTATTTTTTTCTTCTGATAATAAAACCAGTGTATATTGATAATTAAAGAAAAAGTATAGGAATAAAGTATATAGAAACTGAGAATTCCCTAAAATCTTAGTCCTAAGAGATAATCAATGAGTAGGTTGATATAGTCTTTAGTGTTTTTCTATGCACAAAGTATATCTTTTTTATTTTAAAGAAAATGGGATCACACTCTCCATAATGTCTTAACACTTTGCCTTTTTTGTTTTTTTGAGGACGATTAGCCCTGAGCTAACATCTGCTGCCAATCCTCCTCATTTTTGCTGAGGAAGCCTGGCCCTGAGCTAACATCCATGCCCATCTTCCTCTACTTTACATATGGGACGCCTGCCACAGCATGGCTTGACAAGCAGTGCATAGTCTGCACCCAGGATCCAAACCTGCAAACCCCGGGGTCACTGAAGTGGAACATGTGAGCTTAACTGCTGTGCCACTGGGCTGGCCTTGCCTTTTTTTTTTTTAACACTAGGTCTTTGATATCTTTCCATGCAAAGAACTTATAATTAGAGATTTTTGCCATTAAAAAATAAACAAGGAAATACAGAAGAGCCATTAATTAGGATACTTTTAGATTAAATTACTGGAGAAGTGGCAAGTATGGGATTTTTAGTGAGCAAGAGAAGATGACATTTGAGAGCCTGAATGGGTAGATGGTGAAGTCTAGAAGAAGCTGAGAGAAAAATGTCATCTGTAGGTTAATAGAGCACCTGAAAGATGCAGATTAACAGTCTGGATTGCACAGGATTTGGAATGAGATCAAGCGGTATAATGAAAGAAGAAGCGGCGAAATTACAACAGAGTAGTGGAATGGATATGCTTCGTGGCAATAATTGTGAAAGGTCTGGAAATTAGATAGTGGGAACAGTTAGTGGCTGCTATATAAAGAGAAAATAAACGAGATTAAATAGCTCAAGTTATTGTGTGATGGCTTCTTTAACAAGCTGGAAAAGGTTTTGAGGAACATTTAACCAAAGACAGATACTTTGTGTGTAAAATTAAGGTTAGAAAACTTATTTTCTGGTTAATGTGAAGATATATATTTCAAATGCAATGTTTATTGTATTGTGTAACCTAAATTATTATTGCATTATCATCTTTTTCCAGGATCCTTAATTTTTAGTTAGAGATGTCAAACATTTTGACATGACAGAAGTGATGCATTAACAAAATAAGGAAATACAAAACAATTTTTGCTATTTTTTTAAACGGGGTTGTTCACATGGAATCATTTCTTGCTTGTATGGATTATTAGGGTTTACACTGACCAGTCTTCTTGCTGTGCATTTTCCCTAAACTTTTCAATTGCTTTCTCCTCAGATGCTGAATTTCTAACTCGATTTCATCTCTGTTCAGTTGTGACTGAGTGATTCCAGTGTAATCCTTTGAGCCAAATGCTATTGCGGCTAAGGCAGTGCTTTTGATATTCTCTTTGTTTATTCCTCCCTCGGCTGTTGGAGCTGTGCTGAAACATTATCTTTAAATGAAGGTATGCTTGGCATGTATGGGACCATACATCACCCTTTTCAGCACAGACTTATTAAAGTGGCTTTATGCTTTATTACACGACATCTTATAAAAGCTATTAATTTCCCTAAGTTCATTCTGTTTACCTTGAATTGAAATATGTTCTTAATAGGTAATCTAAATGGGTCTGAGGGTAAAGTAAAGGCAAAATATATTAGCTTAACATTTATATGTCTAAGACATCCTCATCCTGTATCCCTTATATTTCTCAATGGCAGTCACAATTTTTTTGGGTTATCTCCTGAATTTCAGTAATCTGATTTATATGGAATCTGATTTTGAGTGGAACTCTCATCTGTGGCCATATATAAAAATTATAACTTACATTCATATTATCCTTAGTATAGAGGAGACACTATTTAAGCACTTTACATATATCAAGTTAGTAAGTCCTTAGAACAAACATGGATGATATTATCTCCATTTCAGATCAGGAAGCTGAGGATCAGAGAGGTTAAGTAACTTATCCAAAGCCACACAGTTATTAAATGGCAAAACCAGGAAATGACCCAGGCACTCTGGCTCCATCATCCATTCTCTTAATCATTTTGCTCTATTGCTTCTTATTAAATTAACTGATCTTATTGGTCATTGGTATCTCTTAGCTGCTGCGAGATTATTAATGCAGGACCAATAAAAGACTAATGTGCAGAAAGGGGAAAATAGAGATTGGCCCGCTTGGAAAACGATCTCAAGGCATCAAGGATTAGCTTCTTAGAGACAACAAATGTGTTTAATATTATTATTGGTGCCTGACCTATGGCAGGAACTTAATTAAAGGAGGATGAATCCATTCATTTAACAAATGTGTACTAAGTGCCTGTTACGTTGAAGCATTGCACTAAGATGCCGTCAGTAGGGTAGATAAGCCGAAGGATGCCCCTGCCCTTGAGGAGCTTCCATTCCAGTGAAAGAAGACCAACAATAAAGAGAAAAATTCAGAAGCCAATATCAAATGTGTTTAACTCTATGAATGAAATAAACAGGGTGATATATCTGAGAGGATTGGGTGTAACTTAAAAGAGAGGCCTCGGAAATGGCCCTTTGGGAGAGATGACATCTGAGCAAAGACCTGAAGAGGAAGGAAGCAGTCCTGTAGAAGTCAGGCGAGAGGAGCCCAGCCTCTTTAGAAGGGACGTTCCTGATGAATAGACAGGAGGAACAAACGAAGAAGGGGTGATTTCACTGAGAAATGAAGATGCACTCGATGTTCATGCTGTGGCCTTTTTAGAAAGATGCCTCTTTAAGAATCAAGACATGTATTTTCTCACCTTAGATCTATTTTTAAATAGCTATGTTTCATTTATGTTTGCTTTTACCCTTAATTAAAGACTGTGCCTCAGTTTCTCTTTTTCACTTAAAACATGGGGAAAATCATTGTCATACTTACCCTCAAGGAGTTATATGGGGATTGTAGAAGGTAAGAGGTATGAAAGTGCTTAGAAAATATAAACCTGGCTAGAGAATGCATAACAGTAAAATCTAACATGAAAAATAATAATTCTTCTCAGTTTTTACACTCCCCAAATGGTCTCTCACCGCTCTTCTTCCCAATATCCAGGCAGCTATGGTCTAGAAGGACAAGATTTTTTCAAGTTAATGCACCTCCTAAAAAGCTTAGTGATCCTGATAATCGGCAATGATGAGAATAGATGCCTTCCCAGCATTCAAGAGACGTCTCTTAGAGACCGTTGATTCCATTTCATATTGTCACTTAGAGTCTCATTAGTATGTCCTTTTATCCATCAACTTCCTTGATATGCCATGACAACAGAATAATTTACAGCAACCCTTTGTCTGACTTACAAAGAATTCAAATTCACTGGAGGCATTCCATTTAGTGCTCTTGTCAAAATGCTTCTGGAAACAGAACCCTCTCCACCTGACCCCAAAACCCCACATATCCCATTACCTTACTAATGACACTCTATGTCTGTGAATCCCTTTAACTTTTGCAAAGCACTTTCTGATTCATTGATTTATTTGTTCAAATCAATGAAGGCTTACTACGTGCAAAGCACAGAGTAGGGGTGAGGAGAAAGAACAAAGAAAGTATGGTCCCGCCTAATGGGCATCTAAGCAGCAAAAGCTGAGGCAGAAATGCTGAGTAGTGGTATTGACAGTGATTCTCAAAATGTGGTCCCCAGACCAACAGCATGAACATCATTTGAAACGTGTTAGAAAGGCAATATCTTGGGACCCAATCCAAACTTACTGAATCAGAAATTTGGGGAAGAATGGGGAAGGGGCCAGCGATTTGTGTTTTAACAACCTCCCCCCCACCCCGGAGGTGACTCTAATGCTCATAAAATTTGAGAAACACTGTTATAGTTAAGAATATTTTCCAAAGTAAAAACTGGCACAATTTGCTCAGGTATGGGGCTCCCCTTAAAAACTGAGTTAGATAGCTAAAAGACCAGTATCTTTGAACTAGAGGAAATTTCGCTCCCCAGTGGATATTTAACAATGTCTGGAGACATTTTTGATTGTCACTACCAGGGAAGGGAGTGCTATTGCATCCGAGGATTAGAAGCCAGAGATGCTGCTAAACATCTTATAATGCAGAACAGTCCCCAACTACAAAGAATTGTCTAGTCCAAATTGTCAAGAATGCCAAAGCTAGTAAACCTTGAAATAGAGGTACAGGCAAGGGGGTTGTGGGAACAGAGAAGAAGAAATTATTAGTTTGTAAGGCAGTAATTCAGAAACCTAAGGAGAAATCAGGGGGAGGTGGTTCTTGGACTGAACCTTCCAGGACAAGAAGATTTCTAACAGATTAGAGAAGGCAGTGAAAGGTGGATGTCGGGAGAGCAGAAGAATGGGGGCTTGAGACTGGAATTCTAGGTTGAGGAAACCAGCTTAAGTAAAGCAAGGTAAGTAACAGAGGATGTAATTCTGTGAGCCGATCGCACCTCCCAACGCCACTTGCTTCACATATGTCTCTGGATCACTTTTCTTCCTCCTTCCGTGGGGAGAATATATTTCCTGAATTTCTTTGGATTTCCCCATTTCAGCTCTTTTCTTGCTTAATTAAAGATTCAGGCTATGCATCTGTTTCAGCAACATGAAGTATCTGCACCATCATGGCCTCATATTTGTGTCATTTTGCTATATTTCAAAATGCTTACATATTTTATCCCATTTGAGGGCAAACAGTATTGGACAGTAGTTTAGAAGTGTGAGATCTAGATTCAAAATGCTCCAGTTTTAGTCCTGGCTCTGTTTAACCTGGGAATATGTTTTGTTTTGAGGATTAATGAGATGATATGTGTAAAGAAACTAACAGTGACTGGTAGAGAGTAACAGCTTGATGCATACTAGTTGCTATTAATAAAATTCTCATGTTGTATTTCACTCCAATGTTATGAGGCAAAGAACAAATTTTCCTGTTATACGTGTAAAGGAACTGAAGCTCAGGGAGAACAAGCAGCTGATCCTAAATAACAAAACAGGCTTTTGTGGCACTAGAACCTGTGTTTCTGTTAGCTTGGGGCTTTGAATTCTACTCGATGCAGTCAGGCACAAGCAAAAATTCAGCATAATAATTCAAACAAAGATTTGAATCTTAGGTACCTTAAAATTATATCATTTAATTAAACAATGGATACTGAGCAATCAAGCTTGGAAGTGCATGTCACTCTCTCTTTGGCAATGACAAAAAGATGGCAGAAAATGGGAATGTTTTATATTGGGGAGAGTTGTCTGGATATAATCATTTTGTCAACACTTACCTGAGCTTCACCTTGTGTCAGGAACTGTAGTGGGTATGGGGCATTCTCAAGGAATTTATAGTCTAGTTCACTGCAATACATCAGATTTAGGCACAGGAAAGTGTTAGTTTGGTCAGAAAAGGTGTCCCAAGGGAATTACAATTGCGCTTGGGAAAGAAGTAGCTACATGAAGAAGTGGTGAGTGGCTGGGAAAAGATGTTGTTCAGACCTACCTCATCTTCAGTTCCTTTTTGTCCACTTCTCAAAGATGTACAGATGGAGAACATGGGCTCACACCAGCACAGTTTGGAAATGCCCCTTCAAGTCCACACTTGCTATGACTCCTCCGTAAATTAAAGGGCCAACAGGCAACCCTAGTGCATGAATTCCTTTAAACATCTAATATGTGTCTGAGTCAGTGCAAGCAGCTTTTAACAAATATGTTCTGACTGGCATTCATTTATGCAAAAGTTTGTAAAGTAAAAAAGAATTTCTGCCTTAGTAGATAAATATTCACAGTGAATACATTTTGTTGATGACTAAGTAACAAACACAACCTGATGTTTGTTATGGTCACATTAAATTTTTGTTTTACATGTAGGAGTTGCAAAATGCCCAAAGGGAAAGAACATGAGAAAACTGGATTCCAGTCCAAGGCCCATACAGAGCTGTGTGGCCTTGGGCAAGTCACTTCCTGCTCTGGATGCCAGTATCCTCTTCGGTAAAAGGAGGAATCTATGACTTCCTAATATCCTTTCAGCAATATGTTGTTATGCAGGACAAGATCAGAAATAAGTTGTAACATCTAATGATCCTAGCAATAAAGTATTAATTCCTTCCTTTTTCTTTCCCTCTTGCTTTGTCTCCATTCCTTCTTTCCTAAATAAAAATCTTATCCAAGCATATGAATTTTGTATAATGCTTCAGAAAAAATATTGGGTCTCTGAAAATTATGACTACTTATGATTTCTCCACATTCATATTTTTAAAAAACTTTGATCATAAAATATTTATTTTGAAATAGAAGTTTTTCTTGTTAAAGACAGAGGATTGTAGGGAATGGAACAATGGAAAAGCAAATGGTATCTGTAATACACACACAGTCACATATACACACACATGCACATACACACACACAACAGCTGTCTGCTAAACAAGGACAAAAGGCAACATGAGCATTTTCTACATGCATAATTGTCAGTACAATAGAGACTGGTTTTGAAAGATAATGTAAAATGTCTTATGTCTGCATGGTGACTCAGCTCCTATCTACCTAGATTTATTTTTATATAAAGAGAAAACGGAAATCAAGGTGAAATGTTTGAGCACAATTTACTGCTTTCTAAAAATCTGTCCAACAATGGTTTGATCTTATCCTCTATTTCAGTCCTTCTAAAATTATTTTGTCTCCATTCTGGGCTTGTCTAGGAGACTAAACACCAAAGAAGAAAAGTCTTCAGAAAGGAGAAAGAACTAATTCCTGAGTTCTAAATATTGAACATTGACAAACTTTAAAGCTATTTTCCACATCTTCTTATATTTCACCTCTATATCGTCCCAGAAATACTGTCTTTGAAGAGAACGACAGTCAGAAAAGGGATTAAATAGCACATTTCCTTCAGGCTGCTGATGCTCATGTCAGTAAGAGACTATATAGTGCAATATAAATCAGCTGTTGATTTGAGTTATGGAAAGAAGTTAGTCTTGTTTATATATCTTGGAGATCGATAAAATGGCCAAAAGGAGGCAATCACAGTCAACATTATAGAGACAGTATACTTGCCACAGTCTAGTCTCCAACCCCCGTGCCATCTGCTTGCCTTTCCACACAAACAAATAGGAAAACAAGCCACAGATAAAGCCTCTCAAGCTACAAAGTTTCTTACATATCTCCCTTCCCCATCCATCAATCCTTCCCGCAGCCCTCACAGCACGAGCACTGGGAAGACATCCAGAATCTAACCAAGGAACCAGAAGGAAAGAGTTTTATGTCTAAGTAGACAACTACAGAATCAACACAAATGATGAAACGGAACCGTTCAAGAGAGGGCCAGCCTCAACAAAAGAGAAATCTCCACTTTAGTTTTCAGAGAAACTTGCACCAGAGCAAAGAAAGAGAGAAAATGAAAGAGAGAGAGAGAGAGAAAGCAGGCAAATTTCTTTAATACCCTGACCTGACTCTTCCAGGCCAGTTTGTCAGGTAGAAATTGTGACTGGGAATTAAGACCCATTGACTGCACAGTAATAAATACTAGAAAATTATCCACAGCAGTGTGCCCCCAAGTTTAGAGTTACCAGTACCACTTTCCTGATTTTGCTTTATTTATATACCATCTATATTATTACCATTGTTTTAGCTGGGCTCATTCTTCTTATTGAATTGATTTAAATAAACATATTTACAGAAAGACACTTCATATCATTACTGTAAAGACAAAACCAGTATCACCTGGCGTAAGATAAAGACAACTCTAAAATTAAAGACAATGAAAGGGAAATGCTGTTCAGAGAGTCTGCCCATGTACAGAAGGCTCAGCACCTCAGCTCCCAGTCCTCAAAGAGGACTTAGTCCTACCTTTTCACTGGTGAGGGCTGGGTTGATGCTTCACAATGGCCCAAGGGAGAAGAGTGACTCCTTTCATCATTTCTGAGGTGTAGATACTCCTACAAGGCCCCAAGCTCCCAAGATGGTGTTATGAACATGAATGAGGGAGATGCACACTATCAACTCTTGTGACACCTACAAGTCGGCTTCAACATGCCACTGCCATGAAGTAATCCATACCAAAAGGGAATTGAAACAGGAAACTTATCTTATGCTTCCACATAATTTAATCGTATTACTCTAGCACCAGTGGTATATATCCCCACTTTGGAAAATATAAGACTTAAGTGATCTCTCAGGCTCTCTCAAAAAATACGTATTTTTTTTACATTGAGGTACTTTAACAGTAAGATCTTGCTATGGGTAAGACAGTATTTTTGTATTTCAAAGCCTGATTTCGGAAGTACAGTGATGCTTGTTCCATCTTCTCTGATATACGAAATTTGATCTGTCTGTAGAGAGCACATAAGAATAAAGATATGAATGTCATAGGAATAAGTATCTCTTTCAACTTTGTGAAATACAAAGTAAACACAAACTAAAAGAAAAAAAAAACTACGCAAGCATCTTTAATCTGAATTCTTCTTCTATGGGAAGGAAATGGGGGTTTGTTCTCTGAATTTACCAAAAATGTTCAAAATGTTGGCATGAGACAAAGTTTTGAAAGGAAACATATGTACATAGTTTATTCTCATTTAATCCCCACTTACATTGTGTATCTTCTTAAGAGTTCTTTGTACCCTTCCAGTTACTTTTCCTATTGTTCTCAGACACAAAGTAAATTTTAAGAGAATTTTGTTTGTTTTGATGAATCCTGATGGCATTTTCAGGCAGCAGGGATACAGGCACCAAACGACACAGCTGAGAGTAATGAAGCTCTCACATTAAATCAAAAGGCTCATGATTTCATCTCAACAATGCAGATTCAGCAACTAAGACCTTGAAAGCATCTATATAGAATTCAAATGTGTAAAAGTAGAGATGGAAAATGTCCTGAATCTCTTCAGAATGCCACAACCAATCAAATAAGAAGAAAATTACTAGATTTTTAGGAATCTGATGTTCTTTTAAAGGATAAAGATTCAGTGGTATCCAGAAACGAGATGTGAACATTCAGAGTATAGTAGGGTGAAACTTTGTCCTGTCACTTCCATTTTATGAATTTATGCAGAGATTAAATTATTATAGCCTGCTTCAGCTCCCAACCAGTTCCTCAGGAATGGAGGAGAAATTTAAGGGTGATTTAAAGGAGCATTTACATCAACAGAGAGAAGGCACAATGTGTCAGGGGAGACTCTTAGACTTCCTTATTCTCCATAATGCGCAACTGGGCTGACATTTTAGCAAGTTGAAAGACTTAGCTGTTTAAAGAGAGACTCTGGATTTCAAAAAATGGAGAATGGGGTAGTGAATAATGTCACTTAGCTCTTGCTCTCTCACTTATCATCTTCTCCCTACCACGGATGTTCTCTTCTTTGCTGATAACCATAAAAACCTAGTTTCAAGTGGAATCCATGTACCCGTGGCTCCCCCACCTCTCCACAACATTCCCCCTGCAAAGAATGTCCCCACATACGCGTGATTTCCAAGTGCCTAAAGATGACATTCCAGGCCACGTGATTTGGTGCCTGCTTACATCTCCGGCATCATCTCTTGTCATTCATCCTTTGAACTTTACCTTGTAACAGAGCTATGTTTCTTTTCCTGCCTCTGTGTCCTCCTTCATATTACTTGTTAGTCTGTGAGGCTTTTCCCTATCCTCCCCCTCTTCCCCAATTAATAATAAAAATAATAATAGCTTATATTTATACTGCACTTAGTACACTCCAGGTACGGTTCTAATCATTTCATTTAATCCTCAATCAACGATGACAGGCATGGACTGTTATAACTACCATTTTAAACAAAGAGGCTAAATAACTCGCCCAAGGTCATGCAGCTAGTAAGTTTTAGATTCTGAGATTCAAAACTTGTGCCCCGCTGCTAGGCCATATTCTCTGTATTTGCCCTAATTAAGTTCGATTCATCTCTTCAGAGTCAGAGTCACCATCTCCAGCAAGATTCCCTCTTTTCCACTCTCCACTTTGGGGTATATGTTCTTCATTTTTGCTCCTGTAAATCTTTCTATAAATTCATTTGCCACATTATTTTATAGATAATCATTCATATATCTCTCTACTATATTACTGGTGACCACGGCTCACTTATTTTTATATTCCAATGTGTGCCATTCAGTAAGTGTAAGTTGAACATAACGGTTACATTACATCAAAATATCAGAAGCTTATAAGGCACTTCAGAACATGACATTTACATGTAATTCTCTCTTCCACTATCTTCTATGCAAATATCACCCATATCACAAACACCCAAGCTTAAGTAAATATTTGTTGAGTGAACAAAAAGGCCTATGATGGAATTTTAATGGAAACTACAAACTTTGTAGTAAATATTCAGACTGTCCTAAAATAAAGAAATAGAGTATCAAATTAAATCAACATAGATCAGAACCTCTGAGATAGATATATCTTGCATACAAATTAAATATCTGGAGGATTTATTAACTGACTTATGCAAATGGAGAGAGTTCAACGGTTCTGTTTCAAATATAAATAGGGAAGCCTGCAGGACATGTGATTGATAACTGCAGTTTAGAAAAAATTTCATCTTGAATTCATCGTATCTTAGTAAGCATAAAGAGGTCACTGAGTCAATGGTGGAATAACTGATTATGCTCTGACTTAGTCTAAATAGTTTGGAAGCTCACATGTAATCAAACAATTCAATATATATATTGACCTCTAAAAATTAAATGGAACTATTCTAATATGCAAAATAATGCAACATTAAAGTTTTGAAGAAAAACTTCATACTAAGGATAAGTTAGTATAAACAATATTTATGAAGGGCCTCCTACAACCCTTTCACCTACATTACCATTTTTTCTACTTATTTTTTGAATGGGTAGTACACGTACCCGGTATATCATCAAAAGTTATACATGCACATATAGGGAAAGTAAGACTCTCTTCCCCACTTGTTTGTTTTTCTATTTCCTTCCATATAGGTAAGCACTATTACCCATTTCGTGTGAATTCTTCCAGATAGAGCCTAAACCTGCACCAGCAAACACATGGTGACATAATCAAGCTACATCATAATACTGAATTCCGTTTTCTATCGTTGAGTATTTGGAGTATTTCTGACTATTGCAGCTAATGTTTCAATGACTATTCTCATACGTATGCCTTTGTGTATACCTATTAAATTTTAGGATACGTGAAGAAAAAAATGGCTAGAAGTAAATTTTCTAAATCAAAACCTAGCTACATCTTAAGTTTTGACACATATTATCCAATTTATTGTCAAGCTGACCTCCGCAGTTTCGCAATTTGACTCTCACAACAATAAAATAGAATGTTTCTTTCTCTATGCTCTCCATTGATAAGTGAAAAATGGTGTCTTGATGTAGTTTTTATATAAATTTCTATGTGATAAGTAGAGCTTAGCATCTTTGCAAGTATTTAAAAGCCATATTTTATTTTATTATATTTTTCTGTAAACTTTCTTTATCCTATGCCCAGTTTTTCCTATTGGTTTGTTTTCTGATACATAAAAAGCCCTTCATATACTAAAAATGATTATTAGCTATATTACGGTACTTATTGGAAATCTTTTCCTAGTTTGTTCTCTTGTCTTATGATACTGCTTATGATGTTTTCCCCCCCAGGCAAGATGTTTACATAGTTGACTTTACCAATTTTTGGTATTGTTTTTATGACTTGAGGCATGCTAAGAAAAGTCTACCTCACTCCAAAATAATTGTAATGCTTCCATGTTTTCATCATGTACATTCATGTTTTCACTCATATCTTTTTTATATTTCACTCAGTTTTCTCCATGGCATTTATCAAATAATCTATCCTTTCCTCCTTGATAGACACTCCATTTTTGAAATATAAAAAAGTACCCTATGTATTTTGGTCTATAACTGAACTCTATTATGTTCCAATAATGCATTTGACATTTAGTTAATTTGATAATATCTGTAGTATGATTGGGAGAACTGATTCCCATATCTTTCTACTCTTCTTTTTAGAATTTCTATACCTATTATCACATGAATAGTCTTCCACGTGATTTTGAGTCTGATTCTCTAATTCCAGAGAGAAAAATATCCTGTTGGCATTTTTATTGGAATTGCATTAAACTTATAGACTAATGTAGGGCAAATTAAAATCTTCATTGTATAGAGACTATCTATCCAGAATCAATGTGCCTTTCTCTCTACTCAATTGTCCTCTAAAACTTTTTACAGCTTTTTCAATAAATATGTCTCCAATATTTTTAGTTTATTCACAGGCATTGTGTCTTTCCATTTCCATTAAAATGGAATATCTTCTGTCACTTAAAATATAGTCGTTTGTATGCAGCAAGGCTATTGATTTTTGTATATTAATTTTGTTCCCAGTCATCATACTGAGTTCTCTTATTTGGTACAGTAAGTTCCCACCTGATTTTCTTGCATTTTTCTGTTATGACATATATTTTCCAAATAGTGATAATATTATCCTCTTCTTTCCAATTATTAATGCCACATTTATATTTGTGAGAGGGAACATCCTTGTTTTCTTCCCAACTTCGATGGAAAGTTATAATATTTGTCCATTAGGCCAAAGATAGACTTTAGTGGAATATTCACATGGATATATTAATTTTCTATCTTTTGAATTGCATATTCAAACCATTGATTTTCATTCCACTTGTTTTCAATGTAAATGTTTAAGCCTATATATTTTTCTCTGAGCACTCTTTTAGTTGTGTGTCATAAGTTCCATTATGTAACATTTCTTTATCATTATTTTTTATATAACTTGAAATTTTTACTTTGATTTCTTTGCTGATCCAAATTTAAGATAATGTGCTTACCTGATCTCTCTCTTTCTCTCCACCCATCTATATCTATCTATGCTATCTATTCTCTCTCCCCCTTACTCTCTCTAGTTTATTTTACCAAGTGGTCAGGCATGATTTCTAATTTTGATCTTAATTTCTAGTTTCATTGCATTGGGATTAGATATGGTTGTCCAAAATATTACTATATTTGAAATTTATTCTTTTAATAAATATTTAATTGGCACGGGAAAATTACGTACATTCTCTTTCAAGGTATAGGTGTTGATGTATTTAAATTACATCTACTTCACCAATTTGCCATTCAGTTTTCTGTGTACAAAAGGTATACTTGATCTTTCATGGCCTGAGATAAGCAGATGACTATCTCCTGTGACCAATGCGTTTTGTCTAATTTTCCACTGATTCACTGTACTTTTTTGTTTATGAAGTACATTAACTGGAATTTTGTTTCCATAGTGTATTAGTTGCTTAGAGCTTCTGTAACAAAGTACCTCAAACTTTGTCATTTAGAACAAAATTAATTTATTGTCTTTTGATTTGAGAGTCTAGAAGTCCAAAATCAAGGTGTCAACGAGGCTCTGCTTTCTCTAAAGACTCTGTGGAGGATGCTTCTGGCCTCTTTCTAACTTCGGGCAGTTGCTGGCAATCTCTGGTGTTCCTCGGCTTGTGACAGCGTAACTCCAATCTCCGCCCCCATCTTCATATCAGTTTTCCCTCTGTTGTGTCTTTGCCCAAATTTCTCTCTCATAACAACACCAGTCATTGGATTAGAGCCCACCCTAATTCAGTATGATGTCATCTTAACTTGATTACATCTGCAAGACCCTATTTACAGATAAGGTCCCATTCACAGGTACCAGGGGTTCGGACTTGAATATGTCTACTAGGGAGACACAATTCAACCCACAACACCTTCTCTATCATATTCAATGTTTTTTGCCCTGATTTATCCTTGTCTATATAAGGAGCATAAACCTTGTTTTTTACATGTGTGGGCTCAGTATGTTGTTACAGTCCTTTTATTTTTAATCTTTCTGCTCTAGATTTATCACGTATATACAGCACTGCTTGGCTTTTGCTTTGTAACACAGTCTGAGGCTCTTTTCTTTCAATAAGTGTATTTCATTTATATTAAAAACATATGATTTATATTTATTTCTGCATCATATTTTATGCTATGTTCTCTCTTTTATTGCTTTATTTTTTCTATGTTCTGTATATTTCTTGGCTTTGTTGTGTGTGGGTTGAGTACCTTACTATGCTTTGGAAACTCTCCTGTTTTGTGTCATTTTCATGATTTATTCTATACTTGAAACATTATTTCGTATACTTAATCTTCTATTTTGTGAATGCTAGGAACAATGATGTATGGATAGATCTCCAATTCCTTTTCTCCAACACCAGTTTAGTAGGTACTGCTATAATTATTAGTGCTTCTAATGCTTATGCTACACCTTCAACTATACTCAAACCCCAACCATTTTCATTATCAGCCATTAACAAGACATTTAGACTTCTAATTATAAAAGATGAATTGATATTCTTACACAACTAATTCTTCTCAGAACTTTTGCTAGTTATATCTTGTCTTTGTTGTCATTCTATTCACATTACATACTGAAACTGTAAGTCTAAGAGTTATTTCTTTCTTAAAGGCAATTGGATTTTAGGCTCACCTCTGTCCTTTCGTTACAGTGCCTCTATTCAACCAGTGTTCAACTGCGGTTTATCTTTTAAGGGTTTCTTCAAGGTGGATTTATAGGAAATATATTCTCCTACTGCTTGCATGATCAAAAGTATCTGCTGTTGCCTTTCTATTTTAATTTGTCTAGTTATAACATTTTTTTCACACTTTATTTCCTGGAGGATTGTGCATTTATCCTTCCACTGTTTTCTAATGAGTGTATTGTTGGAAACTGTAAGGCCAGCCTGATATTTCTCCCTTACAAATTATTTGATCTTTTTGCTGGAAGGCCCAAAGAATTATATTCTTATCTTTAAAATTCATAACTTTACTAGACTGTGTTTCACTTTTAACCATACCTTACTGAATTTTCTTGAGGCATGATGTGGTTTCAAATCTTTTATTTCTAGAATGTATTCTTTAGTGGAACTTTAGAATATGTTTTCAGTTTCCATCTTGGTGGGAAGTTTTTTTATTCAAGGATGCTAAACATATATTGACACTCCTTTATCTGTTTTCAGTATCCATATACATGACTCTAATTAATTCATTATCAATTTCCAGTCTATGTGCTCGCTTTCTTTAATCTGTCTTGCCTTCCATATTTTTATTGTGTTTTAAAAAGTCCCTGAGGTTTCTGTTTGCTTGGTTTTGTTTTGCTTTTATGGGTAGGGTCTTTGTTTATATGATGGTTTTGTTTCTCTCTTCCGCTTCCTTACTGAGCTCTGTCAACTCAGTTTTCATCTGTTTCTGTTGGAGCATAAATATAATTTCTTACTTGAAATCATATCTCTGCATCAATTTTTTTTTAACTTACCATTATTTCTTTAAATTATTTGGATCCTTGGCAATGAGTTGGGTCACAATATTCATCCAGTCCATGGCAACAATTTTCTGATGTGTGTCCTCTGTTTGCTCTTTGCTTTTCTAGATCCATTCCTCCTCCTCTTCCCCACCCCACCCCTTATCTTTACATAGATATGCTGGTTCCTTTTGGAATAATGTTTATTTTGAATTAGATGAGTCCTTCCTGGGCCAGCTATTTTCTGGACTTTATAGTGGAGAGAAGCCTAAGCTGCAATATGTCTCTCTGGTTCAGAGTGGATGTCCTTATGACACGTGTCTGTGTGTGAGAGAGAGAAACAGACAGACAAAGAGAGAGATATAGAGAGGAACGTTAGTCTTTGTTTATCCCTAATTTTCAGAGATTTGCAGCTTCACATCTCCTAACAATTCTGAATCTTTCTTCTAGACCTTACCTCAGGGACCACTCATAGCAAAAAGTGACTTGTGCAACATAATTCAACTCAAGCCACCCTCCAATCTCTGCACTTCTATGGTATCAAGGTGCCAAACCAGGAAGCTTTGCAGTGAGCTGTGTATCAAGCTGTCAGCTTGATCTGTTACAAACACTATATTGGTGCTTTGGCCTCTGGGTACGCGCTGGCATTTGGAAGCTTGGTACCTTGCTGGCTTTTGCTACATTCTGCTGCAACAATGATTCTTTTTAGTGCCTTCTTGCACCCCATCAGATGCTTTCTTCCCATGGCACTCTAGTAATAATTTGTGATTATTTTGATTTGAGGTGTTCAGGTGTCTGTTAGTTTGCTTTTCAGTATCTTTTGTTGTCTGAGTTGTTTCCGAAAGAAAACGGTGGAGGTGTCTTCGCTCTGCCATTGTATACATTATCTTATTGCAGTCCTAGGTCCAATGCCCGACATATTTATTGAGAGCTTACTCTAAGCCAGGCACTACTTTAGCTGCTGCTAGCAGAGCAGTAGGAAAAAGAAAAATAAAAAAAAAACTGAACAATATCCCTCTCCCCATGAACTGAGAATGACTAATTAACATTGATAAGAAAATAGTTTAAATGCATTATGCCCTCTGCACTCTACATGTTTGACTTGGCCTGCATAAAATATAATTTCAATAAAGAAAAATTTACAAACACACCCATACCAAGACTAGTCTGCCCAAAACACCATACTAGCCTCCAAATTAATATCCCTGACTCCAATTTCATCTCCTCAAAATCCATCTTTGAAATAAAAACCATAAATATATAATCTCATGACTCAATTCTCCACTTAAAAGTAAATTTCAAAGAATTTTGAAAATTGTGTTATTTCTTCCTGAGAGGAAAATCATAAAATAAGAGATGAGCAGCAAATAAATAATGCTTTTAGAAAAAGAAGAAATATATTCAATCATCCTGTTTTTAAATAGTTACAATATGTATCTTCTAAATTTTTCATACCAGATATAAATACAAAACCTAGTTTAGAAATCCCTATGATGGTTTAACAAGGGTTTGTTTGCCTGTTATTGTTTTTATTTTCCTGCCAGTTAAAAGGCTGGCTGGAATTTAGATTGTCTGTTAAGCTACCTGTCTACCTCTAGAAATTTCCTTGTAGTTCCCTGTGCTAAGTTTTGCTGTTGTCCTCTCATGGAGGTCAAGCCTGACCTAGGCACCTGGGCTGACAGTACATGTTCCTGATAATTCAACCTTAATCATCTCTGTCTGTCTTCTTCCCTTCAAACAACACTCAAGGTAATTCTTGTTTATTTGTTTTTGTTTTCTAGAGCAGTACAGCCGTGGTGACTTCTGAAATTCAATCCCCTTTCTACCGAAATTAAAAACAAAAAGTGGAAGTGATTTCTGACAGAAAATCATGCCATTTGGAAGTATGCCCTAAAGAGTAGAAGATGATAGAGAATTTTTCCCCATCAATGGCAGGAAACTTAAAATTGTGTACAAATTGACTTAGAGCGCTTTAAATCTTTTTTCTATTGATTTGTATTAGCATCATGCAAGGTTAATAATACTAATGATGACATTTATTATTTTTTTATTTTAGTTCTTGTTATTTACCTTCTATTTTTTCTTTTTGTTTTAAATAATTTATTATTTTTGAGCATGTACAGTATGCCTAATTGCTGTGCTACGCACCACACAAGCACTGGTTCATCCAGCCTCACAATTGAAATGATTAGCCTCATTTTAGAGGCAAAAAAATCAAGGCTTAGAGGGAACAAATAACTTCTTCAAATATCCAGTTACAATTCCCAAAGGCAGAACCGAAATTCAAAATCCATGCCTGTCAAATACCTAACCCAACACTCTCAGCCATCATATTATACCACCTCTGTGTCTAGTTCCAGAAATTCTCATTCTGGAGCCCTGGAAGGAATGCGAATCCGTGGACCCCATTTCCAGGGCTTCTGACACAGTAGACTGGGGGTGGAGCCCAGGAATTTATTCCCTCCAGAGAATTCTCCTTTGTGTCACTACTTTAGGAAATCTCTTTATTAAAATAAAAATTATAATTTAAAAAGTTTTATATTGTTTCTACTAAGTTTATTTTTCAAACAAATTTAATATGCTCTCTAAAATATGAAACAAAATAGAAAACCTGAAAAATTTCAAAAAATGAATTCCCTTTAATCTCACCACCCAAAGATAGCTATTTTTCATCTTTTAATATGTTCCCTTCTTTTTCAAGTATATGTATACATTTTTCTTATTGTATTCTTAGGCTGTCTGTAATAATGTTCTATTAAGATGTTGCATCATGATTTTTATATTTAATTCTCTATTATGGGTAGTTTTAATATTACCATGTAAGTCCTTATAAGTCTGCATTAGTCAGGACACTCCAGTTTCAAGAGAACACGAAGCCAACCTGAGCTGGCTTCTATGCAAATGAGAATTTATTGGTTAACGTACTGCACTGCAGAAAGAACAGAGTGAAACTGGATTCAGAAACAAAACACCATCAGACTTTTCTGTCTCCATTTCATTGTCTCCCTGCCCTCAGACTGCTCTCTTTTCTCACTGTTTCTTGCTGTCTTTTGGATTTTGCCTCAGGCTGCCTGTTCTCATGATTTCCATGTGGCAAGAACTATAGGATCCCATTTTAAGAACTCATTACACAGAACAGAAATAAATGTTCTGTGCTTATTTCGGCATGAAAAACCTTTCAGCCTTTGTCTTGGGTCATGTTCCCATCCCCTGGACAAATTAGCATAGCCAGTCAAGGTAAAGTTGTATAATTCACACAACTTGGACCCCTGGCTATTCTTGAGGCCGGGAGATACAATTTTATAATTGCAATCCTCCATGAACACAAAACTTGAGGACAAATTATTGCTTAATTTTTCCACATAAAAATATATGTATTTTTGTCAAAAGTAACGAAAGAGTTTGTAAATTTTAAAGATTTGATATATTTTTCTTAGTTGTTTATGAAAAGTATTTTACCAATTCACACTGCTACAAACCCAGTTTGAAGGTCCTGTTTTACCATACCCCTGCCATTATTCACTTTTTTCTTTTAATAGCTTAAAGTCAATCATCTGGGTATATATATACCATAAAAATAATTCCTAGTCATTAGGGTAGACAAAATGTTTAAAAGACTACATAGTTATTAGGTAATTCCCACGTATATCCTGCTTGTGGAGTTTTACACACATGATTCTTTTTTCTAAACTTTAAAATGTTCTAGTATATGAGTTATTTATTAATGACATTATTTTATCTGGCTTAAGTAAGATTCAATTGTGTCGTGGAAATTATTTTTTCTAAAATTATAAGACTTCATTGCTTATCTTGTAGCATGTACTTTGTTGCAATATGACTTTTTGTGGCATAATACATGTGACAATGTACAGCCTAGACATACAGATCATACATAACAGAAAAGAGAAAAGAGAGAATTTGCTCAGAAAAAGGAGAAAAAAGATAAAAGGACTTGGTAAAGTTTAGATAAATTAAAAGCGTATGTGGCTCATGCTGTCAAAAACAACAAAAAGGTGATTTTTCTGTCCTGTTCTGTCACTAAATTTGTTAGAAGCCTCTGTGTCACCCGGTCTGCTCCCAATGCTCATAGGAAACAATGTAATGTACATACTTATCATTCAGTTCAAAATTTGTATACTAATAACCAATGTGAGAACTAGAGCTCTGAGAAATTTTGAGGATGCATGAAAATTCAAAATGGACCTGGTACAATTTGTGGTCATTAATTAAATAAAGGTGACTTAAAATATATATGGAAATAGTGGTAAAAGAATGAAGGAATTAATTTCAAAAGGGCTTTCACTCTCCAAATATGAGCAATGAAAAAAATAAGTAAATAATAATTACAATCAAGTGAAATAATTCAAAGCTGTAAAAAAACTTTCATGATAATACACAAGAGGAGAAAATGGTGTTAAATATAACTCATAAATGAGTTTCCAATAATATTCACACACATTTAAACTGCAACAAAATTAAATGAGTTCTATGCCCAGGTTTTTTGTCAAAACTTAAGTTGGCAACTACAGATGTTTAAACCAAAAACGAAATAATCCTAAAAACAAAAAAGAAACTATGAATGGTGATATAAAAGTGTTGTTGAAATATCATAGTCTTTGATATTTTAAATAAAAATGTATATATGTCTGTTATACATTTACAAATGGAGCCATCTTAAAACTAAGATTAAAAATTAGTGGGCAACCATCAATACGAAGAATAAAGAAAAAATGTCAAATCAATAGGGAAATAAGTTATTAATATAAATATACACGTCGCTTCAGGATATTGCCTCAGTACTGCTAGTTCCTAAAGCCTTTTCATAGTACAGTTATTTAAAGTTTGGATAAAGGCCATATTCGACCATATCAACCAGTGAAAACAATCAAGCTGCCCAAATCTAGTTGTTTCACTGAGCCTAGCTGCCTAACAAAAAAAACATGTCAAAACAACTGACACAGTAAATTATACACTAATAACCATCAAATGTTAAGATCATAGTCGTAGGATTTAGAGAAAAATGAAAAGACTAAGAAATCATAATACTAAGTCTGAAGACTGTATATGCTAATCATTTTCTGATGGAAGAAACATCTCTCAGCAGATAGAATCTCTTAATCTGGATAAATTACTAATAAAATTGAAATTCAGAAATCCCTGCCTAAAAATTGTCAATGTGATAGGAAATTTTAAATTTTAGTAATTTTTACATTGTACACTATGGTCCTCTCTGGATTGTTACCACCAAACTGAAGGCGTAAAATGAGTGAGCACCAGCCACCCATATTTACTTTGCCTTGAGAAGGTCAAGTAAAATATTAATTTTGTAATATGTTGACTCTCTCTTCACAATGATAGGAAAAGGAAAAGAAAGGATTGTTTCAGGAGACCTTTGGACAGACTCCATTTAAAAAACAAAGTTTCCATGTCACACTTTTTCCTATTCTCTTTTTAAAAAACCAACCAAACCCTCATTTGTTAACCTGATCAAAAGTGGTTTCAGTAGAGTGGGAAAGGCCAAAACTTGTCTGGAGGGGACTGAGAAACAAAGAAGTGGAGAGTTGGGTAGAGATAGCAGGTAAAGACAACATTTTTAAGGATCTTTATCATAAAACAACACAGGGAAATGGGATAGTATTTGGAAGGGGTTGTGTGGCTTAAAATGGTATCTATTTTTAAATATGAGAGCAAGTTTTTTATGTTTGTACGTTGATGGGAGTAGAAAAGTTGTCAAGAGTGATAATCCACGGCTTTCTGTGAATAAGCACAATGGGGTAGGAGAAATGTATTAATGTTGGCTTTGCTTGGGGGCAAGGAGAAAGCCATCCATTATAACAGAAGAGGAGGCAGCTGCATCGGCAGATTTGGTAAAGAGACAGTGAGGTAGAAGTGGAGGAAGTGACATAGAATCTGGGATAAAATGACTACTTCTCTTTCAAAGTGAGTCAGAGAAGGAGGAGAGAGAAGATATAAATTTGTCCTCTGAGACAGCAGGAAATCATCAGAAAAATGTGATAAGACAGCTAAGGACCCATTTGAGATCTGTGGGTAGAAATTTAAATGGCATCAGTCAGCCAAGTTGTTCACTGCTCAGATGTAGACATGAAGTAAGTATAAATTTAGCTGTAATGAAGGTTGGGATCTTGCTGGGAGAGCACAACAGAGAAAGAAAGGTGCAAGAGAATTGCAGATGTGTGCAAAGAAATGCTTATTCTGATGGGCCATGAAATCTACACTGGAAAAGGAGAGAGAAAAAGCATGAAGAGCAACTGTTGAAGTCTTCAATGAAACATTGTGGAAATGGAGCAGGTGTTGTAGACAGATTGCATTCCCTTCACCAAACAAACAAAAAAACAAGAGGAGCAGGAGTTTTGAGAGAGGGCGACATGGTCTAGCGTCAATTAGAGGCAAGGAGCATATTCATCCCAGTTTCAGAAGTTGAAAGAAGTAGGAGGAAAAATAGCCACCACTGAAGTGGGCTACAGAGGAAGCAGAGAGGCTCAGGGGCCAGCAGATTGCAGTTAGAGTGAGTGTGGTTGACACAACAGGCAAGTTTGCCGATGATGGACAGTGAGTCCCAGTAGGCGCAGTGGAAGAGACTGGGAGGTCCGAGAGGGGTGGAAGATTGGATCCGAAAAATAATGTTAATGGCTTAGAACTCACAAAGTTTCTCAAGGAACTTGCATCAGGAGTTGTGTATACTTTTCTTAAATACTTAAATTTCACTTTATGCAGCAAATACAATTAATAATACTTTCACGGTTTGTAAGAACTCTGGGTTCACAAACAATGCCACTTCACTGTTCAATGAATGATGCCAAGGTACAGGGAAGGACCTGCCTGTTGGAGCAGCCTTAAATGAGCTAACAATTGAATGTCACCACTATTTATCTATTAACCCATGGAATGAGTGTTTAACACTCCCAAATTCCTACCCTCTCTGACACAAATGACTGTGCCATGGTGGGCACAATCTGATTCTCTTTAGGGAAAGAGAGATTCAGATCTGTTCGAATGTGTGCGTGTGGTGGGGTGGAGGGAAATCTCATAAACGGATGAAATAAGTATTATTTTGAGTAAAGAATAGAGGTGTGATATTACAACCTTTTGGTGTCCTCTTAGCCTTTTGTTTTCTGTCCTTTTTACTTTAAACCAAGAATTAACCCTATTCTGGAGAACGGAGTCATCTTGATTTTTGGACGTGCCTACTATACACTTCTCATTGTTAAAAAATTAGAAATTATTTCTTCCAAAATTTTATAAAAATTCAAAAAAGTACAATCCCTAATTCTACCAACCTTTCTACACCACTACTATCATTTTGAGGTGATGTTTTTGTCTCTTTTTGTTCTCTGTATAAGAATAAATAGGTTTTTTTAATCGGCATCTTAAATATAGTTTTAATTGTTTTTTCAGATTTTACTTTTGTTGTTTTATGTTGTATTTTTTAACTTGACTTTGTGCACGTTTTCCTATGTCATTTCTTATCATCAAACTCATAATTTTTCAGGACTGTGGAGCTTATTATGGAAAAATCCATATTTTTTCAGTTTCCTGTTGTTGGATACTTTGATTTTTTTCTCAAGATTTTGCTATTATAAAAAAAGTCCACAATGAACATTCTTCTTAATACATCATTGTGTCTCTGATTATTTCTTTAGGTCAAATTCCTAGGAATGGGATTTCGAGGTCAAATGGGGAAAGGCTTGTTGTTAACGAGACTATTTCTCCTTCTGGTTTATCTATTTTTAAAATCTTCCATTGTTTTTAAAGCAGATGACTCTTATGGCTCCTTATGCTAGCTCAAAAGTAGCACCTTCACTGGAAATTATTTCCACAACGGTCTTAAAAATAG
This sequence comes from Equus caballus, assembly GCF_041296265.1. Taxonomy (NCBI): domain Eukaryota; kingdom Metazoa; phylum Chordata; class Mammalia; order Perissodactyla; family Equidae; genus Equus; species Equus caballus. The sequence goes on from NC_091699.1 coordinate 21,044,935, forward strand.
ACCCACAAATATATCTATTAAATCTATAAATAGCCTCATTTCAGCAACTCCTAAACTTTGGAAGAACCATGTTCTGGCTCAGAGGAGTTCAGAAGCCAATGAAAAAGCTTGTCCTCCAAAAAACCTGATAATAATTAATTCAAAATAAAAATGAAATCTCTATTTCATTTAAAGAACATGACCCCAGCTAACATCAAAGCATTATTTCCTTTGGTACTTAGAATTTTTTTTTTTTTTTGACAACAAAGGTGTTGCTTTTAGCACACAAATAAGACATTCCAATTTACTGTTTAAGTAACCATTTACCTGGTGGCAGATAAGCTGGGCCCAGTTTTGAAAGGAAATTAATGACAAACTTCAATTTGAGGCAAGGCAAAGCTACGTATATATTATGGAGCTCATTTCAAAAAATGACACAAAATTAAAATGAAATAGCCTCTAAAATTTGAGAACCCTTGGGCACAGTAAATCTTAGTTATAGAAGAAAATGAAACATCCTATGATAAGATTGGGTCTGATAAGATGTAATAAAAACATGAAGCATGATACATAAGGTCAGAAGGATCAATATAAAATGTGAAATGAACACACAAATTGCATAGTCTTAGTCACCCCAAAGTGTTTGGAAGTGACAGCGGAATTAAATCGGAAGTAAAATTGAATGTTAAATGAGGCTGAGCGTGCAATAAATCATTCCTAAATCTATCTAGGTATTCCTAAAATGCGTGTCACTTTTTTTCCTGGAAATAACTAAGATCTAAGCCAAGGTTAAATAAAAAATAAAGTGAGAACATGGGCATCATGAAATTTAAACTGTGGTCTGGTGTATATATGAGGGCAGGAAGATTAGAAGATGTGGTGTTTGGCAGCGGTAAGACACAGTTAAGAGACCAGCAGATCTTACTCTTGTAAAACACAGTCTAACATACTGTGTTACTCTTACACCTAACACCTTGAAATTATTATGGCAAAACCCACAGGAACTTAAATGGCAAAAAAACCACTGACACTGAACCACAGAGCAGCATGACATTCATCCCCACACATCTCTGACTTATTCACATAACCCTTTACAAGCAAGGAGGTGCCTTTTTAAATTTTTTGAAACTTGTTCTCTTGGTAGAACAAAGTGCCTCAGAAATAGGAATAGTTTTGCAGCTCGTCATGGCTGCATTTCAATTCTATCTTTGCTGCTTGATAGTTTGTGAGCTGGAACAATTTCCAGACTCCTCTGTGACTCAGTTTCCCCATCCGTGAAATGGAGATGGGTGTTGTGAATATTAACCAAGGTAATATGAGGAAAGTTATAAGTACCATGTCTGTTATTCAACTTTCCAAAAACTGTTAAATTTCCTTTTTTTCCTGCCACTCTCTAACCTCTACTGGCTGCAGAAATATGAATTGATCTTAATTGCACCATTGCTGTCTTTATTTGTGTTTAAAAATCAGTCTCTGAGATGAAATGCAAAAAGGAAGAGGAAGTGACTATAGATATGATTAATGGTACAGGCCCTTTAGAGTTTAAACAGTGATTTTCAGGCTCATTTTGAAATCCTGTGAAGAGTCAGAAGAGGCATTATTATACCCTTTTCTATATACCAAACCTGAGGCTCTGGTGACAATGACTTTGACAAAGATGTTCTCCTTCTCATACTAATACTGCATCATACATGTTCTATATGAATAACGAGGGTAACACTTAAAAATTGTTTAATTTTTACTCTTACGCTTTTTACAGCACCTGGCTTTCCTCTTATTTCCAATATTTTCTAGGTATTTGTCTGCCCAATGGAAGTTACTCCAGAAGAAATGCCAAAAGGAAAACAATGCTACTGACTTTAAAATTCAATAGGACAATAGCCTTGAAAACCAGGCTATTGTCCTCATAAGAGATTGCTAAATTATTTTCTCTCTTCTTTTAACTTCATGCAACTGACCTAGCTGGACTCATAGCCAAATTCCCTGACTGTGTAGAGATCAAGGCCTCCAAGCAGCACAAGTCCAGGAAGCACCATCCTCACTGCATTCAATAGTTTTCTCCAAGGATGTCATTACACAGAATACAATCTGAATAACGGTCAAGGAGATATTTTTCTAGCCCATTAAAGTCAGTTGCAGAAGAAGAAACAAAAGATGGAAGGGAAGTACAAGGAAAACAGTTTTCACTGCCACTAAGGTGGTGCAAAGGAGAGAAGGCCAGGAAAGAAGAGTGCATGGAGTGCCTGAACAGTTGTTGGTGTCCCAGTTGAGAAAGCACATTCCATAGTTCGGGAAATCACAGAGGGAGGGGATTCTTGCCTTGTCACCAATTTATTAATCTGAGAGGAGGCTGCCTTGTAGGTTGCTCCTACATCCAAGTGGAGGGCAGGGATATGAAAGCAGAAGGCTGCAGACAGCTGATTTCCTGGGTTGCCTTTGGGTCTGATGTGGCAAAGGCATATCCAGAGAGGCTCAACATTTGGCTGGGATGTTGGGCAGAAGAGTTGGCTTTAGAGGATCTGCTCTCAGGGCTGCAGGCTAAATGGGATTCACAGTCAGACCATCAAGGGGGTGGATAACACAAGAGCTCAAGTGATGCTGAGGTAGCCAGAAAGCATCACATGACCCTGTCTACTGAGAGAAAAGATGCTGACTATCAAAAGATAGTCCCTAATGCCAGCAGGGCTGACAGCTCCAAGATGAACAAAGGGCATTGTTGTAGAGGCCAAGGTAAGAGAAGGATGGCAAGAGGAAGCATGAACACCTGCTCCTCTTGTAGCCAGATACTACCTATAGGAAAAAAGCCGGGATGCTTGAGGTAGAGTAGTCTTTGAGAGAGAGTAGGGATTTATATTCAAGCAATATAAACAATTTTAAAATGTCTTAGATTACATATGTATTGGATAATTTTTTATTATTAACTTGCAGATTGGATTGGAGGAGGCAAATACAAATAGTTACAGACAATATACAAAAATCGCATTTTTCCCTCCTGTACCTAAGATGAGTAAGAATTATATGAGAAATGCAACTACCTGTAAGGTATGCACTGTTTACATTTGCATGTCTCCTAGAGTTTGCAAAACATCTCCAAATATATTTTTATTTTAGAATCAGATTATCAAGCTAGAAATCATGAGGATTTTGCCAAAAGGACTGGGACTTCATAAAGCCAGTGAAGCAGGAAGGAAAGATAAATGTGTGAGATTGCTTATAAAAAGTTTGAAATGGCAGAATAATGACTGAAATCTTGCTCAACAACATAGAGAAACACGTCATGAAGCTGCAGCAATTACATCAGTATAGCACTGAAGCGGAAATGAGACATCAGGGAAACAGAATAGAGTCCCAGAATAGACACACGCACACACACATGCACGCACACACACATACATATGAATTTCCACAATTATATATGTACTTTCCACACACATATATATTCTTATGTGAAAAATACATAATTCAAAATCAATAGGTAGAGAATGGACCATTCAATACAATGAATGTCTGCAATAGGTTACCATTTTGTGGGGAAAAAATGTTAGATGCCCACCTTGTAACCCTCTCCCCGATGTATACAAATTCCAGATGAATTCAGGATCGAAAGGTAGAAAATAAAACTTAAAATACTACAAGAAAAGATACTTAACAAAAATAAAAATTAAAATACTGGAAGAAAACATCCAAAATATATTTGGAGAAAGCGTACTTCTTCAAGAATGAAATGAAAACCAGGTGATAAAGGAATTAAATAAAATTAAATAATATTAAAATTCAATTCAGTTAAAATCCAGAATTTTTTAGGAACCAAGTTAAACTCCTATATGGCAAATAACACGATAAACAACTTTAAAATTGAAGGCAAACTGGTGTATTATTTACACATATAAAAGCTGATGTACCCAGTGATATAAACTGTTAGTTGGAATATATATTAGTGCAACTTGTTATAGGGCAATTTGTTTATAATAATCAGCATTTTAATTGAGGATGCATAAGCTACCCCGATCCGATTACACAGAGACAATACTTTGAGAAAGAAGCAGAAATGTTAAGAGAGATATTTGCGAGAAACCAGGAATGTGCATTCAAGAGAGGCTAAATTTTTCTAAATGCAATTGGTTACATACTGACTTAAATATTTCTCACTAATCAGTAGGTTCATTACTAGGATTTTATCATAAGGAAGAAATATTCCTACATACTCATAGAGAGATGCACCAGGCTATGAAGTGAAGTACTATTTAACGGGAAAAATAGCATTCACCTATTCTGTACAAAAATTGAAGTAGAGCTCCATGCTTTAATGTGAATAGTTCAGTAATGTGTTCCTAGATTAAAGGAAGCAAGTTGTGGAAATGTACATGTAGTATAAACAAATTTCCTAAAAAATGAGAATGTAAAAACTCATTATATTTGTACACACACACACACACATGTGCATGTGCATATAAAATCTAGAATGATCTTTACCAAGCTTTTAACAGTAATTACATTTGGGAGGTGAAAATGGAAAGGAGAAACTTCTATTTTAACCTCTTGACCTTGTTCATTCCTTTGATTGGTTTTTCTTTCTTTTTTTAAAATTTAAAACATGAAAGTTGTTGCTTTTATTTTAAAATATATTAACTAACTAAACCATCTTTGTACAACAAAGCAGGATGTAATTCTGTATGTTGATTAGAATCACAATTTTAAGAAAAACTCAAAGATTTAGTCTTGGCTGGAGATGGGGGTGGGGGAAGTTTTGGGGCAAATTTACAAAGACATGAATAGCAGCTATGGATAATTTAATTTACTTCATTTTATTTGTAACAACAATTAATATCACTACTTTTGTTATCTAGAAAAAACATTATTAATGTGACAAAAACACAAGTCAGCTACCTATTTTTAAATATCTCTCTTTGTACCTATTACTTTGGTAATTCTGAATTGATAACCAAGTTTATGTTTAAGGAAGCAGGAAAGACGTTGTCTTAGGTCAAGTACTCTAGAAGCAGACCTTGAGATTAGGATTCAGGTGAAAGTGATTGATTACAGAAGTGCTCCCAATGGAGACCCGTAGGGAACCATGGGAGGAAAGCAGAGCAGGAAAAGGAAGGAAGCCTAACAAGGATAGGATTTCAGGGAATGCCTCTTCAGAGCTCCCCTGTCTATTCCTGCAGGTGCTCTCAGGTGCATAAACTAAACTCAGAGTTGTCGAACTCCAGGCAAGGTGGTTGGGTTTTCAGTTGTTCATTGACTAAGAGTCACTGCTGGAGGAAGGGGGTAGCGAAGGCAGGCTGAAAACTCCCAGGAACTCTGCAGCACGTGGGGAAAGGGAGTCCAGCCACCCCTGGGCAGGCTTCTTAAGAGAAGTGCAGGTGCAACCTAGAAGCAAAGCAAACACAAGGCAGGCAAGGGAAGCACCCTAAGAGAAAAAGGGATCTCAGGAGATCTGGGCAGAGCACCAGCAGTATCCTCTTTAAAGGGGTTTTATTTTATTTACAAATACTTCTTCATTTGTTCAAAATATTGAGTTGAACAAATGTCCTTTCCTATTCTTGCACTATATGCAAAAAAATAAAATAAAATAAAAATTATAAACGAACAAAGCTGCAGGAGCAGCAGTTCTAGTTCAGAAATGTTTCTAGGAATTCCCAGAAAGATGTAATAATTTAACAGCTTCAAATTTAGTGAGACCAAAGTTCAAAGTTCTTAATATTTTATGGACTTAGACTTTCCAGTTGTAAGGTGAATACGGTGATTCAGTTCCCCTTTCTACTTTTCTTCAGGATCTATTTCTCTTTTCAACTTTCAGCATTCTTTTCTAAACTTTGGGAAACTTAGCAGAGAAATGGTATAACTTTGCTTTAGAAAACTCTAAATATTTCCAGAGATAATCCCAGTTATTTATTCCTGAATTATTCTAGTGCATCCCTGAACACTAGAGAAAAATAAGTGCTTTCAGGCTAACCTCATACAAAATTCTAACTATAAGGCGAAGGAAACAACTCAAAACAAGACGTACCCACAGAGGCAGATCAAGTACTCAGAGACCCTACTGGTCATGGTGTCACACAAGCATGGCTTCATTTGCTGCATAGAATTCTTGTATTCTTACACAATTCTCCTTTGTAACCTTGGGCAAGTTACTTAAGCTGTCTTAACTTCAGTTCCCCTACTGGTTTCCTGGTAGGACTCTAGCCTACAGTAGGCACTCAGGAAATACTTATTCAATATAGGAATAGATGGAGAATAAATCAACTTTATTTTGACCTCTGCACCTTAGTGCATGTGGCTGCACACATCTAGAATATGCTCATCTTTTTTCCTATCCATCTATATTGGTTTCCTATTGCTACCTAACAAACTACCACATATTTAGTCGCTCACAGCAACACACGTTATCTCACAGTTTCCATGGGTCAGAAGTCCAACGATGGCTTAGACTAATCCTCTGCTCAGTGTCTCACAAGGTTATAATCAAGGTGTTAGCTAGACTGCATTCCTTATTGGAGCTTAGGGTCCTTTTCCAAGCTCATGTGGTTGTTGGCAGAATTCATTTCCTTTCAGTTGTGGAACTGACATCTCCCTTTTCTTGCTGGCTGTCAGCTGGGTGCTGTTCTCAGCTCCCAGAGGCCACTCACAGATCCTCGCCATGTGACCCCCCTCTCAGGTCCTCTCACAACATGGCAGCTCCCTTTTTCAGAGCCAGCAAAGGAGGGCAGTAATCTCACATCTCACTCTAGTCTGCACTGCTCAGGGTCCTATATATGTGACTACTATGGGAATGACATCTCATCACCTTCTCTATATCCTAAGAGTTGGAAGCAAGTATGTCACAGGTTCTGCTCACTCTCAAAAGAAAGGATCACACAAGAGTGTGACTCATTAATGGTCACCTTATGGAGCATTGGCCACACTATGCATATCCTGTTGAATTCAGTCAAGCTCAAGTCACACACTTCTCCTTTGATCCCCAAGCACCAGAGTCTAAACATAACAACTAACAGAACTAAGCATTTATCTATGGTAATATTTTTCATCATTTGTCATGTACTGTAAAATACACACACACACACACACACGCACACACACACACACACATCGCATGTTTAAGGGTTAATGCCTACTGGGAGATGCATGAGATTCCCCTAAACCGAAATCTTGGAGATGTCTGCAATCTTTATCTGCCCTTCAGTCATGCTATGCAAACTATCAGCAAATTATGCTAAATTTTCTGTACACACACTTAGAATCCTCACTTCTTCCCTATTCATGAGTCTTCACTCTATTTCAAACCCTAACGAACCTCAACTACATCATGTCTGAAAAAAGCCTCTTGACTGTACTTCATGCTTCCAGCCTTTGCTAACCCCACTAACCCTGCCCTTGCTGCTCCAGCACTATAACCACACAGTGATCTCATGTGATCCTTATGGCACAGGCCAGATGTTTTCTTTACTTAAAACATTTCGAAGTCCTTAAATATTTCATATTTCAACCAGCAGATGTATAAAGACTAAGAATAATTTAATATATTTTTTGTTTAGGTAACAAAAAATTAAAATAACATTTCCAAAAAGTCAAATAAAACAGACAAAATGCTAAGTGTATGTTAAATAAGGTAGTATTTATGATGAAAGGTGAAACGTACATAAAGCTTTGTTGTTAAGATATAAAAACAGACTAGTTTGAAGCCTCTTTGTTGTTAATTTTAATTTTTCTCAAAATTAATATGTGTAAGTAAACTCATATTTTTGTATATCTGTGTGGAGCACAAAAACTACTAAACAACTGAGTATTACCTATAATCAGCTGTGATCTGAATAGGTAAATGATTCTACTCACTGTGCTGGTTTCCAAGGGTGTGTGTTGAGTCTGACACAACTCAAGTCAGTCCTTGACGCTAAGGAAGCTCATCTTAAATATTGATGTTATAAAGTACTATCATTAGAATAATTGAAAATTAAATTCTAAAAGGGTAAAAAAAAATCATCACTATAGGGTCAGTGATGGCCAAGAGCTATAGAATTTGACACAGTGAATAGAACATATAATTTTCTTCCATCTGCTTCAGGGGCATTAGGCCTTAGCTATAGTATTTAAATATGCAAGGAATCTACATGTTTCTAACTACGCATATTTGAAAAATATAGAGCTATTTATTCATTTATTAACTTCACAACATGAGGCTGTCTTGGTGCCTTGCTGAATTCTGGCAAGTGGAAGAGGGGAGTTTAGTATTCTGATGAATTCCAAACATTCACTTTGATGACTATAGTTTATTTAAAGCTAAAAAAAAGATAAAGAAGTAAATTTGTTAACAAATTGCTATGCATAGCCCAAGGAACTATACAGGAATGGAATAATCAGTTCCCATTCTTCCATGGTTTAAACAATATTTCTTTCGTTAGCGTTCATTATTAATGTTTCAAACCACTGATTATTGCATGGTGTTTAGCATATGACTATAGCAGCATTTCTTTTCTACGGTCAAAGAAAAATCATCTTCTAGACACCCTACAAGATTGCAGCTAAATCTTTCTGGACAATTGAAAACGTTCTTTAATGATCAGGAAATATATACATGCAGGTGAAAATTGTGGCATTTAAGGGCATATCCTAATAATTCTTTGTGCGTTCAGTCTATTTTGTTTTGTTTACCATACCATAAATAGCAATGACACTGTACCACTATGACTTAAAAGTCACTTTCTTGGAGCAATATTTTCTTTCCACTGAATGTAACAGTGTTTTTTAAAAAATGGCTCAAATTCTCTTTTGATGTTTCCTCTGACTGGACCATTTATACAGAGCTTGATTCAATTTGTTTTCTAGATTCTAATATCCAAGCCTCAAGAAGAGTCAGCAATCATTCTCTTCAATAGAACTGCCACAATAAGTAAACTACTAAAATGTCAAACAACTAAAAAATTAAGTCATGGCATCCCTGGGCATCATCACTGACCTACAGATGTCATCACGCTTGCTCCAGCCAGACAGACTTTAGGTGAAACTGCCCCGCCCTTCCTCCTCATATTTGGGAGCCATGTTTTGCACCTTGTGATGTAGCCCATTCCTTGGCCTCAGCTACAGAGCTGAGGTGAGCAGGTAACAAAAGATGAGCCACCTACAGATTAGCCATCATCTAAAAGAAACGAGGTGGGCTGATATGATCACCTCCTCAGGACTGAACTAAAAAACACAAAGAAATCAGAACAATTAATAATAAGAGAAAGCCATGAAGGAAGAAGAGACAACACAAAATACTCCTGGCCAGAAAAGAAAAAAAAAGAAAAATTCTGAAGCGCTGCTAAGCAGGTAGAGTGTCAAGAAGATAAAAGAACTCCATGGAAAGGATCTATGTGTGTCCTGAGAAGCAAATGAAGAGAATAGTTGATTCCTAGCATTGCCAGTTTCTGAAGCTTCCTATCTATGACTACCTTCACGCTAATTTTTTATTCCTTTGAAGTTTGTTGAATTTTTCTGTTTCTACTCATATGACAACAGTAACAACAAAAAGTACTTTGATACTAATGTCTTATTCGAACTACAAAATAATCAGTACAACATGGGCAATGACCAACTTGAATGCATGCTGAATGTAAATATCCGCTACTTGCACATCCAGTGGCCTGGCTAAAATATTCACTCTAATAACACCATGCAACATGTACATGTCTAATTCAGAGCTGGTAACAGTATGCAAAACAACTAGCACTGACCATTGCCTGTGCTTATCACTGTAAAAAGTGGTCACAAATTTCAAAAATAGCAGCAACCTGAGCCTCTTTGCCTTTAAAGCCCTATTAATTTTAATTAGGGATTAAATTATAAAAACAGGATTGGCTGGTATTTATGGTGTGCTTAATATATGCCAGACACTTTCTCTACAACAATGCTATTTGCTTGGTATTATTATTATACTCATTATAGAGATAAAGAAACTGAGGATTTAAATAACTTGCCCAAGGTCATAAAACTGGTCTATGTTGGAATCCAGTTTTAATGACAGTCTAACTCTTGAGCTGCCATTTTTAACTGTGACACTAATACTCCCAACTATAAGATAATGCTTGTAACGTGGCCTCCAAAAAGTCTGACACAAACCAGGCAGTTGTGATCATTATATATCATTGCAGAAGCCACGCAGGGCTATCAGGGAAGTCTTTGTTCTTTGTTTACATCATTTGACCGCTCTTCTCCGATCAAGAGTGAATATTAACTGCCAGGTGCATAGTGAACCTAGCTTGGTATTGTTACTTGTAGGCTGGGGCTTATGGCTTGTGGGACATAATGTGAAGACATAATGTGAGAAGGTGGCTCAGCTGCGCCTGAGTAGTCTCAGAAACTGAGAGTCATTTGCTACCCCAAATCACCTAGAACATTTGACTCATGAGTCTAGAGAGAGCAATAAGATGTGCAGGGCACAGAGTGGAGAGACTATTCAAGGAAGGCCAACTATCAACAAATCTCTGGGCTTGCTTGGCTTTATCTCAACAAAAACCGCATTTTTCCACTAAGTTGTTCCTGTAGTTTTATGAATTAATGCAGAGAGTTTCAAAGAGTTAAGACAAAGATAGTCAGGAGAGAAATATCCATGATATTTCTTCACATACTTCAGATAATTTATTCAGCACTTACCTAATAATAGGAATTCGTTCAGACAAATACATAATGATGCTCCTCAGCATAATACTATTTTTAAAACTCTTTAAGGAGAAGGTCAGAATTTTATTTTCTTCCATTTTAACATTCCATGGTCACTGAACCTATTCAGTTCAACCAGTATCAGATAAGCTCTTACCATCTATGCAGCAATATCCTAAGTGCCCAGGAAAATGCAGAAGTAGTAATAGCCTCAAGCAGCTTACATTAAGCCCATTGTTACTACTTGCAGCTCCTCTTATGAAAGCATCATCAACAGAGTTCATTCACTTATTTATTTATTCAGCACTTTGAGTATCTCCTTTGTATCACAAGCAATGCTAGAGTTAAAAGCAAAACTCTCATTTAAAATAAAAAAGAACTGACAGGTCAGTGAAATATATGGAAGTGCCAATGAAATATCTGGAGAGTCTAAAATGAGATGGCTGCTTCCCTAGGCTGACAAAGACCAGAGCTTGTCCAAATTAAGGGAATTTCACCAGGGGCCTTTTAGAAGAGGGAATTTTTTCTGTCATGGCAAGCATCATGGTCCACAGTGGGAAATGGTATGACTAGTCTATATGCCAGTTACCCTTGGAGCCATAACTCTCTATTGGGTTAACATACTTTGATTGATTTGGTTTGATGAGGGTAGGTGGCAAAAACAACTGCCACAGTCTTCCACAGTTAATGACTGAAATATCAGTAAAGTTGGGGCTATGTTAGAGGTGGTGAGAAACTGTTAGTCTGCCAATGACTACATTAATTTTGTTTACAGTGTCCATTTGGTCAGATTATGTTTGCTTATAGAATAATATTCTAACTCGTCATGCTGGCATAGAAATAGTCCTGTTAACCTTATCCATTCTGGCTAATTTGACTTTATTTCTCCTTATACTGCTCTAATCAAGTGGATCTCCCTATTATGTCACTGAAAATTCAGCAGTGACAAACTAAACTTTTGCATTTACTTTTCCCTTCTAATGGAATTGTATTCTGATACTTATTCCTTAATTACAATTCCTCTCCAACTTTCCTTCAAGCTCAGCTCCCATTTTTTAAAAAAGTATTTCCCAAGCCATTTTAGGTCATATCAATCTTATGTTGTCTTATTGCATTTTTTGTTCGTATAAAGCATTTTAGATTTTCTACATATAAAGCTATATGCAGTAGCTGTAACTGATGGAATGCTTTTGTCCTCCTCAAAATTCATGTTGAAATCCTACCCACCCCCTTACCCCCTCAGTTAGGAGGTGGGGCCTTTGGAAAGTAAATTAGGTCTTGACAGTGGAGCCCTCATGAGTGGGATTAATGACCTAAAAAAAAGAGACATGAGAGCTGACTTCCTCTCTCACTGTTCTCCGCCATGTGAAGATACAAGGAGAAAATGGCTGTCTGCAACCAGGAAGCAGACTTCACCAGACACCGATCTGCCGGCACTTTGATCTTGGACTTCCCAGCCTCCAGAACAGTGATAAATAAATGTTTGTTGTTTAAGCCACCAGGTCTATGGTATTTTTTTTAATGGAAGCCCAAACTAAGACAATAGCATACTTATTTCCTGTGTTTATGTCTTCATGCCACAACTAACTGACTTACAAGTTATCAGGGAGCATTAAGCAAGTCTCATACTTCCTTTCTTACCCTCTTTGTGCCTAAGACTGTGCTAAATGAGCAAACTGTGGTCACCAGTTCTAATGTATAAACTCTTCATGACCTGGAGAAACATTATTAAATTACTCCATCAGCCTTCTCTTCTTTATGTTGAAAATGAAAATTGTAACAGCATTTCACTCAGTTCTTTCTTCCCAAGACTAATCTAAGTTGTGGCTTTCTTACCAATTAGTAGACAATAGATCTCGAGGCTCTTAAAAATATTGTAGGGGAAAAATGTCTTAGCAATAGTGTATGCTATTGGAATAGCAATAATAACAGTGGCTAAGAAAGATGGGAAGAAATTTCAAGGTAGACAATTTGTGTAAAATTAAATCCATATCTGTTTTTACTTTGGCCTGGAGATAAATATTCTCTACTAATTTAACTTTTGAAAGAACTCATTAGACTTATAGGCAAAGGACCAGATGAGGAGAAATGAGTGAATGTTACAGTAAGTTTTACCATTTACTATTTATAAGACATAATCAGGATGTTTTGTCACATTTACAAAATGACAGAACAGTACTACATAATCTCTATGATTCTTTTATCTTCTGAAATTTAATGGCAAAGTATTTCAAATTGTTAAATCTCATATATCTAAGTTAATGTGGAAAGAAGTCAACGGAAAATCATATTAGTTCATATTGATCTTCTTTTGCAATTTTTTTATTATGGTAAGAACATTTAACATAAGATCTACCCTCTTGACAAATTTCTAAGTGCACAATGCGCTATTGTTAACTACAAGCAAAATATTGTAGAGCAGAACTCTAGAACTTATCTTGCATAATTGAAACTTTATACCAATTGAACAGCAGCTCCCCATTTTCCTCTCTCCCCTTCTGCTGACAAACACCATTCTACTCTCTCTTTGTATGAGGTTGACGATTTTAGATGCCCAATATATGTAAAATCATGCTATATTTGTCTTTTTTTGACTGGCTTATTTCACTTAGCATAATGTCCTCCAGGTTCATCAATGCCGGGCATACAGCAGCCTTTCCTTCTTTTTTAAGACTGAATAATATTCCACATGGTTTGTATATACCTTATGCATATATCATATTTTGTTTATCCATTCATCTGTCAATCAACATTTAGGTTGTTTCTATATCTTGGCTATTGTGAATAATACTGCAATGAACACAGGAGTTCAGATATCTCTTCGAGATCTTGATATCAATTCTTTTGCATATACCCAGAAGTGGGATTGATGGATCATATAGTAGTTATATTTTTAATTAAAAAAAAAATCCCCATTCTAGGGGCTGGCCCCATGGCATAGTGGTTAAGTTTGCACATTCTGCTTCAGTGGCCCAGGTTTTGTGGGTTCGGATCCTGGGTGTGGACGTACAAACCTTTCACCAAGCCATGTTATGGCAGGATTCCATATACAAAATAAAGGAAAATTGGCATAGATGTTAGCTCAGCGACAATCTTCCTAAAGCAAAAAGAGGAAGATTAGCTCGGGGCCTGTCTTCCTCAACAACAACAACAAAAATTTAAAATTTAAATACCCATTCTATTTTCCATAGTGGCTGCACTATTTTACATTCCCGAGGATGGTGTACAAGCATTCCAATTTCTCCACATCCTTGCCAACACTTGCTATCTTTTGTTCTATAAAAATTTTTGATGAGCAAAATCCTTAACTCGTATTTAAAATCTCAGAGAAAAAGTTTCAACCATTTAACTCCTAAACATAGTGTTTAATAGTTTTTCCAAAAATAGTTGTATCCTGGTTGTGTTCGTGGGAGGAGATGAGTTCAGAGTCTCCCTACACCGTCATCTTGATGAGATCTGTCATATAGTGTTTAATAAGTGCAGGTAGTTTAACTGACTTGGTTTTCTCAAAATACTTCTTCCAGTAACAATCTCTATGATTTATTCCATGCTCTAGAGTCAAGAATTGTGTCTTTTAAACTGTGGCTCCCATTCTAAAATTAGAACAAGTCTCATACTCTGGAAAAAGAAATGAACTTCTGCACTAATATCTTGGTTGGTCAATATTAATTTGATTTCCTAGTGATATTGAATGGATCTTGCCTTCTAACATGGAATCTAAACTCTGTACAATCTCTGTTTCAGTAAATAGAGTTGTAACAATTAGCTACTGATTTATAATACCATCTTCATATCTAGAGAATTTAGTGACCACTAATTAAACATAAGAAAAGGCGTAATTTATTAAGCGTATGATTGTGCAAGGTGGAAATTTGAATAGGTGGTTCTTCTAGTTTTGGTTAGATTTACTGATGGTTACGGGATAAGCTTACAGGTCAGCTGAGGACCCCTTGGTCTAGGCACAGCTTCCCTTTCTCCACATCGTCCCTCACTCTCCAGCAAGATATGCTGGACTTGTTCACCTCATAACACGCAGGGATCCAAGAAAGCAACAGGAAGATGCACGATCTTTTGATGTTTAGGCTTACAACAGGCCCACTGTCACTTCAGCCATATTCTGTTTCCAAAATCAAGTCCCAAGCCACAAAGCCAGCCCAGATTCAAGAGATGGGGAAATGGACTCTACTTCTTTTTTTTTTTTTTCTCTTTTTGAGAAAGATTAGCCCTGAGCTAACATCTGCCACCAATCCTCCTCTTTTTGCTGAGGAGGACTGGCCCTGAGCTAACATCTGTGCCCATCTTCCTCTACATTTTATGTGGGATGCCTGCCATAGCATGGCTTGACAAGAGGTACCGAGGTCCACACCCAGGATCCAAACCAGCAAACTCCTGACAGCCGAAGCAGAATGTGGGAACTTAACCCCTGCGCCACCGGACAGGCCCCTGGACTCTACTTCTTTAAAGGAAAAGTGAAGAAGAGTCACACTGCAGACAGCATGGAGGCAGAAATAATTGTGATCATTTTTATAACCAGTCTCCCACATGGCACTCTTTTTTTTATTTTACTTCATGCCTAACATCCTATCTTGACACTATGTTCTGAGAGACTAGAGTCTCCTACAAAGTTGTCATGGCTGAATCTAAATTAAAAAGTCTGTCCTCCAAACCCAGTCTCCGTGATTTGCTTGTTACCACTCATGCCACACCTGATGCCAGGTTTTCACCTGATTATTTCCCCCGGCTGCATTTTCCCCTAACTGTGCTCCATGTACCTAGCTGGTCTCAAAGACTGAGAACCAGAGTCAGTGATCTTCTCCAACACAGTAACTTCATTTATTCTCTGGGCTTCAGTCATGGCTTGTATTGCCATCTCTGGATGAGCCCCTATCCTGGCACTAGCTAAACTGTATGTATAATAAATGAATGTAAAATGGTCTTGACATAAAGAATGCCAAGAAGTGGTAGGCAGAGAAGTTAGACGGGAAATAAAAGCAATGGCCAAAATGCTACAACAGAGTAAAGTTCATTAAAATCTGCATCATTAAGTCCCTGGGATGGAAAGAAATCATGAGATAGATGTGTGATATCACTGCTGGCAACCACTATTTCTACAATAAAATGTGAAGGAGAGAAACTTTAGTTTGATTCCTTTAATTCCTCTGGTAACCTCCAAGTCAAGACTGAGATGAGATGATGCAGAGTGACCTGGAAGAAAGGATCAAATTAGCCTTTGTAAGTGCCAAGCCAATGGTGATGCTTAATGGAGTCTTTCTTTGGTCAGAGCCCAAAAGAATAGGTGTTATCAAAAATTGGATATTTCATTTGTAGGTTGTATGGCAGCTGTTAATTCCAATATGGAAAGGTACGGGACTGGGAGCTATGAAAAGGAGCTATTTTATATTTATGGATGGCTCAGGAGTCCGAACAATTCAAGTCTAATTATATTTTCATCATGGACTCACTTTATCAGAAAGTTGTGACCTGAAATATGCCTGCTTAATGGATTTATCATGGTGAACCAGAGAGTCATTTTCAGCTGGACTAGAGAATCACTGATGTGAGCTTCAGGGATACAAGTGGGCTTTATGTCATTTATTATCGAAAGAAGAAAGCAGATTTATGGCCCATTTAAAGAAGAAATTCGCTAAAGGGAGGGGCTGCAGCTTTTCTCTTTGAATAGTGATGACTGTTCAACGTGCTTGCACTAAACTCTTGAACACTCATGGCAGAGACATTGGCAATTTGTGGAATTACAGATCATATTGATGATGTGTATTACCCACCTATTGTTATACTGAATGTTAAGGCACAAACATATTTAAATCAAGAACAAATGATATTCCAAATATAATTGATATCATGTCTAAAAAATGTTTAGAGCTTGCTTATTTATTTATTTATTTTAAACATGGCTAATTATAATATGATGCAACCTTGGCTAATAGCTCTTCTGAATCATTCATAATTTTTCATATAAATTATTTTCATTTAATAACTATGAATTATTTAAGAAAGCCCCTAGACTTGAAAAGAAATGAGACTTCCTCCCTCTCCTGTTCTTAAAAACATATACCTCTAACACTAAAATACCAGTATGGCCCATTTTCTTTCCATTTTATACACATATGAGAATTTCTAGCTCAGTCTAGAACATCCAGTATTTCAGAGAGAACGTTATTGAACACAATTACCCAAGCCAAACCAATTCCCAAATCAGGGACAATAAACTATGACCATTGGGGAAAAAAAAGTTTTCAGCAGGCCAGGGAAGAAGTCTATGAGATTAAAAAAAATTCTTGACCCAATTTAAATTTCTAGTGTTCCAATCCACATATGTATATGTGCTAACCGACTATAATCACTTTCTAGAATCTTGTTTCACTGTTTGATTAAATACTGTATGATGCTTACAACCTTCAAGAAAAATGATTTTCTGGTCTTTCATCGAATAATTTGGGTCAATATGTGGTTAAAATATACATAAGTAGAGAGGAGAATAATTGGAGAGAAAAGGTTCTGAAAATGCTTTCACTTGAAATATTTACCACTATCATCTATAAATTAACATATATATTTCTTATGCTTTGTTCTTTGTCTGGAATTGACTAACAAATCCATTGGAAAGGGAACATCTTGGTTTCCTTGTTGGCTAAGTATTGAGTTCATTATTGAGAAGAATCCTTTATTTTCAGATCTATAATGTCCACGTGAAAGTTTTTCAGACAAAAATATGGTGAGAAAAACATGATATTTTTAGCTTTTATAAATTTATGTTCTTTTATCAAAATTATATGAGTTTGTGTGCTTATGCATAAGAACTAGAAGAGAATGTACAAAGCTAGCAATAATCCATGTATTAGAACGGCGAAATTAGTGCGAGGTCATTCCTCTCTTTTGTCAAGTCATTTTAAGAGTTTTTGGAATATTGATTTTATGTGAAAAATTACCTCTATTTGTCATATTACTCAAAAATCTAAATATGCTAATTCTGTATAAGACAGTTGTCATAAATCTATAAGTAATTATTATATATTAAAAGAAAATGAGGGGCTTGGTTTTACATTGCTAAAACAAAATGTACAGACTATGATGTAATGAGAAAGCATGTAGAATTAAGTTGTATATGTATAATTTATGCACATTTAACAACAAATCAGATTTCCAGCAACTTCCATATAACCAATTCCCAAAATCTGAAATAAAAAGTGACGCAGAGCCAAAAGACCTTCTCCAAACTCCTATGTTAAAGCTAAAGGTTTAACTCTCTTACTTAGAGTCTATTAAATCTTCAGTAGTTTATTATAATCATTGAACTTCTCTAGTTTTCCAACCCATGGCAAATAAGGAGCAGAGAATAGAAGGGTTTGGGGAAGGGATATGTGGCAGGGGGGTGGTGGAAAATGCTAGAAAAGCAGTAGCTGACAGTTTGACAGGCAGGTAAAGATAGAATTGGGCTGTGTATTAAATTATCACCATAAAAATAGCAAGAGCAATAACATCTAATACTACATATTTCTTTTATACTATATACCAGGCACTAAGTGATTTGCATGGATTATTTTATTCCAATCCTGACAACAAATCTGTGAGAGAGGTATACTATTATTATTTCCATTTTATATATGAGAATTCTAAGGCTCAGAGAAGGTAATATGCCCACGGTCACAGAGTTAGCAAGTTACAGAGCTAGAATTCGAACCCAGACATTCTGAGATGAGAGCCTGCCTTCAACATATTAATGGTATAATTATGATTAATGCCCTCTGTGCAGGAAAGTGTGCAGACGTCCTTACAAAATAATTGGCGTTAAAAAATGCATAACGGAGCAAGATTCAGTTATCTAGGAAACCCACACATGTGGGTATACATTTTCTAATCAATGAAGCATTGCTGTTTCTCTCCACTCTCCCACTAATTTTTACCTCTAAGTTAAATTCAACTCAGTTGAGTCAATTAAATGACATTTTCAGCAAAATGTACTTACAGTACCCAGTATTTTTCTTTCCAGAAATTTTAAATTCCTTAAAAAACTTCCATAAATAGAATTACAGTTCTCTCAAGGGTTTTTAATAAAGCCAAAGTAGATGTTCTAGCATTAGCTTGTAAAATGCTGAGTCAAAGACTAACGGTAATTCAGTCTTGAGAACTTTTGAAAGAGTTATACAGTTAAGTCACCTCAGGGCCATATCCTATTTGATACTTCTGTCTTATTATAGGCTTTTTAAAAAAACACAGTGGTGTTTTCCTCTCCTCAGCCATATTCAGAAACTGGTAATAACGAAAGCATGGCTGTGTTTGTAGCTGAGCGTTTTTCAAGCACTAATGCTTTTAGAAGTGTACCTACCAGACGGGCCAAAGCTCTTTGTACATTGGTATGTTTGTTGAAAGTTAAGTTCAGGGCAGGGCCAGCCCAGTGGCATAGTGACTAAGTTCATGCAATCCGTTCTGGAGGCCTAGGGTTTGCTGGTTCGGATCCTGGGTGTGGATCTACACGCTGCTTGTTAGGCAGGTGTCCCACATATAAAGTAGAGAAAGATGGGCACAGCTGTTAGCTCAGGGCTAATCTTCCTTAAAAAAATAAAAAAGCTAAGGGGGTTCTTGAGTGTAAGGAGTTGAATCATTTCATTGGAGTTGATTAGCTTCAAACTTTATTGTGTTGAATAGGTAATATTTCTAAGAAGCCATTTACCCAGAGTTTTCAGCAATATATTTTGGCAACTTTGAAACCAAATGGCTTAGGTCTAGTCAGAGATCTTAAAAAGTGGTAGTAAAAAGACTTTCCTTTATTGAAGAAGAATATAAGCTGAGCTCAGCACTCCCTATCAATTCTCAGGCAATGCTAGAAAGACTTTAGGCCGTGTTTTACTGGGGGAACCTGCACAGTCAGATATACAGGATTCATATATTTATAGGTGTGTCTTATTTCAATTAGGGTCAACATCCAATTGAAACAGAAAGTCAAGCCAAAGAAACATAATGGAACCTGCCCTTTAAAAGGAGTGCCTGGGCCAGCCCAGAGGCATAGTGATTAAGTTCACACACTCTGCTTTGGCGGCCCAGAGTTCACAGGTTCTGATCCCAGGCATGGACATAACACCACTTGTCAAGCCATGTTGTGGTGGCGTTCCACATAAAATAGAGGAAGATTGGCAAAGATGTCAGCTCAGCAACAATCTTCCTCAAGCAAAAAGAGGAGGATTGGCAACAGGTTTTAGCTCAGGGCCAATCTTCCTCAAAAACAATAAAATTAAAAAAAAAAATAAAAGGAATGCCAACATATATGATACTGAGAAGGAAGAGAGATGGACATAAATAACAGAATTTAGTGTTCACATTTGAATATTTTTGAGCTTATAAACTGAGCTCATCTGGTTATCAAACAGCCCCAGACACAAGACCTTACAAGGTTTGGATTTGCTGCCATCATTGATGTTCATGTTGAGACAAGGTTAGACATCATTGCATGTATACTATAGACAGAACTGGACATCAGAACCAAGCGTCTTTGACTCTTTTGGGCCTCAGATACCTCATCTGCAAATTGAGGGACCTGGACTAGTTTGGTGGCTTTAAATTCTTTCTTAGCAACAGAAGTCTTTTCTTAAATAGAATACTATGTGGAAACATCAGAAAAAATAAAATTGGTTATATCGGAGTTACTCTGATTGAAGAAGAGTGGAGTTATAGAACTCATCTAAACAACCAAGAAAGGCTCCCAAGAAATATGTGGCACAGAGGAAAATCACTAGACTGGATAATCTCAAAGGTTTATGATTCTGTCCTTTTAATTGCCGTCTTTTATATTGATCTGCTGTGATTTCAAAACCAAACTTGTGCACAGAAAAAAAGAAGTTTGCTAAAGTTACTAAACAGGCAGTCATTTCAATTGTCACTTTTCAGGCACCATAATCTTTGAATTGAATGAACCTTCTAGACTGTAATCTCAGTTAATAAATTTTATTTTTTTTTAATTTAAGAGATTACATGATTTCTTTGTTAATTGACATCAGGTCATACTACTAAATTTAGAAATATTGTCTGAGTTTTATCAAAGCACTCAGGCTTGTATTTTCAAAAACTTTGATCCAAAAAAGAGATGCTTTTACTGATCACTTGTGGAAAGAACCTATGGGGAAGAGTGTAGATCTCTGGTCTGAAGAGGCAAATTTTAGGACCCGTTGGAAAGAAAAAGTTGTACCATGGAAGTGTCTAATTCAATGGATTTCAATCCTCATTTGATTCTTATTAGAATCACCTGGGCTTTTTTGAAACATACATGCACTCAAGATCCACCTTAGACAAATTAAATCAGAGGCGCTAAAGGTATTCCCAAGACATAGGTGTTTTGTTTTGTTTGTTTGTCTCCGTAACTTTTAAATTTAGAATAGCTATGCATTTACAAGAAGTATCAAAGGTAATTTAGAGACTGTCCATCTGCCCCAGACCCAATTTCCTCTAATATTGTCTAACGTTAATATGATAATTTGTTATAATTAGCGTATCAAAATTGATACATGATTATTAACTAAAGCCCATACCTGATTCAGATTTTCTTAGTTTGTATCTGATCTCCTTTTTCTGTCCCAGGATCCCATCTAGGATACCACATTACATTTACAGATCATGTCTCCTTAGGATCCTCTTGGCTGTGACAGTTTCTCAAACTTTCTTGTTTTTGATGACTTTGACGGTTTTGAGGAGGACTGGTCAGGTGTTTTGTAGAATGTCCCTCAAATGAGATTTGTCTGATTTTTTTTCATGATTGAACTGATGTTATGGGTTTTTGGGAGAAAAACTGCAGGGGTAAAGTGCCATTGTCATCATATCATATCAAGAGGACATGCCATCAACATGACATTACTGTTGATATTGGCCTTGGTCATTTGGCTAAGGTAATGTTTATCAGATCTCTCCACTGTAAAAGTACAATTTCTTCCTCCTTTGCTACCACACATTTTAGAAGGAAGTCACTATGTGCAGCCCACACTTATGGGGAAGGTGCTTATATTCCATTTCCTCGAGGGAGGAATAACTCCATAAATTATTTGAAATTCTTCTATCAAGAGATTTGTTTATTTTCTACTATGTATTTATTTATTCAATTGTTTATTTATATCAGTCTGAACTCTTGGATATTTACTTTATACTCTGTGTTATACTCCAATATTATTTATTTTGCTGTTCAAATTGTTGCAAGATTGGCTATTGAGAGCTCTTTTATTTGGCTTCTGTGTTCTCTTTACATACCCCTATCATTTCGTTTTTGGAGATCTAGCTTCATCTTGCGTATTCCCTGCCCCAGTCTTAGAATCAACCACTTCTCCAAGACACCCTTGTTCCCTTTGTTGGAGAATGGGATTAGAAGGCAATATCTGGGAACTTAGTGTGCCCATTGCTTCCAAGGTGTTGTTGGTTCTAGGCCCTCTCAGAGGACAGAGCTAGAAAATATACCTGTATATTACTAACCGATAAATACACATGTATCTATATTAAACTAAACACGAGTTACACTGATGTCTCCAACTCTAATCCATTACCCCATGGATCATTCTAGACTTCTTCCCTTGCTTATCTACAACCTCCTCCTCCAGCAGTGAGAACTTTGGCTATAACCACTCACCACCTACTTACTTCATTGTTCAACTTCAGTTTACACGTATAGTGGTTTCAGAATTGTTACCCTGTGCCTCTGTAGAAAATAACTTCAACTAGAGCGCAGTTCTTATGTGCAGTTCCTGTTGCCTGTAGTCTTTAGTCTCTACTCAATCCCAAAGTTACTTAGTGCAGCCCTTTTCCCTCCACCTCCTTCAGTGAAAGTACTCATTCATAAAAGATTCTTTCTTCAGTCTACCTTCCATCTAGGGATTCCCTGATCTCCTAATTGATTTTTTAAGTTGGCATACATTAAGGTTCAGTGTTTGAGTTGTAAACTTATGTGGGTTTTGGCAAATGCATATTGTCAAGTATCTACCACTAAAATATCACACAATGTTTTCACTACCCTAAAAAACAGCATGTTTTTTTTAAAGTTCACTAGGAAATTCTAGTGTTCATCCAGAATAAAGAACCACTAGACTTTTCTAACAAGACCGGATTCTGGTGTACCCAAGAGCTTGGTTTTAGTTTTTTCGAGCTCAGAAACTGGTGTGCTTCTTACTGAGTGACTTTGCCAAGTTAGTTAACCTGTCTGTTCAGGTGACAGATCTCCATAATGAGCGTCGCAAAACCTGCCTCAGAGTTGCTGGAGGACTTCAATAGATTACCGAAGGTAAAGCACACTGACAAAGTTGGAAAGGCGTAGGTATTTAGTAAATGTTAGCTCTTGTTTTCGTTATGACTACTTTTATTCAGGAGTTACTCCCATCCAGTTTGTTCATGATGTCCCCATGGCTTCTTAGCATGCCTTACAAAAGGAGAGAGACAGATGAGTCTTCTCTCTTTGCTTTTTAATTTTTATGCATTCTTGACGAGGCATTAACTAGGTTGTTGCCCCATAGAATTACTTGGGGTGATATAAAACTTCTGGTACCGAGTCTGCCCCCAGAGTCATTAAATTAAAATCTCTGATGGTGGTAGTGGGCAGAGAAACTGGCTTCAGTACTGTTTATTGATCCCCAAGTGATTTCAATGTGCAGCTAAGTTTGAGAAGCACTAAGCAGAGTGGGAGACTTCCTCCTCTACTCCAATCCCTTCAGATTTCTCTGACTCAAGTTTGAGAAAAGACTTCAAGACTGCAGAATATGACCAGAAAGAGCAGCTTGGCTGAATGTGCATATGAGTCACAAAAAAGAATATTATAGCTGTGATGAGTAACTTTTCCAGACTATAAATGCATTTTCAAGTCCAATTCTCAGTGTTTCATTCAATTAGGCCAACATAGTTAAGGTGAGGGCAATTTAAGCACCTGTCTGCATTAGGTCTTCTGGATCAAATATCTGCTCACTACCTTGTCATTGTTTCCTATTCCAGATCGTGGCTCTCCACCCTCTTGATGACAGGTACTTATGCCTCAACAATTACTGTTACAAGGTTTCATTTGATCCTGATCATTTCACCTAGGGGAGATACAAATATATATATATTGGTATATAGATTTTTTTCTCTCTCTCTCTCTCACTTTCTCTCCTGTCCTCCTTCTTTCCTTCCTTCACCTCAGCATTTCCCAAACTATTTTCAAATAACTTACTTTAATATGGAATCTTAACAGATTTTGAAAAACAGTGCTGCCTTGGCCAAAGAGCTTTTAGAAAATACATCTTCTCTCCAACATATGTAGAACATGTTAGCTTATTAAAAACAATGTGATGTTCTCCAATGATATAAATCTACTTATGTTAAACTGCTGATACATATTTGATAATTTGAGGGATGATGGGAGATGGATGTACACTTCTCTTTTTTTTTAAAGATTGGCACCTGACTTAACATCTGTTGCCAATCTTTTTCTTTTCTTCTTCTTCTTCTTCTTCCTCTCCCCAGAGCCCACCAGTACATGTGTTGTGTATTGTAGTTGTGGGTCCTTCTGGTTGTGCTAAGTGGGACGCCGCCTCAGCATGACCTGATGAGCAGTGCCAGGTTCGCGCCCAGGGTCTGAACCAGCGAAACTCCGGGCCACCAAAGCGGAGTGTGCAAACTTAACCACTCAGCCACGGGGCCAGCCCCTGATGTACCCTTCTTATATAAAGCTCTGGCCCATGGTACAGAGTAGGAAATAAATATATAATAATATAAAATACATAAAATAAATATACAGTTCTCCTCCCCCAAATGGTGCCGTTCAGTGTCACTTATAATATGAAGTCAATTTGTCACACTCAAAACTATTCCATCCTACTTCACAGGTTTTAGAATCACTTTATAACTAGACAAACAGTTTTAAATGTTCATATTCAAAATTCAGTAAACATCTACCACTTTTCAGGCAATGTATATATGTCATCTCATTAATTCTTTACATTAACCCTGTAAGAAATTATTTTCATATAAGGATGGGAGAAAAAGACTCAGAAAAATTAAACCACTAGTCTGAATCAGGGTTCTCAACCTTGACATTATTGATATTTTAGGCCAGATAATATTTTGTTGTGAGGAGCTGACCTGAACATTGTAGGATGTTTAGCAGCACCCCTGGCCACATACATACTATATGCCAGTAGCACCTCCCTCGCCCCAAGTAGTGTAAACCAAAATGTCTCCGTACATTGCCAAATGTCCTGTGTGGCACAAAAATGCCCATTAGTTGAGAACCATTGGTCTAAACCTACACAACAAATAAAATGTCAAAGTTAGCATTTCTAGTTTTCTGTCTGGGCACTGAGCTGTACTCATGTATAACTTGGCGTGGGCCGTGGAAACAGACAGGAGCCACTGGCTCTTGTCTTGCAAATGTGCAGTATTAATATAAACTGGAATGTCCAAATGAATCCCGATCACCAGTAAAACAGATGGTAGGTCTGTAATTTCATCTCTGGATATACAGCACAACTTTATTATTGGAGCTCCACAGTGTAATAATCTCCCAGCGTATGTACCATTTTCCAAACTGGCATTACGTTTATCATCAGCAAATCCTTCACACACGATGACGATGATTAGATTTTTCTTTATCTTTCTGGCATTTTGCTTTTATCTTCTAAATGTTAGCCAGATTTCTGTTTCATAGATTCTTTTTTCTCTCAATTATGGGATTTCTCTTGGTTCTGTAATCTCGTTACAAGGCACTTTCCCTAACTTCCTCATCACCTGGGTCATCTTCATCTTTCTTTTTAAAGTTCTCATTTTCTTTTGTGGAGAGAGAATCCTCATATTCATTTATTTTTTTCTACTCATGGGTACTTGTCCCATCCATAAATTACCTCTTTCCTGCCTCTGAGGAAGCTGAATGCACAACTACCACATTCCCCCATCAGGTAATAACCAACTTTAATATCAATATCTATAGGTAGGTAGGCAGATAGCTAACTAGCTAGCTACATAAATAATTTCTTCTTAAAATAAAAATTAAAAAAAGAATTCTCAGCTAATATTTCCTACAAGGTAGTTTTCCTAGATAAAAGTCTTAACTGAGTAGAAATATCCTGTTGAGTCTCTTCTGACGTGGAATTTCAGCAGAGACCAAAGTTAAGGCCAAAACCTCCAAGTTGGCTATGATGCATTTTGCCCCAAGGCTGATTTGTGCAAAGACCAGTAAATCAAAAGTAAAGACAACACCCTTCAGGTCCATTGCACTCAAGAGCTTTCCAGAAGGGCTTTCCGGAAGTATTTTGCAGCCCTGGAGCCAAATTGCCTAAGCATGAAACATTCCCACTTGGGATAACAGGAAGGTTTGCATTTTCCAAACTCTTTTCACAATGTCACAGGGACTAGAGATTCCTTCCTTTAATTGAGAGGGAAAAAAAAACCCTAAAAATTGGGAAAAGCATCAATAGTTAACTCCCAGGTAGACAGAAGATGGTGATCTTTTTTTTTTTTTTGGAAGTTAAGAAAAATTATATTGACCATACCTCTGAACAGAATGACTAGAACCCCACTATCATTTGTGTTGCCTAAGTTGATGTAGTCACCACTAATAGGTTACACATATGGCCAGAATAATGCGATCAGTTGTGTAATTGTGTCCACTAATAGACTAGACCTACGATAAATGTCAGAAGAAGGTGATCTTTTATCAAATACTATTTGAGGGGTTTAGAAAGTTGGCTATATCTTGCTTCTCCCTGCTCTATAACCTCCTTAAAAACCTCCCCCTGTTACCACTTCTTGTCTGCTTAAAGATTGATTCCTTGTTTCTGATAAGCGTTGAATCTCAGAAATTCAAGGCCAGAGTGAAAATGTATCTTTCTGGGACCATTTTAAGACAATCGTTAGATATATTTTAGGATAGCGTTCCCTAAAACTCTGTCTTTAAAAGCACCTACTTTTACAAACAGATCTTCCCTAAACTGTTGAATGTTGAAAGTACACCTCACACTTCTCCCTTCCAGACCTGATCCGTAAGAATTGCTGGTGGGCCTCTCCAGCCCACTGGGTCTTCGTATTTAACAAATCCTCTAAGATCGTGCAATTCAAAACCAGATTTGAGATTCGCTGCTTTAGAAGATTCCACACTGGAAATAAAACTCTGGAACAGGGAATGGAGCTCCAGTACTATAGGGCCAGAGGAAAGGGTCTGGCAATTTGCCGATGTCAGCATTAGCCTAGCACTGTGCCTAGTACATTATTAGGGATCCAATGAATATCTGTCAAATAATGAAACAGCATTAGCAGAATGCCATCAACAGCAACAGCTGCATCTATTATTTCTTTAGGTTACGAAATAGGGTAGGAGCTTTACATACTTATTATGTGTCATTCCTACAATGATTTTTTTCAGGAAAACATTATTACTGAGTTTCATTTTATAGTGTTAATAAACCAAAGCACAAAGAGCTTGTATCAACTGACTACGGTCATACTTGAACCAAGACTGTCAATCTCCAAAATGTGTGCTCTGACCGTTCTACTCTACTGCCTCTCTGTCTCTCCCTTCTCTTTCTTCCACAAATATTTATTGAGTGCCTACTTTGTTCTAGATGCTGGGGATACAATGATAAAAAGGGGCAAATAGTCCCTGTCTTGTGAAACTTTAACACTTATATGAAGAAAGAGAAAATACCCATGAAACATAATAAACGTATACATCATGTAGTATGTGGGGAGGTAATAAGCAGTATGGAATAAAACTGGAGGAGGGAAGGGGACTGAGGAGTATGTGAGCAGGTAATACTGTTGTAAATAAATTGGTCAGCACACACAGCTTGAAATAGTGACATCTTAACAAAGACTTGAAGAGGAAGAGGGAGGAAGTCATGAAGGTATCTTCTTAAGAAGCAAGGTTACCTAGAGACATTCCAACACTTAAGCTCTCATTTCGTTGGGCTATGTTCCCATACTAAGGAAGACTATGTCCCAGAATTAGAATCATACAACTGAACCAGACATTAATCTGAAAATTTATGTCACTTAGCTTCTTAACCATAACACAAATCTATCATATACCACCCTCCTTCTCCCCCCTCCTGCTTTATTTTTCTCCATAGCACTCGTACCATTTGATCTACTATATATTTTATTTATTTGCTGATTTTCTTTCTGTACCATTCTAATGTAAATACAATGAGGGCAGGCATATATGTCTGTTTTGTTAACTACATCTTCAGTTACCCAGAAGACCACCTGACGTGCAACAGACCCTCAATAAAGATTATAGAGTAAATGAGCTCCATGCAAAAGGGCTGACAGCTTTAGATACTAGTTAACATCTTCCTGAGGGTGAGTCCGCAGTCTGAAAAGACGCCATTCTACTTTGATCTTTATAAAAAAAAAAAAAAAAAGCCTTCTTTATACTACCTCAAGGAGTGGGTAAGAAGCAATGTGGCAATGTTCCCAGCCCAGGAGAAAATGGAGCTGTAGCTCCATGTCTGCATGGGCTAGCTAACTAATCAGTGAATGATTTCTTTCATCATCACATACATTCCTCATTGCTCCCATTTTGCTGAGTAGAAACCTCAGTCAGTCACTCAGAAATCTAAAAATCAAAGAGATTAAGAGTCAAAGCATGCATTCTCTAAGAGAGAGAGCTGGAGAGTATGTTCATCCCCAGTACCTAGCTCAATGACTGAAACTCAAAATGCATATTGAAAAGATGATTGAATGGACAAAATCTGCATTTCCCTACTGTTAGGGATAAACCTTGACATCTCATTGGCTTAATAAATTTAACATTTATTTCTGGTCACATAAATTTATTTGTGGAATAGATGGTTTTCCTCCATCTTGTAGTTCAGAGTTGTCTCTTTCTCATCTGTAAAATAATGGGGTTGATAATATAAATATTCTTTGGCTTCTTTCCCAGCATCTATTTTCCCCACATCTTTCAGCATTGTGACTCTCCATTTGAAGAGAAGCCATGTAGTTTGGGTGGTGTTGGCTGTACTGCGAAATGAAGGAATACATTTTGGTTGACTAAAGTAAATCAATGCATTCCAACTCCTTGTGAGGGGAACCATAAAGAACCTGAGAATGAAACACATATTGTAAACAAAGAGTGGAGCAATGGAAAGTGGTGCAGTCCTTAATGAGAAGTTGAACCACTAGATCAAGCCCTTCCTGAAGCTTGCCTACTAATTTATAGAGAGCATTAATTCCCTTTCCACTTAAGTGAGTTTGAATCATGTTTTCTGTTACTTGCAGCAGAAAGAATCCTGATACAGATGACCTAACTGATAAAACTGCCAAATTCGCTTTCCACTCTAAATTTCTGAGCCTCCGTTTGTCTTCTCATTGAGGATTACTCAGAATTAAAAGCAAAAGAAATTCAGAAGAGCTGCCAAAGACAAAGCAAGAGTACTCCAGAGAGATAGTACCGAGGTGAAGAAACCTTGTCAGAAAGCTTCTTTTCAGGCACATTCATCTGAGGGGAGCTGATTTATTTAGGCTCATGTCTGCAGTATTTTACAACTGTAATGGCCAGTAAATAAAAAGCAATTGTTTCTGTCAGCTTACCACCTCTCTTATGAATAGAAGAAGCAGAAGTGCCTGATCTTCTAAAAATTATATAAAGGTGAACCGGGGCTCCCATTCCACCTTCTCCAAGGAGGAAAATGATTTTGCATTTTCAAAGAAGGACATAGCATCATGTTAACATCGCTTATCAGATTCAGCAATCCGCAGGACTTTTAATAAGCTTTAAAGTACACTTCAATTGTACTTCACAATGATGTTTACATTTTAGATATAAAGGTGCTAAAATGTATTCCTTACTCGATTGAGTTGGACAATCCAACTGGGGGGGCAGGAGATGCTGCTCTTTCTGTGTGCTTGGGTGCTAATGACACCAAAGCAGAAAACATCCTAAAACACTGATAAAAAGAAACAACTATATATTAACTGGAGTTATCTCTTTTCCTCACTTTAGATGTAGATTTTTATTTTATTTATTTAATTAATTAATTTTTATTTTTTAAGTTAATTTTTATTGAGTTAATGATAGGTTACAATCTTGTGAAATTTCAGTTGTACATTATTGTCTGTCAGTCATGTTGTAGGTGCACGGCTTCACCTTTTGTGCCCACCCCCCACCCCCTCTTTCCCCTGGTAGCCACTAATCTGTTCTCTATGTCCACATGTTGAAATTCCTCACATGAGTGGAGTCATACAGAGATTGCCCTTTTCTATCTGGCTTATTTCACTTACATAATTCCCTCAAGGTCCATCCATGTTGTTGTGAAAGGGACAATTTTATTCCTTTTTATGGTTGAGTAGTATTTTTAATTATTTTTATTGAGCCAATTTCTCTTCAGACCTCTTCATTAGCTCACTGCTACGCATTCAATTGTACTTTTTGAATTAAATAAGATTGAATTCTGGTACTAAATTATCTCTTTTAGTTCACAAAGAAATATCTGAGAACCCTGAAGGAGGAACACACTGGGATGGTGTGATGTGTAACCACTGAATGTACTATTTAAAAATAATAAATTCTGAAGCCTATGCTTCAGAATCAAATGCTGATTCTACCATTTATGAGCTGGATGACCAAAGACAGGTTATTTCACCCCTCTGTGCCGCATTTCCTTTATTTATAAAACAGGGATAATAACAACAGTGGCACACAGGGCTGTTGTGAGGATAAAATGCGTCAACATATGTAAATACTTAGAGCAGTGCCTGGCAGAGCTATTGCTATTTTGGCTCCTGATACCACATTTCCATTTGTGGTAGGTTTTTATAAATTTCCTTCAGTTAAGTAAAATGCAATTACTGTGAGAAAAATGTTAAGTTGATACTCGAACAGTGGTATGTAGAAAGGAAAAAATGTCAAATGTCATCTTGTTCAAAAAGAAAATAATAGAAAAAATGAAAGGGAAGAAGAATCTGAAGAGCAAATATTACAAGAATGCTATGGAATCGATGAAAGATATGTACAGTCGTCCCCCCTTATCCGCGGTTTCGCTCTCCACAGTTTGTTACCCCCAATCAACTTAGGTCTGAAAATATTAAAAGAAAATTCCAGAAATTAACAATTCATAAGTTTTAAATTGTGCACCATTCTGAGTAGCATGATGAAATCTCATAAGGTCCCACTCCCTGCCACCCGGGAAGTGAATCATCCCTTTGTCCAGCGAATCCATGCCATCTACGCCCTAAGTCACTTTATAGTTGTCTTGGTTATCAGATCGATTGTCACAGTGTTGTAGTGCGTGTGTTCAAGTAGTCCTTATTATACTTAATAATGGCCCCAAAGCACAAGAGTAGTGATGCTGGCAATTGTGATATGCCAAAGAGAAACCATAAAGTGCTTCCTTTAAGTGAAAAGGTGAAAATTCTTGACTTAATGAGGAAAGAAAAAAAATTGTATGCTAAGATCTATGGTAACTTTTATTTCAGTATATTGTTGTAATTGTTCTATTTTATTATTAGTTATCGTTGTTAATCTCTTACTCTGCCTAATTTATAAATTAAAATTGATCACAATTATGTGTGTATAGGAAAAAACATAGTCTATACAGGGTTTGATACTATCCACGGTTTCAGTCATCCACTGGGAATCTTGGAATATATTCCCTGTGGATAAGAGAGGACTACTGTATTTTATGATTCCGGATGTAAAACACATTCCAAGCATAAACAACAAAAAGTAATTCAAATCTAGGTGCATTATAGAGAAACTTCCAAATACCTCATGGACCTCAAAAACATCTGAGAAAATAGAGTTGAATTTCAAAAGCGAGAAAACTAAACTCATCTCAGACTATATCATAGCTCTACCCCAGATACTGTGCAAATCTGCAACTCCCATTTGCTGGCACCAGCAGTTATGAAATTGAAATAGATTCAGGAAACAGTTGAGGTAAAATTACGGAATTTGGTGGCTCCTTACCTGGAGAAAGTGAAGAGAAAAAGAAGAAGGAACCAAAGACAACTGTAAAATTTTGAGCCAACATCCTCAGGAGGCTGCTCTCCAAGACAAGAAGATGAAGCTGGAAAGATCATGAGTTCTTATATGAAGAAATCTATAAAAACCCCAAGCAAAAGTGTCTTATAAGAAGTAGAAATTTGAGCCTGAAGCTAAGTTGAGAAGTCAAAACGTTAGCAAAGATTTAGTAGTTATCAAAATAGAGTTAGTAAGTAAAGCTGTGAGCTAAATATAATCACCAAGAACCCCCTGCAGAAAAGAAGGGACCAAGAGGAAAACTTTGAGAAATGTCTACAAACAAACCATTAGACACAGAGGAAAGCAGAAACTAACGAATTAGAATGACTGGGCACACTCAATGTCATAGAAAATTGAAGAATGAAGAACTTTAATTTAATCATAAGGAATTTTATAGAAATTGCAGATAGGTCAGTTCTGTAATTGTTTATTTAAATAGCTTAAAAATGGCACACATTCAAGTTCTGCAAAATTTCTACTCTGCCATCGTCAACATGTGAGAGTAGCCATCAGACGACTTGGTTCCAGACATAGCATGTATACATAACCATGCCGGTGGAAAAAGAGGCCTGGTTCATTTCTGTCTCCCTTTATTTACAGAAACTCTTCCGCAGACACACTCCCCCCACTGCTCATGTTCAATTTGTTTCCTTGCTCATTGGCCATGACATAGTCAAACGCTTATTCCCAAACCAATCAACAGTAAAGAGAATCAATTTCACTTATGATTCACTTAAAGTTGATAAAGATCCACCATCTTTCCCAGTCACATGATCTAGCAGAAATGAACCAAATTAGGATTCTGCCAAAAGGTAAGTTGGGAGCAAGGAAACGTTTTAGGTACAAAGCAGTCAAATAAGTTAGAAAGTAACACAAGACTATTAGACTTACTCTTAGACAGAAGTTATTTAGATTCCTTTTATATACCAGGAACTGTTGAATGCATAGGATACAAAGATAAGTAAGGCACGGTCCCTGTCACGGTTTAGAACGAGAAGCGTGCAATAAAATGATGGGACTGAAGATCAAGTCGTACAAGCACAACCTGCTTATTTATCAAGATTATTATGCCACAGCAACTTTCCGCAGAAATGAATTTGCTCAAATAGTACAAAACTCTATTTGAGAAGATTATCTTACCCAGCAAGCCAACCTTTTACATACTGTACCCATCTTTCTGGTCCTAAAATATTTAGGGTATAAATTATATACTTTTGATTTGGAAGAAAGCAAAACCAGGTGGAAATCTCTCTTTGATCATATTACTTGCTAGGTATAGTATTTGTAGACAGTGGAATTTAATTGGAGGATCTATACCTGTAATTTCTACAAAGTTTATTTTAGTTCAACAAACAGCTGTCTTAATGATATTGGGTCTAATCTCATGCTAAGCCAGGGTAAGTAATACGTTTTCTGGAATTA
This sequence comes from Equus caballus, assembly GCF_041296265.1. Taxonomy (NCBI): domain Eukaryota; kingdom Metazoa; phylum Chordata; class Mammalia; order Perissodactyla; family Equidae; genus Equus; species Equus caballus. Next base: position 21,077,948 of record NC_091699.1, read on the forward strand.
GGTTTATAGGAGAGGGAAAGGAAAGAATTTGAACCATGTAGGACACAAAGTTTCTCAAGCACTTGTACATCCGTGTCTGAATTGACAAGTACGGACAACTATGAAAAATTGAAAAAAGAATCAAAAGTCATTGATATTTTTGGGATATTCTGTGTTGTTGATGTTTTATTGAGCCTCCAAAAATCCTAATTGTTTGGCCACTAGACTAACACTTTAATGACAAAAATTAATTGTTAATCTCCTACTAATTTAAAAATTTATCCAATTACCTCAAAACATCCAGTACACAGAATGAACTGTCCATTTTCTCCTCAAAATTTAATGTTCTATCTACTTTTTTGTTTCATTTTAAAGCTTTCCAATGCATCAGCATAGTCACTCAAATTTGTCAACCTTTATAAGTGGGCCAACAATAAGATATTGGATGAGTGAAAGATAACGTGGAGTACTTTTGGAAAAAATCAAATAAGAGAATCCTGACCTCAACATCTCTAAGTACTTTCTCTTCTTCTTCTTTTGTTGGATGAGTACATAGGAGACTAGTTGAAGTCTCTGTGAGTGGAGATTTCACCCGGGTACTTCTCTACAAGACCTGTAAATTAACTATAAATTATTGTGGACATGGAACCACAACCAACAAATCAAGGGGGAAAGAGAGCTAAAAGTCAAGTGTATGCAAATGGAAACAGTTACTTTTAGCTTTGTAAGTCAGATTGGTTAGTGTTAATGAGAATAAAGTCATGAGTATAGTCATGAGGCAGTTACTGTAAATGAGTTCTATTTTGGCATCTTCCTGCTACTCTCCATCATCAAAATTCATAATCATACAGTAAACGGGTTAAACTGTACACCATAGGTAGACATTAATAATAACTAAATAAAAAAAGAAATTCACAGGCCCTGTGCTGTGAATTCATTAATTCAGACAGTAAATAATTACTATGGGACACACATTTTAATTCTGCTGAATCCCTGACAATGATTCCCAGTAGTGAAGTAAGGTTGAAGACCAACACAACACTATGCAAAAATTCAGTTTCTTCCATTATTGCCTTTGTAGAAAGAACAGGTCATATAGCTTACGTGTAATTAGCAATGTGTGGAGGGAATAAAGTCAGTGGATCTGTATACCTCTTTGTTTTCTACTTTTAATTTTTTTTTAAGGAAGATTAGCCCTGAGCCAATCCTCTGCTGCCAATCCTCCTCTTTTTTTTTGCTGAGGAAGACTGGCCCTGAACTAACATTCATGCCCATCTTCCTCTACTTTATATATGGGACGCCTACCACAGCGTGGTTTGACAAGCAGTGCATAGCTCTGCACCCAGGATCAAAACTGGCGAACCCCGGGCTGCTGAAGTGGTAGGTGCGAACTTTGCTGCGCCACTGGGCCGGCCCCTGTATACCTCTGAAGTACTGAGAGCCTAACATATGGAAGGCACCATGCAAATAAAATAATCAGTGCAGGGGCCAGCCCGGTGGCAGAGCAGTTAAGTTCCCACATTGATTTTCAAATTCAGTGTCATTTCAATGGGATCTGTATTATACCCTGGCTGACTAGAAGGGGAGAAATGAATGGTTCTAAGATTAATTGTAGATTTGTAACAGTAAGTCAGTCTCTAATCCATTGTATATTAATGTGCTGTTATTATATTAATGGTAATCATTTCACATTCATGTGGTATTAAGATGGTGACAAAATTCAATTTGTAAAATATTTTGTAGAGACTATAAAGTTGGATATGATTCACCAGTCCATTGGTCTGAATGGATAAATATCTTCCACTGCCTCATAATACACATTGCTAAGAGCGCACAGGATTCTCCAAACAATTTATGTATGATTATATCTTTAAGGTAAATATGATGGTAATGATAACATTAAATTAGAGGAAGATAGCACTACTGTTTTTATGAATAATTTTTAATTAACTTACATTGGATCTGTTTTCATTTTCATTAATTTCATTGACAAAATGCCTTCACAGAGTTAACTGGCTTTAAATTGCAGTTAATTTCATAATATCATTGATACACCATTTTATTTTTGTGATGTAATACCTTTAATGAAAATGCTGTTCAAACAAGACCACAGATCCTCTTGTTTATGGACTATGCACCGAAAATAAATTAGGCAATTTAGAAAATTTTCTCTACCCATTTAGGCTGCTATCAAATTTGGGAGTTTGAGGAAGCAGTCCCATTTACCTGTGACAAGGTATAAATAAAATTAGTATATAATTTCAAATGTCATTTTGGCCACTACTGTCAATTTTTTTCTTCTTTCTCTATGGTTCCTGCAAGTAGGCAGTGAATAGTTGATACAATGGTACAAATATTTCAGACTCCCATAAATCCAACCATCAAATATGGAGGAAAAGTGAGTTTTAGCTTGTGTTCTCCAGATTCAGTTTTCAGATTGCTCTCTCCCTGTGATCTGCTTTGGCCAATGGTACATGGGCATAAAAGATAGTGTGTCAGTTCCAAGCCTATGCCATAGGAGATATTTTATGGAGATGTTTTATTACTAAATTCCCTTAGCAATTACCCACTTTGCTGTTTATGATGTTTGTATATATCTTCTTAGGATAATTGTATAAATGCTAAGAAATGATTGTTTCCCCTTAGACACTCTTTTCTTTCACCCACAAAATTTCATGATGGCATCCAGTGACTTAAGCCAACAAATGCATTATTCCAAGAAGGGAAGAGGTGAGAGGCTAGGGACTTGCCTGGGCTGTAGAGAAACACTGAGAATAGACGAGGGAACAGGACCAACCAATGACTGGCTGTCTTTGATTGCTTGCATATTTCTTACCACTGGCACAGAGCCACATTTACATGGCAACTCAAATTATGATTAGCTTTAGCCTTCTTCAGAATCTCCATCTCTGTATTTGCAGTCAGGGGCTTCTGCTGCACTGGTGGGTATTATTATTTTCAAGGGAGACCTTGCTGAGTGGTATCAGTGCTACAGCAACCACACCAGAAAAGAAAGAAGGATCTTTGATGGAATAATATCATTTTATTTTTTGTAAAATTTTTTAGGAAGGAAGTAGATATCAAAATGAACTCCACTGAATGGAGTGGTCCCTGCGTGGCTCTCAAACTTAAGTCTTTGGGTTGCTGGAGAGGCAGGAGTGGTCTATCAGGATTCAGAATCACAGTAATTTAGACAACTAAAAATGTCTCCTTATTCTGTACCCAAAGATGCTGAGGAAGGACATAACTATAGCAAATGCCAATGGGTATTTCAATGGCAAGTCTTGTTATATAGCAAATGACATGAAAGAATGCACATTTTTACATCACTGAGAAAATAATGTAACTCCAGTATGCATTGTAAAATTACAGCAGCCATCGCTCTTGCTTCAGGAACATCCCACACCCCATGCCCAATACAGACACTATTGCCACACACAAGGAAAAGTACTTTATCCTCTTGAAAAATCTATTTCAGAAGCTAAAAAAAAAAGGAGAAAATGGGAAGAAAGCTGGCTTAAAGGGGCTTGTCCTGGGCAGACCTGTAAATATACAGCAATCTTTCTATTTACTCCTCACATCTCTCCGAATCATCGACCTTGCCTAAAATATTTTATTTTATTTTGTTACTCTGAATAAAATTCCACCAAAAATAGATCAATCTGGGTTAATAAATAGTTTCTTAAAAAAAATACTCTGGCAGTTTTACCAGGTGTTTATTCACCTACTCATGCCACTTCATTAGGCTTTTGACACTTCCAGCTTCTAGACAGGAAAAAAGGTGACTCATTCAGATTGTTTCTTTACAACATGTAATATCTTACAGTTTGTGTAGGTCGGCAGTCTCACTGTGGTTCAGCTGAGTCTTTTGGCTCAGGATTTCTCACAAGGCTGCAATCAAGGGGTAGGCCATGGCTCTTGCCTCATCCTAAGGCTCCAGGGGCGAAGGATCTCCTTCCAAGCTCGCTTACAGGATTTTTGGCAGGATTCAGTTCCCTATGCCTTATCGACTGAGGACTTCACGTGGTCTCTGGCTTCTGGCTGGAGACTGCTCTCAGTTCCATGCCTCATGGCCTCTCCACAGGGCAGCTCATGTCATGGCAGCTTGATTTAGCAGAGCAAGCAGGTGAACAGATCCAGAGAGAGGGCACTCAAGATTTAAGCCACTAGTTTTTTGGGACCTAATACTTGAAGTGGCATCTCATTATTTTGCCGTATTCTATTCAATAAATGCAAGTCACTAACTCTGGCACACACCCTAGGGTGGGGTTTACAAAACGACATGAATATCAGAAAGCAGGATCATTGAGAGCCGTTTCAAAGGCCCTCTATTACAGGGATAGATAAATTTTGGAGGCTCACGGGCTAGACAAAAAAGAATGGTTGAGGGGATCTTGGTGGAGAATTTAGGAAAATACACAAAACTACGTACCAATATACCACAATTACATTTCCAGAAATAATTTTTTACGACTGCCCTCTGAAGAAGATACTCTTATTATTTCCAATTTACAATGGAAAAACCTGGAATTTGACCAAGATTTCACAGCCCTTGTCTGATCCTGAGATATTAACTGAAGCATTGGAACCCCAGAACCCACATTTTATCACTGTTCTGTACTAGAAGGAGGAAGATAGGAAGTGCCATAGAAAGGAAGTTAAAGTGCCATTAATAAGTATTTTTTCCAAAAAAAAAGCTTAGATATTATCAAGTCATCAAACAAGAGAAGAAATTTCTTTTCTTCCCCTTCATTATCTTTCCATCTTGATTTCGTGCTTTGAGACAACTCAGATTAGCATTGCTCATATCAGGGATCAGTTTCATAATTTTTTTTTTTTTTTTTTTTTGAGGAAGATTAGCCCTGAGCTAACTACTGCCAATCCTCCTCTTTTTGCTGAGGAAGACTGGCCCTGAGCTAACATACGTGCCCTTTTTCCTCTACTTTATACATGGGATGCCTACCACAGCACGGTGTGCCAAGCGGGTGCCAAGTCCGCACCGGGGATCCCAACTGGCCAACCCCGGGCTGCTGAAGCGGAACATGCACTCTTAACTGCTGCACCACTGGGCGGGCCCCAATAATATTTTCAGTTGAAAATTTTATTCAGATAACTGTAGATTGACATGAAGTTTTAAGGAATAATACAGAGGACTGATACAGGAACATATGTACTTTACCCAGTATATTAATTTTCTATTGCTTCTGTAACACCACATACTTGGTGACCTAAAGAAACATAAATTTATTACCTGATCATTCTGGAGGGCAGAAGTCCAAAACGCATTTCACTGAGCTAAAATCAAAGTGATGGCATGATTGTGTTCCTTCTGGAGGCTCTAGGGAAGAATCTGCTTCCTTCTTTTTTCCAGCTTCTAGAGGTTGCCCTCGTTCCTTGGCTCATGGCCCAAGCCAGTAATTGCATCTCTCCAACCCCTGCTTCCATCATCCCATCCTGATCTCTGACTCTTTGGGCTCCTTCTTTCCCTTATAAGGACCCTTGTGATTACATTGGACACACCCAAGTAATCCAGCATAACCTTCCCATCTCAAGATCCTTAACTTAATCACATAAGCAAAGTCCCTTTTGTCATGTAAGGGAACATATTCAGAGGTTCCAGGATTTAGGACATAGAAATTTTAAAGGGCCATTTTTCTGCCTATACACCTGGTTTCCCTCAACAATAACATTTAGTAAAACTATAGTAGAATATCACAGGTTATTGACAGCAATGCAATTCACCAATCCTGTTCAGATTTCCCCACTCATGTTTATATTTAATTCTATATAATTTTATCACTTATGTAGATCTGTGTATCTACCACCAAAGTCAAGACACAGAATGGTTCCATTACCACAAGGATTCCTAGTGTTGCTCATTTATAACTACACCTCTCTCCCTCCTGTCCCTCTCCTCATTCCATTTCTAACTCCTGGGAACTACTAATATTTTTCCATTTAAAAATTACTGTCATTTCAAAAATGTTATATAAATAGAATCATATAGTATGTAATCTTATAACCTTTTGGGATTGGCCTTTTTCATTCAGCATAATTCCCTAGAGAATCATCTAAGTTATTTGGTTATTTGGAGCAAGATCTCTTTCCTTCATATTCTAAGCAGTTTTCTATGGAATGTACGTACCACAGATTTTTTTGAACCACTCACCTGCTGAAGGACTTTTAGACTATTTTCAGTTTGGAGGCTATTACAAATGAAGCTGCTATGAATATTTGTGTACAGGCTTTTTTTGTGAACATAAATTTTCATTTTTCTAGGATAAACACCAAGAGTGTAATTGTTGGATTGTATAATTACATGTCTAGTTTTATAAGAAACTGACAAACTATTTTCCAAAATGGCTGTATCATTTTGCATTCCCATCAGCAATATATGAATGATCAAGTTTCTCTGCATTCTTGCCAACATTTGTTGTTGTCACTTTTTTATTTTAACCATTCCATTAGGTGTGTAGTGATATTTCATTGTGGTATTAATTTGCATTTCCCTGATGGCTAATGATGTTGACCATCTTTTCATTTCTTCCTTGCCATCTGCATGTTCTCTTCAGTGAAACATCTCTTGATGTCTTCTTTTCTACTTGATTGTTTCATTGTGGTTCAATTTTGAGCTTTTGAAGGTTCTTTTTTATGTTATAGATGTTAGTCCTGTGTTAGATATGTGGTTTGCAAATATTTTCGCCCTGTCTATAGCTTGTCTTTTCATGTGTATCATATGAAATTTGACAGAGCAAAAGCTTTTTATTTTAGTGAGGTGCAATTTATGAATTTTTCCTTTGATTGACTGTGATTTTTGCCAAGTCTATGAATTCTTTGCTTAGTCATAAATATTTTCTCCTATTTTTTTCTAAAAAGATTTATATTTTGTGTTTTACATTGAAGTACACCATCCATTCTTTGTTAACTTCTGTGTAAGTTGTGACAGTTAGGTTGGGGTTTATTTTTTCTGTGGTTGTCCAATTACACTAACCAGATTTGTTTAAAAGACTATCCAATCTCCAATGATTTGTTCTTGAATGTATGTCAAAAGTCAGCTGGGCATATTTGTGTGGGTCTACTTTTAAATTCTGTATTCTGTTCTATTGATCTATGTGTCAGTCCCTCTGCCAACACCACACTGTCTTAAATACTGTAGTTATATAATAGTCCTAAATATCAGGGAGAGTGACTCCTTCCATTATCGTCTTCTTTGTTAAGATTGTCTTAGCTATTCTAGGACCTGTACCTTTCCACATACATTTTAGAATAACCTTAACTATGCCTATAAAAAAACATGTTATGATTGCATTAAGCTTATAGAAAAACTTGGGGATAACTGACATCTTTACTATGTTGAGTCTTCTAATCCTTGAACAGAGAATGTCTCTCCATTAATTTAGGTGTGTTGATCTTTTATGCTGAACTCCCTTATTAATTCATTTGGGATTTTCTACATAGAAAATCACATCATCTGCCAACAGGGATATTTTTATATCTCCCTTTCTGATGTCTAAGCCCTATTGTAGTGACTAGAACCTCCAGCAATATATTAAATAAGAGTGGTGAGAATGGGGGCCAGCCTGGTAGTGTAGTGGTTAAGTTCACATGCTCTACTTCAGTGGCCCAGGGTTCACAGGTTTGGATCCTGGGTGCAGACCTACACACTGCTCATCAAGTCAAGCTGTGGTGGCGCCCCACATACAAAATAGAGGAAAACTGGCAAGGTTTTAGCTCAGGGACAGTCTTTCCCAAGCAAAAAGATTGGCCACAGAAGTTAACTCAGGACCCTCTTTCTAACCAAGAAAAAGAAAAAGAGTGGTAAGAATGGACATCCTTGGCTTGTTCTCAATCTTAGGGGAAAAGTATTCAGTCTTTCACCATTAAGTATGGTGTTAGCTGGCTGGGTCATATGGTATTTCTATTTTTAATTTTTTAAGAAACCTCCATACTGTTTTCCGTAGTGGCTGCACCAATTTGCATTCCCACCAGCAGTGTATGAGGGATCCTTTTTCTCCACAACCCCTCCAACATTTGTTACTTTTTGTTTGGGTATCTATCCAAAAAGCTTGAAGTCAGCAATTCCAAAAGTCCCATGCACCCCAATGTTCATTGCAGCATTATTTAAGATAGCCAAGACGCAGAAGCAACCTACGTGCCCATCAACTGATGATTGGATAAAGAAGATATGGTATATATGTACAACAGAATACTACTCAGCCATAAAAAGAATAAAATCATCCCATTCAAAACAACATGGAAAGACCTTGAGGGAATTATGTTAAGTGAAATAAGCCAGATAGAGAAGGACAATCTCTGTATGACTCCACTCATATGAGGAATTTCAACATGTAGACAAAGAGAACAGATTAGTGGCTACCCGGGGAAAAGGGGGTGGAGGGTGGGCACAAAAGGTGAAGGGGTGCACCTACACATGACTGACAAACAATAATGTACAACTGAAATTTCACAAGATTGTAAACTATCATAAACTCAGTAAAAATTAACTTAAAAAAAAAAGTATGGTGCTAGCTGCTCTTAATCAAGTTGAGGTAATTCCCCTCTTTTCCTAACTTGCTGAGAGTCTTTAATATGAGTAGATGTTGAATTTTGTCAAATACTTATTCTCTGTCAACTAATAGGATTATATGATTTTTTTCTTTTCAGTTTATTGATATGAGGGACTATAGTGATTGATTCTTCTCCTCCTTCTTCTTTTCTTCTTCTTCCTCTTCCTCTGCTTCTGCTTCCTTATGTCTATCCTCTTTGTTTTTCAAATTAGGTGATTTCTATTGATTTGTCCTCATGTTTACTGATTCTTTCCTCTGTCATCTCCTCTCCACTAGCGAGTCTACCCAGTGAGCTTTTTATTTCTAGTACTGTATTTTTCCTTTTTATAATCTACGTTTGGTTCTTTAAAAAAGTAAATTCTATGTTTATGGTGAGATTTTCTATTTTTTTTCATTTGTTTCCAGAGATTTTGTAATTCATTGTTGAGGATTTTTATGACTGCTGCTTTAAAATCCTCATCAGATAATTCCAACATCTGATTCAACTCAGTGTTCATGTCTGTCAATTGATTGTCTTTTCTCATTCAAGTTGTCATTTTCTTAGTTCCCAGTATGATGGGTACTTTTCAGTTGTATCCTGGACATACTGTCTATTGTGTTAGCAGACTCTAGACCCTATTTAAATCTTTCATCTGAGCAAGTAGTTCCCCTGTTTGGATGTAACACACTGGTCCATGTCTACTTGATGGGCTGAGTTCCTTAATAGTTTAATTTTCAGAGCAGTTGCAGTGTTATTTTGGTCTGCTGCCCCTGGGGCACCCACTGGCTCTTGCTTGTGCCTGAGGAGGAATCTAAGAGGCTTACTCAGGTGGGGCCACTGGTTATCTCCTGGGGAAGGAAAGGATTCCCAGGTCCAACGAAGAGAAGATGTTCGTGGCCAGATGCCCCTTTGTGCTCAGATCCCTCTGTTGGTGCTCCTCCACGTCCAGGTGCCCCAGTGTCTCTGCTCTGGGTTGAAGAGGAAAATCTCAGGCCCACAGTGAAAAAGAGACTTGTGGGACAGGATTCCTTCCATGGCTGGGTCCCTCCTGCCAGTTCTGTCTCCCTGCACTGGCATCTCCCAGTGCAGACAGGAAGTCTCAGGCCTGCCGGAGGCATCCCTGTTGGGAGTTTGCTGTATTAGGATACCCCTACCTTGGGAGACATAGAGAGTACTTCCTGGACCAGGTGGTGGGATGTGCCCCCACTTGCCCTGGTGTCACTGGGAGAGGGTATTTCAGGCCCATGGTGACAAGGAGGCTTCTCAAACTGGTCTGCTTATTGTGGTCTCTCTTGAAAATGCCATCAACAGCTTTAGCATCTCTCTGTAGAGGAAGGAGTCTCAGGTATGATAAGAAGGAGAGTATTTTCCTTGTTGTTTATTGTTAGTGGACCTCCAAATAGATCCTCTTGCTAGTCCTGCCAGTTCTGTGTTTTCCATGGAGCTCTGGTTCAGTCTGCATGGGGAATGGGCCTACCTGGGCTGCCATCTCTTCCTAGGTTGGGGGTCAGAAAATGCTGAATCTAGGTCCCTCTATTCTGTCAGATGGGAGTTGTAAGATACTCTGTGGCTGTGTTTATCCTCCAGTCCTGGGGTCCCTAATCAGTTCACCTTCTTACCTCTTTTCAGAGATCTCCTTTGGTTGCCTCATGTGCTATTTCCAGGGTTATAATTGTATTTACTTATACTTACAATTTTAATTTAGGAAGAAATGGGTCTATACCACCCTGCCCTGACTTTAACAAGTCCATAATATGTTCTTCAAAAACACTCTGGGGCCAGCCTTGGAGGCTTAATGGTTAAGTTCAGTATGCTCTGCTTCGGTGGCCCAGGTTCGGTTCCCAGGTGCAGAGCTATGCTGCTCTGTTAGCAGCCATGCTGTGCTGGTGGCCCACACACTAAAAAGTAGGAAGATTGGCATAGATGTTAGCTCAGGGAGAATCTTCCTCAGGAAAAAGAAAACACTGGAAAACAGTCTTAAATTTTTTCTGAATATTTAAAATTGAATGTCAGTAAACGTGATATGTAAGTAGGGGTAGGGGAAACCATATAGCATCAGCTTTTCCCACTCACTTTCATCATATTTTAGGGTTGTCAAGACAAAGAGGCATTCATGTAATTAAATCCATAATGAAGAATCTTAAAATTCTTTAAAATTCTTTTAAAAATCAGCTAACTTTGTTACAATATAACTCTGTATGTATTTTATTCTCCCAGACGAGTAAGGCGATAAATTCTGACATAAGAAGAAGAAAGCACAAGAACTTGTGTAACAAGTTAATGTGCCATATAAAATACACTACAATTAATTCCTATAATGCTGGCAATTCTAATTGATTCTAAAAGATGGCCACATGTAAGCAACCTAACAAATTTCATTTGGGAGCACTACCTGTAAGGGCTACATAGAAAACATTTTTAAGAAAAAAAATATATATGTGTGTGTGTGTGTGTGTTTATAAATAGAGATATGACTCCTAATGGCAAAAGTAAAGAAGTTACACCATCTGTTGATTTTAACTGATGAATGGTATGGCCTCCCTGCTCATGCTAAAACAAGGAAGTTCTTCCCTGATCATAATGCCATCTGCAACAATGCAAGCAAAGGGTAGTTTGAAAAAGGTTTTTATAGGCCCTAGGGAGCCTGAAACTTCAGAGATGGCATCCCTGATCCCTACAAACTTGCACCACACAAACAAGCAAATATTCAAGTCAGAAACTCAATATTTCATAGAATGCATCAGACTGTGCTAAGTTGAATAATGGGCCTCCGAAGATGTTCATGTCTTAACCCCGAAACCTGTGAATATGTCACCTTACATGACAACAGGGACTTTGCACTTGTGCTTATGTTAAGGATTTTGAGATTGAGAGATTATCCTGGATACTCTGGGTGGGCCCAATGTAATCACAAGGGTCTTTATAAGAAGGAGGCAGGAAGGTCAGCGTCACAGGAGATTTGACCACAGAAGCACAGGTTGGTATAATATAAGGAAAGGGCCACAAGCCAAGGACAGCAGGTGGCTTCCAGAAGCTGGAAAGGCAAGGAAATATATTCTCCCCTAGAGTTTCTAGGGGGGACACAGCCTTGCAGCATCTTGATTTTAGAACTTCTGACCTACAGAACTGTAAGAGAATAGATTCCTCTTGTTGCCAAGCAATAAATTTGTGGTAATTTGTTGCAGCAGCAATAAAAATCTAATAAAGCCTCCAAGTGAGTTTCCTCGAATTATGTTCACTTGTAGAGTTTCATCAAATCTTCCTTTCCTTCCCTTTCCCATAACCCTACAGCTCTTATGTCTAACTGACAAATGAGAGGGAAAAATATCTGTTTTCCAACAGTTAGTTTTGGAAATCATATTTCTACTAAGAATTGCATTTCAAAAATCCTCGGAAGACACAAAGAAGATTTTTAGATCAAAGGAATTTGTGTGCGTGTGTGTACAAATTTTCTCTACTGATCATACACACACAGGAATGTATTAAGTATATGTAATTATATTATTATACTTACAAGCATATATAAGTTTATAAATATATTTAAGTATGTAAGTACATATATATAATTATAAGTACCTATAGGATATACACTATTATACTTAGATAAGATATACTATTAACATAAGCTCTAAGCAGGCAGGGTTTTCATTTCCGTTCACTACTGGGTTCCTGGCACTCAGAACAATGAAAATTTGTTGAACTATGAAAGATTAAGTTGAATCAAAATACAAACTATTAAGTCCTATTTGTCCTGAGTTAGCAGAACTAGGTATCTTCCGAGCTCAAACTCACCAGCTAACTCGAGTTCTTCATTTTTTATTTTGCATTATCTTAGTCTGACTTTGTATGTGGCTTGTAGCTCAGAATTACAATCGAATGCATACGGTTTTTGGAGGCCTTTAAAAATTTTCATTTAGCAAGGCTTACTGATGAAAACTTTCACTTGGTTGTGGTAATCAAAACAGAGTATAGATCCATGTTAATGAAAGCATGATGAGTAATTTCCTCTATCAGTGTGTCAAAACAGTGGCTTAGAAAAAAAGTCAGATAAGGTGAAGTACATTCCAATGTTTTTTAGGAGGGGGGAATTAAATATTCAATATGGAATACACTATGAAAAATTGATACAGATCAAATCCCATTACATTTAAACGTTTAGGGCATCTGGAGTGTTGGCTGTGATAAAAGTTTGTCATGAAAACACAGCTGGAAATCACATTCCCAGATGGAGAGAAGCTAAGCTAATATTACCCCCTCTGATGAATTTAACATAAAAGATTACATTTAAATGGTATAAGAAAGAGAACGGTTTTATACTTAAGTGTGTATCCTTTATCCCCATTCCCCTCTCCAAGCTCCTGGATCATTATAGACAGGCTCACTGTCCTTTGCTTTGGGTCATGGTAAATCCAATTCTTTTTTCCCTAGAACAGTTCTTAGAATTTCAGAGTTGAGGAGGAAGAGAAACAGAGAGGTAAGAAGCAATTATAATTTAATGATATATAATGTGTATTGTTAAATACTATATTCAGTAATATTTTTGTCAGCATCTTTTACATTGACACTAGAAGCATTTACCAAAAAAACAAAAAGAGAGAGAAAGAAAGAAGGAAAAGAGAAATGAAAAATAAAAGATAAAGTATTTGTAGAGACTATTCTGATCAAATGATAAAACTTCTTTTATGTTGCATAAAATAGCTTTATTTAGTTCTCATCCTAATTATATTTTAAAACAAAAATTGCAACTACAGAAGACATACATTTGTCTACTCTCTTAAAAAATAAATCAATCAAAATGTCTTGATGTTATTAATATATATAACTTAATAATCACACATAAAGCATTCTGAGATATCCTCCCAATTAAGGTGACAGATTTTAAATAAATATTCATTGAATGTCATTTTGCATTAAATCTATTATTGCATTAAGTTTTGCCCACAGTATTGCCAGATTGATTTTAATTTTCCTCAGATATTATCATTATCATATTCTCTTTCTTCCCTCCCTTCAGTAGCTTCCTGGAATGTTCAGATCTAGCAAAAAACAATTTAACCTGCCATTCAAGACTTCACATGTTTTCTTGGTTCCTTTCTTGCTCTGTTCTTTCCTTTCCCTTTGTCTTAGAACCTCTCCCTCTGTCTCCAGTTAGATGTTAACTCTTTGCTATGTGGTAGGCACTGTTTTAAGTGCTGGTGCCACTACAGGGAACAGGACAGTCAGGGTCTTTGTTCTCAGGGAGTCCCTGGAATGAGGAAAGATATTTAATACAATGAGCAATACTAAGCTCAAACCAAAGAAGCCAAAATATAGGAGTTAAGAGCATGATTTCTGGAGCTGTGTTTCAATGTTGGCTTCATATCTAATAAATATCTGACTTTTGGTAAGTTACTTAATCTCCCTGAGATATTTTTCAACTACAGACAAGGGATAATAATAATATGATGATGATGAAGAAGAAGAATTATAATAACTGCTTTATAGTTTCACTGAGAAGACTGAGACAATACTTTTAACTACATAATTGGTATTGTAAAATCTCAATAAATGTTAGCTTTTATCATTACCATTATTATTACTGTTATTGTTAGGGATTGGGCTAAATAATACACATGTACTTAAGGAGTTTAGCTGTTTGAGAACCACCAACCATCTTCCTATGACTTATAATGATAATGGCTTTTAAGGACCAAAAAATTATTCCCCTGGAATCAAATAGACTTGGAATAGGTAACCAGGATACCTGAAGATGGCCACTAGCATGACTTTCCTATTTCCGAAAGGGGTAAGGGTGATTTTATTATAAGTCAACAAGTAACCAAATGTACTTTTGCAATCTACTGAAAGAAGAGATAGAGCAATGCCCAGGCTTGCAGCCCACTTCTCCTCCAGAGCCAGGTGGCATCACATAGTACATACTTCCTAGTTCCTGACTGGCTGCCTGTCTTATCTGCTTCTTTTCACCCTGACAGGGTTCAATAAAGCATTGCAGAGAACAAAGAGGATGTGCAGAATAAAAATGGTGATGAAGAAATTGAGAATCTTGAATCATACTGCAGTCTGGTGAATAAAGGATAGACCATTCTTCTAGGATATGCATTTATTTTAAGCTCTAATTATTATTATCAAGACCCATACAAGAGGGAACATAGGAAGCAAGGGTTGTGGCTTGGTTCATTGTGAACCAGTGACCTAGGGAACAAGAATAGGGGAAATAAAATATGGCTTGTGAAATGAGTCACTGCTAGATCTTCTGTTGGTATTTCCACAAAGATTTTTTGTCAGATCCTTTCATGCTCATTACTGAAATTATGGTGAAAGATAAATGAAGGGTGCCAACACAAAGAGCTTCAAGATCACCATGGTATTACTCACAGGAAGACGATTTGCAGTTCATTGCAGGGATATAACGATTCCATTAAAGCAAAAAAGAAAAAAAAAGAAAAGAAAAAACGTAGATCATGGAAGAATTGACTTAGTTTGAGGAGCAGTGTCATGTAATAGAAACAGTCCTGCATCAGGAATTAGGGATCCTGGTGGAAGTTCCAATACATCTCTAACTGGCAGTACAACCCTAAGTCACTCATGAAAGAAAACCTCTGACCCTCAGTGCCCTCATCTGCCCAGTGGCGGGAGCCTTTAAAACCTGCCTCTTATTTCTCAAACATTTGTGCCAATTAAAGGAGAACCAGATGTGTTTCTCCTCATAAACTATAATTACAGCAGCTATGAAGACATTCATAATTCATGTAACTGAATCCTATAGATGTTTTTGTTTGGATTTATGCTTTAATCAAAGTACAGTTTTGTTTTGTTTTTTAATCCATAGGTCCCAACTCTTACTTGACTTGTAACTGCTATGATTTTGTATTGACAGAGTCATGACTTTTTCCATCCCCTTCCTCATCTTCTGTTCTCTTCTCCGGTTGGATTTTGCTGGAAACATACTGAACTCTAAATCCTTTCTACTTCTATTGTGAAAGTATGAGTTAGGAATGGACAGCACTGTATCAACAGGGAGTTTGTTAGGAATGCAGACTCTTGAGCCCACCCCCAAACCCAATGAATCAGACGATGAATCTTGCATTTTGACAAGATTCCTGAGTGATCTGTTTGCACATTAGCTATGAGAAGCACGGATCTAATGCCCTTGAACTGCTCACTGGGCTTTGAATCATCATTTGTTCCATACCCCACTTGCGAAGATAGGAGCAGAGATCCAAAACAAAGAACACAAGCTGTTAAAGCTGAAACGGGTCTCTCTGGTGGTCTAGTCCAGACACCTCATCTTAAAGTGAGAGGAATAGTAATATGCCCAAGGTCATATTCTTCCTGAACTAGTGCAGAACTCAATCTGCTGGTATGAGTCATGGGTACTTTTCAACAATATTATGTTAGTAAAAATTTACTTTGCTGCTGAAATTTTCCATTTTCTCTCTCTGGCCACAGAAAAGTTAATCACAGGTTCTCTAGGTCACCCTTGGTCTTTGGACTCTCAGGCTCCTGTATGTATACTTATTTATAGTAGAAAAGAACCATAAACCACTCACTGGCATCCAAGGCCATCTGGGTAGCTTAAGGGGTGGCTTGGATAATTTGCCACCCTTTGCCTTTGGCTCCTCAATTATTGAGTAGGAGATGATTCATCTCTCCAGAGACCTTTGACAGTCTTGGCTGAAACGCATCTGAGCAGTCCGAAGCATTACTATACCCTGCAAGTGAAAGCTATACCATTCACTGAACTCTCTTTCTATGTGGAACTCAAACAAAAATTAGCAGCTGTCTTTGGTCTGTGCCATACATTACCCTGAAGTTTACTCTCAGGGATACAGCCAAAGTTGCTATGCTAAACCCGATTATCCACTAAGCACTTGGTTCTCTGTAAAAGTAATAGGATATACTAGAGAGAGCAATAGATTTGGCTTTAGAAGTTCTGGGTTTGAGCTCCAGTTCTCCCACTTACTAGTTGTATGCATTTAGGCTGCTATTCCAACTCTCTGGTTTCTGTTTCCTCATTTTAAATTACCTACTACTTATGTCACTGGATTTTGTCCCATGTCCTTGCTGTTGACACTCTGTCTTTTCCATGTGCCCTCAGTCTCAGGGTAGTGATCACCTTCCCGCTTTCCCAGCATTCACACCTTTTCTCCCCTTTCCAGGACCACTAGTTCTCCATATTGGTGTCCGTGGGGCCTCAGGGAAGATGACTCTACTCTCAGCTCCTCCAGAAGAATATGTGACTAAGCCAACCCAATCAGCACACATCGTGCCCTCTGGCCAAGATGACTGAGTTTACTAGTTGGCATGTGAACTAATATTCTAACTCAACAGAATGAATCTCAGGGCTGACTAGGTCAGCCTTGATTGCAATGCTTCAATCAAGAAGTTCTCTTACTCTTCACTGTGCTGAGACAACATGATGTACGGAACTGCTATGGCCATTTGCTTCCATAAAAGCAGCCAGCTTGGGGACAAAGTTGACCCACAGAGGTGGCAAAGCCAAAATAATTGCTGAGCTGCAGCCCTAATGACATAATAAAGTTCTAATCAAACCACAGCTAAATGCAACCTTATCTCTGCAGTTTTCAGTTATATGAGCCAATTATCTTCAGTTTTTAAACTTGTTTGAGTCTAGTTTTCTATTTCAGGAAATCCAATCATACTGACATAAACGTTTCGGTGTCAAAAAAACTTCTAAGTAGCCAAATTTTTCTTATATTACTTATAATTTGCCCCACTCCAAAAGACTTAGCATGTAATATCTGAACAGGATTCTTTGAACACTGAGGAAAAATACCTATTGATCTTTTGTAAACCATGAACTACTACAAAAATCTAAAATACTATTTTTCACAAACCAGTCTCAGAAGGAAACTATTTGGTCTGTGATTCTTTCCTTATTTGGGGTCAAGAAACTAATGAAATCTGTGGACTTTGTCCCTCAAAATGCTGAGTATATACATACTTGAAATTTTCACATAATTTCAGGGAGCTCACATCAAACTGCACAGGACGTTTGTGGCCTCTCCAGAACTTATCTCCTAGGGTTGATTCTTCATCTGTGGCCCATGGGTCCATGAAATACAAAAAAGGTTAAGAACCACCTACTATCATAAGTACGAATGAGCTCTAAGAATTCCTCTGTTGAATATATCCTATTAGGAAACTCTCACATCTAAGCTATATTAGAATTCAGTCATAACTCCATTACAATTAATGCCATAATTAAAGATGTTCTGCTGAAGTTAATTGTTTCATGCTTTCTTTCTGAACATCATCTATATCTCTCTTTAAATTAATTCATAACACAAAGGAAAATAAAAGAGGTGATCCAGATACCAGTCAGATTATTTTTCTCTCACTGGGAAAAATCTTTGGATTTGGCTTCACAAAATCAATTGGATTGATAATAAAGTTCAACACTTTAATATAAAAACATAATTATATAGAGCCAAGTGAGGTTGTTTTTGGGGGAGAGGTGAGGAAGATTGGCCCTGAGCTAACATCTGTTGCCAATCTTCCTCTTTCTGCTTGAGGAAGATTGTCGCTGAGCTAACATCTGTGCCAATCTTCCTCTATTTTGTATGTGGGACACCACCACAGCATGGCTTGATGAGCAGTGTGTAGGTCTGTGCCCAGGGTCTGAACCCACAAACCCTGTGCCACCAAAGTGGAGCATGAACTTAATCGCTATGCAAACAAGCCAGCTCCAAGGTGGGGACATTTTTGACGGGTATCTGAAGCACAGATTGAAGTGGAAGGACTAAGATAATTGAACTCAAGATCTTATTTGTGGCATAATCTTTTATACATTTAGAAGCAACTTCAGAGACTTCTATAGTCCGGCCTTCAAATCAAACCAGACAAGGAGAAGAGTGCAGGAAGATAAGAGAAAAGGAATCAGGAGGCAGGTTCAGTCTGGTGGGAAAGTATTTCCATCCTTTCCCAACCTCAAACACTACAAACCTTGAGTCTGAAAAATCCTTGGCACAGAAGAGCAATAAGGAATTTATGATCCAAACTTGTCGAAAGAGTTGGAGTTTGAGAGTCAGGAAAACCTTGATTTGAATTCCAATTTTGCTACCTTCTTGCCATGTGCCATGGAGAATTTACCTAATTGATTTCTAACCTCTGTTCATGCTTTTATTCTCGCCCTCACTCCATAGTCTATTCTCAAAATCCTCCTCCTTGCCCATGCCTCTCCAGCCATGCCCAAATGTGCTACCCTGTTCTTTCCTAATGGATTCTGCCTGTAATTATCTTCCCCACAGTCACAGGACTTACTCCCTCACCTTCTTCAAGTGTTAGCTTAAGTCTCACCTTTCATTGAGTTCTCTCCTGACCGCCATTTTAAATACTGCAACCTGGTCCCACCCCACTCCCTTATTCTATTCTAAGTTTTCCTTTTTTTTTTCTTAGCATATACCACATTTACACCCTACACAATATTAATATGTAAATATTATGTTTATTGTGCCTCTCTCCACTATGTTACAACTCTACAGAAGTAGGATAGTTTTATTTGCTTGGTTCTCTGATATTTTCCTATCAACTAGACGAATGCCTAGCACATCATAGGAACTCAATAAATATTTGATTTACATAATCAAGCAAATTAATCTCTGTGAGTTTTTTTTTCAAAGATTGGCACCTGAGCTAACAACGGTTGTCAATCTTTTTTTTTTTTCTGCTTTATTTCCCCCAACCCCCCTGCACACAGTTGTATATCTTAGTTGCGTGTCCTTCTAGTTGTGGGATGTGGGATGCCACCTCAATGCGGCCTGACGAGCAGTGCCATGTCCGCACCCAGGATCCGAACCCTGGGCCGCCACAGCAGAGCGTGCGAACTTAACCAATCGGCCATGGAGTCGGCCCCTGTGAGTTTTTTAATCTGGAAATTGGATAGAAAAATATGTTCTCACAAGGTTTTCTACACATTAAAATAATATTTTTATTTGCCTAACCAAATAAATGGTTAATAAATGTTATTTTCCTCTCTATTCTCCCTCAAAGTTCTTTTTAGAGATTTGACAGGCTTATATTAGTTATGTTTCAAAAACTAAATTCTTCATTTTTTACCATCTTTGGTATTTGGGCAACCAAAATCCAACATAATGAGGTGAAGAGCAGCATTAGATCTTGGGGTCAAAGGCAGCATATGATTATTTCAAGGGACAGTCATGCTGGAATATGAATGTAAATGAACGTCTGAAATGGGAAGATAAACTGAAAAAAGAAAGTTAAAATGAGATGGATACGAGTGTTATTTGACTGGTGTTTAAGCTGAGCCCCCCAATTAATGTTATCCCATGAGGCAGGAAGATGACAGATGAGCAACCAAGATCAAGGAAACAGTTGTTAGAACCCAACCTGGGGGCTATTTGGTCTAGGTTCTCATTGGAGGAAATTCCATTTCTGGAGAGATATGGATTCTTGTGGCTTCCAGGAAAAGTATTTAAGATTTATCTCCCTTTTCCTCCAACCATTTTTATGCAATGCAAGGCTGTCCTTTGAAATAATCATATGCTGACTTTGCCCCCAAAATCGAACACCTGCTCTTCACCTCATCATGTCAGATTTTGGTTGCTCAAATACCAAAGACGGCAGAAGATGAAGAATTTAGTTTTTAAAACTTAACCAATATAAGCTTGTCAAATCTCTAAAAAGGTCTTATTTCTATGCAAGGATGGGTCAGGATCAGAGGAAAGATATACAATCCCTGATGACTAGGAGTTCTGACATAGATTGGTCATACTCCTGGAAACTTATTGAGCCAAGGGAAAAAGGTATCCTATTTATAAAATAGCTCCCAATGTAGTTTTTTAAAAACCTTTTTCAAGAAAGAGAAAAATACAATGCACAGGACTGTTCCTGGGAAACAGAAGAGGGAAGAGGGAAGCATGTGGGAGGAAGCACTGAGTAAAGGGGAATGAAGAGTGTGGCTAGACATATTCCCTGACAAGAATTATTTTTTCTAGTTTGTCAGTTTTTCATTTGTTGGTTTGTTTTAATTTTGATTATGTTGATTTTTGCCAAGCAAAGTTTATTTCTTTTATTTTAAAGTGTAACTTAAGTCTTTTATTGTTTTTGATTTTGACTCATAATTAGACAGTTTTTCCCCCTCTAAGATTAAAGCAGAATTTACCCATTTTTCCTAATACCAGTATTATTTTACACTTTACACTTAAATCAGTATTAATAATTATTTTCTTTCAAAACCGTTGAAATTTTCTATGTACTAAGAACTGTCATGAACTAACCCACTTAGTCCTCATTACAATACTGAGATGCAGATTTGATCTATGTATGTATAAAAGGGTAAATTGAGGGTCAGAGAAATTAAGCGACTTCTTCAGAGTCATACAGCTAACATGTAGCATGTGGCACAGACAGGAGTTCAACCCACCCCTGATTCTGGAGTACTTAAATACCACGGGATGCTGGTTTCTTAAAAGAAACACCGTCAGAAGAAAAAATTCATGTGGGTGGGGTGGTGGTGATGAGAATGAGCAATAGGTTGTTCCATTTTATGAAGAAGAAAGACACAATAAGACTCTTCTAAAAAATATTATATTGTTTGGTTTTGAATATTTTCTCCCACCAATGCAATGATTTATGAAAGTGATTATTTTTATTTCAATGGATCTAATAATTTGCTCAACAATTAGGATTTGTCATTTCCACTATTTTCTTCCACTAATATCATTTCCCTCTGTACTTCCTAATTAGCACTACTTATGTTTACTTCCAAAAGGAAAAGGATCTTGTGCATAACAAAACCTCAAAACTGATTAAAAAGTGCCTGAAGGTATATCTCAAAATCCAGGTTTATCCACTGTGCTCAGAGTTTTTAGCTGCGATAAATCACACATAACACAAGAGCAAAAGAGTTAGGAGAAAGTTCAGCAAAAATGATTTGAACTTCCATTAAGAGAGTGTTACTGCTGTCTCTCTCCTCCATCACACCATTAAGCACCTCATTATCATTAGCTCTTTTTGTCAATTTAAACAATTTTCTTTTCATCTAAACACCACTTGATTCTCTGACCCAACAAATGCAGTTTTGACCTCATTAACCTGGTTAGTGTTAACCTTGGAATAAAAAGTTAAAACTATCCTTCAAGCACATTGTGAGCTTAACTCTCATTTAAATCAAGTCGTTCATTTCCTTGTCATGATAAGAGTCTGTATCTTCCAACTAGGTCAGCCAGCATGCCTCAGGGATGCAGAGTCTGGGCAAAGTCATGGCAATCAATAAATGGATATGCAGTCTCATCCATTGATAGGAATTCAATAGACGTAGATGCTCTTTTCCATAACGGAAAGAGCTCCTGCTTAGAAAATAGAAGAACTAGGTTCTAGTCCCAGCTCAGATATAAATTTACAGTTGGATCTGGACAAATCACTCAATCATTCTAGATGTTCATTTCTTTGCCAGTAAAATAAAGGTATTAAATTGGAGGGTCTTAGATGCTCCCCAGTTAAAAGACTCTAATAGATGTCTGGCGCTCTGTCCAGATGCTCTTTTCAGACAAGTGCATTCATTCTCCAGATGACCTGCAAGTAATACTCAGAATGTAAAAATGAATGTTACTGGCTTACATATTTACTATACTATACTTTTTATCATTATTTTAGAGTGTACTATCTACTTATAAAAAAAATGTTTATTGTAAAACAGTATGCTGGGTTATGCTACCAGCAGCCTCATACATCTTGTGTTTACTGTGTCTCTTGATTGCATCATTTTCTCTTGTGCTTGATTTAATCTTGTGTTGTTTTGTTCATCATGGCAGTTAAGCATACAAAATCCACTGTTAATGTTGCCAGCAAGAAGCCACATCAGGTGACTGATCAGGAAATGAAATTAAAGTGATTAAGGACTCTGAAGATGGAAAATCAGTGATAGTTATTTCTCGCTGGTCAGGCACCTCCCATTCCACAATAGCTAAAATTTTGAAGAACAAGAACAAAGTGATGAAAGCTGTTAAAGGATCAGCTTCACTGAAAGCAACAAGATTTACAAAAGTTTGAGAATAGCCTATATCAGATATGGAGAAACTTCTGATGACCTGGATTGAAGACCAGAAACAGAAGTGTATCCCTCTCGACACCATGATGATCACAGCCAAAGCAAAACGTTTACTTCTGAAGTTGAAAGAAAAGGCTGGAGCTAACTATAATGTTGAATTTACTGCTAGCCCTGGGTGGTTTAAACAATTCAAGAACGTTATTCATTATATAACGTGAAAGTGAGTGGTGAGTCTACAAGTGCTGATGTGAAGGCAGCTGAAGCATTTTTGGAAATTCTAGATAATCTGATTGTAGATGAAAATTACTTGCCAGAGCAAATATTCAATATGGATGAAAACTCCCTATTCTGGAAACGGTTGCCTGAAAAGACTTTCATCCATAAGCAGGCCAAGTTAATGCCAGGTTTTACAGCTTTTAAGGATTGGAGAACAGTCTTGCTTGTGGGCAATGTTGCAGCTATAATTTGAAACCCTTTGTGATCTGGCACAGTGAGAATCCAGGGCCTTCAAGCATATCAATAAGCACACACTGCCCATATATTATAGGAGCAATAAGCAGTCATGGATGACCCAGTTTCTCTTCCAAGACACTCTCCTGAATTGCTATGCCAGCAAAATGGAGAAGTACTGTTTAGAGAATAGCATACCTTTCAAGATTGTGCTTATTGTTGATAATGCTCCTGAACATCCTTTTTTTATGGGTGCTCTTAATCTTTTATTAAAGCAGTGTTTCTCCCTCCAAACATCACCTCTTTGGTCCAACCAATGGATCAAGGAGTTATAGCAGCTTTTAAGGCCTACTACCTGAGGAGGAGCTTTGCCCAGGCTATTGCTGCAATTGAGGAAGACACTGGTGCAATTCTGGAAAGATTACAACATCTATGACTGCATCGAGAACATTGCTTGGGCTTAGGGTGATGTCACCAAGGAAAGTAAGAATGGCCTTTGAAGAAGACACTCAAGAGGTTCATCCATGACTTCAAAGGATTTTCCAAGGATGAGGAGGTTGTACCCATCAGCAAGGCTGTGGCAAACAACTTGAGCCTGGGTGTGGATGAGGCTGATATTGACCATTAGAGATGGTTCCTGAGGAACTGACTGATGAAGAGTTGTCGGAACTGCAACAGGAGCACATAGCTGAAGAAGAGGCAAGAGAAACGGAAACTGCAGGAGAAAAAAAAACCTCCAAGAAATTCACAATGAAAGTTTAGCACAAGCCTTTTCAGACCGCCACAAGCTTCTTAAAAAGTTTGAAAACATGGACCCCAACACCAAAAGATTTTCATTAACAGAGAGAACTATTCGTGGTGCATTATCTGCTTACAAGCAAATTTATGATTAAAAAAAGAAATAAATCAACAAACCTCTATGGACATAGTTCTGAAAAGAGGGACATCTCAAGAAGAGCCTCAGGCAGGTCCTTCAGGAAGTATTCTAGAAGAAGGCACTTATATCACAGGAGATGACAGTTCCATAAATGTTTTTTCCCCTGAAGACCTTCTAATGGGACAAGATGGGGAGGAAAAAGAGTGATATTGATGATCCTGACTCTGTGTAGGTCTAGGCTAACGTGTGTGTTTCTGTCTTAGTTTTTAATAAAAAAGTTTAAAAAGTAAAAATTTTTAAATATTAAAAGGAAAAAAGCTTATAGAATAAGGATATAAAGAAAGAAAATGGTTTTGTAGAGCTGTACAATATTTGTTTTAAGCTAAGTGCTATTACAAGAATCAAAATGTTAAAAAAAGGTTAAAAGTTTATAAAGTAGAAAAGCTATGGTAAGTTAAGGTTAATTTATTATTGAATAAAGAAAAACGTTTTTACAAATTTAGTGCAGCCTAAGTGGACAGTGTTCATAGTCCACAATAGTGGACAGTACTGTCCCAGGCCTTCACATTCACTCACCACTCACTCACTGACTCACCCAGAGCAACTTCCCAATCCTGCAAGCTCCATTCATGGTAAGTGCCCTATACAGGCATACTATTTTTAATCTTTTATACCATATTTTTACTGTACTTTTTTATGTTTAGATATGTTTAGATACACAAATACCATTGTGTTACAATTGCCTACACTATTCTGTAAAGTAACATGTTGTACATGTTTGTAGCCCAGGTGTAATAGGCTATTCCATAGAGCCTACATGTATAGTAGGCTATACCATCTAGTGCGTAAGTACACTCTACGATGTTTGTACAACAATAAAATTGCCTAATGACGCATTTCTCAGAACATATCCCTGTTGTTAGTGACTCATGACTGCAATCATAATGCACCCAAATCTCTGCCTTAGGCTCTGCCTCTAAGGAACTCAGATGAAGAAAGACTCTATACTCTGTGGATAATTTGCCAGAATGAACATTTTAGAGGAAGGATTTAACAAATTATTTCTCTCATATATAAGTTTAGCAGTTAATAAGACATTTTGGGCAGTGCAGCTCTAGACAGGGACTCATAATCATGGAAGGTTAAGGACAGATTTTCCAAAGAAATTATATTTAAACTGCTTGGAAAAGTACATTCTAGGAGAAAGGGCATGCCAGGCAGAGAGAAGAACATTTGCAAAGGATGAGAGGCATAACAGAAGTGTACTTCTTCCAGGAATGGAGAGATAAGATGATATATGAACTTGGAGAACAGTCATGTGATGGGAGGGGAGGCAGGGGCAAGGTCATTATGAAAATAACATTACACTACATTACTACATTATGAAAATGACACTGCAGCTAATATTTCTTGAGACTTTACCCTGTGCCAAACTCTGTGTTCAGAATTTTCAATCTACCAATATATTTCATCCATTCAACCACCATAACAGGCATCTATGTTAGGGAGTATTATTATTTTCATTTAAAAAATGAGGAAACTGAGGCAGAGAAAGCTTATTACAGATACCACAGGCAGGAATTGGCAGGTCCTAGATAAAAACTGGCCATTTCAGAGTCTACCTTGTAAATCTCTGAAAATTCTTGTTCTCCCATAACCATTTACAACCTTTATGGCACAGCAATGAGTTTAGAAGAAGACAAGCAAAGATTGAAGGATATTAAGCAGCAAAGTGGTGTGATTTTATGTAGGTTTGAAAAAATTCATCCTCATAGCATTTTTTTATTATAACAAAACATCATAACTGGGATGCTTAAACAACAGACATTTATTTCTCACAGTTCTGAAGACTACAAGCCCAAGATCAATATGATGGTGGATTTCATTCCTGGTAAGAACCCTCTTCCTCTTTGCAGATGGCCACTTTTTGTTGAGTCTTCTCCTGGAGGAGAGAGTGCTAGCTCTCTGGTCTCTTCTTAAGAGGATACTAATCCCATCACGAACAGACAAAACTAAAGTGATATAATTATGGAATGGGAATGCTAATAGAATTAATGGTGTTGACACTATCTGTTCAATTATTAACAGATAGCCATATTCATGCCATTGAAAAGTCCTGTTGATTACATCACCAAAGAATATCTCACATCTTTCCATTTGTCTCCATCACCATTTCTACTGCTCTTGTTTAAATTTGGGATTTGCCACCTGGCCTGCAATAGCCTCTTATCCTAGCTCCCACAGGCCCTCCTGCGCACCTCCCCTACCTCAAACTGATCCTTTCTATGATTTTACTGCTAGTAGGAGCTTTCCAAAGTACTTTTAGATCAAGTATCTACCTTCAATGCCTTCCCATTACCTTAGGATGAAGTAAAAAATCATTCACTGCCTTGCAAGTCCCTGACTGATTTAGCCCCTGTTTACTTACCCAGGATCATTATACTGCAACCAGTTCTTTATTCACTAGACTCCACCCATACTAGCCTTCTCTCTGATCCTTTAAATCATCAAGATCTTTTCAGTCTCAAGGCATGTTCCTTCTTTCTTTCCTTTATCATCTGGTTAATTTTGATTCATCCTTCATGTTTCACCCTAAATGTGTCTTTCCCAGGGCATCTTCTTCTGACATCCCTAACAAGAAATTTAGGTAACTATGCTAGAAGCTCTCATCACACCCTGAAGTTTTCCTTCATAGCACTTATCACAACTTTATTCAATTATTATTGCATTTGTTAACGTGTTTCTTCCTCCACTAAGCTCCCTGAAACCACGTGTCTTTTTCATCACTGATTCCTCTGCTAGCACCTGGTCTCAATCTTGGATGAAACGTAAAATAAATTGGGGAGATGTAAAAAACCTGACGACGAGGCCATGCCCCCAGATCACTTAAATCAGAAACCCTGGGTGCTGACCTCGCTATCAGTATCTTTTTTAAAGCTCCTTAGTATTTTATTTTTAAAGCTCTCAAAGTGAGTCAAACGGAATTCAAGTTTAGAGCATCTGACTTCACATAATATTTGGTATAAAATAGATGCTCAGGAAGCATTTGTTGTATTA
Organism: Equus caballus; assembly: GCF_041296265.1. NCBI lineage: Eukaryota > Metazoa > Chordata > Mammalia > Perissodactyla > Equidae > Equus > Equus caballus. The sequence goes on from NC_091699.1 coordinate 21,104,890, forward strand.
AGGGAAGATCAGATTAGGAATATGAAATAACTACAAAACAAGGGACTCACAGAGAAGCAAAACAAGTAACCAAGCTTAAATGCAATAGAAAAACTTTGAGGAAAGTCGGTTGAGCTTTGGTCTAAAAGGTAGAGATAAAAAGAAAAATTCATCATTATCCCCATCCTGTAAGAAGACACGATCTAAGTTTAATTATACTTGACAAATGAGTAAAGTGAGTATAACCACAAAGAAGAAGATAAGAAACTTGTTACAAAGGAAAGAGTCATCTCTCAACAGAAAAAGAAATGTTTTGTCGGATTGGGAGCAGTAAGGGTTAGAGAAGAAATTTCAGAGGTATGAGAATTGGAGCCACCTGTATCCACAAAGCTTAACTAACAGGACTGAGAACTGAGGACACTTCTGTCGACCTAACTTAACCATTTTTTCCAGGGTAATGTTGCCCAGAAACACACGATTGTAAACCAATAGATATCTTCTCTATTTTCTAGGGTAAATTGCTACAAACCAATATAACTAAACAAATACTTTGTTCTTCTGGGCAAATAGTTCTCCTATTGGGACATAAGATTGTTCATGTGGACAAACAGCTCATTTGTCAAATTCACTTCAAAACTCTCATCTTGCTGTGATCACCAACAGTAATCTACTATATTATGAACTCTATCCTGTTCTAATTAGTTCCGCACCTTGAAACAACTGCCTTAAGCTACTTGAACCTAGACAGCAAAACCCTCTAAATCCCCTACTGATCTCCCCATTTTGAAGGCCTACTAAGATTCTTTCAAGGTATCCAAAGAGAAGAAATATTTGACTTTAATCAGATTTGAAAATCTGTATCCTTGGTAGAAACCAGCCTTGCTTAATAAGAATGCTACTTTTCCTCAGTATGTCTGCAACACAGACGAATACTAAGAAAATGATTATGATCAGGATTTGCATTTCCCTCCTAAGCCAGGGCTATAGTGCACATGCATAGAAATTTAACAAGAGGGCTGTCATGACATATAAAATGTGACTAACTGAAACCGAGAGAACAGATCTCATCCCCAAATGGAAGAGCCCTCTGCCTTATGGGAAGTAGAGTGGTCTGTGTTAGAGAGTGTCTAAAGCCTGTGTAGTCTCTCTACCTGCAAATGTATAGGTTCCTATGGAGAATTCTGGATATTTGCAACACAGAAGGCGTGTATAGGAAATCTTGTTTGAGCCACAGGTACCAGCTGCATTTTTCATGACTCCTTACGTTGATATCACAATTGCTTAGGACCCAAAGGGAAGGCAGAGTGATTATCATCCTCTATCCCGTGACAAAATGCTACACATCAAGTCAGTATTTATGTACTTACCAAGTAGTAAATAGGTCAACAAACCTAGTTTTCGTTTGGCCCAAATAATTAGAATAAAAACACGACCGAAAAATTAGGTTGTGGTTCAAATTATAAGGCTCTCATTTTTTTTTAGACCGCATTTTCTTAGAGAAATTTTAGGTTCACAGCAAAATTGAGAGGAAGATACAAAGATTGCCCATATTGCCTCACCCCCACACAGGCAAAGCCTCCCCGACTATCAACATTCCCTACCAGTGGTACACTTGTTACAACTGATGAACCCACACTGACACATTATATCACCCAAAGTTTATAGTTTACATTACAATTCCCTCTGGGTGTTGTACATTTTGTGGGTTTGGAAAAATATATAATGACGCATATCGTTACTGTATTATACAGAGTATTTTCATTGCCTTAAGAATCCTCTGTGCTCCAACTATTCATTCCTCCCCACTCCCACCCCTGGCATCCACTGATATTTTTACTGTCTCTATAGTTTTGTCTTTTCTGAAATATCATAAAGTTAGAATCATACAGTATTTAGCCTTTTCAGATTGGCTTCTTTCACTTAGTAATATCTATTTAGGACTCCTCCATATCTTTTCATGGCTTAATAGATAGCTCATCTCTTTAGTGATGACTAATATTCCTCCGTCTGGGTGTACTACAGTTTATTTACCTATTCAACTACTGAAGGACATCTTGATTACTTCCAAGTGTTGGCAATTGTGAATAAAGACACTGTAAACATCCGTGTGCAGGTTTTGTGTGGACATAAGTTTTCAGCTTCTTTGGGTAAATACTAATAAGCCCGACTGTTATATCATATGGTAAGACTATGTTTACTTTTGTAAGAAACTGCCAAACTGTCTTCCAAAGGGCCACTACCATGTTGCATTCCTATCAGCAATGAATGAAAGTTCCTGATGCTCCACAGCCTCACCAGCATTTGGCATTGTCAGTGTTCTGGATTTTGATTATTGTAATAGCTGTATATTAGTATCTTGTTGTTTTAATTTGGATTTTCCTGATGACATGTGATGTGGGCCATCTTTCCATATACTTATTTGCCATCTGTATATCTTCTTTGGTGAGGTGTTTGTTAAGGTTTTTGGCCCATTTTTAATTGTTTTTTTTGTATTCTTATTGTTGAGTTTTAAGTGTTCTTTGTATATTTTGGGTAATAGTGCTTTATCAGATATATCTTTTTCAAATATTTTCTCCCAATCTTTGGTTTTCTTCTTATGTTCTTGACATTGTCTTCTGCAGAGCATAAATTTTTAATTTTAATGAGGTCCAGCTTATTAATAATTTCTTTCATGGATTGTGCTATTGATGTTGTATCTAAAAGTCATCACCAGAACTCAATTTTTTTTTTTTGAGGAAGATTAGCCCTGAGCTAACTACTGCATATCCTCCTCTTTTTTGCTGAGGAAGACTGGCCCTGAGCTAACATCCACGCCTATCTTCCTCTACTTTATACATGGGATGACTACCACAGCATGGCTTTTTGCCAAGTGATACCATGTCTGCACCCAGGATCCTGGGCGAACCCCAGGCCACCAAGTGGAACGTGTGAACTTAACCGCTGAGACACCAGGCCAGCCCCTAACTCAATGTTTTTAATTACATACATTAATGAGGGTATTTAAAACCATAAACAAATCATTCCTTAGAGATTTACCTCAGAAATTATCTTCTTATAGCCATGCAACTTCACCTGTATCAACTTCCCAGCATCCACTATATCAAGCTTTATATTTCATGTTTTGAGAAAGAATGTCCTTAATTATAATTAGTGTTCTTAATCTAATTTATATATAGATGTGCCTGTCTAACAAACAAGAATAGTTTTTCTCTTCTCTTACTCCCATCTTTTCCTTTCTTCTATCCTTCCTTCTGTTCCTCTTTCCTTGCTTCTTCCCTTGCTCCTTGCCTCTCTTCCTCCTTTCCTGTAAGACTACAAGAACTTTTAATTAATGATGACCCCCAACTTAAATTTTTTTTATTTCATCCATGAGAAATCCTGTCTTTAAAATTTTATATAAATTTTATATATACTACACATATATACAAACAATTTAGTACCAAATTTGGTTTTCTTTAGGCTGTCTGTTTGTGTTCAACAGGATAATTTTGTTTAGGAGTATTTCACACAAGGAAATTATAAAATTCTTCATTAAGTAAAAATAGAACTCATCTGATGAGTCTTTTAGGCTTTATGTGTTCACTCAACAACAGTTTATTGCACATTTCTTTACTAGGCTATGTGGCAAGAGCTGAGCACTAAATCTTGCTAAATTCACTCACCACAGCAAAGATGTATCTACTCCAGAGAAACAAATATTATCATATCCCCTGCTAGCCCATGTTACTTCTCCTCCTATCATAAGTACTTTTTTACCTTTTTGTGTTTATTATTTTGCTTCTTCTTAAAATAATAGTCTTAAAAATCTCACTACCAAAGCAATAAAAATTGAGTCTCTTCTAGGGGAAAAACAAAAAAAAACTTCTTTAACTTTAACTTTTATCTCCTAAAGTAATTTCTCTTTGCTGAGGAAGTTGCTCTTCTTAGCTTCTTGGCTATTCATTATGAAGGCTGCAGTACATGTGCATAAGAATCCAACAAACAGAGGGGTGCCATGGCATGTGAGAAAGTGTAAGGTAGAAAAGATGGACGTGTTAAAGAACAAACAAGCTCTTTTATGAGTGCTTAATGGATAACTGTAATTTACGAGAACATAATTACATTGATTTGTTACATTCATATTCATTTTTCATCCTTACCTTTTATTTACAGCAAATCTTTATGAATTTTCGTTTATGAGAGTGAGATAAAGTTTATTCTTTATATAAGTTTATTTGCATAAAATGTGACATGATTTTAAAATATTAAGTAAATGAGAGTATAGGTGGCAATATTTATGGCCAAACATGTAAAGCGGTATTCATATAATGAAGTTTGGGAAATGCTGAACTAGATTATAAATGAATTAGCTTATTTTTGAAATTGTACAGCTCAAAGTGAAGTAAATTATGCTATAGGTATGGGGAGGCAGTGATCGATATTTCTATTACTCCCAGCCTTTAAAAATTCACAAGTTAAAGAGAAAACTTAGAAAACCAGCACAGAAAAACACCAAACTGAAATTAAAGACAGAAATACAAGGGAAAAGAAACAATGAAAATACAGAAAAACCAGAAAACAAAAGACAAAATGGCAGTATTAAGCCCTCATATATCAATAATCACTCTAAATATAGATGGATTGAATTCACCAATCAAGAGATACAGAGTGGCTAGATGGATTAAAAAACAAGAGCCAACAATATGCTGCCTCCAGGAAACATATCTCAGCTCTAAAGACAAAGACAGGCTCAGGCTGAAGGGATGGAAGATGATACTTCTGGCAAATGACAAGCGAAAGAAAATGAGTGTAGTCATACTTATATCAGACAAAGCAGACTTCAAGATAAAAAAGATAATGAGAGACAAAGATGGTCATTACATAATGAAAAAAAGGATATTCCATCCAGAAGACATAACACTTATTAATATATATGCACCTAGCACAGGAGCACCAAAGTATATAAAGCAACTACTAACAGACCTAAAGGGAGAAATTGACAGCAACACAATAGTAGTAGGGGACCTTAACACTCCATTTACATCATGGGATAGATCATCCAGAGAGAAAGTCAACAAGAAACAGTAACTTTAAGTGAAACACCAGACTTAGACTTAATAGATACATATAGAACATTCCATCCAAAAACAGCAGAATATACGTTCTTCTCAAGTGCATATGGAACATCCTCAAAAATAGACCATCTGTTGGGAAACAAAGCAAGCCTAAATAAATTTAAGAAAACTGAAATCATATTAAGCATCTTTTCTGACTGTAATGCTATGAAACTAGAAATCAACTATAAGCAAAAAGCAGAGAAAGTGACAAATAGGGGGAGATTAAGAAACATATTACTGAACAAGTGTTGTATCAATGAAGAAATCAAGACAAAATCAAAAAGCACCTAGAGACAAATGAAAATAAAAACACAACATAGCAAAACTTACAGGATGCAGCAAAAGCAGTACTAAGAGGGAAACTATAGCAATACAGGTCTACCTCAACAAAAAAGAAAAATCTCAAATAAACAAGCTCACCCTACACCTAAAAGAACTAGAAAAAGAAAAACAAAGCCCAAAGTCAGTAGAAGGAAGGAAATAATAAAAATCAGAGAAGAAATAAACAAAATAGAGACTAAAAAAACAATAGAAAGGATCAATGAAACTAAGAGGTGGTTCTTTGAAAAGATAAACAAAACTGACAAACTCTTCACCAGACTCACTAAGAAAAAAGAAGAGAAGATTCAAATAAATAAAATCAGAAATAAAAAAGGAGAAATTACAATGGACACCACAGAAATACCAAGGATTATAAGAGAATACTATGAAAAGATATAGCCAACAAACTGGATGATAACCTAGAAGAAGTGGATAAGTTCTTAGACTCATACAACCTTCCAAAACTAAGTCAATAAGAAATAGAGAATCTGAATAGACAAATCACAAGTAAAGAGATTTAAACAATAATCAAAAACCTCCCAAAAAACAAAAGTCCAGGACCAGACAGCTTGGTGAATTCTACCCAACATTCAAATAAGATTTAATTCCTATCCTTCTCAAACTATTTTGAAAAATTGAAGAGGATAGGATGCTTCCCAACTCATTTTATGAGACCAACATATCCTGATACCAAGACCAGACAAGGACAACACACAAAAAAGGAAAATTACAGGCCAATATTGCTGATGGACAAAGATGCAAAAATCCTCAACAAAATATTAGCAAATCGAAAACAACAATACACTAAAAGGATCATACACCACGATCAAGTGGGATTTATTTCAAGGATGCAGGGATGTTTCAACAACCACAAATCAATCAATGTGATATACCACATTAACAAAATGAAGAATAAAAATCACATCATCATCTAAATAAATGCAGAGAAAGAATTTGATGAGATCCAACACCCATTTATGATAAAATCTCTAAACAAAATGGGTATAGAATCAAAGTACCTCAACATAATAAAGGCCATATATGGCAAACCCACAGCCAACATCACACTCACGAGGAAAAACTGAAAGCCATCCCTCTGAGAACAGGAACGAGACAAGGCTGTCCACTCTCACCACTCTTATTCAACATAGTACTGGAAGTTTTAGCTAGAGAAATTAAACAAGAAAAAGAAATAAAAGGAATCCAGACTGGAAAGGAAGAAGTGAAACCATTTGTGGATGACGTGATTCTATAGATAGAAAACCATAAAGAATCCACCAAAAAAAAATATTGGAAATAGTTTTCTACAGTAAAGTTTGCAGGATACAAAATCAACATACGAAAACCAGTTGCATTTTTATACACTAATAATGAACTAGCAGAAAGAGAAGTCAGGAATCCAATCCCATTTATAATCGCAACAAAAATAATGAAATACTTAGGAATAAATGGAATCAAGTAATATACACTATATACACTATATAGTATAGTATATAATATATACTAATATACACTGAAAGCTATAAGACATTATAGAAAGAAATAGAAGAAGACATAAGGAAATGGAGAGGCATTCCATGCTCATGGATTAGAAGAATAAACATAGTTAAAATATCCATATTACCTAAAGCAATCTACAGATTCAAGGCAATCCCAAGCAGAATCCCAATGACATTCTTCATGGAAATAGAACAAAGAATCCTAAAATCTATATGAAACAACAAAAGACTCCAAATAGCCAAAACAATTCTGAGAAAAAAGAACAAAGCTGGAAGTATCACACTCCCTGATTTCAAAATATACTACAAAGCTATAGTAATCAAAACAGCATGGTACTGGCACAAAAACAGATACACAGATCAGTGGAATAGAATTGAGAGGCAAGAAATAAAATCATACACCTATGGACAGCTAATCTTTAACAAAGGAGCCAAGAACATATAATAGAGAAAGGAAAGTCTATTCAATAAATGATGTTGGGGAAACTGGACAGCCACATGCAAAAGAATGAAAGTATACCAATAGCTTACACTATACACAAAAATTAACTCAAAATGGATTAAAGACTTGAATGTAAGATCTGAAACCATTAAACTCCTAGAACAAAACATAGGCAGTATGCTCTTTGACATAGGGCTTAGCAGTATCTTTTCAAATACCATGTATACTCAGGCAAGGGAAACAAAAGAAAAAATAAAGAAATGGGACTCCATCAGACTAAAGAGCTTCTTCAAAGCAAAGGAAACCATCAACAAAATGAAAAAAGACAGTCCACCAACTGGGTGAAAATATTTGCAAATCATATATCCGACAAAGAGTTAATTTCAAAAATATATATAGAACTCATACAACTAAACTCAAAAAGATGAACAACCTGATCAAAAAACGGGCAGAGGATGCAAAAAGACATTTTTTCAAAAGAAGATATACAGATAGGCAACAGGCACATGGAAAAATGTTCAACATCACTAATTATTAGGAAAATGGAAACCAAAACTACAATTAGTAGTTCACACCCATCAGAATGGCTATAATTAATACCACAAGAAATAACAAGTGTTGGAGTGGACGTGGAGAAAAAAGAACCCTCATAAGCTGCTGATATGAATGCAAATTGGCACAGCCACTATAGAAAACAGAATGGAGATTTCTTAATAAACTAAAGATAGAAATACCATATGATCAAGCTATTCCACTTCTGGGTATTTATACATAGAATATGAAATCAACAGTTCAAAAAGATTTATGAACCCTATGTTCATTGAGCATTAGTCAAAATAGCCAAGACATGGAAGCAACCCAAGTGCCCATCAATGTGTGAATGGATAAAGAATATGTGCTATATATATATACAAAGGAATACTACTCAGCCATAAAAAAGACAAAACCGTGCCATTTGTGATGACATGAATCGGCCTGGAAAGTATTATGCCAAGTGAAATAAGTCAGATAGAGAACAAAAGATACCATATGATTTCATTCATATATGGAAGATACAAATCACTTGGGTAAGGAGAATAGATTACTGATTACCAGAGGAAGAGGGGGTGGAGGGAGGGAGAAAAGGGTAAAGGGTCACATGTCTATGGTGACACAAAAACCAGACTATTGCTGGTGAACAAGGCGCAATCTATACAGAAACTGAAATATAATAATGTACGCTTGAAAAATACACAATGTTAAAAGCCAATATCCCCTCCAAACATTTTTTTAAACAGTGAAAGATAATGTGAACACTTTTTTTGTCATCACATATCCCACACATATTTTAAAACCAAATTTTAGAGTGTATCAATCAATTATTGTTACAATAATTTGGCACAAATTACTACAAAGCTCAAAAAAATTACAACTTAAATACATATGTAACAATTCAATTAGTAATAAAATAGTTGGGAAAATTGTTCAGAGGCTAGCTTGAAGTGTATAACCAAATTGCACGAAATATATGTTTTCAATGGGGGAGAGTGATATTTCCTATACCTTTTCCCATTCGTAACCATTCATTAAAAGTGACTACATGTGATTATTACAGAAATAAATGAGACAACACTTTGTACAAATATGACATCTATAAATAAAATCGGATTAACCATTTTTGACCAATTAGTAAAATGATACCTTGAGGAAGTTAAAAAAGCTACCTTAATAAAATATACAGTATAAACTCTGTAACAGTTAAAGTTCTCCAGAAAAACAGAACCAATAGGGATGTGTGTGTGTGTGTGTGTATTCTAAGAAATTTAAGGAATTGGCTCATGCAGTTGTGGAAGATGGCAAGTCTGAAGGTCATAGGATGGGCCAGCAGGCAGGGAACTCAGACAGAAGTTGACACCATAGTCTTGAGTTTAAAGTTTGTAGGGCCGGTTAGCAGACTGCAAACTCGGTGAAGATTTCTGCTTCAATCTTAAAGCAGAATTCCTTCTTCCCTGGGAAACCTCAATTTTTGTTTGTAGAGGCTTCAACTAATTGGATGAGGCCGACCCACACTAAAAAAGGGTAATCTGCTTTACTTAAAAACAACTGATTAGAGATGTTAATCACATCTACAAAAACCTTGACAGCAACATCTAGAATCTTGTTTGGCCAGACAACTGGGTTCCATAGGCTAGCCAAGTTGACGCAAAACTTAACCATCATAGACTCTTAGGAGAGTGTTATCATTGTTTTGAAAGGAGATTAGATTAGAGCTAGGGCAAACACTGGCTTCAGACTGCTCTTCAGTTTTCACGTTTGTATAATTCGAAATCAATAGTTTACAACTCTTAAAATCTGTTTTCTCATCTGAAAATGGGAATGCACTATGGTAGAGTAGATGACCAGATTACATTGAGAGAGTTCTTATAAAATGTGAAGCCTTGTGGGGGCTGGCCCAGTGGCGCAGCCATTAAGTTCGCCCGTTCCTCTTCTGTGGCCTGGGTTCGCCTGTATGGATCCCAGGTGTGGACATGGCACCCCTTGTCAGCCATGCCGTGGTGGGTGTCCCACATATAAAGTAGAGGAATATGGGCACGGATGACAAATGTTAGCTCAGGGCCAGTCTTCCTCAGCAAAAAGAGGAGGATTGGCGGCAGATGTTAGCTCAGGGCTAATCTTCCTCAATAAATAAATAAATAAATAAATAAATAAATAAATAAATACAATACAATACAATAAAATGTGAAGCATTGTGCCTAGCACTTAGCAAATGCTCGAATAAATAGGAGGGATTATTAAGACCAAATATGTAGATATTCCTTTCAACTTGACAAGAACTATTTTGACATCTATACAATCAGCATTACTCTGAGTGGGAGAAAAAGGTTTCTGAAATTATTTAAGATTTCTCTCTTAAGCAAAAGCCTCAGTAGAGGCTAGAGTACTAGCCTAGTTTTTAATTTAGTAGAACATCATTTCAATCCACTGGTGGAACATATTTGCTCATTATAACAAAAAATATCTCAACACAAAAATTTTAAAACTATAGTACTACTTGGGGTGTGTTAGATTGTACTTTTTCTATTTACTTGTCTTGTTTTGCACATGCTACCTACATCTAACCTAGTTTATAGTCCATTCAGATCTTAAGAATTTTTTGTATTATACCTGAAATGTACATTATACATGTGTCATTAATTCAGAAAGATTTCAAAATAATTTTGAATTGATTTTTTTAATCTTTAAAGTATTTATCCATGTAGTGTGGACCCATGACACTTTTTAAAAATAAATATTATAGGAATTTTTTAGAAATAGCTTTTATGTATTTTTTGAAAAACTAGCTTTTTTGTAAAAATACTTGAGTAAAGAATAATCATAATCATAAAAATATGAAAAAGTAAGAAAAACAATAGTCCCTCCACTTAAAAATTATTAATATTGTTTACAACATTTCAAATCTTGCTTATGTAAATATGAAAATAAATATATCTACTTATATATTGCATGTATTTCTAGATGGGCAGGTGGTGAATGGATTAATTGGTAGTGAATAAATAGAGACACAAAGAGAGTCAAACAGATAAAAATGGGGTCATTCCACAGAGTTTCAGAGTAAATTTACTTTTGCTTGAATTTGACAGATAAAGAAGATATTGAAGAGAGGATGAAGCAATTGCTGAGCTGTAAATATTCTTCACCACAAGAAATAAACTTCCTTAAAGTACCCCTCTAAAGTTAATAAAAATGTGATTTAAAAGAGCAAGAGGTAGCCTCCTTATTTTCACTAATACTACGTGATTCATATTTTGGAACATATCTGTTTATCCAGTGATTGGGGCAAGAATGGTGAATGCTGAAGATCAAACATAGTTTTGTTTACCTGTGTCTCAGGTGCATCCTTTATCTCCCTGGCACATTACGGGTACTGATAGAATTCTTAGAATGAATCAATGAGCATCCAGAGAGTGGAGGAAAGAGATTATTGTAAGCTGTACATAGTTTTGTTGAATTGAATTTTTTACAATTAAACTGACCTCTAGGTCTGACTTGCCTTAGGGGTCCGTTGTTATACTTAGCAACATGATACGGTGGGCAAAAAAAGCTTAGCATTTAGGATTTTTACCTTCTTTCTGCTATTTTACACGCATGCGACCTTGGGTCACCCAACTTAACTCATTGCGTGAGCATTCCCTCAGCTTCAAAATGAGGATTATTGGGAGGAGTAAATTATGTCACAGACCCTAGAACAAGGTCTGGAATATAAAAAATTCTCAACAACTATCATTTTAAGAGTGCTAGGGAAGATCTGAACAAGGATATATCTTTATAACTTAATTATGAAATACCTAAGATAAAGTTCTATTATATCTGAAAGTATAGGCTTCTCAATAGGCTTTTTGAATTATGAATTGGGTGAGCATCATGAATAATTCCAGTTGAAATAGACATATTTCTCTCTCCACATTGGGGATCAAGAAGTTTTTGTTAAAACAGATAGGCAAAACCTTGGGATCCTACAAGTTGAAAGTAACTGTTTTAGAATTGCTCACACAAGGAATTCATTATTTGAACACTGTGTGGAAACTTTTTAGACAAATTCCCTCTGGGTGCACTGGCATTTTGCAAATATATTGGCAAATGTCAGCAATTCACGTGTTAGAAATATCTTCTTTTATTTAGAATATCAAATAGTTTGGTAATGAAATTACACTCCCTGCATTCTGCAAAGACTGGGTAAATTTAGTTTAAATATGAGTTACTGTTTGAAAAGTATCTTAACAATCTCAGCAAAGCTTATATTTTCTGATCTTAGAAGCTGTGGACAGACAAACATTATCAGGCATGTGAATGGAAGTAGAAGACATCACGAGACCTTTTCCCTATGGAAAATGGTTCTATTTGCCCCCCTATTAGCAACCCATATAAAATCACTTAGAGGCTTCTATGCATCACATCTCTCTGCTCTATCCCTTTTCCTGAAAAGTCCAGAGGATTCCAATGGCAGTTGTGGTAAGAGGGGTGAGGACTAAATATTACAATGGGCTGGTGGAGAGAAGGAAGATGGTAGTGATGTTTACTACACAGCTGGGTACACCAAGACTTGGTTTTTTATTCTCACGATCTCCTGTGATCTTTACCAGAGTACTGTGAATTTCTCCAAAATGTAGACAAGGAAAGAAAGCTTCAGAAAAAGTAATTACTTTCACAGAGGCAAAAGATAAATAGTTCATGGTCCTCACTTAGCACTCAAGTCTTTTGACTTCTAATCCAGTGCTCTTCCTACTATTCTGCTCTGACTCTATAGCAGGAGATGGTACTCATAAAATGTCCATGGCTACCTATCACGTTAAATAATTAAGAAAATAACCAACCAAACATATTTTACCATAGTTAATAATTTATGGAATCAGAATTTGGTTTCAGATCTGGCTGACTGTAAAGCTCTTTCTACATTACTTATTTATTTTTCCTTTTAGGTTATAGATATACAAGCCCCATGAAAATAGGAAATGTATTCTTGTGTTCATTGTTGAATCTCTGGTGCCTGGCACAAGGCTTGTCATGGAGTTATTGTTCAGATAAGTGCAATTAAATAAATATAAACCATTGAGGACATGGCATCCATGGGTCCCAACCTGAAATGGGTTAATGTGTTTGATGTAATGTTGCATGTAGGGATCTTTACCTTGGTTGATTGCCTCCTCTCTCTCTCTCTCTCTGTCCCTTTCTCTTTCTCTCTCTCACTCTTTCTCCCATTGCCTATCTTCCCACAGGCCACATTGGTTCAGAACCTGGAGGGGAGGAGTGATGCTTAGACTCCCCTGGAATCCCACTTCAAATGAAACAATGAGTAACAGGGAGATAGTGTCCTATTTCAAAATGGGAACTTCACTACCTATAAAGCTGTATTTGAGAATGCACCTAGGAACATGGCCAAAATTGGGCTTGCTGCTTTTTCTTTACCCTCAAATCCAGAATCCTGGGATTTCTTTCTGGAGGAGTGGACGTGAAGTTTCCTGGAAGACTTTGGCCTGACTCTATCAGCAGGAAAGGAAAGGGCATGAGATTGAATCAAGCCTATCTATAGGTATGTTGATATCATGAAGAGTAAAGACAAGAAGAGACTGAGGACACCAATGAAAGTAACTTTAGAGGGACCACTGAATGATTCTCACCAGTATTATTCCTCTTCTAATAGTGAAAACATGTGAGGGGTAGAAGGCAGGGATCAGATGCCTTCTATCCAATAGGAAAGAGTGAAAATCCTGTCCCTTCCATGAGAACATGCAGAAGGAGGTACTAAGTTTACCACTCTCCACAATGGTATGAGACAAGAAACTCTGGAAATGAACAAACAGGGAAATAGAACATCAGAGAAAGTAGAGGCTTATTTCAAGTGCCCTTGAGGAGTTAGGTGATTTAAACACATTTCCAGCTGCATCATTCGGCTATTTTTGCCTCTTTTGTCATGTGAGCTAACAGAAAGATAGGGCTCAGAGCAATCCCAGAGTTAGTTGGGAAATGTAACTAGATGTCCTCCAAACTTCCTGTTAACTCAGATTTTTGTGATGCAGTGGGCTTGAAAAGCCAAATAAAGCAAACTCTTTAATTTATACTAACTAGGGTGAACAGATTTTCAAGTACTGCAATTTGGGCCTGTGGGCAGGCGGGCATCAACAAGAGAAAAACACAGATAAGACAACAGCAGCTGGAAAACGCAGCCTGGAAAATGTCTCTGCCAAAATAGCCTAAAACCGGGAAAATAATAGTCTCAGGGGAGTCTAAGCCTAAGACAGGATTCAAGGAGAATCAGAAATGAGTATTCAAATAACAGTCTATTTAGAAGATTAGTATAGAATTAACTCACAAAAGGAAAATTTATGAATTTAATAGATATTATTTAGATTTTCCCATAATGAATTATCCACTTTATTGTTCAATTACACTTATGCCCTGATACTTTAATAGATTTGTTTTATGCCTAACAGAAACTCGTTACACGGTTGATGAGTAAAGTCTCCAATCAGAATTCATCTCTCCCTTACCTCTGTGCCCAAGGTACAGAGTTTGAATCTGTTACAACTCTTCTTTCTGTGTGGGAATCCTGGAAGGAAAGTGAGGGTTCAGACAATACTGGTTTAAGAAAAGGACAGATTTGAGAGATTCCAGAGGAAGAATCGAGGGGCCATGATGGCTTAGGGGGAGATGGAATTTGGGGGGATTTTGCATGGGTGCATTGAGGAAGAAGGAAAACTACAGAAGGATGGCCACATTTGGCTTCTATAAATGGCTAAACTATTAGTTTCCCCAAAACAGGACAGCATAATCTGTCATATTTGGCACATCCTTTGTCACACAAAGGTGCTCAGTTGTTTGAACTGTTTTAAATAGCGTGTACTACTGCCAACAATAAAAACATAATTAAAAGGGGGCTGGCCCTGTAGCCAAGTGGTTAAGTTCGCGCGCTCCGCTGCAGGCGGCCCAGTGTTTCGTTGGTTTGAATCCTGGGCACGGACATGGCACTGCTCATCAAACCACGCTGAGGCAGCGTCCCACATGCCACAACTAGAAGGACCCACAACGAAGAATATACAACTATGTACCAGGGGGCTTTGGGGAGAAAAAGGAAAAAAATAAAATCTTTAAAAAAAAACATAATTAAAAGCATATTTGTAGACAGAGCGAGGCAATGAGTTCAGTTTGCACGAGACAAATTTAAAGTTCTTATTGGCACACTAAGTCCCATTGCTTATTGGACATGTAAGAATGGGGCAAGTGGGAGATGCAGTCTAAATATGCAGATGTGATGCTAATGAGCATACAAAGGGTTACTGAAAGCAATATAGCAAAAGGTGAATATGTAACCTGAAAAAAGAAATTTTTGCAGATGACATAGGGATATCAACATTTAGTAAAGTGATTGGTATCCACAATGAAGACAGAGGAAGAATAGAGATATAGGAGAAAGATCAGGGCAATTTGGTTTTGTGGAATTCAAGAAAAAAAAATCACAAAGAAGAGAGTACTCAACTATACGTTTCACTAGATATAAATTATATATCAATAAAACAAGTAACTTAGCTCCAGAAATCCTTTACTGCCTGGGTTATTTTTCTTCTAAAGATTCATTGTTTCAATTGGTGTGTTGTAAGTGGGTTCCTTGATTCCCCATAACTCCCCCAAATTGAAACATCAGCAGTCTCTAGTGGTTTTGGCTGTGGTTGTGGAGAACTCTAGGATTTATGGACTAGATATTGTTTTCTTCATACAGTAGATGCTCAACAAAAGCAAGTTGAAATAAATCTGTTCTTCAGTCACAAGGAAACAAAACACTTTGTGTGGTGTTCCCTTAGGGCAAAGAACTAACACTGACGTAAATTGAATACTCTGGTCAGACAGTCAAGATGGGTTTGCTTGCAATGATACACGGTACTATTGGTGTTTGCCAGCGGCTGTGGCATTTTGAAGTTGACAAGATTAGCATCTTTGCTCTCCCTTACCTGCAATTTATGGTTTTTCTGGTAAGAGGATAGCATGCCAAGAGTTACGCTTAGCTCTGAGTTTGTTATCAGTTATGTTTTTCTTTACAGTAGTTTTTCTTAAAGAAACAAAAAGTGTTTTCTTGTCCTAATCATTCTCCAAAAAGTTGCCCATAGTCTAGCATTAACAATAATATTCTAAATTTCAAATTTCTACTTCACCTTTTAGGCTCTCTTTCCCACCTCTTCTTTAGCTCTTCTTATCTCCTCATCCAATGAAATCATGTTTTTCCAGACCTCAAGAATCTTGAGAACTGCACTGGATACACAACACCAAGCCCTGGCTCTCACAGAGACACAGTTTAATAAATGATTGCTGACTCTTCCTCACAGTTCTCTATTACTTTGTTTCCACTCACCAGAGTTCAGAGCTTTCTTAAAAGCCCATCTCCCTTAAGTTACATTAAGGCCCTCTCTAACTCCACCTAACGTTTATCAATGGCTCCCTGCTTCCTTGATCTCCACTCCCCATATGTTCCACTGGGGAAAATAAGTTTGTCTGAAATCTTCACTTATGTTTTGCATTGATACACCTTAAGTCTAGTCATTTTAAAAAAGTAAATATCCTAAAGGGGTGGCATTCACCAAGAAGGAAGAATTAGGACCACTGATAGATTCTAATTTTTGTGGGTTTTTGAAATCCCAAATTTGTTTTCCTTTCCAGCACTTGGTTATATCATATGATGAAGTGAAATATCAATATATTTAAAAATATAATTTTGCATTTGTGACTAAATCTAATTTATTGAAACTATATTTCCACACAAACAAATGGCTACATTCATAGTTGCCCAAATCTACCACATTTTGGAAGTATAAACTTTATATTTGTAGCTATATTACCCTACTGTTTTACTTATTTTACAAGAGAAAAAGAAAACCCTTGCCCTCTAGTTAAAGGAAAGCTGAATAAGAAGTTGTCTTACAATAATAAAAAGATATATCAGAGAGGAAAAAAAGAAGTCTGGGAGGCATCCAGGAATTCCAGAGCTTTCTCAAACTGCACTAGAGCATGTGGAATGAATGCTGGATTCTAGTTAGAATTCTGCTACATACATTCCTATGTTTTTGAAAGAGTCATGGAATCTATATTGGTGATTCATAGGGATGCTGTCAGGACTAAATGAGACGCCGTATCTAAAAGTGCTTTGTATAGTGTCGTGTTCTCCCCAAACTTGTAGTATGGAAATTATTTGGATGGTGTGGAGACAAGTATATAAATCAAGCTCCAGAAGAATTTTGTTTTATTTATTTGCTTTTCTGATCAGGATCTATACCATGATCCAAAACATTATATAACCTCCAAATGCTCTTGTTTACTTTAGAAAAGTAACTTCGTTTAAAACCAACTCATCCAACTACATATATGGGTAACTATTACAGTTACCCATCCAACTATAATAACTCAAATACTTTACAATTCAAAAACCTTTGGATTGGAATGCTTATGTGAATGTAACTCTAGCCACTGGTGCTGACATCTAAAATGAAGGTAAGCATAGCATCTATCTTTCTTATACTTTTCACCATTGCTTAGCAAATGGCTCACAAGGGGCATGTAATAAATATGCTAACTTTGATGGCATAAATTAATGAATAAATGAATGCCCAAATGAATGAATGGCATGCAAAAGTTATGAAACATGGAAGCAGTGAGTGCATTGGATGATTAATATGAATCATGGATTGTTAACAGCTGCTTGGCATGCCCCTCTTACACTTCATTACTCATTTTTGAAGGTCCAACAAAATATAACATCCGACTAAAAAGCTTCTCTAACCTCAGGTAGAAAGGAATTGCTTACTCAGAGCTGTGTCTATACCTCTGTAAGACCACCTATCCCATTACATGACAATTGGCAGTTGGCTCTGTTAGACCACAGACTCTTCAGAGGAGGGGCTGTGCATCTCTGAACACACAGATCCTGCATCCATGCCTGACACCTGTAGAAGGTCTTAATAAAAAAGTAAAGTCAGTTGAATAAAACAGTGCTTTAAATTTTTTTTGGATTCCTTACTGAATGAAGACAATAATTTTCTCTTTCAGAAAAAAAAAGAAAGAATAAGGAAATCTATCAATCATGTAATAAGCTAAATTGACTTGGCAAAGAAAAATAGTTCAACAAGCAGTCTTAGCACAGTTGAAAAGCAGACTTGACCATTTATTTTTCTTCTGCTTTAAAACATTTGAGGCTATCATTCTCAGTAAAATTACTATAAACATTTTTATTTATATAACATGAAAAGCCAATTTGTGTTTTCTTTCTGTAATTCTTAACTTACATTAAGGTACCAAAGACAGTCTATTCAATGGACCTCTGTTTTCTTTTTAAAGCCACAAATATTCCCAATTACCTTTTAGTAGGCTGCCTGAGGACAT
Organism: Equus caballus; assembly: GCF_041296265.1. Lineage (NCBI taxonomy): Eukaryota > Metazoa > Chordata > Mammalia > Perissodactyla > Equidae > Equus > Equus caballus. The sequence continues at coordinate 21,123,126 of NC_091699.1, forward strand.
GGGCACTAGACGATGAGAAAGTAAACTCCTCACTTGCCCCCACAGAACATAAACTCTATGAGGGCAAAGGTTTCTGGTCTCTTTTTTTCACTGCTCTTTCCTCAGCACTTCCAACTACACGTGGCATAGGGCAGGTACTCAATACATGAACTATTGCTTGAATTAACACTTATTTAATTAATAAAATTGTGAGTTCTCACATTTGAAAAATCTTTGTTTTCCATTCTAAGCATTTGCTTTTTTCTTTGCATAAGATGGTACCTAAATGTAACCACAGAAAACAGAAAAATTTTAAAAAGATACCTCTTAATTTTTTTGTATGTATTCTCCACTGATTCTCTGTATTCCAGTTTAAGTCTGAAAATTCATATCAAGCAGCTCAAACTGTCCTAACTAAACTCAAGAAAATGGAGAGAATGGTTTCAGTTTTATTGATTTTAAAATCACTATGCAACTTGACTTAGCTTGCTTATAGCTCTTTTTGTTGAAAAGGAAGTTCTAAGCATATTTCTTAATGCTTCTATTGTGCAGCTTAATTTCTTTTTGCTATAAACAAATAAAAACGTAAATATGCAATGAATCTATAAATGATCTGAGTCCTTTTAATTTACTAAGCCTTCCCACAGATGTGTTTTCCTCTAGCATTAATCTTTGACTTATATTCAAAGCCATGTTGATCAATATAAAAGTCCTGAACTTAACCATGTGGCTACTGCAGAGTTTATGAAGGCGAATTTGGGTTCAAATTTTTATATTACACATTGTTATCACTGGAGTTATTAAGTATAGGGTAATTTACCCTGTTGTTGTCATACATTTCATAGAGCTGCTGAGTTAATACGTTACAAAAATAACTGCAATGGAAATTTTCAAATTTCTACACATTTGGAAGATTCCAAATATACCAAAAGTTATCTAGGGAAAGAAGTAATGTATATTCATATACTCACCACATCATAGCTTCACTTTGCCATATTTTCTTGAAAAGCTTTTTCTTTTAAGGACTAGATCTTTACAGATACAGCTGAAGCTTCCTGTGAACTGCTGCTAAATCTCTTTCCTCTCCTCCAGCCCCCACCATCCCTCTTCCGGGTGCTCCCTCTCCTAAATTTTGTGCTTACCATTATCATGTATATTTTGTTTATTTACAAAAATATTTTGCCCTAAACAACATGTAGCAAAATTTTCCCTGTTTCTTTAAACATTATATAAATCACATTTACAATATTCCCAGCACAGAATAAGCACCCAATAAACATTATTTTTTTACCATATCACATGTGTTCTTTTCTCTTGACATAGCATCTGAGATTTAGCATGTTGATACATGTAGTTCTGATTAATTCACTTTAGCTCTATTATTGGGCTCTATTGGATGAGGATGCCACACGCAAGCCACTCCTGTCTGATAGAGCTTTTTCTTTCTCTCTCCCAGCTCCTCCTGTTATCCAGCCACTAGCTCAGGGGTGCACTCCCCACTACCACCTCTTGCGACCTGTTTATTGGTTTTGTAAAATACTAGCTTGGTGTAGAGTGGTTTTTTTCCTTGTAATTTAAATAGGACCAACATTGTTGTTTTTATTTAACGGATATGAGATAATGTTAGCGATCCTAAAGTGATTAAATGTGCACACTATGTAAACCAAATAAATAAGTAAATAAATGAAAAAACAAGTAAGAGAAAGACCTTCTAATAAACATGTGTGCTATATTTAATTTTTTTAATATAAATAACTCCATAATTAAGTCTGTATATGTTTCTTTGTTCATATATTAGGAAGTTTTTCTTGAGTCACATCTAGTGTTACTGCATAAAATTCGGGTTCTCTTGCCTGATGCACATAAATGGCCAATTAATTATGGCATCAGCCTTTGGGAAAAGAGATCAGCTTTATTCTGTGAGATTGATCCACTGGGAGACAGGAGGCATGTGCCCTCAGATCTGTCTCCCTTATTCGGGATTTGGGGCAAAATTTAAGAAGTTAGGGAGAACAGGTTGGCACGTGGAAATACTGGCAGGATAGGTTTTTACTGATGGCCTTCAAGCATTTATGATGAGGTTCTCAACTTTCATGATAGGGTTCTAAACATTTATGATGAGGTGGAGAAGGAATTTTAACACCAGATCTTCCTGAATGAGGGACTGCTCACTTCAGATAAGAGCCTGACTTTCAAGTTCCAGTTGTGTCCTTGTCCTTTGGTTCTGTGCTGGAGGGGAGGATTTTTGGTTCTGCAGTCCTATCAGGTCAAGATTTCTTCTTCTGAGCATGCTCTGGCTTTGTGACTTTGCACATTTTCTGAAAGGCAATTCCTAATCACTCTGTTGATAAGAGATGGGATCAGCTGAACTGGTCCCAGAGTGCCCATGGTCATACTAGTAGCAGAACCACTAGTTTGAAAATGTCTACAATTTTACTGAATAGATACTATCCAATTGTTCTGCAAATTGAGTTTAACAAGCTACACAGATGACAATATATTCTAACAATTTCCCATTCTAGACATCTTTATCAACACTTAGTATTGTAAGAATTTAAAATGTTTACCAATCTCATAGGTGTGAAATGTTATCTCATTATTTCATATACATTTCACCAATTTTTAGTGAAGTTGAGCATTTTGTCAATTATTTATCCATCAGGCTAGTCTGGTCTCTTCTGAAAACAGCCTGCTTGAATCCTTTGTCCATTTTCTTGTTAGTCATTGTCCTTTATTGTGCTAATTTGTAGGAATTCTTTACAAATTTGAAATACTGATCCTATGTCGTTTATATATGTAGCAAATATCTACTCCCAGTTTATGACTTGACTGTATTGTTTTATGTTGAAAGGGACATTTTTTTATTTTAATGTAGACCAATATATCAACTCTTTTTACTCAAAGTTTGTAATTTCATATCTCATTAAAGAAATCCTTCACTATTTTGAGTTTATAAAAAATTATCCTACATTTGATTTCTAAAATTTTAATGTTTGCTTTACATAATTAAGTATTTAACCTACATGCAATTGATTTTTGTATATCTGAAAGGTATGGATTTAATTTTTGTCTATATGGATAACAGAGTGTCTCCAGATTATTTATTTACCAGTCTATTTTTTTCTTCACTGATTTGTAATGCCATCTCTACAATGCATCATGTTTACATTCACATGCAGTCAACAACACTCTTTTCCTGGTTTAAAAAAGTCGGCATCAAGCAGATGATATGTTGTTTTAGTCAGCGCAGGCTGCCCTAACAAAGTGTCATTGACTGTGTGGCTTAAACAATAGACATTTATTTCTCACAGTTCTGAAGGCTGGGAAGTCCAAGATCAAGGTGCCAGCAGATTCAGTGCTTGTTGAGAGTGGTTCCCTGATTTGCAGATGGCCATGTTCTAGCTGTGTGTTCAATTGACTTTTCCTTGGTATGTGCTTATGAGGAGAGAGAACTTTCCTCTCTCTTCTTCTTCTTATCAGGGCACTAATCTCATCATAAGGGCCCCACCCTCATGACTTCATTTAAACCTAATTTCTTCCCTAAGGCTCTATTTCCAAATACCGTCACATTAGAGGCTAGAGGCTAGAGTTTCAAAGCGTGAATTTGGAGGGACGCACAAACATTCAGTCCATAACATAGGGACTTAGTAAATGATCCTTGATGTCTCAAAAAGTAATTTAAACTGATTTTCTGCAGCAGCCTATCACTGAAACATCTTTCCACTTATCTCGTCCCTCTATGAATACAGAGCTAACCTTAATTACAGAGGAACAACATCATTTGTGCAATGAATGCACAATATTCAAAGTGTACGCATTTGGGGCGACAGAGAGGAGAGAAATAAGAATTTAAGTAGTCTGAATAACACTGCCTGCCCTTCCATATACTGATATTATCACAAGGGTCATGAACAGGAAGACAAGAATTATCTGTGCCTACAATGGGTATCAGTTCCCGGGAACCTCTCTCACTGTGATTATCTTGCAGTATATGCAGAGTGCAATTCTAGTTGAAAGGTATGCATTTTTCATATATATATTTTACTGCATAAAGTTGTACACAAATCTATTTATACTGCACTTTATGTCCAACTTAATGGATTTCTAAAGGCAATTTTCACTCGACATGGTTTTCACCCTAAACGCTGACTTTAAACCCTAATTGCTGAGTCAGACACGGCTCCACTATAATCAATTTGTCCATGGACAATCAAAATACTGTTCCATTTTAAAAAAGAGGTTCAGATAACTCTACTGTCTCTACTCATAAGTAACAACAAACCAAGAGATGCAGGGATAAGAGTAATCTTTGAGGTTAAACCAGCATGTCTTGGTTCTCAAGGTAAACACAGGCATATCAGGAAACTAAAAAGCTAGAAGCAGAGGCACTATTCACCAACAACATCTGGGCAACAGTCTGACCTTTTCCTCCTGTATGAAGAAATGACCTTGTTGACATTGTGTTTGTTTTAAGAACCAGAAAGTGCCAAATATTATAAAGTCACAGAGATGAACATGACAGGTTATAGTGTAAGCTCTTCTCAAATGATGGTAGACATATTGAATATAAAAGAGCTTGGTTGTACTGAAATGAGTTTCTCAAAGCTAGAGACCAACCTTGTAGAGACAATGGCATTGCCAAGTAGGTGATCCCTTTAGGAACGCTGTTTACCAAGCTAAGCTTTGCTGATATTGGCTGCATCTGCCAATTCTCTATGTGGCTAACTCACTTCTGATAAAATTTTGTATTATTAGTTTGTTATATAGGCTACTTGATCTAGTCCAGCAGTGGGTCTGTGGTATTGTCCAAACAATCCATACCCCGCCTGAAATGCTGCAATGGCTTATCTCTGCAGTGGCAAGTAAAACTGACAATTTATTACACCATAATAATTTGTTTACCTGAGGAACTGAGAGCAGAACCCATTCCCCATTCTTGAAAGCATTATTCCTTTCAGAATAGATAGCAGGATATTAGATCTCTTGTGGGCATCTCACAGACTACTAAACCCAGTGATATGGATAAGAATCTGAAAAGTAGAGGCACTGAGTAGTCCAGAGTTGCCCTGCTAAGGGGCAGAGCTGATCTTGAACACAGTTTCCCTAAGTCTTAGCTCAGCATTTGCATCCAGAAAGCTAAATGTCAATAAGCTATTCAGGACCCTATCAATGCAGCTATTTTCTTGCTTAAACAATTTACTACTCTAGGAGACTAAAGACACAAAACTTTACACATAAAGTTTTAGAAGTGGAATGGAATGACACAAGAAAAAAACTGTGTAAGTGGAATTATCTATACTGCTCTTCTTTTTTTTTAAACTTTAAAAAAAGACAATGGCCATAATTGTTCTCCACTAACAGGATTTTCCCAGGGTTAGTTACTGTTTCAGAGAATACCAGGTTTTAGAGGGACACTCAGGTCTCAACAGCATGGAAGACAAATGTGTAATTTTTTCTGAAGCTCATGAAATTAATAATGACAATAATAATAACACCAGTAATCTAATAGCTAGGACTTATTGAGGGCTTATTAGTATTTAAGTTCTAATCACTTAATATGTATAAATGCGTTTAATACTCACAATAAACCTATGTGGTAGATATTATTTACCTATGAAGAAACTGAGGCACAGAGGAGATTTATACCTTGTGGAAAAAGGATTTGAATCCAGGATTTCCTCCCTAGAAATCAAACCATTAGTCGTTCCTTATTGAGATGACCCCATACAAAGATAGGGAGATAGAATACAGAATTCTCATTTTCCCTTCTGGATTTAGAATTTTAGTTCACTAAAGGGGTGACTTGCTAACTGGTTTGCTGGTACCCTGAAAGAGTTAATGATTCTCCCAAGGTGGAAATTTCCTGGAAGGGAGAAATTCACACTCTGGGAAAATGTGGCCCAATATGTACAATATGATGAGCAAATGAGTTCTTTTTACCGAGGTGGCAAGGTTGATACATTATATAGCATCTTCTCTGAACCCTGTGGATAGCAGCATCCGTAAAATACAGTCAAAATAAACAAGGTTTTGAGTGTACGAAAAAGATAATCACATATCAGTTTACACATAGACATAAGCTTGTCTACTGTATTTGACTGTCATTGTTCGAGTTCTCAAAGAAGACGAGTCATACCCGAAGAGCAACCGTCTCAGCCACTAGCTTCATCATTTCAAAAACAGCTGTTTCCCTCTCTGATATCAGAAATATCAACACAGTTGGGTGGATCCCCTTCAGGAGGGAATCAATAGCTAGTCAAGTTCTCAAAAACTTCCCAGAAGTGCAAGAAGAAGGTCCACCTAGTGTATGAAGGGTGATGAGGCTGTTTTCACTCTCTTTCAAGATGGCTAGTCTAAAATATAATAAATTGTTAGAGAGTTGCTGGTGAAAGAGTGGTCAATACATTGGTGACGGTGGTCCAGCCTGATACAATTGTATGGTTTTCATGTTCTTAACATAAAAATGTTTGCCAAGCAAGTTAATAAAGTTATTATAATTTCAGAAGTTATATTAACCTACTTAAAATTATCAGGTGTTTAATGTGCGTAAATATGAAAACAAGTTCTAGTTGAAATGAATTATTTTTAATTAAACACCAGACCTGAAAATCTTTCTTTTTTCATTCATTCATTTACTCACTTGCCATATATTTATTGAGTAGCTTTGGCATCCCAGACCCTGTGTTTGATGCTAAGGATAAAAAAATTAATATCATATACTCTACTTTCAAGATCACTGTCAAGTGAAATGTATCTTGCACACACACACACACCCCCTAAAGTTAGACACGTACGTTGTGGTAATTATAACGGCAGTGATATGCCCAGGTAATAGAGAAGCATAAATGAAAGTAACATATCCATCCTGTGAAGGGAATAACTAAACAAATTATATAATACAAATAGAGTTCTCTAAGTGGAAATGAAAAGAAAGAACATTCCAACAAGTATGGACACTCTGGGTTCAAAGTGAAGAGAGGCAAGAGATGACTTTTGCCAGCTGGATCAGACAACAGTGAACCTTGTTTACCTGCTAAAGAGTTCAGATGTGAGCCACTACAAGGAATTGACAAGATAACCAAGTCAAATGCTTCTATTCATCTCCACCTTGTATTTTCAATAGCTGCTAGAGCTCTCTAATGGACACATAAGAGATGGGCTTAGCAGGACAAGCAATGATCCAAAAGACCAGTTTGAGTAAGAGATGCTGAGGTCTTTAATTAGGGCAGTGGTAGCAGGGATCTAGCAAAAAGGACAAATTCAAAAAATAATTAGATTAATCCACATGATCAAATATATGGACCATCCCAATATATACTCAACCACAAGGTTTTGTATACCATTTTAGAGTTTAAGTATTTTAAAGCTCATCCTAAGATTCTATGAATACTCAGTTAAGGATCCATTGTCTACAATAAGTTAAACTATGATGAATATCTGTAGAAATTAGTTGCAATCAATTTTTACTTGAAATTATTAAACTAGCATTGCTCTTAAGCACCTGATAATTAAAACTGGCCTACTCAGTGAAATTTTATTTTAAATATAGTTTCTTAGAAACAAAAGTATACTGCTTTCAAAAAAGGAAAGATATTCATTACCTCATCCTCACAAGGTACATAGAATCTTGTCATTCCTAAGATACAAGAGAAAACAGAAAACAATATATGAGGAGTCGGCCCCATGGCCGAGTTGTTAAGTTCGCACGCTCCACTGCAGTGACTCAGGGCTTCGCTGTTTCGGATCCTGGGCGTGGACATGGCACCGCTTGTCAGGCCACGTTGAGGCCGTGTCCCACATGCCACAACTAGAAAGACCTGCAACTAAGATATACAACTATGTACCAGGGGGGATTTGGGGAGATAAAGCAGAAAAAAAAAAATAAGATTGGCCACAGTTGTTAGCTCAGGTGCCAATCTTAAAAAAAAAAAAAAAAAAAAAACATGAAAAAGCTAAATGAATTTGGATGAGGCCGTCTATTCAGTAGTGTATCTTTAATACCTCGCTAATTGAGGACTTGCTATGGAGCACTTATGTATCTGAGTTAGTGGACACAGGTATTTCAAAATTTGAATCATAGGTGTCAATCCTATGAAATACAATTGTTTCCCACATCACATAATATATCTATTAATACATTTTATGATATAAGATTTGGAAATTATCTTCAAAGCCATGTTAACCAAACCTTATATTCTTAAATAGAAAAGTTATAGAATTCAAAGAAAGACAAGAAGCAATATAGATGAGGATGTGAAGAAAAAGGACCCCTTGTGCACTTTTTGGAGTTGTAAATTTACACAGCCACTATAGAAAACAGTATGGAGGATTCTCAAGAAATTAAAAATAGAACTACCGTATGATCCAGCACTTCCACTTCTGGGTATATACCCAAAGGAAATGAAACTAGGATGTGGAAAAGGTATCTGCACTCCCATGTTCATTGTAGCATTATTCACAATAGTTAAGATATGGAAATAACCTAAGGGCTCATCAACAGATGGATGGATAAAGAAGATGTGAGATATATATCTATATATCTATATATCCATATGAATATTATTCAGCCATAAACAAGAAGGAAATCCTGTCATTTACAACAACATGGATGTATCTTGAGGGCATATTGCTAAATAAGTCAGACAAAGATAAATACTATATGATCTCACTTATATGTAGAATCTAAAAGAAAAAAAAATGCTGAACTCACAGATACAGAGAAAAGACTGATGGTTTCCAGAAGTTGGGGGGTGGGGAAGGGAAATGAGTGAAGGAAGTCAAAAGGTACAAACTTGCAGTTATGAGATAAATAAGTCCTGGGGCTGTAATTCGCAGCATAGTGGCTATAGTTAACATTACTGTATTGTATATTTGAAAGTTGCTAAAAGAAAGTAGATCTTAAAAGCTCTCATCTCAAGAGAAAAAACTTTGTAACTATGTGTGGTGATGGATGTTAACTAAACTTATTGTGGTAACCCTGTCAGTATATATACATATATCAAATCATTATGCTGTACACCTAAAATCAATACACTGTTTAAGTCAATAATGTCTCAATTAAAAAAAGAAAAAAATTAGACAAAGGAACTGCCCCAATTGAGAGGTAGTCCACAGAAAGCCTGACCAGTATTCCTCACAATTGTCAAGGTCATCAAAGACAAGGAAAGTCTGAGAAGCTATCACAGTTATGAAGAGCTCAAGGGAACATGATAACTAAGTGTAATGTGGTCCCCTGAATGGAATCCTGGTACAGGAAAAGGACATTAGGTAAAAACTGAAGAAATCTGGTCAAAGTATGGACCTTAGTTAATAATAATGTCTCGATATTTGTCCATTAATTGTGACAAATGTACTAAAGTATGGTGAGATGTTAATAATATGGGACCCTTAGTGTGGGATATATAGGAACTGTCTGTAGTACTTTAGCAATTTTTTTAAAAAACTTATAACTATTCTAAAAAGAGTTTATTTTTAAAACTGCATATGGCTTTTGACCCAGAAATTCTGCCTCTAGGAATATTATTCTAAGGAAAAATTGAAAATGAGCACAAAATATTAAATATGGGTAAATTCATCTTTGCAGCATTGCAGAGGGCAGAGTAAGAAGACTAGAAAAAAGCCAAAAATCCTACAATAGGAGTCAGTTATCTAAACGATGGTACATCTATGGGTTGGATATCATGCAGCCTTTTAAAATTAATGTGGAAGAATATTTAATGATGTGAAAAGTCACTGATTTCCAACTGTGTACTTTTCTACATGACTGTTATACTACGATTAAAAGGTTACTCTAAAAAAATAATAATATGGCCACTATCATTTAGTGTGTGGTTTTAGTTTATCATTTAGATGTGTGGTTCAGATTTTCAGCATACGGGATGCCAGTAAAAAGTGACCGTCAAAGCACCAAATGATGGGCCATAGTTACCTCAAATTTGGTTATTTGGCCCTTGGTTATCCCCCTCCCCCACCCACTCCATCCACATTTCCAAACTGAGGCTGGGGAAAGGGGAGAATTAGTATAATTAACAAAAGAGGCCAAAATTATGAACATCACGAAGGAGGAAAATAAGAAAGAAAAATGAAATTGATGAATTATAAATTGTCTAAATATCTCTTGAACAACCCAAAATTTACTCTATGAAATTTTTACTTATTACTCAATAAGTAAAATTATAATAAAAGATGTTCTATTTCTTAACCTTGGTGAGGGTCCATGAGTATGTTCATTTTGAGATGATTTACCGAGCAACATGTACTTTTCTGTATCTATGTTAACTTCAATAAATACACCTAAAATCTAAGTATTGAGAGGTAAATAGGGTTACAATTGCTTTGCATGATCTGGATCCCATTTGAAGAAAACTTTGGAAGAGTTCATATCTAGTTAAAGCAAGAAGAACTCAAGTTTAAAGATTTATTCCTTAAAGTGAAATTACAAAAACAAGTTGTCTGAATGGATATATGACTAATAATTTCTATTTAGAGAACTTAATAGATATGACTTTACTGTGATTAATGCAATTGTCAGTCCTTTCCAATAGGAATTTCTGTCATGACGGAAATATCCTATATCTCCATTGTCCAATACAGTAGCCACTAGCCACCTGTAGCTTTTGAGCATTTGAAGTGTGGCTGGTGTGATTAAGGAACCGAGTTTTTAATTTAACTTAATTTAAATTTAAATAGTCATATGTGGCAAGTGGCTACAGAATGGGACAACACAGCTAGAGTAAGCCAACTGAAACCAAATATTTAGCCTTCATTTTCAAGTTAATAAAGTTATACCTACTGAAAAAAAATTAAATTCCACTCTGGGCTCCAGGTTACCATGTCTGAAGTGCCTCGTTACTGCCAAGACCTGCATGGTTGACCATTTACTCCCTGAGAAAAGAAAACTGACATTGCTTATAAGTTCAAAATGACACTGCCAGTGAGCTTTACTTTCAAACGGAACAATTGCTTTCTAGTTAAAAGGGCTCCTCAAAAGGTCTAAAGATTAGCTGTCATGAAAATATATTTTGCCACTATCTTTCTCTCTCTCTCTCTCTTTGTTTAAAGTAATAACGGGCCACAACTACTAGAAAGTTATTTAAATTTTCTTGAAAATTTTGGGATGACAATCACATTGTCCCTGTTTAAGGCTCCATGAAGCTAGAAATTTGGGTATAAACAGCCAACTTTCCAATTAGGCACACATCATTTTTACTCTAGAATGGATCATTTCTCTATTACCCCTGGAACTTTACATAAGCAACTTCCTCTCCCTATATTTCTCTGACATTTTGACAATTTCAACTAGACCTTCAGAATGCAGAGAGCAAGTCTCCCAAACACCTTCCATAATATTCACCATTTGATTTTGTCTCTCTACTATGACCTACTCTGTTACAGAGTAGTATGGAATAGTTAATAGCGTATTGTAATGCCTATTTAATTTTCTGTCTTCATCATCATCTACAAGCATATGAGATCAAGGGCTGTATCTTATTCACTGTACATAAATAGTTTATTAATATTTGCTTGCTAGAATGAATGAAATAAATCACAAGGATCACTAAGTTAACAAACATAGAGAAATGAAAAACAAAGAGCAGATATTAATTGTATTTAAATTCATTTGAACAAACAACACGCTCCTCTCTAGTGCCCATGGCACATGTCATTTTAGAGTCCTCTTAATGTGTACTATCGAAGAACATGATTATGTACATGAACTCAAAAGGGAGAGCTCAAAAACAAGAGAAGGGTAATAGGTTACAAGCTTATTGCAAAAACTATAGGCACTGAAAATTAGAGAGTTACAAAAGAACACTTTGTAGGTTTGAGTCTATAAATACCTTCAGATAGAACAAGGGTCAGCCAAACTTCTTAAAGGGCCACATAGTAAATATTTTAGGCTTTGTGGACCATAAAGTCTCAGTCACAGATTCTTTTCTTTTCTGTTTGTTTGGGTTCTTTTTGGGAGGGGAACAACCCTGTAAAAATTGTAAAAACCATTCTTAGCTTACAAGTTACAGGAAAATAGGTTGTGGCTTACAGATCAGAGTTTCCCTACTCCTGACATAAGACTAACATTATTGATGTGAACACTTAAATGATTTGTTATTCTTTGCCTCACTGAAGAAAACTGGTACATATGGATAATATAGTTCTGAATTTGAAATTCTACGTTACAAAGCAATGACCAATTCTATTTCATAGTCAGTTTGAAAATGATATGTTGGATCATGTTGATCTAGAATTTGGATACTCCCACAAATCTGAGTCTTCACCTTCCATGTTTAAAGAGGAAAATAGTCAAGATAATTTAATCAATACAATGTCGACCCAGTTGCAGATGTGTTGTGTTTGCAGATGGCAATCTGTAGGAAATGGCCCAATTAATAAAGCCTGACATTTGATAACACCAGGAACCCACATTCCATAGGTTGTTGAAAATATGGAAAAATGCAAATTGTCTACAGAAAAGGACATTTTCCTGTAGGCCCAAAGAGGCTCATTGAACTAGAAGAACCCCTCCCCGGAACATCTCATCACCACTGCTAGCTATGAAAGATATTGCGGCTCGTGTCCAAATTTTGTTTTTCTTTTGATTTAGTTATTCTCCACATTAGAGAAGTGAATGCTTTAAAAGGGAGGCACTGTGCCTTTTCTTTGTTCTGCTTCTAAAGTTAGTGTTTTATTCTCCAAATTATATGTGATTAATAGATTTTTTTAAAAGGTGAACACAATGTTATGCCTTATAAATGCCAAAAAAGATAATTATTTCTCCTCTCTCTGGCTTATAGAGTGAATTAGTCATTTACATGTTCTTTGTAGCTGCATCTTACAGGCTTAAGAATATCAACTCATTAAGAAGCACTTAGAATGTACCCATTATCTCAAACCTCCAGACATAGCCAGTGCTTGTATATTTCAAGTACAGAATAGGCAGTCTCCTAGAGAACTTTAGTTTTTCAAGAAACACTATAAAATGGTTCTAAAATAACACCTTAATTTTGAGGGAGGGAAATGTCTAGGAAAAAAATACAGTGCTACCCACAGAATAAAAAAATAAAGTGGCTAAACAGAAATCAATCTTTTTTTTCTTCTAGATTGCTAAAATTGCTAAAGTGGTTAAGGTAGCATATAATTTTTCTTTTTGAAGAATTTTGTCCAGTCTGACAAGTAAATAAATGTTTAACTCTCTCTCTCCTTTTATTGCTGCAGAAACAAGAAGAAACGGAAAATAACTGCAGCACATTTACCACATATTAGTTTCTTTCTCTACATGAAATACACAATGCGAACACGTTATAGATGAATTGTACCTTCGATTGAAGAGAGGACGGTGGACTAGCTTCGGTTTTGTGGAATTGGATAATTTGTCACAGTTTCTGGCCCTGGAAAAATGACAACCCAAAGGAAAACTAGTAGAAAGACTTTTTTTTAATAGTGATAAAATATAAAACTGATATTTTTGGTGCACAGAAGTATTTTAAAATAATAATTTTTAAAAATTACTAAGTTATAAGGAATGCTGTCATCATCAATGATTGCCTACAGAGTTTCATGTTTCAACACATACCAGTTTTTATACTTCAAGCAATGTCATTTACCAAAAAATCAGTTTGAGATTACTTCATGGTTAACCCTCATTCTTGTCTGACAACTTATTATCATTAATTATTATTATTATTTTTGAAATAAATATGAACTATTAATGAAAGTGTGCTTTTATTATGGCACGTATACTTTTGAACTTCATTTTCCTCCTATACCTTGCCATCTATAATATGCCAGCACAGTTAAAAGACTATTTAAATATTAATTACTCCTATTACAGGAGAGGAAAGTACAATAGGTAAGCTTTTCCAAACCTGAGCAGCAAAACGTAATCAATTGATGTCCACTGATGGAATTATGGTAATGAATTATAGATCCCAGTTTGGTTACTAGAAACATATTTTCCAAAAGATACAGAAAAAGAATTTATTTCAGAATGTTGATAAAAAGTGTTCTAAATTGAAATTTGAAAATGATGCCAAAAAGCCATACTGATTTTTTCTTCTTCAGATAACAGTGAAGATCTATTGAGACTCTTTTTTTAAAGATTTAAAACATTCTTCTAAAATGCATGGTTTTGTATTCAATATCAGTTCGGCTAGAGAGGAGATTATGGAGAATCTTGGTACAAGTCACTTTCTACTCTCTTTTCTCTAAAAGATTAATAAATCATTAGGTTACAAGATCTAAGAAATCTGGGTTTTATAAACAAAGATTTCTGGATTTAAGTTATTCAGATAAAGAATTGTGCCTATAATACATTGGGTTATTTCAATATGTCCTAGCATGGCCATTTGGGAAATTATTGAGAAGTATAGGTTTTCTCAGTTCAGTTAAAATTTAAAGATTTGGTATATATACTTTTGATAATTATTCTTTGACTTTTTTGGTCTCTGTCTCATCCGCTAATGAAAACTGATTAAAACTACACCGATCTCGACGAAAACACTGATATTCAATGATTTCTTCAATACTCTTTGGATACAACTTGTTCTAATTTTCTCATTGCTAAAATTAACCCTGGGCCACTTCACTCCTGTGAAGATTAAAATTACTTTTGGATACATTCATTAGGTATGTTCTATATTTAGGGTACATAGTCAAAATCCTTTTTTTTTTTATATTTACAAACCATCTTTAAGTATATTTTGGTTCTAATTATCAAATTAACTACTTATGCTCTAAATAATGCCAATAAAAAATATTGCTTAAAAATGTTAATTTAGATCAGCGGTAATTGACCTATGGCCATGTGCTGGGCGACAAGGAAGCTGAAATTTAGCCTTTCCTCGCAAAAGGCGTACAAACATAAGAGATATCTAATGTCACAAACCAAACATCTATTGTATTCTGATAGCAGCACCAAGACATTTACTTTGCACAAACCCTCCATGTCATCATCCCCAAATTTTAGTCTGTATAAGCTATATCTCTTCTCTTCCAAAGGAGCAATAAGACTGAGACCTCTAGGGAAACAAGCACTTTTCTCTCCTCTCCTCTTCATCATCCATCGACTGTCCTAAAATTTGAGACTGGTGCTGGGAACAAAAGAGGAAATCGTGAAAAAAACTTCTTATTCCTTCCTTTTCCCAAATACTCCAAATATAACATCTTTGTTATGTTACTTTAGTCAACTTATATCACCCCTATTGGTGGGACAGGTTAAAAATATGCTTGGTAGAGATAATTGAAATAGAATCATAAACTAGACATCACTCAGTCCAATCTTCAATTGTGAGAAATCCTCCACAAAATATTCATTATGGGGTCGAGACACTCTGGACACTCCAAGCAATGATTTAACTTTTCTTCATGGAAAGCAAATAGGAATAACCAAACATGACATTTTTTCCTTTAACGAAGAAGCACATGTTTTGACATGGGTACACCTTTCTAGAAGATAGATCTCATGTATTGTTCCAAAGAGAAAGAACATTTGAGTTTTGTAGAAATCCTTTGAAAACTCTCTCTTTGATTAGAAATGATGTTTGCCTCCTTTTAAAATATTTCTTATACAGGATAAAGAGAAATATGCCTCCTAGGATACCAAACATGGTAAGAGAGTTGTGATTCTTTATTATTAAGGGTCCTTAAGAAACATTAGAAATGGGGTTCCAGCACTTTCCTTTTGACCTTGGAACTGTACCCTATAAGACATACAAAACTCCCCTGTAAGGCAAAGACACCTCTCTGATATCTACCAACAATCATCAGAACAATGTAGGTTTTAGTGCTAAAATGGATAATATTACAAAGGATTTCTCCTTCAAGCAGAGAGTTTATAGAAGTAGGAAAACATCCATTTATTGCTTGGTGCTTTATTTGAATGGAATTTAAGGTCAATTCAAAGTGTAGTCTAACATAAAGAGGGGAGGCAGCCCCAAGTTTCCGGAAACTAAACACTTTCTCTTTCACAAACGAGAAAGTATAAATGAGAGGTCTGATGAGGATAGCTCCCCATTTCCCCACGTCTAGTTTATAATCTCTCAATGACCAGTGAAATATTTGGCTTTAGAATTGTTTAAAATATACCAAAAATATTGAGCCATTCTGGAAAAAGCAAGTTTAACTAAAATTTTTTAAAGTAAGAATTTTTCAGATGATAACCTAAAGAAGATGCTTAGTTTTCCACTGAATACAATTTTTTTCTCTACACATGACTGCTAAGCAAACAATTACAACCTCAGACTGATATCATAGAAAGAAAGTCTCGTGTTCAAGAGAAACTATGGTCACCCTGTGCTGTGAGGGAGACTAGAGTAAGAACACACCTAAAACAAAATGTGAATTCTAGAAGTAAATTTTTAAAAACAGAACTACCCATTCTTATCCCAGCCCCAAGATTCTCTCACCTCGAGTCTTTCCTATTCCAGGTAAGGACAATAGTGTCCAGCCAGCTACTCAAATCCTCAAAGTAGGAAGCATCTAATTCTCCTCTTTCAATCATCATACACCTCAACTCATAAGTTTTGTGTAACATCTGAGCTTGCATTATCATAACGTTAGAACAAAATGGGTGATCACTGATACATCTCATGAGTCTATTTATGTACATGGTTCTCACAGCTAAGTACATTAGGTATATCATTATTAAATCTATGATTCTTGTTAAGATTCCCATTTTACAATCAGAGTTCTGTTTTCATCTATAACTTCTCTAAAATAGTCATGTTCAGAAATTACTTTAGAAGATATCTGTTTAAATTTGGCAGGCTTGGCATAATATTTTTAAAAGGTATCACAAAATAAATGGTAGATTAATTTAGTCTTTGTAAATTAATTGTGTCTTATTTAATGTTCATGATTTAATATTTTAAATGTTAATAACTTACACAACAAATGTGATACTCTATAATCAATTAATGTTGTATGAGTAGGAAAAGAGCTTGCCCAGATACTGGTCTGGAAATATTCGATCATTACCTTAATTGAACAATGAATCACAATATTCTAAATATTTAAACTGCATTTTTCCCAAGATGCAATGTTTACTTTTCCTTGTCAATGAAGTCTGTTTTCTTCTTCCTTGAAAAGACAAAAAAAAATGAACCACTCCAATTTATGAGTCAGAAGCTAATCACTTTTGAAAGATAGTTTTAGAATATAGCTTCCAGTAGGTTTCCTCTAAAAATTAATGAGTTACAATCTCTCAGAACCTTAGTCACTAACGCATACACTTCTGAGAACAGTGGCAACATGTGAACTTGCTTGGAAACACTGATTGATATCTTTCATTATTGACAAACCAATTCTATTGTGCACCAGTGTCTGAAATTTTACTAAAAGGCTTGTAGAAGCTCAAAAATTGATGATTAGAACAGCTAAGAAATTTTCCCTTCCACCTGGATGACATAATGTTCTTGGTGCTGAGATATAATATGAATCATTTGACTTTTGAATTTGTAATTGTATTGGCAAAATTGACTCTAGTTGTTTCGCATAAGAGTCCAGAATTTTTCAGGGGAATTGGTGTCATATGGAATGAAATGTGTTAAAGTCATGTTATTAAATACAGGATTTGGGAGAAACAACTTGACAGTAGCTCGTGTGAAAAAGGCATGGGGGTTCATTTGACCATGAGAGCAGTATGAGACATTGGTGAGACACGAGTTAACAGATAACTTTCAGGAAAAGATAAAACCATGACTCTCATACAGATATAAAAATCAACATGTGTTAAAGATTTTATTTTACTCATATGATATGAGGGACCCAGGCAGATGTTCTGATTCAAAGGGAAAGTCAAAAGAGCAAAAATTCATATGGAGTAAAGGAATATTAAAATGAATTGCAAATGGAGACAAAACTGTTTTTTCCACAGAAAAGAGGAAGTTAATTAAAATCACTACTGGATACAGAGGAATTTAAAAATCTATCAGTTACCTACAACTTGCAAAGACTTACAGAACAGCCCAAAGACAGTGAATAGAGCTAGAATCTGATAACCAGGAAGGGTAACCGAAGGAGGATGCATAGTTTTCCACTGAATACAATTTTTTTCTCTACATATCACTGCTAAACAACCAAACACAACCTCAGACTGATATAATAGAAAGAAGGGTTCATGCCAAGGGAGACTATAGTCCCCCTGTACTGTAAGGGAGCTCTAGAGTAAGAACACACCTAAAGCAAAATGTGAACTCTGGAAGTAAATTTTTGAAAACAGAACTATCTATTCTTACCCCAGCCTCAAGACTGTCAGCCTTACCCTGAGTCTTTCATTTTTCAGGTAAGGACAATAAGATCCACCCAGTTACTCAAATCCCCAAACTAGGAAGCATGTAATTCTCTTTCAGTCGCCATACACCCCAATTCTAAAAAGGGCAATGCATCATCAAGTTCTAGCAGTTGAATAACTTATCCTTAATTGATCTATTTTCAATTTCCCCTATACCAACCTTACTTTGAAAATTATAGTTTTCTTTTGGTTTACTGGATAACCCCTCACTAGTTTCCACTCTTCCAACTCTACTCTTGCTTTCCTACAATCCATTGTTCATAAAGCAAGTCAAAGAAATCTTTTTAAAACTGCATATCAGATCAAGTTCCCTCCATGCTTAAAACCAATAGATATCATTAGGATTCAGAATAAAATGCAAATCCTTCCCTACACACTAGAAGGACCCATAAAATCTGTCTCTGCCTGTGTCTCTAACTCCATTCTTCCCATTTTCTGCCTTGTTCAATTTAGTCCATATTTACTGAAATGCCTTCATCCTTTGAACACAACAGACTGGCTCCTGCTTTGCACTATCTTTTTCTTTTATTTGGCTCCCTCTTGCCCCAGATTTTTGACTGTCTGGCTCTGACTCCTTTTCTGTCATTCAAAGGTAACTTCCTCAAGGAAGACTTCTTGCCCCATTCAACGTAATATAATGCTCCAGGAAACTTTTATTTTTCAAATCTTCTTTATGCAAAATTTATTTCTTGGTCTACACAGAAGTTGAAATATAGTGATGTACACCTAAAAAAAACAGGGAAAAAAGAAATCTATTGCTGAATAAAATTTAAAATTATTTAATTTCTTGACTATCACTTATTTCCTCTGCCCTAATATGCAAATTACCTAAGATCAGGGATCTTATCTTTCTTGTTCATGGCTGCATATAAATACACAGAAAAGATTCTGATACTGTTGGGCCTCAGTCAATACTAGTTGAATGAATGAATTAATACTTTTCTTCCCTCGGGGAAATAGATAAATTTCTGGGTTTTTTTTTTTTTGGAGGACGATGAGTTGAAAGTTCTAGAATTCACAGCAGATAGATTCATATCTATTGAGAGGAAGTTTGATTTAGAGAAAAGAGTAACTCAGAAGATGTTCAGGGATGGTTAGCTTTAGGGGAATGAGCAAGAACAGGCAGAATTATTTTCTTAGGTCTGTTAGCATCTAATTCAAGAAAGACCAGCAGGAGTTTATTTTGAAGGGGTCAGATTAAAGTCCATGCGGGGGGAATACTCTAGGTTTATCACTGATAGTAAGAGAAGCTGCCCTACATAGCAGTGAGAGCTGGAATGGCTGACTACAGTTTAGGCTGAGTGTACATCAGATAGACAAACATCAGCTTTCTAATTTTTAATATGGAGATAACAGTCTCATAATCTTGCTTATTTTCTATTTAGTTGTATAGATCCAAGGAGATTATATCCAAGCATACATTTTGGAAAATGAAATCATATGCCACAAGAGGCATCATTGTCATTAAATCTACCACTTAACCTCCAGATCTCCATTTCCTCATTTAAACAATCTATCACAAAATACCTCTCTCCCTGCTTTGTGAGTTAGAGGTACAGGAAAAGAAATTTATTTTGCTACTTGTGGTAGCAACACAGGTTGGATTAGAAATGAATGGGATGGGAGGATTCTATTGATTTAGTTTAACCCTGCAACTGGATAAACAAATGTGCAGAATATCTAGAGTGGAAATTTATGCCACCAGTTAACAGTAAAGGTAAGTATATATCATTATTTGAGAGTACTCAATTATTGTCAAGTTATGGCTCCAGCCAAAACATCATCAAATTCACTATAATTATTCACATATCTACTGAAAGGTTTCTTCATTGCCTCATCCTTCCTGCTTTGACAGATGGCCCTCCACCCAGCCTAACCACTATCACAAACCGTATGTTGGCTTAGGCAAGAGCAGACCTTCATAGCTCATTTACTTGATTCTCTCTCACCATAAATCCTTATTTTTCTTTGTTTCTAGCAATAATACCCAACAATGTATTAAGAATAGTTACCATTGATTGAATGATTGCCAGGTGTCAAGCACTGTGCTAAAAACTCAATAAGCATTAATAATAGCTAACATTTGTGACAGATGCTATTACAAGTGCTTTGCAGGCATTACCTCATTTACTTCTCAAAAAATCCTGTGAGGCAGATAATATTTTCCCCACTTTACAAATGAATAAATTGAGGCACAATATATTCCAGAACATAACAGCATTCACAGAACTGGTAAGCGGTGAAGCCGTGATGGACGTTCTAAAGTCTTGCCACACTGCTGAAAAGTAGGTATTGTCTTCAACATAAAGATATCAAGATTAGGGCTCAAAATGCTCAAGTGACTTGCCCTATTTGCATAGTCCAAGACTATCTGAGAGACAAAGGACTCTATTAAAGTAACTAGATTAGGTCCAAGATGGAGTTGCTCATGCTAAGTCCCACGTCAGCAAACCAAAACTAAGTTTCTATGCTCAGCTCTCTCAGAAAAGGAAGGCCTCGGCTAACCAACCAGGCTTGCCTGCTCAGCACAAGTTACCTGACACAGCTCCAAGACGTCCCTTTGCTCCATACAAGGAAAATAATCCTGATTTAACCAATCAGCAAATGCCCAGTATGACTTTCTGTTCCTGCTCACTTTAGTCTATAAAAAAATCTCTCTCTTTGTACAGCTCCTCAGAACTCCTTTCCATCCTCTAGGTTGGATGCTGCCCATTCATGAATTACTGAATAAAAGTTATTAGATCAGTAAACTGTAGAAAATTTTCTTTTAACAACTCTATGGTGATCCTTTCCAAATTTATGCCCTGGGCTCTTCCACATACCTAATGAGCTTTATATTGTGAAAGGACACCATTACTTCAGTCTCCTCAGGAAAGTGGCTCCTCAGGAAGTATCTAATCATTTCATAAGGGAAACCAAGGCTAGAATCATCAAGTGTTTCCCAACAGATAGTACCAAAGAGTAGAGTGTTTTAATTCAAGCTAATCATTCATTTTAATCACTATATCTCGGGGGCAAATACTCAACAGGCTGTGTGGGAATGACACACATAGGTTCCATTAAAGTCATGACAGGATCTGTGCAGGAAGCTCCTCTCACTCCTTGGAAAACAATTCCCCTGCTCCCTTTCTAGTGACTATCAGCATCTAAGATGTCTGCCCTGCCTTGACACTGCATTCCTGTTCTGAGACTTGTTTCTAGAAAAAAGCTTAAAAAGAGTTCTTGGAAGTAAGGCTCACGAACCCCCAGGGTATCTAAGGAAGAGAAAACTCACAAGTTAATCCAATACATGGTTTGTTTCTTCCTTTTTCTCAGAGTTAATAAAAATTGAGTTGTCACAAATATGAGAACTGAATATTCAAAATAATATTCTTGAATCATATTACCTTAAAAAATATATATGATAGAAGACCCCCTTGTGAATTTGTCAAACGATAGAAAGTTATTAAATATTGAGGTAGCTTTATTTTATTTTCATTCTAAAGATGTTTTGTGATTCCTGCCAAACCATACCCTCTGCTAAAAATTGTTCTGACTTTCTTCGAGATGAGTAATAATAGGTCCTTGTATTATACCTCACAGCTGATACCAGGCTAGGTCATACCTGTTTGGAGTGGACAAAGGAACTTGAATCTACAGGTTGGCAAAAGCCTATCTTCTGTGGAGCCTAGTTCAAAAATAGGCTTCACCAATCATATCTTTTCCTGGGGATCTGGAAGGGTGTAATTGAGAGATTAGACAATTAGAAAAGGTAATAAAAGAGTGTTCAAGTATAAAGGCAATAATTAATCTCAAACTCTTCACATCCCCTATAAGGGGATTTCTCAACTTTGCCACTATTGACATTTTGGGCCAGATAATTCTTTTTTTTTTTTAATGCCGGGTGTTATCCTGTGCATTGTAAGATGTTTAGCAACATCCCTGAACTCTACTCACTAGGTGCCAGCAGCATGCCCTTCCCCAGCCCTCACAAGCAAAAATGCTCCAAGGCATTGTCAAAGTCCCCTGTCAAACTCACTCCCAGATGAGATTCACTGCCCTATGGATCTTGAACCAGTAGATCAATAAACACAGAAATCAAAAGGGAAGTTTTAATAGCTGTCATTTTAGTAAAACCAGAACATAGAATGGAATTGAAAATTAAGGTTTCTTTCTTTCCCTCTGAACTGAAAACACTGAAAAACAGAGAGAACAAGAGAATGAGAATATGAATGAGTGGTAGATGCTCAGCAGTCCTGGTCCCAATTTCCTCAACCATATTAGTCACATGTTCCCAAAAGAACAAGCTGCTCTGAGGAGAGAAGTGAAAAATACTTCCCTGTTCCCAACAGAGGCAAGGGTTCCTGTTTTATACATGAGATTAAAATACAAGTTAGAGAAAAAATGTGTGCTGTAGAATAGGGACATGGACAATCTTGAGGAAGTAAAACATACAAAAGGACAATGAAGTAGAAAGCAAGAGTAAGCAGACAAGTTCCATTGGTTGGAATGGAGAATGCGGTAGATGGCCACAGAGAAAGAAAGACTCAGAGAAGCAGAGAAATATTAATCTCTATGCCTAGGCTTCCAGTTCCAATCAAAGTCATATATCTATCACAATACCAAAACCGTTTGCTCCTTGAGATAATCTGAATTCTTCCTCCTTGCAACCAAACGGGCCAGATTCAAACATTAATACGCTATAAAATGTATTAAAAGAAAAGTAACTAGTCAATGATGTCACCCCAAATGTGAACCTATGTAATTTTTTTAAAAGTTCAATTTTAATAGCTAAAAGGAAGCCTTGGATTTTCTTATGGATTTTTAAAGCATTTTTGAAAGAGAGAGAAAGAAAGAATACACGATATTTTGCATCTTTCCTGACATCTACCAAGACCTTAAACTGCTATAAGAGCAGGAGATAACTTCCTTTTCTCTACTGACTTTTCGCTTTTAGTTAGGTACATGTATAAGTTTAGTTAACTATCTTTTTCTATTACATTTTTGTGAAATCTTCTTCGCTCTGCCAGATTGTATCTACTTCCTACACCTTTGAAAGATTCTATTATCTTTGATATTTTTCAGTCCCTCAGAATATCTTTTCTAAATTGTCACACTGTAATCAAACTTTCTAACTGTAAAAAACAAAAAGCACAACAACAACAAACAGGCATCAAGGTTCAAATTCTAAGAATAACCAGTTGTCACCATGAAAAACCCCACTGATATGACAAACTAAACTAATAGGACTTTCTCCTCTACCCCCCAAAACTCACAAAACATACTATGGTCACCTCTAAATTTTTGTCTTCCTCATATTGCTTAATTCACATTTTATGACTGCATGCCGTTGGCAAGTCTTTAAAAAGAAAATCTATTTGTCATTTGCCATCACACCCCTTAAAAAATGAATTATATACAGAAGTCAACATTCCTAGTATTTCAAATCATTATTGAAAATTAGAAGTAAATGAAGCTGGACTATGAATCTCAGAATTCTAAAGACTTGAGGAACATCACAGACAATCCAGTCCATCTCCCATTGTAGATGGAACAAATAAATCCCAGAGAAATTTGCTTAAGGCCAAACAATAAGGAGTTCTGAGAGTTTAACCTAGATCATTTTACTCTAAATATTGTTCACTCTGCTCTGTCTCCGCCATTACATATACACCACTGTCTTCATCTTTCTGTATTGAGTCATACCTAGCCACCACATAACTCAAAAGTGTGCTGAGGTGATTTAACTTTTCTATCAGGCAGGTTCACATTGAACTTCCCTGAGCATCATGAGGGGAAAAAGAGAAGCTAACATTTATTACCTACATTGTGCCAGGCATTTGGCTAAGGATTCTAAATGCAAACATCCCATTTAATCACCAAAATGATTTCAATCTATGAAACAGGCATTAGCACTGTCTTATTCAGGGTTCCGCTGTGGAGAACAGAATCTTTTCTAAATACTTGAAGAAGACAAAGCTTATAATCGTAGAGGTGATACAATATACTCCAGACTGAGGTTCTGGCCATGCCAAGCTGCCACGACAGCTACTGCTTCTGCAATGGTGATGAAGTAGCTCCTCAAATCAGAAAAACCCACTGCAACTGGTGGCTCCAGAACCAACTGAGCCTCCTCTGCCAAGATCTGCACTAGAAAAATGGAGTTCAAATTCCAAGTCCAAGTCCCAGTGAATATGCGTGATTTATAGAAGTAACATCACATCCAGAACTACGGTTGCAAGGGAGCCAGGAAATGTACTGCAGATCAAAGATAAAAGTACAGGAAGGCACACAAGAAAGTAGTCGGAATGGATATTGCAAAAGCCAATACAAACAAACCACCATGATTATTATCCTCATTTTAAATGAGAAATCGAGTGACAGACATTTAAGTGACAGGATTCTGTCACAGTCTGAATGAGGCGGAACTGGTATCCACATATGGATCTATTTGATTCAAGTATCTTAACTTTTCTCTACACCAGAATGTCTCTCTTGAGTCCCTCAGCCGTCCCATCCAAATCACAGAAATTTTCCTGATTTCTCTACCATCCATCTTCCAGGCTGAAGTTGCAGCTTATTCTGTCTTTACTTTTTGAAGTGCATTTAGCAAACATTCATTCATGTGTCATTCCATTCATCAACAATTCACTGGTAAACTGTGCCCTCATCCTGATTACAAAGTATGAGATAACACACCAGGCTAATAGTCTCAAAGAAACACACATACAGAAATTGGTAAGGAAGGTTATCTTCAGCACACAGTTAAAGAATCAATGGCCAATTTAAGATGCTTGAAATATTGGAACTTCTCAAAGGGGCATATCTCCTTCAGAGAAAAAACTGTGATCCCATATAACACAAAAATAAACTTCACAGCCCTCCCTCTCCCAGTCTACGCAAGTTCCCCTTGAGAAGTTTAGCCCCATGCCCATGGAAATTCAATGCTTCTCTAAGTTTCTGTGGTAAAGGATCTTCTTTTTCCTCCAGTCCATAGCAGACTGATAACATTTGTAAAATACAATAAAAATGTGGTAGTATCAAACCGCTATAAAAAATCTTAATGCTTACTCTCATTTTATGTACTTCTTAGCCATAAATGGCTAACAGACAGTTCTCAGCCCAACAGCTCTGCACAAATGAAACTTAACACTAGCACTGCTTTAGATTATATTGTTAATCATTTTTCTGTATTTTAATAACCTACTGAAAGCTCCGACTGGTATCTAAACTGATTTTTATCCTTTGAGATAAAAACTCCAAAAGTTATAATAACATCACTTTTAAAATAAAACAAAAATTAATTTAAAGACAATATCAGATTGAAAGTCAAGGTAGGTAAGGAACGGTTTTCGAAAAGAAAACTCTAATCTGGAATAAAAATGTGGCTCTTTTCTGAGTTAATGTCATGGTAATATAAGTCTAACTTCTGGAAGTAACATAATTACAATGATTTATTTTATTTATTATTGTCTGCCTTTACTAAAATGAATTTAGTAAGAAGTTAGCTTCTGGACAGCTGCCATTCACACTAAAAGGAACAGTAATTAAACTTGTTACAAGTGTTTTTAAGAGCACGCTAATGTTACCCATTAAATGCTGGATGGATTGTTTTTCAGCCCATGTTCCATGGTGGTTGCATTTTATTATGTGAATGTTGGCCGGGATATTGGCAAATCGCATGAACTGTCCTCCCAGAGTACTCATGGAAATGAAATGTGTGTACCCTGAGGCGAACTGGGTGAGCAAAGTCTGGTACTTAATGAAATCAACGAAGAGCCTGTCTGTCAAGGGTGACTTTAAGTTTGTGTAAATGATCCTCACCTCCATAAGGATGATGAGGTGATTTTACCATCAGTGACTTTACACTTGGAAGAGGTCATTAAACACCTCTGGTCTGCTGCATCCATTAAGGGAGAATATTTTTACTTTCATCCTTGCAACAAAGCTAATGTTTATGCTTCATTAGGGAGTCTGTGTGACTAAATGATGTTTCATTTGCTGATCTACCGTCCATCACTGGGTTTAGAATTTTTAGTTCAAAATGAGCACAATTCATTCTTTCAGCTTGCTTCTAATTTACTATTTAGTACTTGTTCATTTTGCACTATTCTCAGTGGAGCTCATACTGTTTTTGTTTCTAGAACTTTTAAGACTCATCCTTGAATGAAGATAAGTAAAAAGCCATTCACATTTTCTCCAAAGAGTGGCTGTAAGACAAGTGATGGATCCTGGAGCTCAGATTATAAAATAGTAAACTGTCCTTCTGGATCATTAGGAAGTACGTATACTAGTTCGACAAAAACAAAGTTAGGCTATAAAAGGACCCAATTTCTCTGGTTAAGCCCTGTGAATCTAGTTTTATACAGTATGCAAGAATTATAAATAATTTTATTTCCATTTAGTCGAATTATATTCGTCTCAGCCTTATTAAAAAACTCAGACTTATTAAAAGAACCAGGGCTCTATAAGAATCTGATACAAAGGGGCAATACTGCTACATTGAAGGGAAAGGCTGTGCTTCAAAGGAGATGATTTTATTCACCTAAAATATTAGGATGCAACAGAATCCTCTTCTAAGGAGGATTTTCAACCACTAGGTTTCCAGGAGGTCAAACAAAGGAGTCCCAACCAATAAAATGTGCATTCTTGGAAGGAAGTAAAAACTGAACCAAGCTGAAAGGAAACCATTTCATTGATCTAAGGGTATCAATAATTCACAGGTAATGATCAAAAACAGGCCACCCTAGTTGATTTGTAAATCAAAGCTGTACCACACAGCATATCATTGCTCATCATCAGCATTTTTATACATTACAATGCAACTTTTATCTTGTGCTTGAAAATAATCAAATCTACTGATATGGGATGTGGTTGCAGCTTCTAAGAACAGAAATTCACGTGTGACTCTAAATTATTAAATCCAATTTAGAAATGCAAAATGTTCATTTCTCTCTCTCCAAAAAAACTCTCACATACCTTGTTGAGAGCTAAATGGATGGTATTAAGGTTATACACTAATGATTAAAAACACAAAAGCAGATAGAATGCATTTGATTCTGGCAGTTATAAGGAGAGTGGTGAGGAGATAGGGTATGGAGTGTTTCAGAGTTTATTGCTCATCACTATTTGTAGGAAACAAGTAATCATTAGGATATATGATTCCGACAAAGATTGGAAACATTTTTGAGCCATTATTTTCACCCTTCCTCACAGACGAATGTAATATGAGCAAAGAAGTATAGGTTTGTGTATTTTCCAATGACTTACAGATTTAACAGAAAGAAAACTCGTTTATCCTTTTTATGGGTCTCACAGTATGGATGTTCTGTAGATGGAACTGTAAGAAATAAAGCATCACATCTGTACTCACCATTTTCATTTATTTTAATTGCATGCTTCTAATAGCACATTTGTTTGAATCATTTTTCAAATTGCTCTTCCTTTTAGTAGTATTTCCCCTCTCACTAGCAAGATTCACTATGGAACAACATTAACTATTTCTCAAGTAATCCTATGTCATTGTATGAAAAGTCTCCAAGGGTGGTTTTGGAGGTATAATTGGTTTAAACACAGCATGTCTTATCATAACCAATTGCTCTTCTTTACCTCCCACTACCTCTTAAATTCAGGAAGGCACCAGAAATGAGGTAACAAGAGCTGCATCCAAAAAGTTTCTCGCCAGAACTGCTGTTAAGTTACCCAGTAGAGTAGATCACATGGTGCATGTCTTCACGTCTTTTGGAGACAACTATTAAAATACCCTCAAAACAAAAGAAATAGGCGTGTGTTTCAAGAGCAATCTTTCATTAGAGATTAGAATAATCAATTTAATTACAGAACCAACCTATTAAAGACTAATTTAGTGTAACCAAATTTAAGTTTACTAACTTTCAAGGGTGTTTGAGGTCCACAGGCCAATATTGATAGCTGAGGGTCAAGTTCAAAAATCAGAGATTGCATTTCCCTGTCCTTAGATATTTCCAAGATAAATTATTCCTTCAAAAGCATTTGCTGAGTTTCTACCACATGCAAGGAACTCTGCTAGAAGCTGAAAATATAGTAGAAACACAAGAGAAAAGTTCTCTGCTCTCTTAGAATTTAACAGCAAACACAAAGCAGCCCAAACTAACCCTGCCCCACTATCCATCAATTCACTATTTATTCCATGGAAAGGTCAATAAACATAATAAACCCAAAGGCCACTCAACAAATTCTCTACTACGTGGTGGTAATAAGACCCAACCAGACAGGTGAGCCTTAGGAAGGAGTTTAAAAACTGATTTACTTAGAGAATTCTGCTTACGGGCAAATGGAGTATGGAATGTATTTTCCTTATTCTGCCCAATAAATACAACTAAAAATCCAGAACATTGTATATAAAACAAAAATAACAAGATTTTGAAAAGTGGAGATACAAAAGGCAGACCAGCAATGGACCTAGGGACCTCAGGAAAGCCATGGTGGTAACTTCCCTGGGTTCTTTTTCTGTCCTATATATCCTTGACTTGGAGCCAAAGAATGTGGCAACCCAGAACAAAAAAGGCACAGACAAAAAAGGCTCTATTAGAGCCTGTCCATGTAGCCAAAGGACCAGAAAAAGGGAAGTAAAACAGAGAACTTTTAGACAAGAACTCCTGCACTTCAGTCAAACACCACAGAAAAAAACAGGCCCTATCCACCTTCACATGGGCAAAGGAAAAATGAAGAGCCTAGACTTCACTTTCATGAGGCTGTTAAGAGGTGCTCTAACACCCCTACATTGAGAATATCAGAGAAGGTCAAATAGGGTAGCTGGCCAGTAAAAATCACCCCTTTGTAGCATGAGCAGAGAATATACGGGTGTCTAGACTTCCACCCTCTCTCCCCACTGTTGTAGTATCAGAGGACTACAGTAGAGTTAGGCTTTCATTATCACCCAGTAGTATCAAAGTGACCTCCAGCACAACGTCAGTGGAGATCATAAGCGGAGCCCAATTTCAATCTCCATCTCAACAATAATGAAGAAGAGCTTTTTCACATATCAACAGAGATTGAGTGAAAAACCTGGACATGACAGTCATGAAACAATGCCCTCTCCCTTTCACTCAATGGAGCAGTGCCAAAAAAGCCAAGTAAAGCAGAGGTGTAAATAAGATCTAGAGACACATAGCATAATATAAAAATGTCCAGGTTTTTAAAAAATCATTCATCAGATCAAGAAACAGAAAAATTGAAAACTGAATGAAAAGACAGTTAATGGATGTAAACACCCAGATGACAGAGATGTTAGAACCAGCTGACAAAGATTTTAAAGCAGCCATGATAAAAATTCTTCAGTGAGCAAATACAGACAAACCTGAAACAAATGGAAAAATAGAAAATCTCAGCAAAGCAACAGAAAATCTCACCAAACAAACAAAAAGACGATATTAAGAAGAGACAGATAGAAATACAATAACTGAAATAAAAACCTCAGTGGAAGGGTTCAATAGCAGAATGAAAGCAACAGAGGAAAGAATCAATAAACTGGAAGATAAAAATAAACCAATCTGAACCAGAAAAAAAAAACAGATTGAAAAACCAAATGAACACAGTCTCAGGGACTTATGCGACTATAAGTAAAGATTTAATATCCATGTCATCAGAGTCCCAAGACTATCTAAAAAAAAGAGGTTGGGGCTAAAAACATATCTAAGAAATAATGGCTGAAGACTTCCTAAACTTGGCAAGAGACATAAAACTATAGATTCAAGATGCTGAACAAATCCCAAACAGGATAAACCTAAATAAATACACACAAGACACTTCATTAAACTTCTGAAAACTAAAGACACAGGAAAAAAAAATCTTGAAATCTTCCAGAGAAAAACACCACCAAACTGCTAGAAAAAAAACAATTTTGGATGACCATGGATTTCTCATCAGAAAATATGGAGGGCAGAAGGAAGTGACACAATATTTTTCAAATGCTGAAAGAAAAGAACTTTTAACCCAGAATCCTATACTCAGTGAAAATATCCTTAAAAATCAAAGGGGAAATCAAGACATTCTCAGATGAAGGAAAATTAAGAAAATTTGTTGCTACCAAACATACCCTGCAAAGACAAAAACAGTTAAAGGGAGTACTCCAAAGAGAAAAGAAACAATAAAAAGAGGAAGCTTGGAACTTCAGGAAGGATGAAAGAACACCATAAGCAAAAATATGAGAAAATAAAATAGGTTTTCCTTTTCCCTGTGCATTTCTAAATTATGTTTCATGGTTGAAGCAAAATTAAAACATTGTCTAATGTGCTTCTACATATATGTAGAGGAAATATTTAAGGTAATCATATTATAAGTAAAGGAGGGTAAAGGATCATAAAGGGGGGTAAGTTTTTTATACCTCACTCAATCTGGAAAATGGTAACTGCAGTAGATTGTGATAATTTATGTATATAAAATGTAACAGTGTTAAGTTAGGAAACAGTCCACAATACTGTCCTTCCTTCTGACACCATGTAAAGAGTTAAGGCATCCTCCAAATCACCCTCTTCTGCCACCAATTGCAAGTTCAGGGGTCCCCAAAACCACCCTCAGCTTGGAAAATTTGCTAGAAAAACTCATGAGATCACCAAAAGCTGTTATACTCCTGGTTATAGTTTATTACAGCAAAAGAATACAGATTAAAATCAGCCAAGGGAAAAAATGCAATGTGCAGAGTTTAGAAGTTTTCCAAACATGGATCTTCCAATTGTTCTTTCCTAGTGAAGCCATGGACAGTGTTAACTCTTCCCATCAGTGATATGTGGTAATACCCATGGAGCATTACCATTCAGGTAAGCTTACCTAACCCTTGGTTTCTAGAGTTTTTACTGGGCTCACTCATAGATCCTGTTGACTGACCATATAGCTAACCTCAGACACCAGTCCCTCCAAAAGTCAAGCTGATCCCTTGTGGACCCCAAGTTCCCATCCGAAATCACACTGTTAGACTATGTGGTATGGCCCAATGTCCCCAAGCTACATTACTATAATGTCTGATGTGGCCTAAGGCACCCAGGTAAACAAAGACACTCTTACCAGGCATGATATTCCAAGGGCCTAGAGATCCCCTCCCAGCAGCTTAGGGCAAAACTCAGACCTCTCCATGGGTAAGGTTAATTTTTTACTACATAAATACCTACAGAAACCACTGAGATAGGCTGGAAAAAGACGACAGAGAAATAAAAATAAAAAAAACAGATGACAAAGAGAAAACACAAAATAATAAATAAAATGGCAGAATTCAGCCCTAACATAGCAATAATTACATGAGATAAAAATGGCCTAACTACAACAATTTAAAGAAAGAGATCGTGGAACACAGCTAAAGCAGTGAAAAGAAGCAAATTTAAAACACTAAAAGCATATTTAGAAAAGAGAGAGAGTTTGAAATCAATAATCTAAGCAACCACCTCAAGAAGTTAGAGTAGACCCAAAGTAAACAGAAGGAAGGACAACCAAAAGCTTAGAGCAGAAATCAGTGAAACTGTACACAAAAAAATAATAGAGCAATTCAATAGGACAAAGCTATTTAAAAAGAAAAAAGGCTTAATAAAATTAGCAACCCTCAAGTAAGACTGACAAAGAAAAGGAAAATTACAAATATCAGAAACAAAACAGAGGCTATCACTATAAAACCTACAGATATCAAAAGGATAATGAGGGAATACTACAAACAATTCTACACGTATAAATTTGACAACTTAGATGAAAAAGATCATTTCCTCAAAAAACACAAACTATAATAACTATTAAGGGAATTGAATTTATAATATTCAAACCTCTCCCTCAAAAGTTTTACCAAACACTTAAAGCATAACTGACACTAATTCTATTCAATCTCTTCCAGAAAATAAGAGGAGCGACATTTCCAAATTTCATTTTATGAAGCTGAAATTACTCTGAGATCAAAACCAGACAAAGAAAAAAACAACAAAAATAAAGACCAATATCTTTTATGAATTTCAGTACAAAACCCCACAACCCAGAAATAGATCCATGAAAATATGCCCAACTAATATTAGACAGAATTGTGAAAGCAATGAAATGCAGGAAAGATAGCCATTTCAACAAATTATGCAGGTTTAAATAGACATCCATAGGAAAAGAAAAATGATGACCCTTGATCTTTCTCACATCTTACACAAAATAATCAACCAAATTCACATTATAGCAAATAAAATAAACCAGCCATAAAAAGACAAATACTAATAATTTCATTTATATGAGGTATCTATATTAGTCAAATTCATAGAAAGAGAGAGCAGAATGGTAGTTCCCATGGGCTGGGAGGAGGGGGAAAAGAGGAGTTGCTGTTTTATTGGTACAGAATTTCAGATTTGCAAGATGAAAAAGCTCTGGAGATGTGATTCAAACAATGTGAATATAATTAACACTACTGAACTATACATTTAAACATGGTTAAACTGGTAAATTTCATGGTTTTTTAATCACAATAAAACATTTTTTTAAAAAGTAAACCAAGATGGGTCGCATACTTAAATGTAAAGCGTAAAACTATAAAACATTTAGGAAAATTAAGGAGAAATTTTTGATGACCTACAGCTAAGAGTTCTTAGACTTGAAATCAAAAGCATAATCCATAAAGGAAATATTTATAAATTAGACTTCATCAAAATTAAAATATTTTGCCCTGTGAAAATCCCTGTAAGATATGAAAAGACAAGCTGCAGAATGGGGGAAATATTCACAAACCACATATTTAACAAAGAACAAGTATTTGGAATATATAAAGAATTCTCAAAACTCAACAGTAAAACAGATAATGCAAATAGAAATGGGCAAAAGACAAGAAGAGACAATTGACTGAAGAACATATACATATAGAAAATAAGCACAGGAAAAGATGTTCAACATCACTAGCCATCAGGGAAACATAAATTAAAACTGCAATGAGATATCACTACACACCTGTGAGCATGGCTACAATACAGGTAGTGACCACACCCAACACTAGCAAGAAATTGGATCTCTCATACATCTCAAGTGGGAACGTAAAATGCTATGACCACTCTTAAAACAGTTTGGCAGTTTAGTTTAAAAAACTAAACATGTGACTACTATATGACCCAGCAACTGTATTACTGAGCATCTATCTCAGAAAAATAAAGACTTATGCTCACACAAATACCTGTACATGAATGTTTATAGTAGTTTTCTTCATAATAATAAAAAAACCAGAAACAATCCAAATGTCCTTCAATGGGTGAATGGTGAAACAAACTGTGGTACATCCATACCATGGAACACTATTTCACCATATGAATTACGCTGAGTGAAAAAGCCAATCTCAAAAAGTCACATATTGATGATTTCATTTACGTAACATGATTGAAACGACCAAATTCTAGAAATGGAGAACACATTAGTGATTTCCAGGAGTTAAGGAGAGTGTGGGGATGAGAGGGAAGTGGATGTGGCTATAAAAAGGCAACATGAGGGGTCCTTGTGGTAATGGAAATGCTCTGTATCTTGACCATGTTAACGTCAACATCCTGTTTGTTGTAACTACTATAATTCTGAAAGATGCTACCACTGGGGAAACTAGACAAAGGGCACATAGGATCTCTTCGTATTATTTCTTACAATTGCATGTTAATCTACAATGATCTCAGACAAAAAGTTTAAGTGAAAAAATAGTCTATTTACTTGCAGAAATCTGGTTAGTAAATATGAAGATAGGGCTGGAGCTAGGAAATTGTCAGTTTACAACTGTCATGATAAAGATTAAATCAGGGAAGTTCAGAATGCTAAGTTTACCGGGAAATGTTAATAAGGAACGGGATATTTCATGGTCTTGGAGTGTCTCCTCACGGACTATTAATTGCAAGATGAGAAAAAAAGTAATTATATATTGGAGAAATGAAGAAACACTTTGTGTGGTCAAAATTATCATCAACAATGAGTCTCAGATGGATAATGTGTGCCTGAGAAGGACTCAGCACCCCACGACGTGCCATTCCAGCAGAGAATGTGAAAACTCAGTCTAATCATAAGGAAACATTGGACAAACAACAGAAGAGAACTGTTCTATTACAAAAAAAGGACGGAGGAAGTTTTGTTAAAAAATATCAATGTTATAAAAAGCAAAGGCCGTGGAAATGCTTCAGGCTAAACGAGGTTAAAAAGACATGGCAAATAAATGTAAAACCTGATTCTGGAAGGGCTCCTGGAAGGGTGGGGTGGGCCAATCCTATAAAGGACATTATTGGGCAACTGACAAAATTGAAAGATGCACTGTAATTAGATTAAATGATCAAAGTATATCCATGTAAATTTATAAAGTTGATAACTGTACTGTGATATAATAATGTAAGAGGATATTGCTATTCTTAGGAAATGTACACTGACATATTTAGGGACAAAGGACCACAACTACGTATGTAACTTATGCTAAAATAGTTAAAAAGATTATTTGTGCATATATATGTAACAAACAATTATTTACATATATGTGTGTATGTATATACACACCACACATATGTATTAGGGGGGCAGAGATAAAGAGAAGGAACAGGAGGGGGAGAAGGAGAGAAAGAACAGATGACCAAGCAAAGTGGCTAAAGTGTTAACACAGGCGAATTTGGGTAAACTATACATGATTTTTCTTCATATTATATTTATTATTGAAAATTTTGTAAATTTGAAACTCCTTTGAAATAGTAAAAAATCATCTAAAACTGAAGAGAAAACACTTCTTAATTTCCAATCTTATTTCACGTTGAGACAAAAAAACATTTCTGTATGAATAAGGCTTTCAACTGCAGGTAACGGTGAAAACTCAAAGGCGTTCACACACTAAATGGAAATGATAGGGAACAGAAGCAACGTCAGGCACTTTGGATCTATGGATTCCAACTAAGGTCACAGAATTTCATTTCTGTCTCTCTCTGGAAACTGTTTTCCTCTGTGTTATCTTCATCCTTTCAGATACTTGCAATCCTTGCGGTGATAAAGGTGGTCCTCACTTTCTCCCAGATTTAAGTGATTCTTATAGCTAGTGATTTCAGCAAAGAGATTCAGCATGTTTCCTGATAACTCCATAAAAAATTAGAATTAAAAAAAATTCTCTGGATTTTCAGTGGGTTTGCTTGGGTTAAACACTCAGGATTAATCACCACTGCTGTATGGTGTGGTGCTCTGATTGGCCAGGCCTGAGTCACGTGACTACCCATGAGCCGTGGGAGATGGGGGTTATGGGTGTCAGTCACACAGAAATGACATGATTGAGAGGTGGAAGAGTGGTTCCCAAAAGAAAATAAGGAGTTCTGTGATTATATAAGAATAGGCAAACAATAAAAACAAGAAAACCCCATGACCTCCACCAAAGAACTTTACTATGCTATCAAACTCCATGATCCCCTTACCTCTTAATACCTTTCCTCAGAACAATGTCTTTTGTTGAGTCTGAGGAAAAGATTTTGTGTTACAAGGCTGCCCACAGCAAGAGCTCAAGGTCTACTTACATGTTCCATAAAGACCCACTCTGTAAACACAGTAGCCCGGGGGCAGCAGGGCTTGGCACTGCGGGAGCTGAGGAGTAGGCCAACTATTAACTCCACAGGTAGAGGCGCTTGAATAGTTCTTCCCAGTGAAATTTATGACATTCATGAATCTGCAAACAGTCTGAGATTTTTCTTCTTAAATTGGCAATCTATAAAACCAAAGCTTCTGGATGAGACCCGCAGGTAGTTTATTTCAACTGAAAGTTGTATTGATTTTAACATGTACTTGTATTATGTTTATCACACAATGAATGTGCAATATATGAATATTTAATGAGCATTCAAAATACATTGAAACTATCAAATATTCATGAATAAATATTTATAGATTACTAGAAAAATAGAACACACTTGCCAAGAGAGGTGATATTCTTTGTTTGGGGGACTGCAATGTTCACCTCAATATTACAAGGCTATTAACTGATTTAAACAAAAGCAACTTTTTTTTGAGGAAGATTACCCCTGAGCTAACATCTGCTGTCAATCTTCCTCTCTTTTTTTTTCTCCCAAAGCCCCAGTACATAGTTGTATATCCTAGTTGTAAGTCATTATAGTTCTACTATGTGGGATGTCACCACAGCATGGCTAGATGTGTGATGTGTAAGTCTGTGCCCAGGATCCAAACCAGTGAACTCCAGGCTGGTGTCACAGAGCACATGAACTTAACCACTCAGCCACAAGGCTAGCCCCCAAAACAACTTTTTGAACTTAATATTAACATAACACTTTTGTTAGGTGAAGCATGCTTTAAAAAAATAATTGTTGTAAAGAGTATATCATTTGCTGCCAGCAAAGTTAACTGGTTCTCAGCTAATTGGCTCTCAGCTAACTCCTGAAATAATTTTCTAAAGGA
Organism: Equus caballus; assembly: GCF_041296265.1. Taxonomy (NCBI): domain Eukaryota; kingdom Metazoa; phylum Chordata; class Mammalia; order Perissodactyla; family Equidae; genus Equus; species Equus caballus. Next base: position 21,159,751 of record NC_091699.1, read on the forward strand.
GGAGCTAATACAATAGTTTCCCAAAGGAAGAACTACCAACCCTAACCAAAAATGCAAAATGGGTTTTGTCTTTTTTCCACAAGATAGCACCTAAAAATGAAACCTGCATCTAAATGCCAGAGTCATATGATGATAGTCATTGGCTTTATAAATATAATCGTCCAAACACAAGATAATTTCTTAGGTCACTATCCATCCAGAATCAGGGAAACAAAATTATCCCCATCTCCAACTAAAATCTTCTTTTTGTATTAAATATTTCCTATTAAAGTCTCCAAAATGGTAAGATATAAGCGGTAAATAAATAAAAATAAAAAAAATTTTGTGGTTAAAAAAAAAGTGAGGGCAAATTCTCTCACCTCACAAATGGGGCCACGTTTATTTTTCCTCTGTCTGTAACTATAAAATTAAAGCATATACTCCTGTCTTTCTTTTCTCCATTTTAGCTAAGCTCTGGGGCAGTAAACAGGAATATTTGTGGGACTGGGGAAATTTCGTGAAAATGATTAAGCTTTGATATTTTTCTAGCCAGTTCTCATATCCCATATGCCGACACATATTTCTCCTGCCCCTTCTTTCTACATCTCTGCAAGACTTCGAAAAGATGCTCACCGAACTCTTCTTAGAAAGTTGATAAAGGTGAAAAGAGAAGGGTAGAAAAAACCTGAGAGCTGTGATTTGGTACAAACAGAATGGTGGCACATCTATAAGTTCTTAAATAATTTCAATCCAATATTTTACTAGACTTGTCACTTACATGCTACGTTCAAATATTGGGCTACTCTATGCAGAAACCTGAGCACTGATTATAACAGGATGGTTACCATCCATAAACTGGCTGGTGGCTCATGAGGAGGACAGCTCTCACCTATAATCGGAACAATGGTTATTAGCTCAGCCAAAAATATAGACTGGTTCCCTCTGCGATCTTGATTAGAGAACAGAGAATGCGGGACAGTCAAGAGCAGCAAGAACAGGAGAGAAGATATTCAGAAACAAGAGAAATGCTAGGAAGAGATTTGCAAATTCACAGGGATTTGTAGAATGAGAACGAACATGCAGGGATGGGTAAAGAATTGTGGATAGACGGAATATTCAAGTTATGAAGCTGCTTAGCTTGTTTCAGAAACTTACAGTAGTTAGAACTTGTGTAGGCATGAACTGAAAGACAGTTTATTTTCAACATTTGCTTCTCCTCTTATTCAAGACCTCCAACTCTTGGTTTCCTTAAGGATGAGTTCTTGACTTAATTTCTTTTCCATCCATATTCTTTTCTTAGTAGCTTCATTTTGTCTAAGGGCTTTAAGCTTATCCTTTCACTAAGACATTTCAAATACAACTCTCCATACCATACCTCTCTTCTGAGCTCCAGACTCATATATGCTCCTGCCTATTCGACTTCTCCTTTGGATGTCTCACAGACACTTCAAATTCAATATGTCTACAATGGAATCTTTGACTCTCACTCGATTTCCACCCCATTCCAAAAGAATACCACCATTCTTTCAACAACTATGCAAGAAATCTAGGAGACATTCCTCACTTCTCCCTTTCCCTCACTCTCACATCCACTGCCAAGCTCTATCTGCGATCAGTATACTTTTCTCCATCTCTTCTTCCACCACCTTGACTCAAGCCACTGTCGTCCTCTGGGCTACCATAATAGCTTCTTAGCTGGTCTCTCTAGTTTCCTTTTTGCCTCTATACCCCACTCACATGTCCCACAGTATCCAGTGCTATAATTTAAGAGATAACAACAAGAGTTACTACCACAACCATTAACATGTATATAGGACTTTATATATCTATTCACTTTCCACATGTTAACTCTTCCCATATGTTAACACTTAAATTAAGCTAAGCCATATCATTCCGTTGTTTACAACTCTTCCATGTATTTCTGTTGCATTTAGGATAAACATAAAAGTAAATAAGTGTCCCCTCAAATTCTCACATGAATAAGCCACTGCCTGCTTCTCCAACCTAAACTAGTCAAACTCTCTATTCATATGCTCAAGTCATGCAAGTTTCTCAACTTCCAGAACATGCTGTTTTTCCAGATGCAGCTTCTTTGTACCCAATGTTTCCTTTGCCAGGAGGCTAAATATTCTCCAGACTCTGGCTTACTGGTTTCTTTCATCCTTTGGCTCTCTCTTCACTACTGCCTCCTTTTACAAGTATGCACTGACCACTCCATGAAATAGGTCTCACCCACTCTCAGTCACATAACCTGGTTTACTTATTTCATGGTTCAAGTCATAATTAAGAACAATTTCCATTACTTAAATATGTTTATTTTGTCTCCCACACTACAATGTATGGTCTGTCAATGTAGAATCTCGCCTGTCTTTTTCTCTCTTGTCCTCTTGGGTTCTTAGCACAGTGCCTGTCACCTAGTAAGTGCTTAATAAATATTTGTTGAGTGAAGGAAATGCCTGTGTTTAAGAATTAGTCGGAGTAAACCAACAGGTATAATAAATCACCCCCAAATCTCAGTGGCTTAACCCAAAAATAGATTTATTCGTGGCTCACATAACAGTCCTAAGTAGGTAAGTGGGTATGGTAGAGACTCCATCATCTTCAACATATAGCTGCCAACTGTTTTTAGGAAATGACATACAGCTGGCAGATGTACAAGGGAGAGAGAGTGGTAAAGGTACACCCTCTCTTAAATTCTCTAGACAGAAGTGGCACATGTCACTTCTGATCACATTTTACCATTTGGTCATATAGCCCCAAATAGATGCAAGGGGATAGGGAAACATCACTTAGCCCCATGGCCAGGGAGAAACATCCAGCTACTCTTCTCCTACTCAATAACGGCTATTTGACTACTTATGTTTGTATCCTCTATCTCCATCAAAACCTTCTTGATGTCAGGAACCCTGATTCTGTCCTGTACTTACCATTGGGCCATTCATTCATTATTGGATTCATCATTTATATAGAAAAATAGGGATTGAAGCTTACATAAAGATATCTTAGAAATAAAATAAATAACAAATGAAAAATTAAATTTGTGATTTGAAATGGAAACTGTATTATTTTATATGTATTCACATACAAGAACTTTTTCAGGCAAGTTTTTGATACATTTAAAATAAGTATGATGACAATTCTCATGTTCAGTTCCCCCAATAACAATCCTTGTTTTCATGATCTACCTTTTAATCTAAGAAGGGTGCTAATTACTTAATTAAATTATCTTCCATTAATATAACACTGCCTAATTGGTTACATTATTATTAGTATTTCTGACACAGAATAACACAATAGTTTTGTTTCTAGAAGGAATTTAAAATTAGTTTGAATAACTTTATCTTTATTTATGCTTTATTTATCTCATTACTGGCATCATTTATATGAAACGCTCAAGGCAAATCCAATAAAATGTGATCCCAAATTTCAGAACCTCAACTCCAGTGTGTTTCAACCATACTATTGATAAATATTCCTGAAAGGTTTTATCCTAGAAAAATAAGACAGATTTACAAAGTAATTTTTCTACTTCGTTTAATCCTTACCAAAAGCCTGAGTTAGGTGGCATATATAGGTAATACAATCTTCTCCATGTCCATTTTACAAATTAGAAAAAATTTGCTCAGAGAGAACAGATGTTTTGCTTTATATTTTAGCAGGAAACTGTGAGTTAGCTATTGTTGTGCAACAAAACACCCTAAAAACTTAGTAGCTTAAAGAAAATATATTTTGCTCATGATTCTTAGGGTCAGTAATTCAGTCTGGGCTCAACTGGGTGGTTCTTCTGAGCTTGGCTGGGATTACTCATATCTGCAGTCACTTACAGGTAGGGTAGGAGGTATTGCAAAACACGCAGTCATATAATATATACTCTTCCATATTGTTGCATGCATCAATAGTTCACTTTCCTTTATAAGTGCTGATTAGCCTTCCATTATATGAACATATCACAATAGGTTTATCTATTTTTTGATTGACATTTGGGTTGTTTCCAATTTGTGCTATTATAAATAAAGCCATAATGAACATGTGTGTGCAATTCTTTGTATGAATGTATATTTTATTTTCCCATGGATAAATATCCAGGAGCTTAATGGCTGAATCGTATAGCAGATGTAAGTTAAACTTTATAAGAAATTGTCAAAGCTTCCAATACAGTTGTATGATTTTATATTCCCACCAGCAGTGTAAGAGAATTCCAAATACTCTGTATCTTCCCCAACACTTGCTTTGGTTGGTCTTTTTAAAATTTTGGACATTCTAATGGGTTTACAGTTGTTCCTAATTGGGTTCTAATTTGTATTTTCTTAATGATGTTGAGCATCTTTTTATTTGCCTATGTGCCATTCATATATTATCTTGGTGAAGTGTTTATTCATATGTCTCACCCATTTTTTATTGGCTTGTTTGTCTTATATTAAAGTTTGAGTCTTTATTAATATATTTATGTGTGTATATATATTTTACATATATATGTATATAAATGCTTTGTCAGATATTTGCTTTAAAACTACCTGACATTATTTGTTTCTTCCAGTCTGTGGCTTGTCTTTTAATTTTTATTACAATGACTTTTGAATAACTAAAGGTTTAATTCTGTTGAAGCTCAAACTGCTGATTTTTATTCTATTGTGATTCTAACTATTTATGTTCTATTTTAAGAAATCTTTGCCAAACTCAAGATCACTAAGATTTGCTCCTATGTTTTCTTCCAGAAATTTTCTACTTTTAGCTCTTAAACTTACAATCCATTTGAGTTTATTACTGTATATGATGTGAGATTTTAAAACCACGCACATCAATAATTACATTTAAGTAGTCTAAAAGCTCCAAATAAAAGAGAGTATCAGACAGGATAAAAGAATAAGAAAAAACTATATACTGTCTACAAGAAAGGAACCTTAAATATAAAGACAGAGAGATATATTAAAGATAAACAGATACACCATGCAATTAAGGGACTGTGTAAATGTCAAATAAAATAGATTTCAGGACAAAGAATATTAATTACCAGAGATAAAGAGGGATATTTAATAATCACAGAAGTGTCAAATTATCAACAAAACACAATTCTAAAGGTGTGTACACCTAGTAACAGGGTTTTAAAGCATATGCAAAACCTGACAGAATTAAAAGAAGCAATAGATAAATCTGCAAACTAATTCTCAAATTTATATAGAAATTCAAAGGACCAAATGTAGTCAAAAAAATTTAAAACAGAAGTACACATTTGGATCACTCACACAACCTGACTTCAAGGTATACTATAAAGCTACAGTAACCAAGATGGGTGATATTGGCATAGGATACACATAAAGTTCGACAGAACAGAAAACAGACCAGATATCCCCACACATGTATGGTGAAGTGATATTTGGCAGTGTCATGATAATTTAATGGGGATGTGATAATACTTTTCATCAAATAGAAGAATAACCAATGTCTATATGGCAAAAAATGAACCTTGACAATAACCTCCAACCATACACAAAAATTAACTCAAAGTAGATGTCAGAATAGTACCTTATACTTACAAATTTGGCATTTATCCTATTGAATACAGGTCATTCATTGCTCCAGCGAAGATCATTCTGCTTCTTGGTGAGACCAGCTAATCTGCTATCCCTGCCAGAGACCAGTGGGCCAGTAGAAAACCAGAAGAGCCAAAGTGACAACATGCAGCGATTATACTGAAATTGGAACTACAAGTTTGTGAGAAAACATACTGCTCCAGTCTAAGTCTTCCCAGCAGAGAACTGTATTTATGAGGCACTATGTCTAGTCATTAAGACAAAGTCTAAAAATTTTCTTGCAAAAATTTGGATAATAATTTAATCACAAAATGTCTTTTATTCATTTATATTCTACTGTCGCTGGTGCCTTTTATTTAAATAGGCTTCATTTTTCTAAAAAGTTTTAGATTTAAGGAACAATTGGGCAGATAGTACAGAGATCCCCATATACTCCTCTTCACTCTCAATTTTCCCTATTAGTAATTTGTTGCCTTTGTGTGGTACATTTGTTACAATTAATGAACCAGTATTGGTACATAATTATTAACTAAAGTCAACAGATTATGTGAAGATTCACTCTGAGCGTTGTTAGTTCTCTGGGTTTTCACAAATAATATAATGTCATTTATCCACCATGACAGTATCATACAGAATAATATTACTACTTAAAAAAAAACCCTTTGTGCTTCTTCTATTCATTCCTTCTTCCTCATATCTCCCTCCTGGCAACCGCTGATCTTTTTACTGTGTCCATAGTTTTGTCTTTTACAAAATGTATAATTGAAATCATACAGTATGTAGCCTTTTAAGGCTAACTTCTCTCACTTAACCATATGCATTTAAGGTCCCTCCTTGTCTTTTTGTTGTTTGATAGCTCATTTCTTTCATCACTGAATATTATTCCATTGCATGGATATGTTGGAGTTTGTTTATTCATTCAACCAGTTGAAGGAAATGTTGGCTGTTTCCAGTTTTTGAGCGTGAAGTGGTATCAAATTCTGGTTTTAATTTGCATTTCCCTAATTATTAGTGATGTTGAGCATTTTCATGTGCTTAGTATCCATTCGTATATCTTCTTCGGAGAAATGTCTATTCAAGTCTTTACCCATTTTTAAATTGGATAGTTTAATGCTTTTATTGTTGCATTATGGTTTTTAATATATTCTAGATGTTAACCCCTTATCAAATATCCGATTTGCAAACATTTTCTCCCTTTTGGTAGATTGCCTTTTTACTCTGTTGACTGCATCCTTTGATACACAGATGATTTAAGTTTTGATGTAGTCCAATTTATCTTTTTCTTTTGTTGCCTGTGCTTTTGGTATTATCTGCAAGAAATCACTGCAAAATCCAATGTAAAGAAAATTTTCCCATATGTTCTCTTCCAAAAGTTTTATAGTTTTAACTCTTACACTTAGATTTTTTTTTTAATTGCTAATCAACTGACTTTTTTTTTTTAAGATTTTATTATTTTATTTGTTTTCCTTTTTCTCCCCAAAGCCCCCCGGTACATAGCTGCATATTCTTCGTTGTGGGTCCTTCTAGTTGTTACACTTAGGCTTTTGACTCATTTTGTGTTAATTTTTTATGTAGTGTTGAGTCCAACTTCATTCTTTTGCATGTAGATATCCAGTCTTCCCGATATCATTCGTTGAAAAGACTATCTTTTCCCCATTGAAAAGTCTTGACACTCTTGTCAAAAGTCATTCAACCATACATGTGAGAGTTTGTTTGTGGAATCTATATTCTATTCCATGGGTCTATATGTCTGGTTTTATTTTTTTTTTAAAGATTGGCACCTGAGCTAACAACTGTTGCCAATCTTCTTTTTTCTTCTTCTTCTTTTTCTCCTCAAAGCTCCCCAGTATATAGCTGTATATTCTAGTTGCAAGTCCTTCTGGTTGTGCTATGTGGGACACCATCTCAGCATGGCCTGGTGAGTGGTACCATGTCTGTGCCTGGGATCCAAACTGGCAAAACCCTGGGCTGCTGAAGCAGAGTGCGCAAACTTAACCACTCGACCACGGGGTTGGTCCCTATATGCCTGTATTTATGCCAGCACCACACTGTTTTGATTATTGTAGCTTTGTAATAAATTCTGAAGTCAGGAAGTGTGAGACCTCCCAACTTTATTCTTCTTTTTCAAGGTTGTCTTGGCTATTAAGGGTCCCTTGAAATTCCATATGAAGTTTAGGATAGATTTTTCTATTTATTTCTGAAAATAGTGTTGAGATTTGATAGGGAATACACTGAAACCGTAGTAATACTGAGTAATACTGACATCTTAATAATAAGTCTTCCAGCCAATGACCATGGGATGTCTTTGCATTTATTTGTCTTAATTTCTTTCAGCAATATTTTATAATTGTCAGTATATAAGCCCTTCATCTCCGTGGTTAAGTTTATTCCTAAGTATTTTGTTATTTTGGATGCTATTATAAATGAAATTGCTTTCTTAATTTTATTTTTGGATTACTCATTGTTAATGTATAGAATGCAACTAAATTTGGGGTGCTGATTGTGTATACTGAAGCTTTGCTGGATTCATTAATTAGTTCTACTAGGTCTGTGTCTGTGTGGAATCTCTAGGGTTTACAACATATATAAGATCATTTCATCTGCAAACTGAGATAATTTTATTTCTTTCTTTTCAATTTGGATGCCTTTTATTTCTTTTTCATGCCTAATTGTTCTGGCTAGGACTTCCAGTACAATTTTGAGTAGAAGTAGTTATCTTAGTCTTGTTTCTGATCTTAGAGGAAAAGCTTTCAGTCTTTCACTACTAAGTTTGCAGTATGGTGACTATAGTTAATAATACTGTATTGGATCTTTGAAGTTGCTAGGAGAATAGATCCTAAAACTATTGTTAGTTGTAGGTTTTTCATATATGGCCTTTATTATGTTGAAATACTTCTAATACTAGTTTGTTGAGTGTTTTATAATGAAATGGTGTTGAATTTTATCAAATGCTTTCTCTACATTAATTGAGATGATATTTTTTTCCTTCATTCTGTTAATGCGATGTGTTATATTAATTAACTTTAATATGTTGGACCATATGATTAATAATAATATTTTATTAATTAATTTTTTTATTAATTTTCATATGTTTAACTTGCATCCCAGGAAGAATCCCATGTGGTCACGGTATATAATCCTTTTAATGGACTGTTGAATTCTATTTGCTACTACTTTGTTGAGGGTAAAAGCATCAATAATCATAAGGGATATTAGTCTGTAGATTTCTTGTGGTGCTTTGGCTTTGGTATGAGAGTAATGCTGGCCTCATAGAATGAGTTAGGAAGTGTTCCCTCTTCTTCAATTTATTGGAAGAGTACGATAAGGATTGATTTTATTTATTCTTTAAATGTTTGATAGAATATAATGGTGAAGCCATCTAGTCATAGGCTTTTGTTTCTTAGGCAGTTTTTGATTACTTATTAAATCTCACTAGTTATAGATCTATTCAGACTTTCTGTTGCTTCATGAATTCCTCTTGATCGGGTGTATATTCCTAGCAATTTCTCCATTTCATCTAGATTATCCAATTTTTTGACGTACAGTTATTCATAGTAATCTCTAACAATCCTTTTTAGTTCTGTAAAATTAGTATTCTTGTCACAATTTCATTTCTTATTTTAGTAATTGAAGTATTCTTTTTTCTTTCCTAATCAGTCTAGCTAAGAGATTGTTAATTTTTTTGAAGAACCAATTCTGTTTTCACTGATTTTCTCAATTGTTTTTCTATTCCCTATTTCATTAATTTCTTCTCTAAGCTTATTATTTCCTTCCTTCTCCCAGCTTTGGTTTTAGTTTGTTCTTTTTTTATAGTTTCTTAAGGTGAAAAGTTAGGTTATTAATTTGAGATTTTACTTCTTTTCAAATGTAAGCATATGCAGGTAGAAATTTCCCTCTAAACACTACTTTTATTGCATCCCATAAGTTTTAGTATCCTGTGTTTGCCTTCTTATTTTCATTTGACTAACAATATTTTAAAATTCCCCTTGTGATTTCTTGTGTGACCTACTACTGGTTGTTTAGAGTGTGTTTAATTTCCACATATTTGTGTGTTTTCTAGTGTTTCTTTCTGCTAATGAGTTCTAGTTTCATACCATTGTGATAAAAATTAGATACTTTGTATGATTTCTGTCTTTTAAAATGTATTAAGACTTATTTTGGGGGCCTAACAAATGGTCTATCCTGGAGAATGTTCTTTGCGTACTTGAGAAAAATTTACATTTGGATTTTGTTGGACGGAGTGTTCCTTATATGTCTGTCAAGTTCAACTGGTCTATAATGTTGCTCAAGTCTTCTATTTCCTTGTTTATCTTCTGTCTCATTTTTCTATCTATTAATGAAAGTGGAATATTGATATTTCCTACGCTAATTGTAGAGTTGTCTGTTTCTCCCTTCAGTTCTGTCTATGTTTGCTTCATGTACTTAGGAGCTCTGATGTTTGGAGCATACATATTCAGAGTTGTTATACCTTCTTGGCAAAGTGACCTTTTTTATCAATATATAATGTCCTTCTTTGTCTCTTGTATGAGTTTTTGTTTATATGATTTTGACTACTTTAGATATTTCATGTGAGTGGAATCATACAGTATTTGTCCTTTGTGACTGGATTATTATTTTGCTTAGCATAATGTCCTCAAGCTTCATCCATGCTGTAGCATGTAATAGGAATTCTTTCTTTTTTTAAGGGCTACACAATATTCCATTGTATAAATATACCATATTTTCTGTATCAATTCATCTGTCAGTTGGCATCTGGGCTGCTTCTACCTCTTGGCTATTGTAAATAATGCTGCCATAAAACATCAATGTGCCAATATCTCTTCAAGATCCTGTTTTGGATGCTTTTGGGTGTATACTTAGAAGTGAGATTGCTGGATCATGTGGTAAATATTTTTAATTTGTTGAGGAAACTCCATACTATTTTCCATAATGGCTGCACCATTTTACATTCCCACCAGAAGTGTTCCAACTTCTCTGCATCCTCACCAACACTTCTTATATCTGTTCTTTTGATAGTGGCTGCCCTAATAGGGGCAAAGTGATATTCATTGTGGTTTTGAGTTGTATTTCCATGATGATTAGTGATGTTGAGCAGTTTTTCATGTGTTTATTAGCCACTTATATATCTTATTTAGAGTGGCTATAATGTTATTTATTTTTTTAACTGCACTTGCTATTGTCTAGAATGTTGTTGACATTGCTCTATTGTCCTCTGGCCAGGAATACTGCTTTGAAGTTTTCTTAGGCCAGCCTGATGTTTTTTCTTATAATTGGTTTGCTTTTGTGCCTGACAGCTCAAGCACTCCCTCTTTAACTTTCAAACTAATTTACTAGGATGTGTCTCACTAGCCATTACACCAATGAATTACTCCTGGAATTAGTGGGCTCTTTCAATGTACAGATTCAGTTCTTTATTACTTTCAGGAAGAATGGGGGGCTAGCCCAGTGGCGTAGTGGTTAAGTTCACATGCTCCACTTCAGCAGCCCAGGGTTTGCAGGTTTGGATCCCAGGCGCTGACCTAGCACCGCTCATCAAGCTATGCTATGGTGGCATCCCATATGAGATAGAGGAAGATTGGTACAGATGTTAGGTCAGCAACAATCTTCCTGAAGCAAAAAGAGGAAGATTGGCAACAGATATTAGCTCAGGGCCAATGTTCCTCACACACACAAAAATATTCAGGAAGAATGTCTTATAAAGTGCAGCAATGGGACAGATTAATAGTGGAGATGCTGGAGTTAGAAGGCCTTGGTTTGACATCTGGCACCATCACCTACAAATGTCCTTTACAGATTAGATAAAGTACTATGTTCTTCATTTCCTTCATGTGCAAAATGGAAATGGACATTATGGTAGTATCAACCTGTTAGGGTTTCTTGAGGATCAAATGAATTAATAAATGTAAAGTGTTTAACAGAGTCTGGAAGATGATTGCTAACATTTATTGAGTGTTGGCTATTAAATATCAGGTTGTACAATACTCTTTATTTGTTTAGCTGTTTCAAAGATAATCACAACAATCCCTGCCATCCTGCATGACGTCAATGCAACTTTGCCACTCCTTCAATCGAGAAGTAGAGGCTATTTCTTTCCCTCTTTAGTCTGGCCTAGCCCCTATGCCTAACTTTGAGCAGTATAATGTGGCAGGATAATTCTTGACCTCAGCTTTAAGCTTGTTTTCACTCTGTTAGAATCTAGTCACTAAATTACGGAATTATGGGAAACACAGTGAAGAGAGAGAGGTCATGAATAAGCCATCAGGTCCAACACATGTAAATGAGGCCATCATGTACCCTCCATATCCCATTGAACTTGCCCAGCTGATAGCATGCAGAGCAGAGAGGAGTCATAATTACTGAATCATGCGTAACTACTGTCCTAAAGAATTGCAAGCAATAAAGTGATTGTTATTTTAAGCTGCTAGACTTTGGGGGCAGTTTATTATGCAGGAAGAGATAACAAACTATTTCAGTTATGATATTTGTCTTAATCTTTATCTTTTATTCTTCAGCTTCAGGATGATTAGCTTTTAGTTCTTGCTTTTCCAACTTTGTATAATAACACCTCCTTCTGTTGAGATTTCAGATTATTAGAATGTTCAGGATTTTGCCAGCTCATCAATGCAGATGCAAAAAATGATACCATGTCTAAACACAGCACAATGCCACCCTGAAATTCCCTTGGTCACTGCTACGGTCTGAATGGTGGTGTCCTCCCTAAATTCAGACATTGAAACTCTATTGTCCAATATGATGGTATTAGGAGGTGGGGCCTTTGAGAAGTGCTTAGGTCATGAGGGTGGAGCTCTCATGAATGGGATTAGTGTTCTTATAAAAGAGACCCCACAGAGTTTCCTGGCCCCTTCTCCCATAAGAGGATACAACAGAAAGTCTGTAACCCAGAAGAGGGCCCTCACCCCACCATGCTGGCACTGTGATCTCTGACTTCCAGCCTTCAGAACTGTGAGAAATCATTTCTGCTGTTTGTAAGCTACCTGTCTGCAGTATTTTGTTATAGCAGTCTCAACAGACTAAAATAGTCACCTTTTTTGAAATTTATGATGTAAAGTCATACCCTACATCTTGCTTGATTGCTATTGTTCTTTGTATTTCTTTCTTTCTTTGTGCATAGGTTTGTTTGTAATGGTGGAGGAGGGGCTACCTCATCCCTTCCATTTCATTATACATTACTGAGGAAAGAAGAGTGGAAACCCAAATTCCACATACCATTTGTTCTCAGACATTAAGATTCTCCTTTGAATAGAACAATCTCAGGCAAAATTCTAGAATGACCTCAAACAGAATGGACTGTAGTTTGTAAGGAAAAACTCTTGTATTTTTTTCATATAGACAAGTTTGCACTTCTGTAACTCCTTTAAAATAATTAGAAAGGAAATTGCAGAAAAGTCAACAATACTTTTCTAAGTAAATATATTACAGTAATTAAATTATTTTTACATAAATTTTTTTACATTTTTTTACATATTTTTACATAATTACATAAATTCACTCTTATATGTGCTTGACCTGAACCATCTTATCTGCCCATCACTATGTCCCCCAAAAAACTTTGCTTGACACATTGCAGTACAAATATTTACCTAAAGCCTATGCCAACTTTGAGACTACCACATTCACATCCCTAGGCATTAGGAGTGAAATATTTATCATCAAATTCATCTTTCATCAGTTTGGAATCTGACATTTGTATCTCAGAAGATACTTGGAAGTAATCTCTCCACCATCTTTGGAACCCTTTCTCATGATAGCTTAAAAATATAAACTTAATTAACTAAAAAGAGAAGAAAATGAGATAATTGCTATACTTAATATTTGTATAATGATTTATTAATATGTTTATTTGTAATGTAATTCCTTTTAGAGTTTAATTAATCCCTCTTAGTGTTTAAGTATCCTATATTTCTGCCAACAGGAGTTCAATTTCTAGTTGCTGTTTATTAGCAAGATAATTGGGCTTATTACTTAAGCATGGTGCCTCCCTGGCATTCAGCCCAGATGGGATATTTTATATGTGTTATATCTGGAAAAGGAAAGGATACATTTCCTCAAAAGTAGATGTTTAAACAATATTAAGAACTTCAGATTTTTCAAACCACTATAATGCACCAAACTGGAGTTAAGGCAATGTAGCAGAACCAAATATGTTAAACTCATAAACTAGAACACTTTTTCTTAAACTGTTGTTTATATTTACTATTCTCTCAAAGAGTTTTATTTATATACACACATGTAAATATTTCTGAAGGTGTTTTACATTTCAAGCTTAGTTGGTTGAACTATTTTTTCCCTGCTTGTAACTTTAATATAAATTTATTTTGAGGTACATGGAATAACAGAGTACCAAAGATGAAAAAAATCCCAACTAAAGTATTGGAAAAAATCATGCCAAATTTTAACTGTAGGAATTAAAAATGGAGAATTGACATATTAGCTGGATCATTTCTTTTTTGCTAACCTCATTTCAACAACTTGATGACAAATTGGGTTTTGATATCAAACTTGAGATAAAATTTATGCTAAAAAAATTGAGGGTACATGAGCATGAATTTTGAATATTCTTTATCATGGCCCATAAAAATCAGGGCAATGATAATAATCCCAAATAATTCAGAAAGAAAAGACTTCAGAAAGACTAGGTTGGGTCTAGATTTAATTGTTGAAATAAGGGGTCACTGTCCACAGATGTATAATCCCTAGGATGTATCAGAGAAAAAATCTTCAGTTGCCTAAGCCAACAAGCTCTTCTTATCAAGCCATATGCTTTTAGAGCATGGGAAAATATTAATGCATCATTATATTCCCAACATTGAGCAAAATATCAGGATCCTGGAAGAGCCTTACCAAATGGTGGTTGAATGGATAGATGAACAAATGGAAGAGCGGTCAATAAATATAGCAATGGTACATTAAACAGACATTCTTAAAATATTAATTGACTTGTGATAGAACTCAAGTTACCAAAATCAATGTCATTTTTACCATTAAAAATGAAATATTTTTAATTATATAACACCATATGATTATTTTGTTATACACTCTCGAAGCAAAGAAATAATGCAAAGGTACATTTTAAATATTATGAAGTCTCAAAACATAACAATAGTACACATTCACAAAAGTACTCAAAGCAATGTTTTAATAATTTCTTATTTTTTAAAAAATATCTCCTTTTAGAAACCTACTTTACTATCGATGAGATGGAAATAGAGCTTGGGAAAGAAGGTATTTATCTTTTCTTTTAAAATCTACTTGCCCTAAAAATGTGATGATTTTTTTGGCCATTGTGCTGCATTTATATACCCAAGAAACAGACATCAAGGAGAAAAGAAAATATATCTGTCTGTTCTCTCCTCTTATCATCTTTTTCTTCATAGTTACCTCAGAAGCACAGGAGATAAATATAACATAGGAGGTTAGAAGAAAATGTCTCCCTAGGACTTCGAAAACACTTCATCAAAATGAAATAGAATTTCTCTTATCCAGCATGTGTTTCTCTTCTTTTGCTTCAATTTTATTTTTGTGTGTCCTCATTTCTACATGCTTTTTCCAAACCACTCAAAATATCAGTAAGAATCTGAATGACACCTACAGTTTAAAAATGCAAATAGAAATGCTACATTTTCCTAAAAGCACTTCTGTAGACTTCACACCTCTAGATTTGTCACATGTGCATAGATTCACACCACATACAGTGTTGTCTTACAACATCTGTGATCTTTGGTGATACGTAACAATATGTTTTTGTAAGCTCCATAGACTGCTCCAGAAAACAAATAAGTTGGATATGGAAAACAGGGATTAGGAAGCTCAGCCTAGATTTTGAAGGGTTTATAGGCATCAGGATTAAACTTTCCTATAAAGATGAGGTAGTTGAACATAAGAACTAAAACGTAAGATTGTCCTGACATATGACTGGCATAAAACGTCAATGGGCACCTGCTCTTACATGCATGTCCTGTAGGTTTGGTTGATCACTTACTGGCTTCCATAACCACAATAGTTTATGAACATGGACCATGGCATGGAACACCCATAGGGAATGCCATTTCAGGAAGAAATTTTGGTAGCATGTGGTGACTTACTCCATGCACCCAGATATACCCGTAGTAATTTATATTTGCTGATGAATAGTTTCCATGTCATGTCACCTGTGGCACTTTAAGTCTGCTTTTTAAAGGGGCAAAGATCTCAGCATAACAAGATAGCAGGCTTAGCAACTTCTGATAGATAGACCTATAAAAAGGATAAATAGTCCTACCCATTTGGACTAACCAGTAAGAATGAAAGTGGTTCAATGGGGGATGTTTGAATTGAGATATATTAGGCTCAGACATTACTAACTGGGATTGTGGATAAGTCTCTAAGCCTCTGCATGGTTGTTATGAAAATTAACTAAGAAAATGTACAAAAGTGGATGTAATAAAAGCTCAAAAGCTCGGTAATGGTCTTCAACATCATGAAGTAGCATTTATGACATTTACATTATAAAATTTAAATATCTACTACTCCTACAGTGTCCAATATATCAGGAACAAGGGAACAATTCAAGCCCAGAAGAATCTTTTCTATTGGAAGACAGTATTTACCATGTGAAATGAAGAGAATGAACTCTGTGCCACAACATTTAAATACAGTCATTTGTTACCTAGTTTTATTCCTCTAAATTACAGCTCTGAAAGCCTGTCAGCTGGAGAATAATCTTCCCAGAAACCTAATAATGAGAAGTAATGGTCAAGATGAGTATGGAAAATAGAGCTGACCTAGCAAAGGATGTCATTTTTTTCCAGTTGTGTTTAGGTATTTCAATAAATAGTCTGCAACATTATTGTTATTCTTATAACAAATAACATATTGTAACATAATCCACTAGTGGTATCCTGCTGCAAGATAATTTATGTGCAGCATAACGCCAGTTTGCAGTGGAAATAAAGTTGTTGAATGGTATACGGACAGAATTCTTTACATTATATTGTAACCCTCTCACTTGCATTATAACTGTTATTTTCATAAGTGTGATCAATTGCAATAATAAACTTGGGAGACAACTGAAGCATCTCTTGAAAAACATTTTCTCCTTTGGTTGCCATGTCTTCTTATTTCTGCCTTGATCTCATTTGTTGACATTCCATGCTATACTCTGTAACAAACAAGATAGCGAACTTTTTAAATGCTACAAAATGAAGCTAAGTCAGACTGTTTGAATTCTAAAAAGTTAGTTTTAATGTAAGAAAGGCTCCAAGGGAACTGAACAGGTATTCTAGGTGTTAAGCCACAGGGGTTCAGAGCCAGTCAACGTTGTTGTTCTTGAACTTGCATTTATTCACTTAGCAGCAAAGACAGAAAGTGATCACCTCTTGGCTTTTCACTGAGTTAACATAAAGAATTTGTACTGAGGCTGGACATGGGTGGAGGAGGGGAGGAACAGAGATTCTTATGCTAAAATGACTATTCCTTAGTGATCAGAACAATTGCCAAAGATTGTAAGTAGAAAGAACTCACAAGGACAAACAAATATTCTAGGATAAACAGTTACAAGTGACATACCAAGTGAAGTTATTATTTCGTGGTTCCAGTGATAGGTGGGGAGTGGAACACAATTAAGAATTCTGTTGAGAAGTGATCATGATTTTGATGATTATAAATTCTTCCTTGAATTCGTTTTGGCCTTGGATAATATCTGATTACAATATCTGTGATATAATCCAAAGTTCAATAAAAGCATTTAAGACTTGTGTTAACTCAAGAAACTACAGGAGGGATACAGCAAAGTGGGTGATGGTGCTGTGCCTCAAACATTTTCATATTCAAATTTTAGTCTACAGTATACTTCAATGTGGTGGATCATCACTACCACAGATCATTAAGGAATCAGCTTGTACAACAAAAGTATAATGCCATTCTTTATTCCTGCCCAATAATTCTTTTATACCCCTCACTGTGGGGGTGAGTTGATTCCTTATTTCTAGATCAGTCTTAACTCAGGTTCTGGTTTGTATCCTGTCCTTAACTGGATGTAACTAAAGGATTCTGAGGTCAACAGCTTAGGTCAAATTTATTCCAACTTTATGTCCACTATTGGTAACAGAATTGTTGCCCTATTTCTGTGAATCTATCCCCATTTCATACTGTAGTATTACTTTTTTGTAAATCTGTGAAATATTTCGAGTAGGAGAGTAATGATAATTTTCACGCTTTAGAAAGATATCCATGAAAACAATATACAGAATAAATTGAAAGTGGGAAAGATTAGGGACAGAGAGACCATTGAGAAGGACTTATGCAAAAAAGTAAGGTATAAAGCAGGACCAGTGTAGCAAGGTAGAGAGAGAGGAGAGGTGGGTCAGCAAGAGACATTGGATTTGAAAGATGATGGATGTGAACTGAACTATTGTTCAGAAAGGAATGAGGGAGATGTTTCAGTCTTGCTGTTGAAGGCATTGCAAAGTCTTTGATGGAAAAGGAGAAAACAAGGGAAAAATTTTTAAGTGAAGGTTAATGTTTTCTGATTTGGTCATTTTGAATTTTAGAAGTTTGGGTATATCCTTTAGAAAACTTAAGGGAGAAGATATAAGGGTCTATAGTTGGAGATGCAAGTCAATAATGGTGAATAAAAAGATGTCATTCAATTTGACACTAGGAGATTATGGGTCATTTTAAAATAGTGGTTGTTTCAAACCCAAATCAGAAAAGGTCACAAAAGGAATGACACAGGAGACAAGAGAAGCAATTTAGCAGCAAGTGAACAAGTGCTCACACACACCTTGCACTATCACTATTTTGGGTCTAGAGCTTGTTTAAAGAGGATAAAAAGAATCAAGTTCTTGAACCAATTTGATTATGAATTGATTCACTATCACCAAAAATACTTTCTTTAACTGCTCTCTTTCAGCAGTGATTCTTGATGTTGGAAATTCAAAGATGAATAAGAAGATGTTCCAATATGGATATCACAATCTTCTGCAAAGTGACATGAACTGAGGCATTTGTCTACATAATTCAAACAAAAGAAGTTTCAATTAAAGACAGGATTGTGTTTGCTAAATAGCTCACACTGGCTTACTCTATCAATCAGGTTCACTGCATAATTATTTGACCCTTGACTTCACTTTGCTTGTGTTAGACATCATCAATAACTTGGTGCCAGGGCCTGCAGCTAAAGCTGATTGATCAAAAGTGCTAATGTACGTGAAAGTGCCTTGTAAACTGCAAAATACTATGTAGACAAAATTGCCATCACTTTCTCTTCAAAAAGAATTTACTCTTCCAAACACGAGACTACTATTCAAAACATGATTTCGTGTCATTTGGAACTAGCTTTACAAGTTGTGGTGCTGGAAAATAAAATATTTCATAGCTGTCTAGCAGACATGTAACACATGCCTGCAAAATACATTAAGTACATTACCTACCTAAAATACTGTAAATACATTACCTACTGTGACAGTTCATTTTATAAGTCAACTTGACGGGGCCATGCAGTACCCAGCCATTTGGTGAAATGTTATTCTGCATGTTTCTGTGAGGGTTGAAGGCCCAAATAGAACAAAGAGCCCAGCTTACCCCAAACTAGAGAGAAATCCCCAGAAGACTGCCTTGGGACTCAAAGGGAACATCAGCCCTCCTGATCTCCAGCCTACTGGTCCGCCCTGTAGATTTTGGACTCGCCAGCCTCCATGATTACAGGAGCCAATTCCTTATTATAAATCTCTTTCCATATAAGATAGCCTTTGTGATACTGTGATTCATAATAAGGAATATATATTTGGTTTGCATCCCCATTTCTGGCACAGAGCTCCTAAAACTCTTGGAACTTCCTAAGTAATAAGAGTGATAAAGCTGTCTTAATATTCATAACAAATCCCCTTCAACCACACTTGAGTTTATGTTATTCAGATGACTCTTTTCTTTTTCTTTTCTTTTTTTTTTTTTTTTTTTGACTGGCTTCCAAACAACAAAAATTTATTTCTCACAGTTCAGGAGGCTGAGAAGTCCAAGATCAAGGCAACTGCAGGTTCAGTGTCTGGTGACGGACTGCTTCCCAGCTTGTAGATGGCATCTAATGAGATGACTTCTGAAAAGCACCCTAAGCTTGGTTTCCAGGGGAACCAATCATGCGATTAGAGAGTTAAAAGTTTCAGCCCCACTCCCCACCGCATCTCCAGGAAAGGGAGAGGGGCTGGAGGTTGAATCAATCACCAAGGGCTAATGACCTAAGCAATCATGCTTATGTAATGAAGCCTCCACAAAATCCCAAAAGGACAGGGTTTGGAGAGCTTCAGGTTGCTGAACATATGGAAATTCAGGGAGAGAGGTACACTCAGACAGCATGGAAGCTCTGGGCCATTTCCCACACAACTTGCACTATGCATCTCTCTTCCTTCTGGCCGTTCCTGAGTTATATCCTTTTATAATAAACTGGTAATCTAGTAAGTAAAACGTTTGATTTCTGTGAGCCGATCTAGCAAATTAATCGAATCTAAGGAAGGGGTCTCAGGAACCTTCAATTTATAGCCTTTCAATCAGCCCAGGTGACAACGTGGATTTGTGATTGGTGTCTGAAGTGGAGGAGACAGTCTTGTAGGAATGAGCCCTTAACCTATGGGATCTGATGCTATCTCTAGGTAGTGTCAGAACTGAGTTAATTGCTTGGTGGTGTGAAAATACACACATACTGTATCCATATATCCTATTGGCTCTGTTTCTCTGGAGAACCCTGACTAATACATCTACTCATCCCAACAAATATAGAGCACAAGCATATACAAAAATAATAGCAATAATAATGATGATAAATATTTCAGTGTGAAAGAGCAATAAATATTATTTCAGAGTAAATTAAAAATAAGCTATTAAAACATATGAAAAACAGCACTGGCAAGAGAAGTCAGTTTTTCAACCAACCCTTTTAAAACCCACTTTGGGTCCAACTAAGACAGACCTACACTATTTTAAGTTTTTCAAAGTCCATTTATTCCAAGTTCTATACCCAGTAGTAGTTTAAATTTAATGACATCTGAAAAAATGGCTTATGGAATTTTAAAAAAATCGTTAATGGGTAAATATTAAAGAAAGCATTAGTATTTTATTTTTATCTCAACACCTATTTCCTTTTGGTCACTAGACTTAGGTCTTCTTCTCTGGTTACAGCAACACAAAATGTACCATTTTAGCTTCTCACAAACTGCCAAAAAAAGATCAAATGTGAACAGAAACCATATCATGGAATAGATACAAAATAAAAGCTATCATTTTAAAAATTGTTTTTTAAAATGAAAAGTACTTTGCCATTGCTTAAATAAAAATCACTAGTGTGGTTCTTTACTATTTCCTTTATTTCATTTACTTTACTATAGACATAATACCTTGAAAGTTAAATTATAGCTTAGAGGAACTCTCGTATATTTATTTCATTTCTTTGATACAAAACCTTGTGAGCAGTTGCTATGCCGATGGTAAAGATGAACAAAATAGGAATTTCTTTTCTCAGGCAGCATATAGTTGCACTGACGCTGTATTTCAGACTTTTGACCCCAAAAGTCAAATATCATCCCCTTAAGCCATTATTAGCACCATTGCCTCAACCCATATTAGCTGAGCTCCTGCTTCCTGCAGGGTACCATGACGACATTGGAGAGTATGAAGAAGCAAACATCATGGTTCATGCTTCCAGTGAGATACAATGAAAGTGTGGAAAGTAAACCCTTCTGGGAAGAGAAAATCATTAACAATGCAAAAAGTTAAAGTGAAATAATGGGGATAATTTTTAAAAAATATCTCCCAATGTATTTTCCTGCTTCAGGGGGGGTAATTTTATTCCTTGACATTTTGATAACATTTTTATTCAATAGGATGAGAGGAGAGAGAGAGAGAGGTGGAGCAAGTTCAAAAACAAGCATTTTGGCTTTGACTCTCAGTTTCAAAAATTAGGACTGGAGGGTATCCAGAACTTCAGATAGGTTAGAGAAGGCACCAGAAAAGGATGTCCTAAGGAAGTAGCCTGAATTCAGTCTGAGATCTAAAGCTATGAGTTGGATTATAGATTTCAGAATCAGGTGTCAGCTTGGGGTCCCAAGGGGATATAAGATATGTGTGTGTGTGTATACATATATATCTCTCTCTCTTTTATAGAGAGAGATAGATAAATTAAAGATTTTTATCTTTAAATTCAGATTTAAAGAAATATACACACACATACATCTATTTATTTATATACATATAAATAGAAAAATGAGTATTAGAGATAAGGGGTTCTCAGACCACTCAGGAGGACTAAAGCAACAGCCTTTTGCTTTTTTTCTCCCTCTCTTTTACTGGGTTGAAGGAGGGAATCCATTCTTATTGTTCAGAGGCACCAACTCCCTCTCCTAAATCAGGCTGATAAAGAACCAGCAAGCTTTTCCCTTCTCCTGGTTGTTTTTCTTTCCCACCTCAGCTTATTTGTTGTTTCCCCTCTATTCCCTACCTCTGAAGCCATTTTATGAACTGTCAGGTACCACCTGAGCCTCCAGTAAAAACAAAACCACGGCTTCCTGTTTTAGAAAAGAGAGAGACAGAGCTAGTCTATGATGAAATTCTCAATAGTCTGTAGCAGAATGAAAAAAATAAGGACTATGCAATAAAATTTTTATGTGCAAAATTTATTTTATGTTTTCATTGATAATTTTGGTGATGATATGTATTTCATAAAGTCAAGGGGATATTAGATGATTGTTTCATCAGAAATGATCTTTAAGAATATTATCAACACTATGTGGTCCCCACATTTTTACGTGTGTGTGAGAGGGGTCTGTTTTTGGCAAATTGTGTTTGTCCATTACATCACAAGCTCAGGGAACCAGTGGCTTAATACAAGTTTTATATTTCTTAGGAGGTAAAGGTTGTTTAGACATGGGGAATCAGAGGCAGCCTCAAGGAAAAGGTAGGTGGTAAGTAAGATAGACTAGCCTTAACCATGTGGAAACTAGGCAGAGGGCATTCTAGAAAAAATGAATGCTGGTAGAAAACATACAGGGACTAGTCCATGTGGTATCTTAAAATAGAGAGCAGCCAAGTGGAGCTTGATTAAAGGACGTACTAAGATTTAAAATTGGTGAAAATTAGGTCCAAATTGATCCAGAAGATTTTGAATGTCAAATATTAAGAATTAAACTTTTAAATGGAGTTATTTCCACTGCACACAATTGAGAAGGAAATAGACTCTAAGAAAACAGAGGCATCAACTATACAACGCTCTTGAAAAGTTTAGTAACTAAAAGGAAGAGGTTAAAGTGGAGACTCAAAGGACACAGGAGGATTCAGAGACAGCACTGATAAAACAGCGAAACCATTGTCAAGAAAGAGCACCACTCAAAATCTGAAACTTAAAAGCCAAATTTATTGCTTACTTAAGTGAAGGTGAACCATAGTGATTAGGAATTGTCTTACTTAGTAGAGCAAACTGATGATCTTAATTGGAGTTTGGGGAAAGAGTTTGTTTGGGGGATGAGTTGCTTACAGATGTGCAAGTGTGGAGACAGAAGTGTGTTGACTTTAGAAGCGTGTTTTGTGTTGGTGGCTTTGATTGACTGCACAAGTTTCATTTGTTCGCTTGGCAGTTTTCTTGTGATCAGGGCTATAGAAAAATTAGTCTTTCCCTAACTGCATGTGGACTTCTTTATTCTAACCATTTAATAGCCAAGGCTTCATGTCTTTCTTCCAAATAATGCTTAGTTCAATTATCTCTCCTCCTTACCATTGCTGTACCACAGTAACATTTGAGCTCCTATTACACTGGTTCCCAGTGCTTTCCCACCATAACATTCTCTGTACCAGCCTCGTGTCAGTCATGCTAAAGAAAGACTTCATGATGTCACTGTCCTGCCCAACCACTTCTAATAATTCACTATAAACTAAAATTCTTCATATTTGCATTCTGTACTTTTCATGATGAAGCCCAATACAAACTATCCAGGTTTATCTCCCTCTACCTCCTACCTCACATGTCAAACTCTTGCTAGACCATTTTTATCACTGTGTCTTGAAATTAGACATTTTAAATCCTAACTGCAAGTCTTTGTTTACCATTCCCTAAAGCAATTTGCAATGACATCCATTTTAAGAGAGAAACAAAAATAAAAGCCACAGAATAGAATACAAATTTATGGTTATGAAAACACACACACACACAAACACACCCCCTATTAAAATCTCTCTTCAAATACAAGGATCAAAGAGTTATCAGTTATTTTAAGACAAGGCTGTTCTCACTAGCCAGTGCTTTGGCTTGAATTATTCAGAAAAATCACCTCAAATCATTGCCTTAATTTCTCCTTAAATATAGAATCAGAGTCAATAAATACGAAATGCCCTCTGAAATCAGAATTCAATAAAGTTCAAATCATTTTAGAATAACTCAACAAAGGCATCTATCTCTACTCCCCCCAGGGCCCCAATCAGTAAAGTAGCTTAAGTCAGAGATGAATCACCTCACCTCAGTGGATGAATATGAAAATAATCTGCTCTGAGTTTTGTCTCCTTTCTCTCTCCATGCTCGTTTAGGATGCAAGAAGAAATACATTTTCATTTTTCTGGTCATTAAAGAAGAAAGAGTGTGGCAGAAAATGAAATTTAGCTCATTTAGAATGAGCTCAGTTTAACAAGGCTGACCTTTTTCCTTCATTTTGATATGTTTCTTGTTTCTAAACATATACAAACTTTATTTCGAGGGAATATCTTAATCATGTCTCATCTCATAAACACCGAATCTTAAACAGATGAACTGTAGAAACGCTAACTTTACAGATGTTCTATGCCCTCCAAGGTACCAACATGAACTCTTAGTTAATTTTAATTAAAAATACAAAAATCAGCAAATAGATATTTATATAAGTTAAGCTGAATAAAAAAGACTATTCTGACTAAATTGCAGTTTAATTATTGGATGGGCCCTAGTGGTAAGGCACATTCATCATACATATGGTCGAGAAGGGCTATTAGAAATTCTCTTTATCATCTAGATCTCCCTCCCAAAGCATCTCAATATTTAAAATATTTTCATTAAGCATCCACCATATAGCATATATTACATGAGAGATTGCAGCAAAAATAAAATAATTTTGTGAAATTAATTGATGTTTATTTGGAAAATAGTTACATGAAAAAGCAGCAGTTAAATTACCTTAGACAGTGCAAGGTAATTGAGGCAATAAACTCATGTAAAATCTCAGAGTAGAGAAAGTCAGAGAGTCAGAAAAACCCAAAGATGAGATCCAAACACTAAATAAATCAGTATCACAAAAGCAGAAGATTTATGTGGTAGAATAACAAAATAAATGGTTAATAATTGGGATCAGATATTGGGACCAGATATTAGGGGGGCTGATACACCACTTTATAGAATTTAGACTCTGTCCTAAATAAACACAAGAAATAAGCCAAAGTTCTCAGAAAAGGGCACTCAAATGACTTAAGTCACATGTCAGTCACTGAGACTTATCTGGCTACTTCATTACTTAAGCTTGAAAACTATTTTCAAATATAGTGAGAAATTAGAACATTCCCAAAAACATCAAGCTAAACCTTTAATAGTTAACTAATATGCTTTATACCTTATTTCTTAAGCTCTGGTTTGACTGGCATTTAAAAGATAATAGATTAGAAAAGAAAAATAAACTATCTCAGCTTATAAAGTAACGTGTTCATTAACGACATCTTTTGAACTTGTCTTATTCTTTACACTGACATTATAATAGCAACTAAGTCTGCATGGTACCCGATTAATCCA
Organism: Equus caballus; assembly: GCF_041296265.1. NCBI lineage: Eukaryota > Metazoa > Chordata > Mammalia > Perissodactyla > Equidae > Equus > Equus caballus. Next base: position 21,185,044 of record NC_091699.1, read on the forward strand.
TTCAACAAATATTTTAGTGCCTACTAAGTGCTAGATTTGGGATAAAATAGTGAGAAAAAAGGAAAAAACAAAAGCTATTAACTAATGAACAACAATATAACAAAACAGAAACTGCTCCTGTCCTCAATGACTTACAACCTAGAAGATGATCGTTAATCAATAGTCTTAAGAATTAATCAACTAATCATATAAATACGTGATTATTATGAATGCTGTGAATAAGAAATAAATCACGCAGTTCAGGCATTGACCTAATCAAGGAATCTTTCTTGGGAATATGATACTTAAGGGGAGAAATTGAAAACAAGAAATAATTAAGAGAGGAGAGAAATTTCTACAGAAAGCAAGTAACATGTTGACAAAGACTCTGACCTTGACGAAACTCTAGATAGTCTCTTCTGAGCCTAGCTAGGACCAGTCCTTGCACATGTCCTCAAGAGCCCAGTTTTAGCAAGAATCCTGCTAAGACAATTTAGCCAGAGACCCCCATCTTAGTATCAGATGAAATTTCTCATTATTCGCCATCCTCCGGGCAATATCTGATCACGCTGACCTGTCTTCAGCAAGAATCCTGTTAGATTGGTTCAGCCAGAATCCCCACTTGCTGCTAATATTTCCTCTTAGTAATTTTCCACCCACTGATCCTCATCTTGTTTCTTGTTTATAAATCCCCACTTGTCCATGCTGTATTCAGAATTGAGGTCTATACTGAGTCTCTTTTCCTCTATTGTAATAGTTCCTGATGAAAATCTATTTTTACTGCTTTAACTACTGTCAGGCTCTGTTTTTTCTTTAACAAGGCACTGAGAAGGGAGGGGTCATTGTAACATAACAAAAAACTGTCCCTATATTTTTGTAACAGCATGAATATGTTTGATGTGATTGACAGGGGTCTGCACACTATTTCTTCAGGTATAATCAGGTCCTCCCACTATTTTTGTAAATAAAGCTTTATTGGAACACAACCACACTTATTCATTTACATCTTTTCTGTGGCTGCTTCACCCACTAAAAAAGGCAGAGTTGGCTACTCGTGACAGAGATTGTAGCGCCCACAAAGCCTAAAATATTTACCATTTGGCCCTTTGGCAAATCCTGTGAGAGACTCTTAATCAGGTATACAGAACATGCGTTTTATGAGATTGTCAAATTTTGCAAAACCTTGGTTGCTTTGGGACAAATTTCATCAAGGAACTGGTGACTAATTTTAAGACTTCCTTCCTACAGTATCATAATTTTTGGCAGTTACCAGAAGACTTCATTCAAATAAAATTATAAGCAGACTCCCAAAATATAAATCAGATTGAAATCTAATTATATTACTTAAAGCAAAAAAAAAAGGGAGCCCAGGCCTTTCTGCCTACATACTGAGCCAGTCCTCCAAAGCAAAGGAAGTATTTCAGAACACACCTCTCTAGGCTTCAGGATTAAGAAAGTATTGTACATTTCCAAAGCAGCCAATAGCCAGTTATTTTCCCCTAAAACATTTTAGAAATTTTCTCATGCAGAAAAGGTGAATTAATGAAATAATGATCACCTATATACTCTACAAATAAATTCAACACTTAACATTTTGTCATATTTGCTTTATCTAGATACTGTGACTGTGTATGTATTTGCAAACTCATCTTTCACAGAATTAATTCTACATAAACTGAAAACATTATGATCTTTCAACCCTAAGTTCTTTAGAATGCTTCTTTGAAATAAAGACATTCTCCTACATAACCAAAATGCTATTATCACCTCACAAAAATAATTAGCAATGATTTTCCCTAACAGCTAATATGCAGTCTACATTCAAATTTTACCTATTTGAATTACAACAACTATCAAACTCATGCATTAACTTTTTTTATATGCTTGTGGTCTTTATTATTCTATGACAGGTATCCATTTGTTTTTTCATTACACTGACTTTCTGGACAGACAAAGATAGTTATTTCAAAGAACACTCTACAATCTGAAATTGTCTCGTGTGTGCCTTTCAGCGTGTTAATTCTTTCTTGTTTTTCTTGGAAATTTAATTGATTTTAATACACTGAATAAATAAAATCTCATGAGTCCACATTAATACTCTTAGGATAAAAGAAAAGAGGGAGACAGCAAAAGCAAACTAAAAACAAGACAAACAAACAAAACCCCTCAATCTCATTGAGAGTGATTATTACATTAATATTTTACTTTGAAAATTTCTAATCAAAGGGAAATAAGCATCCAGCCTGTTTTGCTTGCTTGTTTTAAGAGAAATTATATTTCATCCTAAGCTGGTGAGAAAAAGCACTTCTTTACAGGAAATTCCAGTCAATAAATGTAGAAGGAAAGATGAAATTAGAAAATCACCATTCTACAATACCCAAGGAATAGATAGAGGAAAGAACAATGAATAGATGCTAAAACTATTAGATAAAAGGTTGTTGCAGAACCAGCTATTAGCTCAGAACCAAAGAAATCTCCCATCCCCTTCTAATACTTATTTGTTACAAAGGGAAAAACACAGCTTTGGAATAGGAAAACCTGTTGCCAGCACTTTAACTTATATGATCAAACTTAGCACCAGTAAGAGAGAGGCAACCTGATTTTATGTTCTTTTGATATGACATGATTTAAAATACAAAGGATCACCTATGAAAGTTTCTGGCCAAACATTTTTTACCTGAATCTATTTAAGTCTTTCCTCTTAGTTACCAGTTCTTCTAATTAGAAGAGCTTGATGAAATAATCTCATAATAACAGCTTGATAAAAATAGTTCTTTTAGGTTGTAAATATACCTGAAACAACGATTAATCATTCTGGTAATGGATGTGACTATACATGGCTGACCTGGAAATTACCTGAGAATGTTGCACACTGCAGAGAAAAGGATAGCGAACTATGTGTAAGGAGCCTCGCTTCTTAAACCGTTTTTAACCAAACAAGCTCAGTGACCTTGGCTACCACAGTTCTTTCTCAGGGTCTCAGTTTTTCCATTGATAAAATGAGTTTTGAGTAACAAATCTCTCCCCTTATATACTGAAGTTCTACGAATTTTAAAATGACAGGGAATAGTCCTGTATACATAGTTTAGTGTAGTGGTTAAGAGAAGGGACTTGAAATCCAGACTGCCTGGATGCAAAATCCCAGCTCCACCACTGCCATAGCCTCTCTAAGCTTCAGCCTATTCATCCATAAAATGGAGATACTGCAATTACATTACCTACCTCATAGGGTTCTTGTGAGGATTTATTCAGTTAATGCATATAAAATGCTTACAAAATGACTATTGCTCAGTAAACATTCAATAGACATTTTATACTAGTATTATTTGTCTAACATTCTTTTTTTTTTTCTTCTTGAGGAAGACTGGCCCTGACCTAACATCTGCTGCTAATCCTCCTCTATTTTGCTGAGGAAGACTGGCCCCGAGCTTACACCTGTGCTCATCTTCCTCTACTTCATATGTGGGATGCCTGCCACAGCATGGCTTGATGAACAGTGCCATGGGCGCATCCGGGATCCGAACCGTTGGACCCCAGGCCACTGAAGCAGAACGTGCGAACTTAACCACTGTGCCACTGGGCCAGCCCCAATATCTAACATTCTTACTTAAAATCATTATTATATTTTACTTGATATGGGATCTGGATTAATACCATGCTGTGGGCAATTACACAAAAGAGTTACAAAAGTCATTATTGTCAATGTGTTTGTCATCAAAGGCATCTGACGCTTTACTGAAAACAGCGTGCCAGGCTCCACGCTGATTTGACACCTGAAAGCCATTTACAACTTCCTTCTCCCTTTTATTTCTCTATTACAGAGACTAGAAAGCTAACTTGGAGCAGGAGAAGGCTAAGTGACATACTTCTTACTACAGAAGTTAGTGGAAATCAACTGGTGGAACATCTAGCAAAGCCTTTGAATAAGACAGACTCAGCTGGCATAACTCCTTTTGTTCTTTTCTCTTTGTCATTCTTTCTGTCTGAAACATACACACCGTATCAGAAGTGGAGCAATCATCTTGAGAATGCAAAGTCAAAGGCCATGGTCCTTTGAATGGCAAAAGGGATAGACCTAAGAGCCGGGCCCCTGATGACACCATTGAACACCTGCATCAGTCAGCCTGCTAGGTCTTGTTATATGAGAAAAGTTAAGCTCTTATGTGTTTACATGGCAATTAATCTGGTTTTCTATTGCTTACTACTGAAGAAAATCCCAACTAATATACTTATTCTATTTCATTTAATGTCGTAAAAACACTAAGAGGGAGGCAAGATTATTATCTCTGTTTGACACTTGTAGTAAATATACTCTTTAAAAGCCTTGTTTTGAAAGGAGCTGTAAAGATTGAGTCTATCCACAACTTTCATTAAGGTTTAAAACTTTATTTTGCTGAATAGGTTAGGAGATAATTATCTTGCATTCCAATTTGTACTCTTCATCAGAAACTGTACTAGCAGGAAATTGAGGTGGTCTAATACAAATGACTTATCTACAAGGCTATTACAACCCCTAGTGTTGTATTAGATGTTTAAACTATGGTGAGAAAGGTCTGTTGAATTAATGGAGGATTTGCAGGAAGATAAACAAGAGTTTTATCACACCTTACGGATCGTGAGGACTTGTAGAAGTGTCTAGAAGATTCATCCCATCATGATAAAAGTAATCCATAATTGTTCAAGCAATTTAATAAACCAGAGAAAACTTTGACAGTGTGATAGATAGTAAAATTATTTATCATTCATCCTAGAATGTGGAGTCCACTCTCTGGTATGCTTTGGGTAGCTGGTCTATCTCCTCTTGCTAAACTAATATGTTAGCACTCTTCATCTCCCTCTGTTGCTAAGTAAATATAATAAAACAGGCCAGGTGAAACTCATTTTTGAATGAAATTCAAATTGATTCCCACTGCAGAAGATGCCAAAGGAATGCAAAGGCACCTTCTAGTTCTTGAAGCCTTTTGCTGGGAGCTTGCTGAGTTTCAAGGATATAGCCCTATAGCTATAAATTTTCCACTACTTCTTTTCCTTAGGTTCCCCTCCTCAATATTCTACTCTAAACCACAGATTTAAATATAGGTACAGAAATCCTTCACCTGGTCAACTTACTTCAAGACATATAAATAATAGAATCACCATCTAAATATATCTGCAAAGCTCTTTTGATATTAAAATTTCAGTGGTATCCTGAGTCTATACACCATAAGGTCTAGAAGGAATTATTTCCATTCTAGAGCATCCCATAAGCCCTAGAAAAGTCAATGAGCAATGTGTTTTCTTGAACACGAGTTGCAATTATGATTGCTTTTTTTATAAGAAAGTGTGCTGTTAACTCTTTCCACAAACAACTGAAGTAGAATTTTTATATTCAGCTATATACTTTCATATCAATATTTTATTCAAAACACATAAAACGGTGAGAGGAGAACCTTCCAAATTTAAAGGCAACTGGATTTACTGACTAATTCCACCTGAAGGTACAGCACACCTCATTTTATTGCAATTCACTTTATTGTGCCCACAGATATTACATTTTTTACAAATTGAAGGTTTGTGGCAGCGCTGTGTCAAACAAGTCTTTGGGCACCATTTTTCTAACAGCATTTGCTCACTTTGTGTCTCTGTGTCACATTTTGGTAGTATTCGCAATATTTCAAACTTTTTCATTATTATTATATTCGTTATGGTGATCTGTGATCAGTGATCTTTGATGTTAAAATTGTAACTGTTTTGGGCCACCACAAACCACACCCACATAAGATGTGAACTTAATTGGCAAACATTGTTCATGTCCTGACTACTCCACTGACGAGCTGTTCCCCCATGTCTCTCCCTTTTCTCAGACCTCCCTATACCCTGAGACACAACAATATTGAAATTAGGCCAATTAACAACCCTACAATGGCTTCTAAGTGTTCAAGAGAAAGGAAAAGTCATGTCTCTCACTTTAAATCAAAAGCTAGCAATGATTTAGTTTAGTAAGAAAGGCTTGTTGAAAGCTGAGATAGGCCAAAAGCTAGGTCTCTTGCACCAAACAATAAACCAAGTTGTGAATGCAAAGGAAAAGTTCTTGAAGGAAATTAAAAGTGCTACTCAAGTGAATACATGAATGATAAGAAAGCAAAACAGCCTTTTTGCTGACATGGAGAAAGTTTTAGTGGTCTGGATAGAAGATCAAACCAGGCACAAAATTCTCATAAGCCAAAGCCTAATCCAGAGCAAGGCTCTTACTCTCTTCAATTCTATGAAGGCTGAAAGAGGTGAGGAAGCTGTAGAAGAAAAGTCTGAAGCTAGCAGAGGTTGGTTCATGAGGTTTAAGGAAAGAAGCCATCTCCATAACATCGAAATGCATGGTGAAGCAGCAAGTGCTAACGTAGAAGTCGCAACAAGTTATCCAGAAGATCTAGCTAAGATAGTTAATGAAGGCTGCTACACTAAATAACAGATTTTCAATGTAGATGAAACAGCCTTACATTGGAAGAAGATGACATCTAGGACTACCATAGCTAGAGAGAAGTCAATGCCTGGCTTCAAAGCTTCAAAGGACAGGTTGACCCTCTTGTTAGGGGCTAATGTGGCTGGTGACTTGAAATTGAAGCCAATGCTCATTTACCATTCTGAAAATTCTAGGGCCCTTAAGAGCTATGCTAAATCTATTCTTCCTGTGCTCTATGAATGGAACAACAAAGCTTTGAAGACAGCATATCTGTTTACAACATGGTTTACTGAATATTTTAAGCCTACTCTTAAGACCTACTCATCAGGAAAAAAACATTTCTTTAAAAATATTATTGCTCATTCACAGTGTACCTTCTGGAAAGGACTCACCATTCCAGATGCCATAAAGAATACTGGAGATTCACGGGAAGAGCTCAAAATATCAACATTAATAGGAGTTTGGAAGAAGTTGATTCCAACCCTCATGGATGACTTTGATGGATTCAAAACTTCAGCGGAGAAAGTAACCACAGATGTGGCAGAAACATCAAGGGAATTAGAAGTGGAGCCTGAAGATACGACTGAATTGCTGCAATCTCATGATAAAACTTTAATGGATGAGGAATTGATTCTTATGGATGAGCAAAGAAAGTGATTCCTTGAGATAGACTCTACTCCTGGTGAAGATGCTATGAAGATTGTTGAACAACAACAAAGGATTTAGAGTATTACATAAACTTAGTGGATAAAGCAGCAGCAGGGTTTGAGAGGATTGACCCCATCTTTGAAAGAAGTTCTACTCTGGGTAAAATGTTATCAAACAGCATCGCATGCTACAGAGAAATTGTTTGTGAAAGCAAGAGTCAACCAATGTGGCAAACTTCACTGTTGTCTTATTTTAAGAAATTGCTACAGCCATCCCAACCTTCAGCAACCACCACCCTCATCAGTCAGCAGTCATCAACATCAAGGCAAGACCCTCCACCAGCAAAAAGATTATGACTTGCTGAGGGCTCAGAAGATGGTTAGCATTTTTTAGCAATAAAGTATTTTTTAAGGTATGTACATTGGTTTCTTAGACATAACGCTATTGCACACTTACTAGACTACAGTATAGTGTAAACCTAACTTTTGTATGCACTGGGAAAGCAAGAAATTCATGTGACTCCCTTTATTGCGACATTTGCTTTACTGCAGCAGTCTGGAACCAAACCTACAATATCTCTGAGGTATGCCTGTATTTCAAATATAGGATAAGCAATTTTTAAAATTTATTTTTATCCATGAAAGCATGCAGAACACATCCATTCCTAACACTAGCATGGCACGCTGAATGCGAGGAGGTATTTTAAGTGTTCACACTGCGTACTCTTCTACCCGCCATCTTTCTCTATACCCCGGTGACATTGGGATACAACTTTCAGGATGATCAAACAAGCTGCCCTTAACTATCATCTACTCTCTTGACCCCGAGGAGTATGCTCACATTGGAAACTTGGTACATTTCATTTGACCTCTCCCAAGGACTGTACCGAATGCACACCTGAACACATATGTAAGCATGCGTCCTGAACTCATTGGAATCCATGATTATTAAGGACTACATGGGCTCTGAGCCCAGCAAATCTACCACCTCCTCTGTAACAGGTCCCTGCCCTCCAGAAGTTCACATTATAGCAGAGGATAAAAATTTCACACAAGTTAATTAATTTTAAATGGTTCTAACTCCTATAAGAAAAATTGAGAACACTAATGAGGATGGGATGCTATTTTTAAAAAGTAAGGCCCTTGAAGTTGCAGAGGAGGAAAAAATTCTTTTTCCTACTATCCTCCTAGGTTCTCTGGCTGGGCCCTGTAAATCAGACTGACAAAAGACAACCAAGAGAAAAGCATATAAATGTATTTAACAGAAGTTTTTGTGACATGGGAACCTTCAAAAGGAAATGAAGACCTGAAGAAATGGTTAAACCTGAGCATCTTTATACTAGGTTTATACCAGGATGAAAAGTGGAAAGTCATGGAAAAAAGGATAGGACAAAACGGTATGAGCTAAGGGTAGTAAACTGGGGGACACTTAGAAAGTCCTATTCATTTTGATTCCTCTTGGCATCACTCCATCTTTGGAGATAGGAATTCTCCTTTCCTTCAGGTACAGGCAGGGCACCTCTCACAGGAGAACGTATTGACCTGCTTCAGGTGAGAAGGGGGAGGTCCAAGAGTCCTTATGCAACTGCTGTTTCTCAAGTTTCTTCAGTTTAAAATATTCAGTATGCTAACGTGCCATATTTGGGGGTAGCATGTTCTGAAGCCCATCAAAGCATAATTTTGAGAAGGCCACAATTGAACAGGGATCTAAACTGTGCATGTTGGGGCGGTAGAATATTCTGGCAGACGCAGTACCTGGTTCAAAGGTTCCAAGGTGATAATGAAGTTGATGGGATTTTGGAAGAGTACAAGGACATTGTAACTGAGCAGAGCCAGCGGGAAATGATATGGTAGGAGACAGGCAGAGACTGGCCTCCACCAGACCTTGTAGACTATGAAGAGATGGGAGATTATTGGAGTGTTTCACAGAGGGGGAAAAGAGAACTTACTGTACTTTAAAAAGACCTCTCTCCACTGCATAAGGATGCTATTATGGGGCTAACTTACAGGGCTACACTGAAGAGCTCATGTATGTAAAGAACTGGACCAATGTTTGGTATATGGTAGGATTTCAATAAATATTAGCTCATTATTATCGCTTTCTGTCATGATGACGCAAGACCACAATGTATCCCAAATCTATACAGAGAAGAGTGACCACATTTTAGAGTCTATTTAACTTTTAATTTATTTTCCTTATCATACAAGTGATGCATACTCATTTATAGAATTCATAAAACTATGAAAAACTATCATCAAAAATAAAAGGAAAATCTGCAATCATAATTCTTTCCCCCAGAGATAAGTGCTTATAGAAGTTTTTTCTTCTAGGTTTCTTCTATGCAATCAAATCTATGTAGCCGAGCTCTCACTGTGTACACTTTTGTATGCTGCTAATTTTTTTTCATATTAATTTAAGAAGGTTAATATTTAGGAGTTTCTTACTGTTCACATAATCTCTTTCCAGAAGCAAGGTGTACAAAAATCAATATTATTGCCTCTGCACATTTAATTCTCTTAAGATGTCACAAATTGAACATCTATGTGTTCTCAGTTAAGTTTCAATTAAGCTCTCTCATGCATGTAAAGCAAACTACAATTTTTATACCAATTTAACAAATGGGTAAACTGAGACTTCAGTAGCTAACTGGAGAAGCTACATTTCAAGTGAGTGGGAAAGTCAAATATAAAGCCCAGGTCTTTTTGTTCTGGCACATTGATGGTCCCACTGAATCCTCCTATCATCCCCTTCCTCAGCTCATCCTTAGATCCCTTCTGCTCAATGCACTGTGGGCCAGCAATGTTGGCCCATCTGCAGCTACTCACAAATGTAGACTATTGGGCCCCATACCAGATCTACTGATGCAGAACCTGCATTTTAAAAACATCTCTAGATGATTCCTTTATACATTAAAGTTTGAGATACACTTTCAATTCTTTGTAGAAACAGGCTAGGATGACCAAGATAACTAAATGATGACCACTCTCAGTTTTACCCTACAAGGTGAACACAAGAACTTACTGGTTTTATACAGAACACAGGAAAAACAGCAATTCTGAGCTTAAATATTTTCTATTGGCCGTATATTTAGTTTACTAAAATGCAGCAGAAGTTTGAGCTACTCAGCTGAAAACAAACAGCTAAAGGGGTCTGCAGAACTTGCATTTTAAAAGTAATTTTCACCTACAGATAGACTAGTTCATGTGCAAAAATGACGTGTGAATAAATAATATTCATTTCACCATTAACTATTATAGCAAAAGGCCAGTGAAAGCCTAAACATGGTCACAGAGGATTGGTTATATAAATCCTGGTGTATCTGTACAAAGGCAAACTGTCTAGTCATTTAAAAGCATGTAATATTATGGAACACCCTCCCAGGTGTTAAGTGAAAACAAGCATGATGCTTTCTGTGTCGTGTGTAAAAATATATTTAAAGACACATAAATATGATTGTAAATATATAGAATATTTCTCAAAGAATACATAAGATACTAGAAACTTATTTTTGTGGGACGGGAGCTGAATGACTTGGAGATGGGAGAAGGAAGACTTAGATTTCACTGTACATGTTTTTCATTTGTTTTTTTCTCCCCAAAGCCCCAGTACACAGTTGTATGACCTAGTTGTAAGTCATTCTAGTTCTTCTATGTGGGATGCCGCCAGTGTATGGCCTGCAAGCAGTGTGAAGGTCCAAGCCCAGGATCTGAACCTCGAACCCCGGGCCACCTAAGCGGAGCATGCGAACTTAACCACTACGCCTCAGGGCAGGCCAGTGCTGTGCATGTTTTTAAATATTTTGAACAGTGTACAATGTGAATATATTACCTATTCTATAATTTTAAATAAACACAAGTCATTTTTATTCAGCGTAAGGAAAATGGTGGGAGGCAGTAACTATCATAGATATAGGACAAACAATCTTTGCATGACATGAAAGCAGAGAATAGTAGAAATGGAGCTAGACTTACAATTTAACAACCTGTCTCCACCATTAATGAGTTAAGTGACTAGTTCAATCCTTTTTATTTCAAGTCTTAGTATCACTTTTATTTTAGAGGAAAGCATACTATCTTGCCCACCTACCACCTTACAAGATTGTAAGGACGATATAAGGAAATGCACGGGAAAACCCATTATGAACTGTAATACGCTATGCAAAATTAAGTCTGTATTATTGAGACTGGATGCTTAATGTTTTGATATTCTCTAAATGGAACCACATCAAATATTAACTACCTCAATTACTCTTCCCCTCCAATAGAACCTACATTTTGGTAATAAATGAATCTTCCTGAGTCACAAATCTTAACATGAATCTGCTCCAAAACTTCCAGGGACATGTCAAATTCATGCAGCATTCCAGGCTCATAGTGTCCTTGCCCAGCAAAAAAATTTCCAGCTTTCCCTTAATTATGTTTTAAAATACTCTATTTGTTCTAGTCCAAGTGGTTTATTTCCTTTTTTCCCTGAACAGTCCCTTCAGTTTTCTGACTTCAGATTGTTAGAGGCTGATTTGTGGCAAGCATAGGAAAACCCTGCTCATTCTTATATACCAAATCCAATGTGCGTGGACTTGGGGGGCAGAACTGGTGGACAGGACAGGAGGTTATTACAGTGATGCTGGGACACTACAGTCTATTCCCTTACACATCCTGGAGCAAGTGGCAAATGAAGCTGACCTGAAATACCCTTTAAATGCCTCAATTCCTACCTTACCCTAGTGACACCTGGGAGACTATAACTATCAAAAGAGGGCATATTTTGTGTTTTCCTCCTAGATTGCCTATTCTCCTTTCTCTGGTGGTGGAAAACATACCATTCTTTAAGAACCATTTCAAATGCAATTCCTTTCGAGAAGTCATTTCCAACGACCTCAGTTCAACACTATTTAGCCTTCTCTGAATCATTACTATATACTCTCACCTGTCTTATGAGCTGTCACATTCTCATGTGTTATAATTAATTGATTTATATTTTCTTCCCTACTGTAGTGTATGCTGAGGACAAGTTTGTGTCTTGTTCATCTTTACATCTGCAAAAGCACTTCCTCACTGAGCAGGCATTCAACAAAATACTAATTCATCACATCATACAACGCACAGTCTCCCCCACATCTACTTCAGTCTACGTGATAAAACAACTCAGTCTCTTGAAGTGAAAAACTAACTGCAGGAGGAGCACATTTGATCAACAAAGGAATTGCCTTTATAAAGACTTTGTTTGCACTGGGAATTTACTTCACGCAGCTCCCTTTTTAGCGAGTTTTGTTCAAAGAGAAAAGCCACCGTTTGTATAAACTAAGGCAAATTATTCTCTAAACTTCCGACGCATACAAATTAGCCAGTTATTTTCTTATTTGTACTTGTTTAAAAGTTCATTCTCCTTGTATACACGCATTTATTCAAAAACCAAATACTCAAACAATTTAAGACAAACATGCGGATTTTCGTTCCAAATTGGAACGTAACAGAAGGGGAAAATTGTAGTGACATTAATAACTAACGACTTAATCAAAAATTGATTTAAGACAAATTAACAAAGATGAAAGTCAAATTTAGACTCATTTAGTCTGTCTAGAAGAGTCAAAGGAGAACAAAGCCAGTAAGTGCTAAAATTTTGAGAGAAATTACACATTTAATTCATAATCTCTAGCTTCATTTCGAAATCATTTCTGTGAGTTTTGTTAAAATGCACCAAAACTTACAGATGATTATTTTAATATAAAGGCTGAGTCAACATTCTTCAAGTCTCCATATTGAGCTAGTCAACAAAAGTATCTGAGGCGTCCCTGCCCCTCCCGTATACTTTCATAGCTCTGACACAGCCACTCAATGGGTTTTATTATCGACAGAGAATTAGGATGAAACTCCAGCATGTAACTTTTACCACCTTCGTTGGCTGCGATTTTACTTCAAGCCTTCACCTTAAACTTGACTTATCCATAACCTCGACTGACTCCTTCTAAGCTTCTAAAGTTAGCCATAACCTCATTCTTCAACCTCCCTTTTAACTCGCCTGAATCAGTTATCTCATTCCTGACTGTATCAGAATTGCAAACAACAAAAAGCAATGCTAACTCACTCCAGCAAAGAGCAGTTTATTGTTAGGAAAAGGTGGAACTAGGTTCCTAAAGAGAAGCAACCTCAGTGCTCTGGGAACAGAAACAAACAGATGGTCTTGTTGAGGCTACAACCAGCTTGATGAATGGTTTCATCCCTGTTTCCGTCTTGTGTCTCTCAAGCTCAAGGGCTGGATTCCGGGAGAGAGCACCCAGTTACCCTAGTTTGTGGTCACGTGCCCCAGGCGCCTCAGAGAAGCCAAAGCAGTTCCTCTGACAGTTAAAAGGGTATCCCACCAGCAACCTGATGGGCCTTCCTAGTTGGAAGCGGAGGGGAGGGAGAACACAGACGCTCACTTCCTCTCCGACTCAAGCCCCTCACCATTTTCTTCAAACTTTTCCTCATAGGCACAAATAGCTCAGATTACCCATAAAAGGAACTTCCAGACTTAAAATCAAGAAAAAAGATCACGTAGTTTCAGGTCTCCTTGCCTTTGCTCACACGATTCACTCTGACTGGACTGCCATTAATGTCTGCTAGGGGAAATTCCACTCCTTCTGCCAAAACTCTTTCAAATGCTACCTCCTCTGTAAGGATCCTCCTGACCTCTCCATGAAGAATTAATGAGTCCTGCTCCCGAGCGTCAAGCGCAGTCTTCATCACCGTGCGGCACTCCCTCAGCGTTACAGTTGTTGTGTGTCAGCCTCCCTGACGCAACGGTGAGCGCACGGAAGTTACACACGCGGAGTCAGGAACTTGTGCAGCTTCGCATCAGCTACTCTGACCCGGCCCGGACGTCTTCCACAAACGTGCCGGGAATGCGTTAATAAAAACGTGAGGGTACTGCTGAAATAAATTCCTGGGCCCAAGATGGAGCTGCTCCTGCCCGGGGTGCCACGTCAATAAACCTAACTTCCATGTTCCTTCAAATGCCCAGAGTCCACAGAAACGCAGTCTATCCGGTCAGCCAATCCGCAGCGCCAAGTCAACTCTGAGCTCTTCTCTTACCTCCTGGTTGCTTGAGCTTTCTAAAGGTCTAACAGCCAACACAGTCCATCAGGCCCTCTTTCCGCATTGCTGCTTCCCGTGCTGTATAAAACTCGCTCTCGCCCCAAATCCCGCGAGAACAGTGCTCCACTGCTTGTGAGGTGCTGTACTCTCCCGGTTTGTGGATTGGCTTCCATTCAATAAAGGGCATCAAACTTGTTACTAAATTGTTTTAATTTTGTCATTTGGCAGTACTAACTGAAAAGTTCCTTCCAGATATTCCCTGATTCTATTCTGTGCATATGCTGTACATAATTACAAAATGAGCACAATTCTAAAAGCTGAATTATGAACCATATGCCAGTTTGAGAGTTAGGTTGAGTTACTTTAACAATTCTACACGTTTAATACCATGTTGGTTGCTTAAAAAAGAAAGAGAAAAGCATTTATCAGGAACTCTAAAGTCTCTAGGCTAGACTTTACAGAAAAGAAAGAACAAATATTGTTCTTACCTCCTACAAACAATATCCAACATGAATGATAATAATATAGAGAGACAATATGCAAAGGAAGGCTAGAATAATGGACACATAATAATAAAGAGAAAAAGTAAATTACCCATATGTCCAGGAATATATAAAAATATATATGAATATCTAAGAATGGAGTACAAAAAACTTAGTTGAAAAAAAGATGAATTTGTATCCAATAATGTAATGGAAATAACCCCTTTCCTACCTGCTTAAGATAAATTAGAAAAGTGTCTACTACAGAATTCTTACAAATATGACTGCTCGCTTATTTGGCATTTAAATTTCTCCATTCCTTAATAGTGTTATTTAACTTATTTAGGCCTGTTTTGTCTCCCCAATTTTTAAACTCTGTGAGGACAAGCAACATCTCTTTTATTTCTGTGACATCCTGGAAGTGCACCATAAAGTTCCATAAACTTAAAATGCTCAATAAATGTATTGGGAGGAAACCGCTTTCACTATCTTTATATCCCTTGACTTCTAGGGAGCAAGATGATAAAACTTTTGGGTGAAGTCTTCAGGTTTTTGTATTTATTTTTGAATTAAGGAATTTTCCATACTCTGAGGCAGAAATAAAGGTCTTAATATTATTCTTTACATATGGAGAGCAAAAAAAAATCAGTCTCACACAGAAGTTTTATTAATTTGACAACCTGAACATTCTAAATGGATGTAACTCCAGAATTTCTCGGAAGCACGCAGGATTACTGCTGCCTTATTTCCTCAAAGCATTAACAATATGAATATTATAATTATCAATACTTGCTTTTTTACATCACCTCCAGGTATTCTGCACTATACGAAAAATCCTGTGTTTGTAAGATACTCATCCTACAGGCAGTCTGCCAAAATAGTAATGATAATATGTAAAAGCAGTAACAGAACCAAGAAAGCCAATAGGATTGTTGAAAAGCATATTTCAATTCTAAGTCTATGTTTATAGATCATTTGCATTTAATAACAGATTAGACTTTGAGTGGTTATTGTGTGTTTTGGTAATTCTGCCTATAAAAAGGGAAAACACGATTTTCTCCTGACAAACATAGACTTTTGGCACTAACTCCTTCCTTCCTTGCACACATTCATGGTTGAAATTAACTGAAATGACTCACGGTCTATTTAGTCCCTTAACCTCTCAAGCAGACCTGTGGAGTTTGCCTATGGGTCATTTTCACAGAAACTCACACTGAGTATCTGCTTTGAGGTGGCCAGTAATTCAATTAGTTGTTGAGTTTTATTCCATTTCAATAACACAGTAATAAACTGCAATAATTCCCTCTGACTGCGGAAAAAACTTTCTGTTTAGTATTAGCACAAGCTTTGAAAATTTAATAAATCAAATATAAATGAATAGAGGTGTGCATATTAATTTAATTCTAGAGAAGTTTATAAATTTTTTATAATCAAAGCAAACATAAAAAAATGAGTATATTTCTATGTTGCCCGACTCTAAAGACATTACAGGAGAGGAATTATTTTCTCTTACCATTTAGATTTTAGTTAGCCCATTTATTGAGTACCTGTTAGATGACCAACACCGAACTAGACATGAGCCCTGAGCACAGAGGATAGTTGAAGAAATGAAAGGCTGATTTCCTGATTTTTAGTTTATCTACAACACAGGGAGATGGAAAATAGTCTAAAAAAATATTCATGAAAACATTTACAGAGCTTATAACAAGAAATTCTTTATTGAGAGTTTTAACAAATCCTAGTAAATTAGTTTTTTGCATTGTGCTTTACTAAGTGTTTTCACATGCATCTTTCCTTTTGACTCTTATGAGAGCAGGCACGTATCATTACTTCCCTTCAGGGCCAGCTGCATGGACATGGGACCTGTGCAGTGGCACATGTCCTTGGGCTCAGAACGGCCCTAGGCTTGGTTTAATGCTCTGATGTTGCTGTCTTGAAATTCATAGTGACATTTGAATAAAGGGCCCCACATCTTCATTTTGCACTGGGCTGCAAATTCTGTAGCTTGCATTTGACAAACAAGAAAAGACAACAGGAAGGGAAGAGTCATCTTCAAACTTATGGAAACAAATAATTGAATTCTGCAGAGAAGAAAAAGAAAAGTTAGTTAACTCTTTAATAGGACAGTGGAAATAAATGTGATCTGAGTGACAAAGGGGAGGGAAATGAATTAATTCCAGGTAGATAAACCTGCCTGTCATCTCCGTCAGCGTGCTCATTTTGTAGTAGGAAACTAGCATCCACCAAGACTCAGGTTTATCTGTACCTGACAAAATGCTGATAAAAATCTCTTATGGGAATTTTAAAAGAAAAGGCATGAATTGGAATTAACAAGATGACACCATGAATAAGATACCTACAGCCAACCTGATGTCATATGCCTATTGCGAAAGCCAACCCTCTTTTGATCAATGGGCTTAGTGCTGTCTCTTCAGTT
This sequence comes from Equus caballus, assembly GCF_041296265.1. NCBI lineage: Eukaryota > Metazoa > Chordata > Mammalia > Perissodactyla > Equidae > Equus > Equus caballus. The sequence goes on from NC_091699.1 coordinate 21,202,099, forward strand.
TGAGGCAACTGTCTCTGTGCTGCTTCTGACACTGTGAAAACCAAGATGCTCTGTGCATTTAAAAGGACCTTGCCCAACACTGCTTTTGCTCCACAAGCCCAGAAGTGTGGTCTTCTAGAATATTCCAAGATCTCATTCCACGCTCACTCCTCACTGTATCCTCATAACCATGTGTTTTTGATGACCACATACATTTGGATTTGAAATGCTCTAGTTTAGGGACTGGCAAATTATGGCCTGATGGTCAAATCAAGTCCAGGGCCTGCTTTTGTAAAGCTCTAAAAGTAAGAATTTTTTTTACATTTTTAAAGTGTTGTGAACAAAATAAACAGAGACTATGTAATAGAGTACGGTTAATATACATGCCCTGCAAATTCTAAAATATTTACTATCTAGACTTTTACAGAGAAGGTGTGCCAATCCCTGGTCTAGATAGGTTCAACCAACTTGAGAGAAACATATTCTACTCTTCAGAGTCTTTTCCTGACTAAGAACCATTATTTGGGTATCTTAAAGCTAGTGTCCTTAAAGTTTTAACACCTAGACTCACTATTCGCAAGGCATGATAGGGCCTTAGGAACTCTGTCAGCTTGATTGTCTTGATCTTGGAGAGCCTGGACTACATTATCCTCACCTCAGGGCAAGACTGGGTTCAGACCTGCATTTCTTTCTGCCCTTGATTCAACCTTGGCTGCCTCCAGTTGGATCTTGGTCTCAGAGTCAGCAGTAAGCAGTAGGGTGCTTTTAATCTCTTCCCTTCCTCCTATTGTCTCCCTTTCCCCTCCTCTTCCCCTCCTAAAGAGCAGTCTGCTCATAGCAACCAAAAATAAGTACACTTTCTCTTCATTTACCTCTTTTGTTGGCCTCTTTCTATTGGTTGTGGCTCCACATCATGTTGAGAGACTTTGAGAAATGCAGTCAGTGGAATTCGATGGCCCACACCCTAGGTTCTGAGTCAGCCCCTATGACTATAGTGCAGACCTCAGTGTCGGCAGCTGCACTTCATTTCTGTATTTACCTGCTTAGTGGCAGGGTTTTTTCCCCACATACAGAGTTCATCAAGCTCAGAATCCCGGCCACCATCAAGCCTTCTCTGGCTGCTTCTGTCACTACCAGATGGATAACCAGTCATGGGTTGTTCTGTCTCAGCAGCCAAATCATCTAGGCCTGTCGCAACATTTTGGTGTAAAATATTGAAGAAATAGCCCACTGCATTGCAGCTGAAGAACGCTGGGTAGAAACATGCCTGCTTTCAGCATAGAAGAGATTTTCCCTCCACTGCAATAGGTATTTTTGGGTGTTTTACTTCAATAAAAACCTGCATTAGGTTTTTCCTGTCCTAGTACTTTTAAAGGCATAAGCGGAAAAGACAAAGGGAGATGCGTGCAGTTCAGAGATAGATAAATAATGTGGTTGAAAATAGTCAAGAAGGGAAATATGAACTATTAAGTGAGATGCTCTTATTATATTCTCCTGGTCATTTTAAACTTGAATAAACCAATGTTTCTTCTTTCCCTTTCTTCTCTTTTCTTGACACTTATGATGGTTTTGTGCAAGAATAATTTACTGAGAGATCAACTTGTACTTGTTCTTCCTCTCTTGTTCCATTCCCTCACTGCAAGCTAGAAGGCAGGCCCTTACTCACAGATGTTTACAGAGTAGAAAACAGAAGCAACTTAAAGTTAAAATCTTTTTTATAAAAACTTTAAAACAATTATGCAAGTGAGTGCCTTTAAGGAAGAGGAAAGATAAAGAGAATTTCCTAAGGCTAAAAAGACATTGGAGATTGCCCAAATAAGAAAATAAGCCAAAGAAAATGGTTTCTTTTAGGTCTTAGTATCAGTATCTTAAGTAGTTGGCAAAAACTGAAAGGAGATGTTTTTCTGGTGTTCCTAAGGTTAGAGCCCAGGCATAGGGACTTTCAGTTTTCCCGTAATTGCCTTTTCCCCAGCTGGAGTACCAAAGCAACAAAGTTATGTCTAAAGATACCATGGAGACTGGTACAAGGAGCATCTCATTGATACTATGGATAGATGCACAATGACCAATGGTCCTATGGATGTGCCCAATGCCATGACACTAAAGAGACTCTAGAACTGTTGTACAATTCTGGGCAAGCCAGCTCAATAATGCTTAATATTACTTTCCCCACCAGTTGACGACAAGAAAACTTGGAGTCAGACTGATTTTCATTTTTTAAAAAGAATAGATAAGTGGACTTTCTTATGTTATGTAGTTCATAAACTCAGTTTGAATTGGCCACAACTTTCAGCTTACAGATCATCATGTTGAATAATTAAAGGTCTTGAAAGGATGGGGAACCCTACAGCCTTTGTCATAGAAAAAGTCAGTAACCCTTGCCCATAGACCATCCCTTTGCATTTCCATTGTTTTTGGACTTCATTGTCAATGATGGTTTATCAAGAAAGCTGCAGTTTGGAACCTGGTGCCTTGAGGACCCTGTCCTACTAATCTCACAGAGTTATTGCACTATGTGACAGAATCTTCTTCTAAATGAAATGCATATTTGGAGAAAAAGGAAATGTTCCCCATATGAATTGATGTTTCAGGATGTGTAGAGAGAAAGGGCACCCCTTTTTCATACACAACGATGTGAGAGAATTTCACTTTCTCAGCCTGGTTATGTACCCTTTACATCCTCGACTATCTAGTGCTTCTGGCTCATCTAAATTTGCAGTTGTTCTAAATACTGAGTGCAGAAGCAAAAATCTTGGCTGGAGAAGTCCTTTTGAGGTCATCCTGCCTATCTCCCTGGCAGATTATCACCTAAACCAAGCAATTCACAAAAGTACCATCTATTTTTAAACAGCTCAAGAATCAGCATTATGCAACTTCACTTTGGTAACCCACTTTAGTGTTTACTAAACTGTCCCTATATCTAGCCTTCACATAATCTAACATAGGAGGAAGAAGAAGAATGAGAATAATTAAAATAAATAAACCAAAAGAAAGCGTGCTCTAACTTAAGCTCAGTTTTTATTTTTTTACCCTCTCCCAAGGAGATAGCTTATGTTAAAAGTGCCTGTCAGTCAATTTTAAGTCACTAAGGTTTTTTGGGGGGATTGCTCTTTAGAAATTAGTGCTGTTTTGACTCTGCTGTCCAATACAACAACCATGTCCCTCTTGACTTTGGTGGTTGGTTGAGTGTTGCCCCTTGGCCCTTGCCATCCCTTGATCCAATTACTCCTATTGCATTTAGGTTTCTAGGCCACTCATTCACACATATGTTGATTTGTTTTTTCACATTAATTCTCTATTTTCTTCCTATTCTTATACTGCCTAAAATTATCTTACTTATTTTGCTTATTTGTCACTCTGTATTCTTCTCTCATTTCACTTCCCCTAAATGGAAGCTTTCAGAAGACAGGCGCATTGTCAGATTAGTTCATGGTTGTATATCTTATTGCTAGATTATCAATAGAAATATAGCAGGTGTGCACCAAATATTTTTAAATGCGAGTATAAATTGAAGAAGAAGTTGATAAATCTCTCAAACATTATTGTCTATGCTGCACAAAGCACTTTTGGATTACAAAGACGTATTTATGCCAGTGCTCGTGCCCACAGACAAAAGTTAGAACATGACTTGTTGACTCATTATGTCCTAATAGAGAGATGTGTAAGGAGTTCACAGAAGACATAATACCAATGACTCTATCTTGTTTAATTGTTGTTCCTTTACTAGTAGAAGTTGCTTTGACACTTGATTCCAAGTTTTGCCAATGAATATGGCAGCCTAAGCCCTCAATCTCTTAAATAGCAACAAGGCTTGACTTGGATTACATAATTACATAATTTCTGGTGAGATTTCTGTGAGGGCTGTCCAGAAAGAAGAGATTCCATTTGGAGAAGACCATGCCATGTCTTCCCCTCAAAAAGAGGAAAAAGTATAGCTAATCGGTCAAACCTCCAGGAAATCCACAGCCTCAGGAATGCCTCGTGATGATACTTACTTGAGAACAATTCATAACACCTAAAGTGTATTTCATAAATCAGATAATCCATAACTTGACCAGTCAAACAATGGTTAGGAGCTCCATCCAGATACTGTTTAGCTTTAAGAAGCTATGCTCTGGGAAACATTTATAACTCAAATTCCAGGGAGTACTGCCAGTATTTTCCAGAATTGATGATACATTATTTTCTGTCAGCTTCTACACTGCTGAATAAGCAATCAGAACAATAACAGATTAAAAGGGGTTAACTTTTTATACAAGCTGGTGCTCTCTGTGATATTTGTCTCTTGGTTGGTATGACAGTAGCCCTAGTGAAAACTCATGCCAATTTTAAGAGAGTGTTAAACATTCTCCCCAGGGTCTATGAATGATATATTTTGAAACATGGAAACTGTCAAGTTGCTAGTTGAGCATTCCAGTCACAAAGGGGCCTGTACTAAGTCAGCATAGTGTTTCCACCCGACGGATAAATCAATGATTAGAATGTGAGTGCATCTGCATCCTCCCAGAAAAGCAGAGGAACAGTGAAGGAAGCTAGTCGTTTTCAATTTCTCTTACGGGAGATTTTTACATTTAATGTTTCACCTCTTTAAATTATTTTTCTCAAATGACGCCATAGAGTAGACTTTTGATTCTTGCATTTTGTGTTGGCCATTTCATTCAATACTTATTTGATCATGTTCAAATAACGAAATAAATAGTTATTGATATTCTAACCCTGTATGCTTCTAATGGCCAGGAGAATAAATATCTTGTGTGACACTCCAAGGAGTACAAAGAAACATACTTCTGTTTCTTCCATACTTTATCAACACCCACTGCTTAGCAGTTATGTGATACAGTTATACCGGCTTTAGGATAGTTTCTCTTTTTTGAGACATGATTTCACGATTCAGATCCATTTAAGGGTCACTGCATGTTCCGTCTTCTTTATCAAATGGCTTTCATGGCCCAAAGCTAAAAACAGAGATTTTTAAAAAGCATCTTGGGGCTGTCCTGGTGGCACAGCAGTTAAGTTCGCACGTTCTGCTTCTCGGCGGCCTAGGGTTCGCTGGTTTGAATCCCGGGTGCGGACATGGCACTGTTTAGCACACCATGCTGTGGTAGACATCGCATGTATAAAGTAGAGGAAGATGGGCATGGATGTTAGCTCAGGGCCAGGCTTCCTCAGCAAAAATGAGGAGGACTGGCAGTAGTTAGCTCAGGGCTAATCTTCCTCAAAAAAAAAAAAAAAAAAGCATCTTTCTGGCAAATATATTTTCTTCTATTGATTTTTTTTTTCTGGGTTGGTGGCACTGACTAATTGCTCCAAGGAACTCAAGGGTGGATTTGGAAGCATTTAATTATTTTTCCAAATTATTATATTTTTTTTTGCCCTTGTGTTATGTTAAGGAGATGCAATCACCAACCTCCCTGACCCAGACCAAGACTCACCCCAAGAGCTACCTCTGTGACCTGTGCCTTATTTTCAACACTAAGATCTCTCCAGGAGGAGCTTAGGCCTTATCACCGTAACCTGCAGGGTATGTGGAAGCACGTTTTCAACTGAGCCTGCGCAAGTGAAGACCCACCTCTCCCTCTTGAATATTCATTACCCATATGAATTAAAAGGTCCCCGCTTCCCTCTGTTCCGGGATGCCATGACTTTGGAAATGATTCCTCATGGTCTCCTATTTGCTGCAAACATACTTTAGTTCGTGAGACAACTTCTGGTGGGGAGTCTGATTTACCTCACCAGGAGGGAACCCACTTTGGTTTCAGTAACCTTGGCAAAGGAAATTCATCCACATGTTTGATAGATTTACACCGTTTATTAAAATAGTTTGCCATATAAAATCTTGTTAAGGCTTCTGCTTCATTTTAATCATTCCTTGACACTTTTTATAAAATGTGAGTTTGTTGTCCCTGTCTTCATTGAAACTTTCCTCTCTCTTGGCCTCTTCCCCACAAACATCTGAACTCTTCAGCCCTCTTGGGCATTCTTCTTAGAACTCCTTCTGAATTTAGAGATCGTTTCCTAAATTCTCTGTTAATGCCCAAATGCAAGGCTGACTTGATAAGCATGTGACCCTTTCCTGGAAATGCTAATTTAGTGAATTTGAGTAAGAACTTAGGAATCTTAATTTATATAGACTCTACATGAGATAGTGATACACAGCCAAGATTGGGAACCCCTTCTTTTCCTTGCAATCTTAGGTGTTATTACAGTTTTGTTGTTGTTGTTTTACAAATGCCTTCCTTATTTTTAGATTCCCAAATTTATGTCTTTGAGCTTGGTGCCTCATCTGAGTTCCAGTCTTCATTTTTAAGAGTGCTCTGGACCCATTCATGACTATCCTACAACCCGTCAAGAGAACATATTGTGTGCATATATACACCAGACACTGTGCTACTTGCTTTATACACAGCCCCTCACTTAATCATGGACACCACCCCATAAGGTAGAGGTTATCAGCTGCATTTTCCAGATTAGGAAACTAACTCAGAGGTCACTCTACTTTACACAATATTAAAGGAGCCAGTTGACAGGACAGCATGGATTTTCCCCTTTCTGTTAAATACTCTTTTTAGACACAAATATAAAATTGATTCTGTGTTTTCCCTTCTTCAAATTAATGTCTTTTACTGAAGTCAATTTTTTCTGTGCATATCCCTACAATCTTTACAAGAATATGCCAGAAACATTAGTACGAGCTAAGAATTACACTAGGTATTATCTCCTATAAGCTTCCAATTATGTCATGAGCTAAATACTATTATTACAGAAGAGAAAACTGAGTCAGAGAGGTTGAGTATCATGTGCAATGCAATGAAGTAGGTAAATGGCAAAGCTACAATTTGCCTGAACTCTCAGCCGGTTTTGTCAACCATAATGCTACATTACATAGAAAATAAGGACCCTATTGGCCATCAGGCACAATAATAAGCAGAAGTCAAGAATGCTCTACCCAGCTCTGAAGGCAAAAGGTGAAAAAAGACCTCACTATTTCGTAAAATTGAGTCAGTTCACATTTTGGGGGAAAAAATACCACACCATAGGATTGAAAACAGTGTTACGTTCACACAGTTTATTAGAACCCGTGTGTGTGATGGCTGGAGACTAGAAAATAAGCTCCAAAAATTTTTCAGGATGAATATTTCTTATTGTGATTATATTATTAGTAATGTCATCACTGCAATATTTTCCAAATAGAATTGTCTGGAATGATACAAAATAAATATTACTATAGGAGCAGAACTAATGATAGCAAGTGAAATATTTTAACGACATTTCTGATTCTGTCTGTGTTTGACTCTTTTTTTTTAAAGATTGGCACCTGAGCTAACATCTGTTGATAATCTTTTTTTTCTTCTTCTTCTCCTCCCCAAAGCCCCCCAGTACATAGTTGTATTGTTCTAATTGTAGGTCCTTCTGGTTGTGCTATGTGGGACGCCACCTCAGCCTGGCCTGATGAGTGGTGTCATGTCCACGCCTAGGATTCGAACTGGCAAAACCCTGGGCCGGTGAAGCAGAGTGCACTAACTTAACCACTTGGCTGTGGGGCCGCCTCCTGTGTTTGACTCTTGAAGAAAAAATCTGGTGAGGATTAAGAGGTGTCATATGTCAATTAGAAGAGTAATTTATTTTTAATAATTAACAGTAGAAATGATTTGTTCATAATGATAGACTAAGATTCATTCACAAGTTTACCGTGTAAAGAAGTCAGGCTGTTTCAGAGAGTTTAATTTGTATTAATTTGCGAAATGACTTTGGGTCTTAAACTATTAATGAAATTACTCAACCCTTAGAATCTGGCATGCCAACACAGACGTTTATTTAGTTTTTACTTCAAAAATTCCCACATATGTTTTCTTGTAAATCTGGAGCTATTCCAAAGTTTAAAAAATTTTTAATTCTCATGTTTGGGTCCGCTGAGAGGACAACCAAGGTAAAAAGGGAAAACATTTCCTTCATCATTCTTCCTGTTTTGCAGCTAATCTTGATATAATTTATTCCTGAGCAAATGGAATTATTTTATCTCCAAATATATAATAATTTAATTTCACCCTTAGTAATATTTTGGCACATTTTGATATTTTAAGTTGATCGAGGATTTTGTCACTGTTGTTGTTAATACTCAGAACACTTAGAATTTGAGCGTCAGAGCAGGGAGGCGGGAGCCGACTTTGTTTGAAGAAGAACAGGTAGAAGTAAAGGAAGAAAGAGATATAAGTTACAAAGGCGAAGAAAAAATATATGTGCAGAATGTTCACTGCCATATTGAAAAACCTATGAGAAAGGGGAAAAAATAAAGACATAAATATACGCCACTTGGTTCTGTCTTTCTTAAGGATAGGGGCCATGACTTGTTTATCTTTGCATCTCCCACAGGTAGCTGTACTTAACGAATATTAGATGCTCAATAAATATCAGTTTAAATATTTTTTAAAATATTATACATTTTATCTATTTTCTCCAAACTTATAACCTTTTAATATTATTACGTGAGAGAAACAAACTATAATAACACATATTTACAATGCACGTATACTATAGGCTCAGTGTTAGGTGGACATGAATAACCCTGTGAGGGGACTGTTATTAGCCCCTTTTTCAGATGAAGACACTGAGTAACAGAGAGGTTTGGCAACTTCAGCTAAGTCCTCCATCAAGTACCTGGCAAACAGGGCATACCTCTTTTCAAAACTGTGCTCTTACTTTGCAAATCTGATTTCCAAATAATTCATAAAGTTTTTAAAAAGGCCCTTTCTCTCTTATTCTTAGCATCCTGGAGCCATATTTCTCAGTCTGAAGATTCCTCCAGTGACGTATAAAGGGAAAGAGGATCCAAGAAAGCTGTCATGCTGGTGTCTTGTTAGTGAAATTTCTAGTTACAAATTTCTCCTTGCTCATCTCTCAGCAGATCCTTCATTCCCCAACGTCATTTTCTTCCTGACCTCCATTACTTTTAACGTGCCTGGCAATCCCCCCGGCCTTAAACTCATAAAACTCTTGAGCTCATCACCTCCAGGCACTCAACAAATATATACCAAAAATTTGCTGAGAGTTCCCCAAATCAGTATTCTTTGGAAAGAATAAAAGCAGGACAGAACATTGCTCTTCTCCATAGCTAGGGAAGAAGATTTACTACATCATCCCAGGTCTGGAGGGAATAAAAAGCCCTCTGTCTGACAGCACCAAAACAATTTGAGTGATTTCGTCTGTTTTGAGATTAGACACCGAGGATTATGCGAGTCCAGTTTCCTGTCAGTGAGATTCAGTCCCTTCCATTCTGAAACCAAGTATTATGCAGGTTCTAAATGTTCAAGAATCAAGCCTGCTGAGGTATCGGAGGTAAATACAAGAGCTCCTGAAGGAAACATCTATCTTTTTCCCTTACACATGGAAGGATTGGCCTGCCCTGGCCTCAATTCAGAAGAATGTGTAGTTTGACTCTCAGAAATATTCCACTACAGAAACTACCATGCTTCTCTTTGAAATAGATGAATGGGGATCATGGATACTCACCTAACTTTTATGATAAAAGATCTAGCCAAAAGTAAGAAATCTGAACTTTCTACAACCTTTATAAAATGCCTTGCATGCCACTGTATTTGTAAAAATTACCTCCCACTCCCAGCATCATCGAGGCCTATTCACAAATGATACAACTTTACTTTCTCAATATTTTCAATAATTCTTATTATATTTCAATAATTTCTTATTATATTCTATATTCTTACAATATTTTCCTTAATTACCCTGAATATAATAGGAGAAAGGTCAGTTAGGACTCTACGTTCATGGTAGGCAAGTGTTGTTGGTTTCTATTCTTTGCATCCTGGTTTGATTTTCCAAATGTGTTTTGAGAATTAACAGATCAACTGGGTACAATTAGAACAATCTAATCAAATAATGAAGTGATCAGCTTTGCCTTATTTCAAAAGGGCCACTTATTACTTGCATAAAATATAACTGAGCCTATTGCTAAATTTACCTATCCCCCATTTTCTAAATGTTTCCATTGTTGTCATGGCTTGATTGTACCAATCGGAACAATAAAAAATATTATCTTCCCTTTGAAAACTGGCTCAGCAAGATTTCAAAGCAGACATTTATAGAGAGCTCACCAACCCACTGCTTAGTACAATTCCTTCTGAAATGGATTACTTTCCATATCTGTTAAGGCCATGAGTATATAGGACAGGGGAGGGGGTACTGAGACAATACAGTGGGAGCTGCCAAGACATTTGCCCTCAAGTGCTACTGGATAACAAGAGGAAGTAATGTACACAGAGTATAAATAGAAAGCGACATGGACAAAACCAAATTGGTGCCAGATACAACAGATGGAGGAAGGCCCAGAAAGAGAGCCTCAGAAGGATTATGACTCTTGAGTGGGCTCCCCTTCTTTTTTTAAGGTTCTCTACCTTGTAGAATGCAATGGATATTTGTTGAACTGAATTAAAATTTCTTCACTGGATTATGTTAAGATAGTTTTTGTATTTCTTGTTTTAAGCAAATTCCTCCCTACTTTCTGTTTTCTTCTTTTCTTAGTTTTTTGGTGTGTGTGTGTTTAGTTGTTAAAATGGTAGATTAGAAGGATGCAGTAGTCCCAGTGAAAGTGAATTTGATGGTATTTTCATGGTTTTCTTATTGACACGGTGAGGTTCTTTGGCATAGAGAAAAATGCAGGTAAGTAGGTGAATTAAATGATATGTTGAATGAATATATCAAAGTAATGTTGATTACTCAGGTAAGTATGAAGGAAGTTTCTAATCATAACTTAACAGAGTACAATCATCATGCCTGTCTTCTTCAACATCGCTCTTTTGCAGCCCTCGTCAAATGGGAAAATACCATGAATCTGGGAGAGATACAAACAGGTTGCATACCAGAATTAAAAACAGATTATGCAAACTGGGATGAACAAGACAAATACAATAAGATGACATTTAGTTGAGGGAGACTAAAATGGACAACATATTAAACCTCTAGAAAAGAGAAGTACAAGTAATAACAGTAGCTATTTATTAACTAAGCAAATACAAATGCATTAATTCTTGTAACACAGTGAGGAGGGCATTTCGATGTTTACATTTCCATGTTTTATGTATGCGTGCTGACTGCAAATCTGTAGGAACTGATATGAAGAAAAACATTCTCTTAATTGAAGCCAAACTTACATGATGATTTATCAAATTAAGAACATACTTAGCCAAAGTGTCTTATAAAACATTGTCACTGCCTAATCAAATCATAACTAAAGAAAAAAAAAGAGACATTCCTATTTATTTTCCATTTGCTTTATTGAACTTGTTTAGTTCGAAAACATCTGGTATACAAAAAAATCTGCTTCATAAAATGACAATTTTTGATGTTCCCAAATAAAATTAAAAAGAAGTGCTCCTTGACTTAAGGGCACATATTTAATCATTCTAATCTTATGCAAGATTGTGTGTGTGTGTGTGTTTGTGTGTGTGTGTTGACCAGAAACTAAACGCTCATTAGGAAAAGTGAAATCAAATCTGGTATCTAGAAGCCAAGTACTGTTCTCTTGTTTGGGGACAGAAACATCATGAGTGGATCTTGTTTGGGGAGATATTAATCCCCTGCCTCTCAGTCGCTGGCATAGAAATCACAAGTTGATTTTTTCATTCAGTTTACTTTTTTTTTTATTATAGCCAAAATGACAGGGGAGGTTTTCTGATAATCAACAAAACTGCCAAATCTCTTGTTTAAATATCTTTCCCTTTTTCTTCATAAATGAAACAAACCCTCTAGGGGGAAATGTTGGCTCTTTGGTCATAAATCACATCTTTCTCTTCCAGAGCAACTTTATGTGAAGGTGTAGCCAAATTTCACTCTGAAGTCTCTGTGCTTACCAAGGGTGGTGATGACATTTTTCTCCTGGAGGAAATTAAATTTGCCTTCACCTAGCCTTTCAAAATGATGAGCTTTGCCTCTCAGCAACTGGTTGTCCTGGCAGAGCTCCATCCTTGAGATAAGGTGATGCATCACTGTGACAGATAGAATGGGTTTCCAAGAGCTGTCTTCCAACCTGTACAGGGTAGCTTTCCATTGCTGGCTGAGGCTGCTTGTGGATAGAATATGGACAGCATCCTTTTGAGCAGGGAGCTGTTTTCACAGCTGCCTTGTTGACTGAGATGTGCTCTAAATTAAAGGTTTTGTCACTGCACTAGAATGTGCCAAAGCGTTCTGCCAGTGAGGAAAGACAAATCCAGATGGTATTGGAAACTCAATTCTTTCCCATATCAGTGGGCAAGCAAAGAGTGGGCTCAGCATGGCTGAACTTGATCAATAGAAGATTAAACTAGTACCAGCCAGAGTTCCAGAGGTTTCTCCTAACTAATGAGGACACTCCCTTAGCCAAGAAGTTTCCGTTGCTAAATGCTTGAATAGATATGTTCTACTGCCCTATTTCCCTTTAAATATGAGGAACATGATGGGATGGGATCCATCCGTTGGAGCCCTTTCTGTGTTGCATCTAGTTCAGCCATTCCCAGCCTAAGTACATCTTTGTGTGAAATAATGAGACCTCAGGGGAACTTGTGTGGTGTTTTTCTGCTTCTAAGTTTTTCCTCACAATAAATTCTGTTTTATATTTATACCCCATGGCACTATGCTGTGTGTATCCATACCCACCCTTACATTGTGCAACAGCTTGACTTCCACACTTGTGAGCATTTTAAATTCATTCCACTGGTTGGCTTTGCCAGCCACCTGAAAGTAACTGATGGACACAAAAATCTCTCAAAATCCCTTGGGATGCTGAGCGAGTGATATCTACTTCGGGGCATTCAACTTGAACATTCTTCCCTTCTTCTCTCCTTTGATCCTTCTTGAATTCTCCCTTTTCCTAGGTGGAGGAATGGTAGAAAAGCAGTCAAATTGGATTTAGGATCAGCCTGGAAATAAAGGAGGAAATTACCCCAGTTCCTCTTCTTTCCTTTCTAGCCCTGAAAAGAAAGAAAAAATACAACTTACCCAGGAATCTGGAACTACACATACTAACAAAACCCAAAAGTCATACCCATTGCTAATTGGGCACTATCTACCTGATTCACGGCTATAAAAGACATATTTGTTTGTTTCTGCCCCTGGTGCTATTGTTTGATATCTTCTTCCAGTGTTCATAGCCCGGCCATTCACGTGCAGTAATCTTGCCTCTATTGGTGCCCACCTGTATCTGAAGCAGATTTCAAACCAGTGAAGAAAATTAATGACCTGCTGGCAAGGGTGGAAAGACTCCAGATAGTATCAACAGCAGAAACGCTGGCCCAAAATATGGATATTGTTGCTGGGAATTTAGGTCCTCTCCGCAGATATTTTGTTTTGATTTATTCTGCAAATACATGGGAATTTTTATTAAGATAAGATAAAGGTTTTACTTCTAGCCCTCTGGTTGCAAAGATAGCTACTGCTCTGTAAATCAACACAGGATTATCTGCTTTCCTCATCAGTCTGAGTCTGAGACAGAATACTGTAGTGTTCACTGAAGACAGATAGCACCAACAATTCATCTTAATTTTGTGTACTTTACGTCAGTTTTCCAAAGAAAATACACTGAAAAAGATGTGATACAGGGATCATTACACAGTTAAATAATGAAAATAAATGTTATGTATTTATCTGATTTAGTTTCTTAAATGTTTATTTTCTTTCATAAATAGGTTCTATTTTGATTTTGACACAAATAGCTGACGACTTGTTTCTAAATGGTTCTTCATATTTTTCCAAACTAAAAACAAGTTGAATATAAATATAGAAAGTCTTATTTCTGTCCTTCACGTTAAGTTTAATCTTAAAATTTATTAAAATTTTAAAACTGTAGCTGATCCACGTTAGTCAGTAAGTATGGAAGACTGATGTGATCCCTCATGTCAAGAAACTCAAGAGAAGACAACGAGAGAGCAAAAGCTGAGGGAAGCTTGACAGCTAACGCTGAACCTGGCTAATGTTTGCAGAAACGGAGACTTTTAAAGAATTCTTGAATATTTTTTCTGCTTATCCATATATATTCTGAAGCAATTACAATTTAAATAACAGCATACTTGAGTTAGATAGAACACTTAGTGCTTAAACATTGGGTTGGATTTATAGTGTGAAATGCAACATGTCAGTATGTAAATTCATGCGTTTGAGAACCTTTCTATTGACCTTGGGGAAAGAATGATAAACAAATGTACGGAAGACAGATTTTCTCGTTGTCTTTCTTGCTGTGGGCGTTAACTAGCCACTGGTTCTTTTGCATTGATCTGTATCTGATAGAGAGAGTCTCATTTTTGGAAGTGGTAATAGTTCTATACAACATTTGAAATGACTACAGATATTGCCTAGGGATTGCCTACAATATCTGAATTCTACACTTGCTTGTAATGTACACCCAATGATAAGAAGTAACAATACCTAAATATTTGTAACACTTAGCATTTCATTATAGTTATACGCATTATTCCATTTCAGTAGGATTGGTCCTGCAAATTTTGATATTACCTTTCACCATATACAGAAAAAAATATAAAGCAAGAAAGACTAGAAATGAATATATAGTTCAAAAGTTCTGAGTAACTCAGAAACCTGAATAACTGCCTAACTCATTTCTCTAGCAATTTTACCTAAAATTGTCAATAAAACTTAAAAAAATGTTTTTGTCCATGTGTGGCTAAGTGTCAGGGAGCTGGGTATATATTTATCGATCATTGCCCTCAGGATCTGTCCCCAGTTGTTTCATCAGCATACTGAATTCTTACATAAGAATGCTTCTACATTCTCTGGTTTGAACCTCTTATATATTTGAATAAGTCTTCCATTATTTCATTCTCTTTCAGCAAAAATAGAGATTTAACAACTTTTGAATGCTTGATACCCAGTCCAATATAGTGAAGCTGAGAATGAAATCTTTATCAGGCAAAGTAGAGAGTTAAGCCAATATCCAGAGAATAAGCACTGTGTAGATAAATACTCTGAATAATTCAGGCCTCAAATCCCTGGCTATGTACATAAATGATTTATTCCTCTTGAAAGTTTTTAAATAATTATTTTTAACTCTTCACTTTAACAGTAAAAAGCATGGCTCAAGTAACACAGTTATTGTAACATTTCTTTACTCATTTACTGACTGTCTACCAATGTAAGTTCTCCCTTTATTTATAATGTGAAAACATTTCTTTAGTCTTTGTCATCTCTTCATGGCAAATAATAGCTGTCACTTGCCAATCAGCAAAGATGGTGAAACTAATATTATTCGTGCACATATGTACGTAGATGAGACAAAGACAAGATATGTACTCACGTTGATAGCATAAACACAGAGATTTCTAAATCAGAAACTTATTGATCTATCTACAGAGAAGGAAATGATATTTTGCTATTTTGAAAGACTATGTGTGTTGCTTATAGATGACAGAACATTGAACCCTTGCTTCAAACTGGGGCTTCTTGGTGAAATATAAGATATATAATATTAAAGCATAAATGAAGAAATGGAGAGAGTATTTTTTTACTAAAAACATGCATAGCTTTAATCAAAGCAGAGGAACGTTAGTTTCTTCCCAAAAAGCAGCGCTGTTGATAGACACGGAAACCCAATCCTAACTTGTGAATTCTATAATTGATCTTCATGTTTGACATAGTTAATATTCAGGGTGGGAAAACATGCCAACTTATTTCTGTATTCAGAAAAAAGAATATTGAGCATCAACTGTGTACAGTTACTATTCTGGAAACACAAAACATAATGATAAGTCAGACTCACTCTGTCTTGAAAAGGATCATGGTCATGTGCAAAGCAATAGAAATTCAACACAGTGTGGTAGAAGCCAAATCCCCAAGCCTTAGAAGATAAGTTAAGATGTTATGGTATCTCCATATGACCGACAACATCGCAGCCAATACAAACTGTTTTTTTTTTTTTTTTTTAGCCCTGAGCTAACTACTGCCAATCCTCCTCTTTTTGCTTAGGAAGACTGGCCCTAAGCTAACATCCATGCCCATCTTCCTCTACTTTCTATGTGGGATGCCTACCACAGCATGGCTTTTGCCAGGCGGTGCCATGTCCACACCCGGGATCCGAAGCGGCAAATCCCAGGCCGCGGAGAAGCGGAACGTGCGGACTTAACCGCTGTGCCACCGGGCTGGCCGCCAAATTGTATTTTAAAGGATATTAAAAGTTACATAAAACTGTTTCCACTATAATATGAGCATAATAAAACAAAACTGCATACCCAGTGTGATCTCGGTTCTATCAGATAAGTAGGTCAATAAATAGTTGCAGAAAAGAGGGAGGAAAGGAAGAGAATGGAAGGAAAAAAGAGGAAAAGGAATAAAAAGGAAAGAAGAAACAGGAAAGAGAAAGAAAACAAGCAACTGGAAGGAAGTAAGCAATATTAGCAGCATTTACAACTGAATTGTGAGATTATATGTATTTTTATTCCTTATACTTTATTGTCTTTATAAATAATGCACAACATTATTAGAGAAGTAAATTAAATAATAAATTCTAGACAAAGATTGCTTAAAATCCATTTACCAAATAAAATCATAGTTTTTGTTATTCCTCTTTTGTCCTTTTCCATATAAATATTTAATTTTACATATATGAAAAATATTAAAAATAGAGCTTATATTCTTCGTTTTTATTTAACATGAAACTTGAGCCTTGTTCTTTCCTGAAGTTTCTTATTTTTTTTTTTCTGTATCTCTCTCCGGCTACCTCCATTTCCACTCCACCTCTGCCGATCAGTTCAGCATTTTGGTATGTACCTTTCCGCACATTTCACACTCCTGATATAGATATGTACAAATATTTGTGAAGTATATACGATTTCTTGCCTTGTTTTTATGCACCTCACATTTCTTTTTGTGGACATTATTCCAGGTTAAAAAATATAGATTTAATTCATGGCATTCAGTAATCACAAAAAGTGTTTATTGAGCATCTACACGGGGAACTCTTGTAGTCTTGGGGCTACAGCAGGAACAAAAAAACAAAGTCCCTGCTTGATGGTGCTTTCTATGTTAATTCCATGAATGAACCATAATTTATTCAATAATTCCTCTATTTATGGATATTTAACTTGTTTCCAAATTTTTCCCTTTTTTGTTTTGCGCCTACATACAGCACTGCAATAAACATTCTTTTACATATATATTTATATTCCTGTATTTACATCTTATTTTATAGTGGCTTTACATAATTTACTTACTCAGAAATATCAACTATTGTTATTTTTACGAAATACATATGCAGGGTGTCCTAGCAATGAAGAATTTGCCATAGAAATTCACAGGAGGTAACCAAAATAAATGTACAAGTTTTAAAGTTATTAGGTTCTCATCTGCAAATGGTACCATGCATGTCAATTTACTGTCAGTTAAAATAGAGAATGTATTAGACCTAACACAGACAGCATCCACCCAGGTACACAAAGAAAGGGTGGAGGAAACAACTGAGCAAAATGATAAAGTGGTAGCAGGCACAAATCTCAAATAGTTAAATACAGTAAATAATTTAAATATATATGATATGTGGAGTTAAAAGGATCTTTATTTACACTGTAGTATGTGAGTTGGGTAATAGTGGAAAATATTCAACTCTATCAAAAAAGTATCTGTGATGCATTGATTGCATCATTTTGATAGATCATTAAGTGTTTTTAAACATAAGTGTCAAAGAGAGAGAAAGAGTGAGATTAATGCATTTTCCCTACTAATTACCAGGGCTTTATTAGTCCTTTTAATTTCATCATTTCGTCTAATTATTACCAACCTTATTCTTATGATACTGGTATTATGATCACTATTACCATTTTACAGAAAAAGAAACAGCATCTCAGAGGTTAAGTGATGGCTAAAAAGCAACAGAGTTGAGATTTAAAATTAAGTTTTAATTCCAACACCCCTGCCCCTCAAACTACATGTACTGAGAAACCTTCTCAAACCCTTGGGGAAGATACATAGCAAAAATAATTTCCCAGTTAAAGAAGTACTCTGGTGCATGGCATTGTGGATAGCCATGAACATTTGTTCTTTGGGGAGTGTGACCATGTCTTACGTATAAATCTCGCTACCTCTTTCATTGCCCACGACACACAGCAGGTATTCAATCAATAGGAACAGAGCTTAACTTTAACTTTAACTTTCCCAGTAAACCTTATAATTCTTAGGAATCTGTCCCCCACTCCCACCACTAGAATGGTAACAGTGAAGATTTTTCTTACATGAAAAAGATGCATTTTATTTGTACACTAAATAATCACACACACTGCACACCTGTGTGAACCCAGATTAGACCCAGCCCTTTTTGCAAATATAAGGAGAGGACCAGGCTACCTAGCTCCTCAAGCCACAAGCAACAGGTGGATTCTAGAACCCCTTCTCTCAAGTTATTAGGGAAAAAATCCCTCTAAAACATTAGGGAAGACTTCTTGATATTTAGATATAAATAAGTACAATGCAGGAGATGGATAAACGGGGCTTGGACTTTGCCCAATTTTCACGAGGAGAGAAGCGTTCACACTTTATAACACTACATAAACCCCTAAAAGTCAGAAACTTTCTTAAAGTACTCAGAGTACCCATCAAATCCCTGTAGACAAAATCCTGACACGCGCGATGGGTACATCCTGAGACCTATGCAAATCATCACACTCTATGCTCCAAAGCACCTCATTTTCCTCACGAAATATAATAAATTATGGCAGGAGTGACCTATAAATGGTGGGAGGTCAGCTGCACTCAGTGACTAGCCACACACAAAATCCAAACCTCAACACGACTAGAAAAGCCTTCCTTGACATGGGCTTTCCAGAACCTTCTGTACACAGGAAAGCGTGAATGTTAAATCCAGGACAGCCACAAGTTCACTGCAGTTCACTACTTCCCCCCTACAAGGAATTGGTAGTTTGTTGAAGCCTGGGGCTATTTCTATTAGAATCTCTGTGATGTTTAACACAGATCCTGGCACAGAGGACACAAGGAGATAACAATAAATTAGACAGAGCTTATAATTCAATAAATGTATGGATACTCTCAAAATGTCCCAGGAAAATAAAAGGTGTGTCATTTTAGGATTGCATTTCTTAATAGGTTCAACAAAGTAAGCTTAACAGTTGGAGACATTAGAACCTCTATGCGGGGTAAATTTTTTGTTTGATTGAACGTTTTCTTTTATTGAGAGGGAGGAGGTACAGAGTTTAAAAAGAGAAAAAGAGAGAAAGAGAGAAATCAAGTTTAAAAGTCTGCTTAAACTTAATGTAAATTCATGTAAAATTTATAATCTACTTCACAAATATATGCATTTTTGTTTTAATATAGCAATTTCATTTTAAACTATATACAAGTTAAATGATTTAACAACCCTTCACACGGAAAATTTTTAATTATGATTGACTCTTCAAGGTTTCTAGAAGATGTAAAATATTTCTGCAGTGGGATGGGTGCACATGCTCTGATATCAGTGAATATCTGAGGATGGAGGGTTGGGATCTCTGAAACAATATTAGAAATATAGCATCAGCAGTTGAAATCTAGAGGAGTGAGGGGTCCCTTTAACAAAGATGGTGGCCACCAGCACAGGGCTGGATTACTCAAGCACTGGCTTGATGTGGCCATTGTGGTTGACTGGCACACAGCTTTAGAATTTTAAAGGGCAATGGTTTTGAAGGGCAGTGTGACTAAGCCACTGCCAAAGATGGAGCTAATACAACAGTTAAGCACTAACAGTCACACTAGCTTTACTCTTTTATGTTACATATCCTTGTGAATATTTAAGTTCAGAATTTCTAGTTTAGAATCTCCCAGAAATCAACTCTTTTTGTGCATATCCTTTAACAAGCTGAGAAATGTTCACTGAGTTCTTCTAGGCAAGGCACACGTCTAGACACAATGGAAGATAAAATAAAATACAAGGTATGGTTATTAAGCACCATGTATTATAGAGTTGTAACCAGCACAGATTAGAAATGCTGACCAATAACACAATATATAAATGATAGTTAAAAACAACATTAGAAGGATATCACAAGACTGTGCAATACAAGTAATTCTTATTTCCCAAATCCATTTGGATCGTAAGTTGAGGTAGAAAAAATTCAGAAAGCAAAATAAATAATCCAAAAGCAAAGTGAGTAATCTAAAGTGAAAGAAAAAGCTTATACTGATGAAATGTTAGAGTTAGCAGAGTCAATGATATGTTTAAGAGAATATTAAAAAGTATTTCGAAAAAAGAGATTTTATGCAGTAGAGTATTCAGATATGAATGTTTGGACATGTGATAGTTAAATACTTTTAGTAGCAAGTAGTGGGAAATTCAGTACAAACTGGCATAATAAAAGAGAGAACAAGAGAGAGAGAGAGAGAGAAAGATAAAGATGAGAGACAGAATTTATTAGTGCACATAAATAAAAAATTCACAGCCTTTCATCTTCAGGTATGGCTTGATCAAGAATCTAAATCAATGTCATCAAAATCAAACCCTATTTCTATCCATCTCTGTGATCTGCCTTCATTCACAGATATACCTTTTCCACTTATGAAGGCAAGAGGGCACGGTGAATTAAAGAGCTCCAGGTTTACATTTTCACAATTCCATGTTCAAGGGTGGAGTAATCTTTCAAAACTCCCATAATTGGCTTTGACAAGCTTTGATTGGGTCTTTTACTCATCCCTGGAATGGACCTGGTCATGTGATATTCTGATAGGCCAGGCCTGAATCACATATATATCCAGGAAATGATGGCAGAGTCAATCATAAGAATGAAAACTACATCAGCTGACAGTTGAAGAAAATTAGTTCCAGAAAAGGCTTTCTTTTTACTATTACAAGAAAAAGAAAAGGATGCTGAGCAGGAAAGCAATAAATACTCATTACCGCCATGAAATTTTAGAAAGCCTTGAGTGTCAAGAAAGGGAGCTGTGATTTTTGTCCCACATTTAACAGTAGTCAGGGAGAAGCTAGGTACCATAATAAAAGGTGAATTAAAGAGAATGAATCAAATAGCAACAGGAAGATTGAATCACAGTGGAATTCACTGGAAGTTCTCATTAGCACTTTATGTCACACTCTACAAACACAAAAAAAAGACGGGAAATAAACACAGTACAAAAGGATATCATTGACATATCACTGTTGACAGGATTAAGCCAAAGGTTATGGAGATAAGTAAGTCTGGAATAAAATATTAAACTAATTTTTTTATTTGGTTTGATTTAAAGGTCTACCAGGCAAAATGATTTATTTCTGTCCAGAAGTAATAAATCAAATAATTTTTAATGAGACAAAACAAGGAAAAAAGAGAGATTCAGAGAAATCAAACAGTTATTTGTCACAATGTGAACTTAAGCAATAATTCTGCAAATTCTATCCCCAATGGCTAATTTCATTAAATGCTGTCAGACTGAAAAACAAATCAACACAACAAGCAAATTTGTGTCATTAAAACCGGGCATTACGATACCAGAAATTAGTAGAGAGAATAATTGTAGCAAAACGAAAAGAAACCTAGTTCTGCACTAACATAATTTCTAAACTGGAAAGACTTACAGGGAAGCAGAAAATGAAATTCTTCCAATTTCATGTCTAACAGAGATTGGCTATTTTTTTTGAGGTTCTTATCATATAAAGAGCTCAGACATATTTTCAGTGCATGAGTTAACAAAAGACGATGAGAAGCTACCCTAAGGAAAAAAAAAACAATACGGCTGACCGTTAAATTCCAGCATAGTGTCTAGAGAACTTCAAGAATTTCTTCTTGTGCATACCTTGGCTTAGAGTTTGAAGGCATCAAGGACTTTTCCATGTACTGCATCTGCCTTAAACAACTCTTCCATTCTATCATGAGGTTTATGACTGTCCTAATACCCCAAATTTAACTCTCTAGTCTTCTGCCCTGACTGAATATCAGTGCAAAAAAAGACTTTTTATTCAAACACCTGCGATATGGTGGGGTGGGGGGCGGGGGGAGGAATAGATCATAGATTCAGAAAGTGTATGTTAATCTTTGATGAAAATATTGGGTTTTTTCTGTTGAATGGTTGAGTGCTAAATTTCTAGATAATTAAAAAAATAATAGTAATAATAACTGTTAAAGCCTAAAGAGCATCAGCTAAAGGGATAGGAGAAAAACCAAGAAAACAAAGGAGTGCTCCAGAAGCAAAAAAAGAAGAGAAAGCTACAAGGAGAAAAAGAGTCAAACATGTTGAGTATCTCTGAGAGAGTCAACAAGAGTAGAATGATCCTTATAACCAATCTCATGCAGGTCACTGGGTTTTGACAAAAGTCGTTTCAATGGAGGTCAGGGCAAAAGCCAGAGTTTAACAAGATTAGGGGTGAAAGGAAGTAAAGAATTAGAGATATTTTTATAGAGAGAACTATTTCTAGAAGTTTGGCCTTAAATGAAGGTAGAGAAATAGTAAGGAGCAAAAGAGGGATGTAGGATGAAGGGAGGGATTCACTGCTTCTGTTGATGATTTGTCATTTATTATTGCTTTTGTTTAGATGGGGGAGGTAAGAGCCATTTTGTATTTTGATGAGAATGGTCTGGTAGTGAGAGGGCAGATTCAGAAGAGAGAGGAGATGACTCGAGTAGGAAAGTCTTCGAGAGGCTGTAACAAGTGGAAGAAGAAAAAGTGAGCACAAGAAGGGAACGTCTGGGGACTGGGTGGTGGAAAGATATAGAAGGCTATGCGAGATGTTTGTTTTATTTTTCCTCAGAGCACATAAGGAAAGTTGATAAGCTGAGGGAGAGGAATGGGGAAGAGGAAGAAGAAAGGAGTTAAAGACAACTATACATCTTCAAATGGTAAAATCATCATAAATAAAAACAGGAGCCCATAGATTCTTTAAGGAGAGATAATAATCTGCTTTTAGTGTATTTACTTGGCAGTGCCCGAGTGACATCCAAGAAGAGCTGGCCAGCAAGTTCTCAGAAATAAAACATGACAATGCAAGTGAATTGACAGGACTAAAGATCTATATTCTTGACTGTCCAGACAACGTTAATATTTGGAGACGAGAGATTAGGTGATACAGAGAAATATGGACGTAAGAAAAGAGTACAAAAATTGAGCAAGAACAGAGTCTTTGGGAACTTTACTTATAAAATAGGAGCAAGAGGTCAATCGGAAGGACCCACACCAGCAGAGCCTAGAAAGCAAGAGGACTGGAATTGTGATGCAACAAAAAAACCACACAGTGAAGCCCAAAGGCTAAAGAAATGTAGAAGAAAGCAAGTCGAGCAAGGAAATTCCACTGGATTTAGCCAGTGGGGGTCATTTCAAGAAGGTTTTTTCAGTAGATCAATAAGGGTAACGCGCCCAGGCTCCACATACTAAGCAATGAGTAGAAGGAAGTACCAATTGTAAACTTCTTTTGAAAAGTTTGGCCTTGAAGGGAATGGCAAGCTAGGGTAGTAGTTTGAAGAGACAGCAAAATCAAGGAATTTAATTAATTAATTGAAATGAGAGACTTTAGGATAATTATAGGATGAAGTGAACAATGGAAACAGAGAAACTGAAAACACTAGCAAGAACTGTAACAATTGATAGAATAAGCTTTCCTTCCATCCCCACAAAACATGGTTTCGCCTCATCTTGCCTGCAACCTCATCTCATGCCCCTCCCCCACATGTGATGCCTCATTGAAGCCCCTGAACTCCCCGAAATCCATAGGAGACTCAGGACACATTTGCATGCTGCTCTCAGCCGGAATGATCTGCAGGTCTCAGGTCTCATTTCACATTTCCTTCTCTAAGACATCTTTTCCGGTAACCCTCTCTGAAGCAGTCTGCCCAGGAATCATACTCTTATCACAGCATACCATCTATTTCCTTGAGAGAACTTATCAAAATAGGAAACCATCCTGCTTTCTTGCTGGCTATCTCTCAGCGTCACAAGGAGGAATCCGTTCCATATTGCAACGTAATTTTCCTACTTGGCATTATAATAAGCAATAAATCAACATTTGCAGTATAAATCAACACATAAAGATAGAGAACTGGGACTTCGAAAACAAAAGGAAGAGTTCCGCTTAGAAATAAAGAGGAACACTTTCTTTCCATGAAACAGTTATGAGTTACGAGAAATTTTACGAGACGAACAATTGTGAAGTAACTCCATTTAGTAAGGTAGGAGGGAAGGTCATCTGCTGAAATAATGTCCCAATACATTCTGAACTAACATTCACGGAGCGCTTATGATTTACCAGATACTATATATGGTACTTTATAGCAATAGCCCACTGAATCCACACAACGGCCCCGGGGTAGGCCATTGTTCGCTACATTTTACAGATAAAGCGGCTAAGACTCAAAGAGGAAAAAAGATGAGGCAAGGCCATATAGTAAGAAAGACGCAGTCAGGACTGAAATCCAGGCTTACCCTAAATCTCTCCCTCTTATCCCTGATGATCTACTGCCAAGTGTGAGGATAATCAAGTTGGACTTTGAGACATAAGACAGCAGAAAACCTTTGACGCAGGTGCACAGAAGTGGACGTTTGGAGTCACAGTTCAGTTAAGATGAATGAAAGATTTTGAGAGCCTGCATAGTGCTGGTCACAAACAGACAACATGTGTGAGATCTGTAAGTCAGGAGAGAAGCGTCAGCCACAGTCTTTTTAGCTCTAGCAGTCATAATAGGGCACCAGCGCACACGCCTCTCAAGCACGCCGTCCCTGACCTAACGCTCTCCTCGATGGCGTGGGGCGGAGGCCCTGCCCTCCGTGCCCCAGCAGCGGGCGGACTCCTCCAAACCCTCGCGCACCGAGTACAGTCTCTGGGGCCTATCAGCCGAGCCTGCAGCTCCTCCCCTCATCACGTGTCCTCCTCCAGCATCTCCAACTCCTGGGCCAGTGCGTGTTTAGCTCCTCCACAGAAAACCAGCCTCTCTGGCGGGTCACCTGCCGCATGGAAGTTGGAGGTTTTGACGGTGGTGAGAGAGGGACACGGGTTCCAGCTTTCCTCACTGGTTGGTGTCAGTTTGTCTTGGCTCCCCCTCTGCTCTTCTGCCACTGTTCCTTCCTGAACGCCTGCTCGCCAATTTCAGCCCTGGCAGGAGACGCAAAAGCAAAGGCACACGTGACCTGTTTAGTCAGCCCCACAATCGCAAATGTCAGACCCTCATAAGAAGCCCCTTATTCTCTATCACCCTTACTGTTTTGCTTCTCAGCTTAAACTAAACCCTCAGGGACAAAAAGGGCCTGGCTGATGTCAGATAGTGTGACTATGAAATGGAGCCACTGGCACATGTGTTACGATGCAACAATGATTAAGAAATAAAAATAATAGGGGCCAGCCCTGGTGGTGCAGTGGTTAGTGCATGTTCAGCTTCAGTGGCCTGAGGTTTGCTGGTTCAGATTCAGGGTGCGGACATGGCACCGCTTGTCAAGCCATGCTGTGGTAGGTGTCCCACATATAAAGTAGAGGAAGATGGGCACGGAGGTTAGCTCAGGGCCAGTCTTCCTCAGCAAAAAGAGGAGGATTGGCAGCAGATGTTAGCTCAAGGCTAATCTTCCTCAAAAAAAAAAAAAAAAACAAGAAAAAAAAGATATAAAAATAAATGACAAAAAAGTTCTGTGAGGAGATTAGAAATATAATAGTTGAAAGACAATATGAGTTAAGGAATTCTGTATATATTTCTTCATAGCCCTGTGTGGCGTGAGCTCCCCTGTCATATATCACCCTCTCTGAGAAGCCCACCCTGACTGTCTTGACTGTTTTAGATATCTCTGTTATGCGCCACCTTAGGACCCTCTGTTCATCTCTTTGAAATCTTAATATGTTAAACTCAAATTGCATATTTACTTGTCTGTCCCTGTAGCTTACATATCTTTTTTCTTTAGCACCTGGCCCAGTGTTTCTAAAGGGAGGGAGGGTTGCACGTAAATTATATCTCAATAAAACTGGAACAAAAAAATAAATAAGGGGAGGGAGGGAAGAAGGAAAGTCTTCTTATTTTTTTCATTTCTCAGTCCTTCCATATCACCTTGCAGAATATTATGTACTTAGTAGGTGCTTGATATATTTTTATAATAAATTAGATATATCCAGAAATTAAGAGAACAATAGGTTTTATTACGTTTTATAGCTATCTTTGCTTTATATGTTTTTACTTTCCACAGGATACTCTGATCACAGTACACTGTTAAAAGTGCTTTGTTATTTTACAAACTTTCTTCTTAAATGTTTCCTAATTCTCATTGAAAACCAAAGTCAATTATGTGTAACTCAATTAACTTGACAATGAAAACGAAGTGAATAAACAGTCAGCAGAAAAAATAAATATGCTATAAAGGAAGGATTTAAGTATATATTTTGTACAAAGTAAATATAATAAACTCTGTGTAGATAAGATGGGATGCATGAAAGCTAGGCATCTGCAAATTTTATGAATGCCTTAAGTAAAATCAGGAAATCATTCATTATGGCAAATGGGTTGTACTTATATCTACGCTATGATATAGAATCACAGGAGTCCAAAGTGTGAAAATATTGTAATTCTAGCTTAATGATATGAATTCATGGCCCTCTAATATATGATTTTTTAGTAGAGTGAAGCATAAACAAAAGTCCAAGTGAGATTTTAATATTACTCAGATGTATTTCTACAGAAATTTATAAAATACGTATTCTCATGAATTTAACTATTTATTGTTAAATATATAATATGCTATTTAAAAGCAAAAAATTAAAAATGCACAGCATGTCCTTTCCCCAATTTAAATCTAGATGCCACAAATGCTATATCCTTAACATTAGGAGTAATCATAAAGCAAAAGGTACAGCTTGTCAAATCAAATTGAATTTAACCCACCGATGTATCTTGGAAGAAGAAAAGCAGATGCGTTTGTGTGTACGGAAAAAAGCACAAGGGAGAATATATACCTAAGAGATGATTCTGCCGGGCAGAGGCCCAAATGGCATCCAAATAAAAATGAGCATCTATGAACAGACGACCGATGGAAACTTCTCAGGGTGGTAGCCTGGAGAACGACCTGAAGGACATCCTATAGATTGTCCTGCATAACTAGGGAGACAATTCTTTCCACTGCCTGTAGAATTTGTTCTTACCTGTTGATCTAAACAGCGTGCTTTCTAAGCAGAATACATTATTTTCCTGGGATGGATCCACTGTATAGGATAATGAAGCTGTTAAGAGGAAAGTAAGCCAAAATAACTCCAAACCTAGAAAAGAGATTGAGAGATGAAATAAAGGGAGCTCCAACTAGGAACAAAATATATGACAGCACTTCACTCATAGAGAAAATACTTCTTACTTAGCAATTACAAGAGTCCTAAGCAAATCTTCCTACCGCAGACACAAGCACCAGAAAGAAACCCACCAATGGATCAGACTTTCCACTTACACAGAGACCATAGAAACCTTTCCATTCAGTAAAGTAGTCTTTTAAGTGAATAGACATACACAACTGCTTAAAACAAATCTCTACTAATTATCCATAAAAATAGACATAAATAATGAATCAAAAATTAATAAATATTTGAAGCATGAAATTGAAAGATAATGATGAATACTGAGGACAATTAATATAAGAAGAAACATACAATGCAACAAACAGAAGAGAATTTAGTGTCTTTAGCAAGAACAAGGTCATGTCTGCCTAAAAAAAGAACAGACTATCATAAAATTGAAGAATTTGGAGAACTAGAAATAGTTTTTGAAATTAAAAATACTTTCGGTAGGTGACTTTTTCTTCCAGCTATGATAGTATAGGTTGTGACATATGAATTTTCCCAATGGAAACTAACAGGAAAGTGGTATAAAATGCAGAAATGAATCTTTCTGAAAGCATAGAACAGCTGATAAGGCAGCTAGGATGTGAGGGGCCAGACCCTAGAGAGAAGGGAAGTTCACTGAGTTGAGCCCAACTTTCTGTATGTGGCTTTTCCCTTGGGGGCATTTACCTATTTTTGGTGCATGGCTGAGAAACAGGAACATGGGCAGCTTCTGAGAGACAAGAAACCATTGAAACTGTTGTTGTATTCTAGGGCAAGGAGACAAAAATTGGAGTACAGAGATGTGAAGGTAATCGAGGCCTTCTCACAGAGAAGGGGCCACAAAGAAGCTAGTCCAATACTTGGCATACCATTTCCTATTAAGGCATCTGCTGATTTTTAAATTGCAGAAAGCAAGATGTTAAGAAGCCATGCAGAAAGTGATTAGAAAACAGTAGTGGACTTTTTGGCAGTCCTATAGTACTGCACACAGAAAAATTGAAATTCAGTATCCATCAAGGAGGAGAATCCTGGAAATACTTCATGCTCATGTTTGGAACACCTAGACAGTTGCACCCTCAGATTAGAAATAAGACTTGTAAATAAGATTAGAAATAGGAAATAAGACATTTCTATATGGCTTAGACACTTCCCAAGTCTTGACTGGACTCAGGTAATCTATCCATCTGCTACCTGCCAGATAACCGAGTGAATCCTCTCTAAAGGAAGAAAAAAAAATCATCTGTAGCCTGTCTAATTTTTACACTCAATATTTGGCATTTAATAGAAAATTACTAGGCATAGTAACTGAATGAGCAAATGCATACGTATGCATATGTGCATGCATATATGCATGAATGAATGAGTCAAGGAATAAATAAATGCAGTGATGGGAAAGAGCGAGCAAGAATAGAAATGCACATGATATAGACATTGTAGTTGTCAGACTTTAATCAAAATAACTGTGATTACTACAAGAAAATAGATGATAAAATAAAGGAATTTACTGAGAATCAGGCTTTATACAAAAAGATCCAAGTGGAAACTGTAGAAATGAAGACAAGAATAACTGAAATTAAGAACACAATAAGTGAGTTTACCCGCAAATAGCAGAAGGAATAAGTGAACTGAAAAAATAAGTCATCAGAAAACATCCAGTCTTGACATGGAAAGCAAAAAAGATGGAAGGTACATAAAACAGTCTAAGACACTCATGGGACAAGGTGAACACATTTAATATACATGTAATTTGAGTCTCAGAGGAGGCAGAGCAGAAAGAATGATAAAAGTAACACTTAATAAAATGATGATTGTGATTTTCCCAAACTGATAAAATAGATCAATCAACAGATTCAAAAAATGCGAGAAGCCTAAGCAGAATAAATTGATTGTAAATAACAAGGCATGTCATATTAATATATTTTAACATTGCTTAAAATTAAAGGTGAGGAAGCATTCTTTGACAAAGACAAAGAAAACAATCTCTATTCCTTTTAAAAAGCAACCTGAAACTGAGAACGGACATTTCAGTCTTAAAAATGGAAGCCAGAAGACAACAAGTTAGAATCTTTAATTGAAAGAAAATACCTCTCAACCCCAAAACCCATATTCAGTAAGATAACATTTCCAGGCAAACAAAAACAATGACAGCTTTTCTTCATCAATCTTATTCTAAAGGAAAAAAAGTATTTCAAGCAAGAGGAAAATATTTCATAGAGAAATCAGAAATGGAGGAGGGAATAAATAGTGATTGAAAAGAAAATATTAGGGGCTGGCCCAGTGGCACAGTGGTTAAGTGCGCATGTCCGCTTCGGAGGCCTGGGGTTCGCCTGTTCAGATCCTGGGCGCGGATCCTGGACATGGCACCACTCCGCAAAAGCCATACTGTGGTAGGCGTCCCATGTATAAAAAGTGGAGGAAGATGGGCATGGATGTTAGCTCAGGGACAGTCTTCCTCAGCAAAAAGAGGAGGATTGGCAGTAGTCAGCTCAGGGCTAATCTCCCTCAAAAAAAAAAAAAAAAAAAAAGACTTTGGGGCTGGCCCCATGACAGAGTGGTTAAGTTCAGGCATTCTGCAATGGTGGCCCAGGGTTTCACTGGTTCGGATCCTGGGCACAGACATGGCACCGCTCATCAGGCCATGTTGAGGTGGTGTCCCATGTGCCACAACTAGAAGGATCCACAACTAAAATATACAACTATGTACTGGGGGGATTTCGGGAGAAAAAGCAGAAAGAAAAAAAAAGAAGATTGGCAACAGTTGTTAGCTCAGGTGCCAATCTTTAAAAACAAAAAAAGAAAAGAAAATATTATGTGGGTAAATCTACATGAAATTTGACTGTACAAAATGCGAATAATGTCTACTAGGGTTTAAAATATTATATAGAATTAAAATGCATGACAACAATGTCAGAAGCAGCAGAAGGATGATACATGGAATTGTCCTAGAAATGAGTACTAATTTATATTAAACATATTAATTCAAAAATGATCATTTTAATATCTACGAAGCCAATGAAGGAAGAGTAAAAAAACTGTATAAGTAATAAAAGACTAGAGGAAAATGAAAAAATAAAATCACTTTATACAGAAGAAGGCAAAAAAAGAAAAATGAATAAAAAAGAGGTTAGAAAGATTGAAGTCGAATAGTAAGCGTCTGTAAACAGAATAAATACTCCAAATCAAAGGCAAAATTGTCTTACTGAGTAAAACAATAACAATAAAACAATCACAAAAAAACCCTACATGTTTCTTAGAAAAGATACACTTTAAATATGAGGGCACAGAGGTAGAAAGTAGCAGAATATAAATTGAAATACTGTGCAAATAAACACTAAGAAGAGCAACGAGGAACTGATTTAGCTACACTAACATAAATCCGGTTGACATTAAGGTCAAAAGCATTACTAGAGATAAAGAAGCACTTTTCATGTAATAGAATATGCATTACTTTTTTATTAATGTGTGACAAATTACCATGAATACAGCAACTTAAAACAATACACATTTACTTATCTCACAGTTTCCATGGGTCAGGAGCTCAGGAATGGCTTAGCTGGGTTCTCTATTCCACCAGGCTGCTATCAAGATGTTGGCTGGACTTCATTCTCATCTCATCAATGAGACTGATGAAGAAATATTGTCTTAGTTTTTGTTTGTCTGGAAATGTTATTTCACGGAATATGAGTTTCTGGGTTGATAGGAATTTTCTTTCAAATAAAGGTGTCGGTATTAGTCAGGGTTCTCCAGAGAAATAGAAGCAATAGGATGTATGAGATTTATTACAGGAATTGGCTCATGTAGTTATGGAGTCTGACAAGTCCCACAATACGCCATCTCCAAGCTAGAGAACCAGGAAATCCAGAGGTGTAATTCAGTCCAAGTCTGTAGGCCTGAGAATTGGAGGGCCTTTGGTGTAAGTCCTGATGTGAGTCTGAACACCCAAGAACCAGGGCTGCCCAGGTCCAAGGGCAGGGAAAGATAGATGCCCTAGCTTAAGAAAAGAAAAAATTCACCCCTCCTCCACCTCTTGGTTCTATTTGGGCCCTCAAAGGATTGGATGATGCCTCCCACATTGGTGAGTGTGATCTGCTTTACTCAGTCTAATGATTCAAATCCTAATCTTTTCCCAAGGTATCCTCATAGACAAACCCAGAAATAATGTTCTCCCAGTTATCTTGCCATCTCTCATCCCAGTTCAGTTGACACATAAATTAGCCATTACCATGGCGTTTCGTTATCTTCTGGCCAGGGAAGAATCTGCTCATTCAGATTGTTGGCAGAATTCATTTCCTTCTGGCTATAAGACTGAGGGCTCTGGCTTCTTACTAGCTGTTGGCTAGAGGCTGCTAGCAGGTCCCTGACATGTGGCCCCCTCCTGAGGGAGTTCACAGCATGACTATTTGCTTCTTCTGGGAGAAGAAAGAACCTCTCCTGCTGGGAGAGAAAAAGAAATCAGTAAAATAGAGACTGTATGAATGCCAAAATTAATAATTACTCTCTCAGAGACCATACAATGCCCAATAAGAGCAGAATATGTATTTTTAAATATGGATACAAATTTTAAAAATTGGACTTTTTCAGGCTTGTAAAATAATTCTCAAAAAATACAAAAACATTGAAAATATTTAGAGTATTGTCTCTGTGCGGAGATGAATTGTCGTAAGTCAATAACATAATAATATCAATAGTAATATTAATAATATCATAGAGAAGGAGATAAGAAGAAGAGAGGAATTTGGACAAGGAGGCAGAGAGAGAAGAGGAAGAAATAGACCCCCAAATGCTTGGAAATAACACATTTCTAAATAACAAATGGATCACAGAAGAAACAAAAATGGAAGTGAGAAAATATTTTGCACTTGAATCAGATTAAAAATACCATGTATCAAAGCTCAGGGGACAGAGACAATCCTCCTTAGTGAGATATTTGTCTCCTCAAATGTATTCATTATGAAGGAGAGGCTAAAAATGAATTATATCAATTTCCATCTCAAGAAATTATAAAAAGAACAGCAAATAGCACAAAGTTATATAAAGAAGAAAATAATAACGGTTAAGAGTTGAAATTTATAAAATAAAAGCAATGTTACCCTAAGGAATATTAACACGGACAAAAGCTTTCTCTTGGAAGTTAATAATAAAGTGCATAAACCACTAGCAAGAGAGACCAAGAACAAAAGTGTTAACCTAGAAATAAAGAGCCAGAATGAGAGGCAGAGAGGCATTTATTTTGGAATCAAAGAATTGCATTTCAGGGTACACAGATTTGTCCCAAATAGTGTTCCTGTTAGGAAGTAAGAAACAGGGGCTTCTAAAGCCAAAAGTGGGAGGTTTGCATGACAAAGATTGTTAATTGGGGTTGGTGGCAGAAAGCTAATCTTGGCTAACCATAACTGATTGCAGAGCCTAGC
The DNA here is from genome assembly GCF_041296265.1 of Equus caballus. Lineage (NCBI taxonomy): Eukaryota > Metazoa > Chordata > Mammalia > Perissodactyla > Equidae > Equus > Equus caballus. The sequence goes on from NC_091699.1 coordinate 21,234,724, forward strand.
TAGAGGGAGGCAAAAGTCCATCACTGTGATGAGCTGTAGGTTTCTTGCCATGTTAGTGTTACTCAGTTCAAAAGGTCATGTTCTGTTCCATGAAGACGTGCTTAAGACCCATTTCCTTAACGGCTTCTTGGCTTTATTTTAAAGCCCTTAGATATAAGTGACTCCATTTTGTTGCACATTTCACAAAAGATAAAAAATATATATACACACAAAACATTGCAAAAATGTAATGGTGTCGTAAATTAAGAGTATGGTCTCCTGTGGGAGGAATAAGTGGGTAGCAACTGAGAGATGCCCCAAAGATGGCTTGTGGTTCTAATAATATTCTCTTTCCTGATCTGGGTGGTAGTTTCACAGGTGTGTTCACCTGATAAAAATTCATTGGACTAGACAATATTATTTTTTACAGTTTTCTGTATTTATGCTATGCTTCAATAAAGTTATGTAAAATAATATAATAAAATAATAACTATGTGAATAATGTAATAAAATAACAATTGAAAAAGGTAACATCTACAGTTATTCCATTATTTTCAAATATCTTGACTGATTGCTGTAAACTTTATTCAGAAAATTGGGCTGATAATCAAAACCTATTTCCTGCGTGTCCCCCCACCCAAACAAACAGAAAAGTCATCAGGTCATTTTACAGCTAAATTTCACCAAATCCCGCAAATTCAATAATTTTTCAAAGAAAGGAAGAAAAGCCAAATCACCCCACTTTCATTTTGTAAATCTAGCAATATTGTGAAAGCAAAATTGGACAAAGAAAGTCAAGAAAACAAAATACAGACCAAGGTCACTTACGAAGGTCTTCATGCAAAATTTTAAAATTTATCTGTGGTAAGGAAAGTCCAAAATCTTCACAATGAAAAATGGCCAATTGAATATAAGCCAAGATGAATTAATAAAAAAAATGCCCACACTAAAACATTGAAATACTGGAAAGAGTAAAATGATGTTACCTATAAAGGAAGATATATATCTTCAGGATTGAATGCCTGTAAGGATAATAAGAAATAGAGACCTCATCAAGATAGCAGCATAAGCAGACTCTGAACTCATCTCCTCCCATGAACACAACCAGGTTACAACTATTTTTGGAAAAATTACCCTGGACAGAAAACTGAAAAGTGGATTAAAAGAACCCCCATAATAAGGGACAGTCCTGACTAAGTCAGAAGAGGCAGAAATTCCTGCTGGAGAGGAAAAAAGCCACCTTTGGGAGCAGCGGAGCTTCTCAGTTGGCCAGGCGGGAGCCACCCTAAGGTACACAGCCCTCCCTGGAGGAGTGTGGTCCGGAGCAGGGGCCCATACTACTATAAGCATACTTCAGACTCAGCACAACTGAGACGGGGGTCTTACTGTCTGGCTTCACTGGCTGTTAACTGCAGCGAGGATATCCCCAGAAAAGCTATCAGCCCAAAGCCTAAAAGACCTGGGTCTTAAATGGCCCACGTACAAACTCACTCATTGCAGCAACCTAAAATCACCAAAGAGAAGGCTGACAGGCCTTCTGCGAAATGAGACCCACCTGGTGGGCTCTGGGGGCATCTTGGTGAGAGGAAGGACCTCTCTGGTGACTGAGATATTGGTGGGGGGCATTGTTCTGACTTGGTCTAGATGTGCTGACACAGACCCTGGTGAGCACCATTGAGTTTCTTCCCTTGGCCTGTTAGCTCAGGGGTCTGCCCCACCCACTAAAGCACAGATTTAATCCAGTTCAGCCAGGGCAGGCAGCCTGCCCTAGGGACCAGCCCCACCCAACAGCAAGCCCTCAGGCTCCTTTTCGGCCTGCATTGACTAGGTGCCTTAATTCTCTACAGGCAGGCAAGTGTGTCCACCTCTGTGAGTTGGGGTATGCTCCGGGGGGTGGGAAGTGTGCACAGACCAGGACTGTGTTGATGGTGTGTGTGGCCCTATGGGTGGTGTGGCTCATCAGTGGCAGAAGACCTGTGCTTCACAAATACCCATATAAAAGATCAGCCCCACCTTCCAAAGCCTGAAACAATTGAGTGTTGGTGCCTAGGGCCAGCCCAACTCAGCTGCACTCCTAAGAGAACTGACAACAGCCTTGTAGGCCTGAGGCCTATCATAATTGTAAGTCCCTGAGGCTAGCAACCAGCTACACTGGGTACCAACCCAATTAAGAGGAAAACTTCAATAGGAATGTGCTGATAGACTTTGTAGCCAAAGGTGCTGAGGCTCCCCAAACTGGATTTACAAACAGCTGGCCAGGGAAGGAAAGACTAGACTCCCTGGATACCTCTAGTAAGAGCAATCCTGCCACAGCAGAAAGACAGAAGTAGCCCACAAAGGGGTCACTCCTGGATTATTTGGACTGGTGACAAGAGGGAAGCACACTGCTGGGCCTCATAAGGCATCTCATACATAAGGCCACTTCTCCAAGATCAGGAGACATAGCTGGCTCATCTAATACATAGAAATAAGCACAGAGAAAGAGGCATATTGAGGAGACAAAGAAATAATTTACAAGCAAGGGAACAGGACAAAAACCCAGTAAAAGGACTAAATGAAACAGAAATAAGTGGCCTACTCAACAAAGAGTTCAAACAAAATATCATAAGGATGCTCACAGATATTGGGCGAAGTCTGGATGAACACAATGAGCTCATCAGCAAAGAGTTGGAAAATATAAAAAAGAACCAATCAGAAATGACTAATGCAATATTGGAAATGACAAATTCACTAGAGGGACTCAATAGCAGAGTAGAGGATGCAAAAGAACACATCAGCGAGCTAGACAAAAAACTAGAGGAAATCACCCAAGCAGAAGAGAAACAAGAAAAAAGAATTAGACAGAATGAGAACAGTTGAAGGGAACTTTGGACAATATCAAGCATGCTAACATTCGGATTATAGGTGTCCCAGAAGGAGAAGAGAGAGACAATGGGGCAGAAAATTTATTTGAAGAAATAATAGCGTAAAATTTTCCTAACCTAAAGAAGGAAACAGACATCCAAGTACAGGAAGCACAGAGAGCTCGAAACAACATAAGCCCAAAGAGGCCCACACCAAGACATATTATAATTAAAATGTCCAAAGTTAAAGATAAAGAGAGGATCCTAAAAGCAGCAAGAGAAAGGTCACAAGTGACATAAGAAGGAAAGCCCATCAGGCTATCAGTAGACTTCTCAGCTGAGACCCTACAGGCGAGAAGAGAATGGCACGATGTATTTAAAGTGCTAAAAGTAAAAACCTACAGCCAAGAATACTCTATCTATCAAGGTTGTCATTCAGAATGGAAGGAGAGATAAAGAGCTTCCCAGACAAGCAAAAATTAAAGAAATTTATCACCAAGAAACCAGTTCTACAATAAATGCTGAAGGGATTTATTTAAGTGGGAAAGCTATGACCAAAAATAGAGATAAAAAAATTATTTAAAAAAACAGGTAATAAAATCACTTGTAAAGGTAAAAATGTAGTAAAGGTATCAGATCAACTACCTGTGAAGATAATATGAAAGTTAAAAGACAAATGTACTAAAATCACCTATTTCAATGGTAAGAGGGTAATGGATAGACACACACTAAACAAGAGACTATATATGATTTGAAAAGCATAAAATGTGGGAGGAGGGGAGTAAAAAAGTACAGCTTTTAGAAAGAGGTCAAGCTAAAGAGTCTATCTACTCAGTATAGACTGTTATATGCATAGTATATTAAATAGGATCCTCATGGTAACCACAAACCAGAAACCTATAACAAGCAGGAAAAAAAGTAAGACAAAAGAAATCAAACATATTACTAAAGATAGCCATCAAACCACAAGTGAAGAGAGCAAGAGAAAAAGAAAGGAACTGAGAAGAACTACTAAAACACTCCCCAAAAAAGAAAAGTGACAAAATGGCAATAAATACCTATTTATCAATAGCTACTTTAAATGTCAATGGATTAAATGTTCCAATCAAATGCCATAGGGTGGCCAACTGGATAAAAAAACAAGATCCATGTATACGCTGCATACAAAAGACACACTTCAGACCTACAGACACTCACAAACTGAAAGTGAAAGGATGGAAAAAGATATTCCACGCAAATGGCAAAGAAAAGAAAGCGGGGGTAGCAATACTTATTTCAGACAAAATAGACTTTAAATCAAAAACTGTAATAAGAGACAAAGATGGGCACTACATAATGATAAAGGGAACAATCCAACAAGAAGATATGACACTTGTAAATATCTATGCACCCAACATAGGAACACCTAAATATAAAAAGCAATTATGAACAGCCATAAAAGGAGAAATAGCCAGTAACACAATAATATTAGGGCACTTTAACACTCCACTTACACCAATGGATAGATCATCCAAACAGAAAGATCAATAAGGAAACACAGGCCTTAAATGACACATTAGACCGGATGGACTTAGGAGATATATATAGATCATTCCATCCAAAAACCACAGAACACACATTCTTTCCAAATGCACATGGAACATTCTCCAGGATTGACCACATAGTAGGCCACAAAACAAGTCTCAATAAATTTAAGAAGATCAAAATAATGCCATGCGTCTTTTCTGACCACGAAGGTATGAAAGCAGAAATCAACTACAGAAAGAACACCAGAAAAGCCACAAAATGTGCAGATAAAACAAAATGCTACTGAACAATGATTGGGTCAATGAAGAAATCAGAGGAGACATCAAAACATTCCTGGAGACAAATGAAAATGAAAATAAAATGTGCCAAGATCTGTGGGATACAGCAAAAGCAGTTCTAAGAGGGAAGTTTATGGCAATTCAGGCCTACCTCAACAAACAAGAAAAATCCCAAATAAACAATCTAACAGTGCATCTAAAGATAGTGGGAAAAGAAGAACAAATAAAGCCCAAAATTGGCAGAAGGAAGGAAATAATAAAAGTCAGAGCAAAAGTAAACGAAATAGAGACTAAAAACACAGTAGAAAAAATTAATGAAACCAAGCGCTGGTTCTTTGAAAAGATAAACAAAATTGACAAACCCTTATCTAGACTCACTAAGAAAAAAAGAGAGAAGGCACAAATAAAATGGGAAATGAAAGAGAAGAGGTTACAATGGACACCTCAGAAATACAAAAGATAATAAGAGAATACTATGAAAAGCTATACACAAATAAATTGGATAATCTAGAAGAACTGGACAAATTCTTAGAAACACACAACCTTCCAAAACTGGACCAAGAAGAAGTAGAGAATTTGAATAGACCAATCACCAGTAAGGAGATCAGGACAGCAATCAAAATCTTCCAAAAAATAAAAGTCCAGGACCAGATGGCTTTCCTGGTGAATTCTACCAAATATTCAAAGAAGACTTAATACCTATCCTTCTCAAACTCTTCTAAAAAACTGAAGAGGAGGGGAGGCTTCCTAACTCATTCTACAAAGCCAACATTATCCTGATACCAAAACCAGACAAGGACAAAATAAAAACAGGAAATTAAAGGCCAGTATCACTGATGAATGTCAATGCAAAAATCGTCAACAAAATACTAGCAAATTGAATACAACAATACATTAAAATGATCATACATCATGATCAAGTGGGCTTCATTCCAGGGATGCAGGCATGGTTCAAGATCTGCAAATCTATCAATGTGATACACCACATTAACAAAATGAAGAATAAAAATCACATGATCATCTCAATAGATGCAGAGAAAGCATTTGACAAGATACGACATCCATTTATGATAAAAACTCTAAATAAAATGGGTATAGAAGGAAAATACCTCAACATAATAAAGGCCATATATGACAACCCCACAGCAAACATCATTCTCAATGGAGAAAAACTGAAAGCTATGCCTCTAAGAACAGGAATCAGACAAGGATGCCCACTGTCACCACTCTTATTTAACATAGTATTGAAAGTCCTAGCCAGAGCAATCAGGCAAGAAAAAGAAAGAAAAGGGATCCATATTGGAAAAGAAGAAGTGAAACTATCACTCTTTACAGATGACATGATGTTATATATAGAAAACCCTAAAGAATCCACTAAAAAGCTTTTAGAAACAATAAAGGAATACAGGCAAGTCGCAGGATACAAAATCAGCATACAAAAATCGGTTGCATTTCTATACACTAACAACGAAGTAGCAGAAAGAGAAATTAAGAATACAATGCCACTTACAATTGCAACAAAAAGAATAAAGTACTTAGGAATAAACTTAACCAAAGAGGTGAAAGATCTGTACGCTGAAAACTATAAAACAATGTAGAAGGAAATCAAAGAAGACACAAAGAAATAGAAAGATATTCCATGCTCTTGGATTGGAAGAATTAAAATAGTTAAAATGTCCATACTTCCTAAAGCAATTTATAGATTCAATGCAATCCCTATCAAAGTTCCAACAACATTTTTCACAGAAATAGAACAAAGAATCCTAAAATTTATATGGAACAACAAAAGACCCTGAATACCCAAAGGGTTCCTGAGAAAAAAGAACAAAGCTGGAGGTATCACACTTCCTGATTTCAAAATATACTACAAAGCCATAGTAACCAAAACATGATGGTACTGGCACAAAAACAGACATATAGATCAATGGAACAGAATTGAGAGCCCAGAAATAAACCCACACATTTATGGACAGCTAATGTTCGACGAGGGAGCCAGAAGCAGATGATGGAGAAAGGAGAGTCTCTTCAATAAATGGTGTTGGGAAAACTGGACAGCCACATGCAAAAGAATGAAAGTAGACCATTACCTTACACCACGCACAAAAATCAACTCAAAATGGATTAAAGACTTGAATGTAAGACCCAAAACCATGAAACTTCTAGAAGAAAATATAGGCAGTACGCTCTTTGACATTGGTCTTAGCAGCATATTTTCAAATACCATGTCTGACCAGGCAAGGGAAACAAAAGAAAAAATGAACAAATGGAACTACATCAAACTAAAAAGCTTCTGCACAGCAAAGGAAACCATCAACAAAACGAAAAGACAACCTAACAATTGGGAGAAGATATTTGCAAGCCATATAGCAGATAAGGGGTTAATATCCAAAATATACAAAGAACTCACAGCTCAACAACAACAAAAAAACAACAACCCAATTAAAAAATAGGCAAAAGTTCTGAATGGAGATTTCTCCTAAGAAGATATATGGATGGCCAATAGACACATGAAAAGATGCTCAACATCATTAGCTATCAGGGAAATGCAAATCAAAGCTATAATGAGGTATCACCTCACTCCAGTCAGAATGGCTATAATTAACAAGACAGGAAACAATAAATGTTGGAGAGGATGCGGAGAGAAGGGAACACTTGTACACTTCTGGTGGGAGTGCAAACTGGTGCAGCCACTATGGATAGCAGTATGGAGTATGCTCAGAAAATTAAGAATAGGTCTACCATATGATCCAGCTATCCCACTGCTGGGTATTTATCCAAAGAACTTGAAAATGCAAATGCATAAAGATACATGCACCCCTATGTTCATTACAGCATTGTACACAATAGCCAAGACTTGGAAGCAACCTAGGTGCCCATAAAGGGATGAGTGGATAAAGAAGATGTGGTATTTATACACAATGGACTACTACTTAACCATAAGAAATGATGAAATCCGGCCATTTGTGACAACATAGATGGATCTTGAGGGTATTGTGATGAATGAAATTAGTCAGAGTGAGAAAGTCAAATACCATATGATCTCATTCATAAGTAGAAGATAAAAACAATGACAAACAAACATATAGGAATGGAGATTGGATTGGTGGTTACCATAGAGGAAGGGGGCGAGTGCAAAAGGGATGATTAGGTTCACATGTGAGGGGATGGAGTATAATTAGTTTTTGGGTTGTGAACATCACGTAATCCTCACAGAATTCGAAACATATTATGATGTACATCTGAAAGCTATATAATGTTATGATCCAATGTTACTGCAATTAAAAACATATTATTATTAATCTAGAATTCAGTTATCAAGCACACCGACAATCCATTGTGAGAACAAGAGAAATCTATTTTCAGGAATTCAATGATTCAGACTTTAGCTTTCTAAAAATAATAATTGAGCCTCCAGTGGGAGGAATCCTAGAAAGAGTAATGGACTACAAAGACATGTTGTGGCTGGCCCCGTGGCCAAGTGGTGAAATTCGTGCACTCCGCCCTCAGAGGCCCAGGGTTTCCCTGGTTCAGATCCTGGGCACGGACATGGCATCATTCATCAGGCCACGTTGAGGCAGTGTCCCACATGCCACAATTAGAAGGACCCACAACTAAAATTATACAACTATATGCTGGGTGGATTTGGGGAGAATAAAATAAAGCAGAAAAAACAAAAAGAAGATTGGCAACAGTTGTTAGCTCAGGTGCCAATCTTTAAAAAAAATAAAAAAACATTCATTACAAAGTATGTATTTATATTTCCAGGTCATCAGATTCCTAGGGAGACCTAGGAAACACCCAGTCCAAATTAAAAGGGGAAGCCAGGAAGCTCCTTGGGTTTTTCATCACACAGTGAAAAGATAAATAGCCTAGCAGATCATATATAATTAGGTAGCTGTTTCTTCAAAAACAAGACAAAAGAAAAATAGCTAGAAACCACTGTTGGAAACAAAACACACCAACAAACAAAAAGCCAAAATGAAACAGAAAACTCTAATAAAAAAGTCATTATCCCAAGATGAAACAAACCAAACTGTAGCAGGAAAGAATATGATGAAACAAATATTTCATACAGGTTTTGTGACTTAGATTGCTTTTAAATTTGTGCAGGTAATGTCATATTCTTGTTTTAAATAATAGTTACAAAATAATAATACATTCAGTACTGTTAATTTACTTCAATTTTTAGAATCAGCTTAGAACAAAGCATCAAAGACTATAATTACACAAGAGAAATGGGAAGAAATTTCTAATCCCATGTTCCACATGTTGAAAGTGTTTGATGGAAAGTGTTTAAAATTGATTGCTCAAGAAATAACCTAATTCAGTTGAAGTATATTGCTGAAAGTCAAAAACAGAATAAACCACTGCTAATAAAAATAGCAATAACCAAAAATAATAATAGTAAAGATAAGGGAAAAGAGGCTGGAAATAAGGTAAGTTTATTAACTTTCTTATCTTTCCCAAGGGGAAATGAAATATATTTAAAAAAATGGATAAATCATGTGACCAGAAGTTTCTATTTCTTATTCTCATGGTGACCACTAGAGAAAATAAAAGTGATTATTTCTGGGGAATGAAATTGGAGGGAAGACACTACTTTTACTTTTGTAACCTTCAGTGTTGCTTAAATCTCTTATTTTACTCTCCAAATAAAACCCATAAAAATAAACAAAAAATTATAACCAAGTGTATCTATTCCATATTCTCCACCGGATGTTTAAATTGTGTTCAAGATATGCTAAGTGCTTGAATACCTCTAGTGAGTGAGAGGTAACTAAATACATCCTGAGGCAGATGCAAAAGTATGTTTTCCCCTTGTATCTCTCTTCAAGTAACTTTACTGATACCACTTTTGTTCTCTAGTCATCTGGAGATAAATTCTCCCTAAGACTTTTCTTCTTTGTGCTAAACATGTCCTCTTTCTTCATGCATCTTTTCTGTTAACTTATCCTTAGAGCACTTACAATGTTCTGAACCCTTTAGATATATTAACTTATCCTCTCAGGAATCTTTGAGGAAAGTTCTCTATTATCCCCATTTTATAGATGAGGCAGTGAGGCACAGAGAATTTACCTGACCTATCTAATCACATCTCAAAGTGGGAAGGGCAGGATTTGAACCCAAGTAGACTCGTTCCACAGCCCATCTCTTAACCAGTGTACTACTTTTCTTATTATAGAACAAAATCTAAATGTAATTATTAGTTGCCTAAGTACTGTTCCAGCGCCCATCAATTTGCCAGTGTTGGTAAAAGTGATGCCTGAACTAAACAGGCGCTATTCCAGGGATGTTTAATTCAGAAGGATTAAAATTCACATCATCTTCCTTATTCTGAAACCACTCATCTCTGGTGGAATCTTTTTTTTTTTGCACAGCCATATCACACTCTTCACATATTTTGCTTACAATGAAATACATGTTGCTACTTTCTTTTACATGGTTTCTGTTAAGCCCCACCTCCTTGATCCTGTCCTTTTGTAATATTCATATTTTGCACTCAAATGTGGTCATCTTTCCTTATTATATTTTTCCATTTTTAGCTGAAGAAATCAAATAAAAAATGCTAAGCAAGACAACAAAACTTCAGTTTTGGGGTTAAAATCTTTGAATCTCAAGTTAGACTGACTTTGCTCAAATTCCAGCTGTTTTACCTCCCTAAGCTTCAGTTTCTTTTCAGCCAATCACTGATCCTAGTTTTGCATGAGATCTATCTCATAGGTCTCTTGCAATTTTTTAAGGTAAATACTTAATAGATAAATTTTGTGTGCAAAATTGCGTAGCTAATCATTGCATTTCTTTCTTTTTGTGGCACTCTATTGATGTCATCAGTACAGTGATAATATATCCAGTAGGCATTTTTCATTATCATTTCTAAACTAGAGGAAATTGATGCAGCATCAGAGACCAAAACCCACGCCATATAGCACATAAAATATTGACTCAGCGTAGAGGACGCTCAGTGAACATGTCCCAAATGATTGAAACCAGAAATATTTGATTGGTCTAATTTCCTCTCCCTTTTTCTATGTCCCTTCTGTTTCCCAGGTTTAGTGACAAGGAGGAAGGAGCTGCTCTCTATTCCTAGGAAGGCTTTATTTGAACACATTTAGTAGGCCCAGGGGACTCTCCTTCCTCAAAGAACCATCAACTCCGTGCATTGGAAGGGGCCTCAAAGGATTTTCTAGTTAACTCTATAGTTTATGGATAATGTAACGGAGGAAGAACTATTCCCATGCCTCTACCCTCCAGGTTCTTTTGGCTGATCTAAGAATTAAGTTGACGTGAGACAGAATAACAGGAGAAAAATCAAACAAAGTTTCATAAATGTTTAATGAAAAGTTTAACGAAATGTTTGCTGGGCCATCTATAGATAATGGGACTCGAGAGAGAACTTTGATAAAAATAGCCCTTGCTCGGTGCCTTCCAGTCTACCACACTTAGAGTTATCTATAGCAATAGCTCTTTCCTGGGACAGGCCTTCTCTGTTAGATTCTGGGCAGTTAGCGGAAGGTCAAAGTTTCTTTCTGAGTCTTTTGTTCTTAAAAATAATCAAGCCAAAGAGACACGTTTTGTGGTGGCAAATTCTGATCCCCCACAATAAAAAAGCTGAGGGCTTCCTCCGCATGCGTCATTCCCAGGACATCACCTATTTCCCATTTTCTGAGCTACTTCAGCTTCTAATATAGCCCACAGCCTGGAATATGAAGTCAAACTCTTAAAAGTGAAACAAAATGTAGAGTTTTGTTTGTTTTGTAGCAAAAATGATAAAAGAAATGCAATTTCACAATTTGAATATAAATTTGTGGTTCTAATGGTTCCTTTTTTTTTAGCTCATCCTGTTGAGAAACTGATGGATCCTCTAGACTCTCTTCCTGGAAGGAGAGCTCAAACATATTTACATACAATTCCGCATACAGTTTGAGGAAGTTTATGCAATCCTTTTAGCCCACCTATGGACCTCAGATTAAAAAACCATCGGGACCTGCCAGTGGCTGAGTGGTCAAGTTTGCATGCTCCACTTTGGCAGCCCAGGGTTTCACCATTCAGATCCTGGGTGCAGACATGGCACCACTCATCAGGCCATGCTGAGGCAGCATCCCACATGCCACAACTAGAAGGACCCACAACTAAAGTATACAACTATGTACTGGGGGGATTTGGGGAGAAAAAGCAGAAGAAAAAAAAAGGTTGACAACAGTTGTTAGCTCAAATGCCAATCTTTAAAAAAGAAAAGTGGCAATACAAAAACAAAAGCACAAACAAAAAACCATGACCCACAACTCTTCTGAGAGCAAGTGTTTGTCTGCATCCCCTTTAGCATCTTTCAGATAAAAACATCTAGTGCAAGTTGTTTGTATTAAAATACCCCACTTCAATTGAATTGCACAAAGAGCTTTATAATATCTTGTTAATGGACAGAAACCTCAAGTTGGCTCAATCTAAGGGAAAAGCACATTACAAAGACATCGGTTGATAAGAAGGGCCTTGTAGAGATCAATAAAAAAACAGAAAATGGTGCATGCCCAATATTTAGGTTATGGTGTCATCATGCTCTCCTACATTTTTGGCCTCCTGCTTCGTTTATGTCAGTAGACTTCAAAATGTCCATATGCCCCCATATGGTGGCCTGTCAATTAGCATCATGTAATTTACATAAAATTTTGGAGCAACACCAATGAGATTCAGAAGTGACACTGAACTTTATTTCCTACCTTTGAGAAATTTTAGAAAATTAAAATTGCCTTGCCAGTGTTTTTTCTTTTGTTGTTATTATTGTCTTTGTTTGATGGTCTTAGAAAAGTCAGGGAAAACATAAATGTGTTCATAACATTTAGAGAAAGTGTAATTTGTAGGTAGATGGCTTTACTTTTTGACCCTGATGCCATGATCTGGCTGATGGGAAGGGGATGATGGGCTGAATATTCCTCGATGGGTGGTAGCTGGGATATGACTTTCCTCTTTGTGTTAAGAGAAGGTCAAGGCATCTTTTGGACCTTATCAAACCTTTCATTCCACTTATAATAGAGATAGGTCAAAATAAAACCCTATTCAATACAACCTTATTGCACTGTGTAAATTTATATGAAAATCAAAGCATGTGTCCCAGATAAAAATCTGACAAGGTGAGTCTGATACCTATTGGTTTACCACCCATCCAACCAATAGTGCGTTCCAAAACTATTCTCTGAGCATTTCCTCATCTCACCTCAGTCAATGATGGTCAAATAAATAATAAAGTGCTTTGCATTTATGCATTTTCTAAAGTGCTTTCATTTCTGTGGTCCCATTTGATCTTCACATCAATCCTATAGGGTTATCAGTATAGGTTATATTTTTCTTTGGAGAAATAGATTAGGAAGGAATACTCCATCTTATGTGGAAATGTTCTAAAGATTCATTTCCTTACGACACCATATTTAATAAAATTATCACCAAATTATTTTATAACCCTTTTTTCCCCCTAAAACTATTGCAATAGAAAGGAAAACAATAGGGGCTACATGGGTTTTGGGGAGAAATTTATTTTTAGGGACAGCAGTTGTTTTAGAAAATTAAAAATAGGACTAGATGAGATTTCATAGTAAACATATCTATCTCAAGGAGAATGGAGAATAATTTCCGTTAGCCTTATTCCAAGGAAATGAAAACCTAAACCCTACTTCTTAGTAAATAAGTTACTCTTCATGGTGAAATAGTCCTGAAAGAATTAGACCAGCCATGTCGAATGTTTGGCATGCATGCTAATACTGTGTCTCCTTCATTCGTGGCAGCCGTTCCTAGTTAATCCAGGCACTGTTCTTACACAGCTCAGATTTAGCTTCATGGCTCTTTGCAACACAGCCAACCACCATTAGTGGATGAGAGTTTTCAAGTGAGATGAAGCTACTTAGTCTTTCCTTAACTAAATGCAAGTGTGCAAGTTCACAAAGTTTGATTAATTGTCTGTATTTTGTATAATCCACACACACCCTGGAGAGAAGAAAAATGTATCTTACGGAAGTTGATATAAATTGAGTTTTGTGAATGTTGACATTATAACGGACAATAACTTGACTAATCGACTAACATAAAGGAATAACAGGGAAAATTTTTCTTCGAATGTGTGCTTTTTATTTGAAGTCCAGTTGGACAATGGAGCGTGAGTGTGAGCAGACAAGATATGCTCATGCTCCTATCTGTGTGTCTTGCCACCCTATTTGCATACAATATTCATAATTAACATGCAGCTTCTACAACACACTAAATGACTAAGCTTAAGTCAGCAAGATATAGCTTTTTCTTTGACAGACCAGATTGGAGGGATACCACAAACACAGATTATGAAGTTGTTCAATTTTTGCTATAACAGAAATAAGCCAAAGGTAGACAGATGAACTTAGTCACTCTCTGATATTTTCATCCTAGGGACCAAACCATTCCGTTGCAAATTTAATGCTGACACCTATTATTACAAAACAAACGAAACAACAAAAACCGGGATATCACCATGAGAAGCAGACCATACACGTTTTTTTTCCACGAATGGCATTAGTGATAATACTGTTATCTAGACAAAAGGCCCTATTTTTATTGTACTCTTGAAAACAAGTCAAAGAAAAGGTTAATTCTGACAAGTGCCTTTTGCACAAGTGAGAACCTTCCATAAAAATAAATAATATGGTATGTCAATTTGTTTTATTTATTGAAATATATTTGTGAATTAAAGTTCCTTGGATTGAGTTATTTGTTCTGTACTCTTTTCTCACAGCATTGTGCCCATATTCTGGAAAAGTTTCTGAATTCATGGGTTAGCATATCTTCTGTACAAGACAGTAAGCACCAAAAAGGAAAAGACAATATGATGTTCCATTTCTAAGTTCCAGCACTTTGAGTAGTTCTGACATACAGTCAAATCTTTAAAAAATTAGTTACATGAAAGATAAAAGAACAGATTTAATGGCAAGATCCAAGTAGGCAGACACTTGTGTTGTATCCGTTTTTTCCTCCAACAGGGAAAGCAGAGTGTTTAAGCCAGAGAAAGAACCCAAGACATTTTTGAATATTGATTAAAATAATGATCAAAACTTAATTATGAAAGAATCTGTTATTCATTGGGAGCTACAACATGCAATGAACATTAATGCTCTCGGTTAATGGGAAATGATTTTGTACTTTCTCTTCCACTGAGTTGCAGAGTTGTATTTTCTTGGGATATTATTAAAATATAAGATGCTGCATCTCCCTGTCATAGCAAGATGGATTATTGTAGGATTTCCTTGTCGGGCTGTGAAATGACCCACAGCATTAAAGCAGCCCAAGCACTGATTTTTGAAGCAGCCTCATTGCCTTCAGTGTGGGATGTGATGAATCGCTGCCTCATATGTCAGTGTTTTTTTCCTAAAATGCTAATCTATAATTTGAAACTCACACGTATACACGCACACATGCAAAGGGATAATGTAAGCAATAAAGGGCTTGATAAACAGAGAGAAAGAGGGAAAATTATAGGAAAGGGGGTCAACTAGATGACTACGGGAAAATTACAAGTGATTTGGAAGTTTAGTTAAAGCCAAATCAAAGAACATAAAAACAAGCTCAATGAATCCGATGATCCATTTTAGAAATTCAGTGTCACTCTTTCTAAATGTCCTCAAGTCTAATCTTAGCTAAATTATCAGCTTGGCTTTTCTATAGAGCACCCATTTGAAAGTTCATTATCAAACTTCTTCATTGCTTATCACAGAGTTGATTGGATTTGCGCCAAAACATAAGAAATATAATCACCTTAATTTTTGTTATTAACAGCCTATAGCAACATGAACAAGGAATGTTAGCTAATTTTTTGTTTTTCATTTTAAACTGTGATGATATTGACTTCAAATGTCTAAAGTAGAGATAGGGAAGTTTACTGGTATATGTAACAAAATGATATTTTCATTTACTGTGGATAAATGTTAGTTTATGAATGCCAAAAATAAATGTAGATCTTTAGAATAGATAGTGTGTAATGCAACAGAATATTTGTCATAATACTGTTAAAAGATATTTTGAGCAAGAATTGTGAATGAAGACACAGGAAATAAGTAGCAGGAAAAGTGGTAGGAATGATAATCTATAGGAATTGAAGAAGAAAGCATTTTGGAAAAAAACTCTTAAGACTTTCCTAATTTGGGTCTAACCAGGAAGCTTGTGAAAAAAGAAGCCTAGTGTAATAGAAAATGTCCTGGGCTTTGGGCAAGAAAATCTGGGTTTGGGTGCTAAATCTAGCACTTTGAAATCATGAGACCATTCACATTTGCTTCTCTTATTCATCTCATGGGAGATAGTTTACATTCAAATAAAATAATATGTAAGATACTCATAAACTATAGGACATATGACAAATGTAAAGTACAGGAATATGGTGTAGTCTTCAAGAATATCACTTCTGGGGCCATTCTGTCTCATTTATTCCCTGCTTTCACCATATAAAAGTGATGAAGCTAGTTATTTAATCGCTTACTGCCTTAATTTTCTCAACTGTCATCTTTACATAGATTGTAATCAGTGTAAATAATGATTAAAAGAAATGTCATGTAAAACACATAGAATAATCTGGTATAATAAGCATTCAATACATGTTAATTATTATTATTCATGTTGCTATAAGCTGCTAAAAACAAAAATGAAGGTGATCGCATTTCTTATGTTTCCTTGCAAATCCAATCATCTCTGTGATAGAAAAGGAAGAAGTTTGACAATTAACTTTCAAATAGGTGCTCTACATAAAAGCCACTTGATGATTTAGCTAAAATTAGACTTGAGGACATTTAGGAAGAGCGACACTAGAGTTTTAATGTGGGTCATCTGATTCATTGTTCCTCTTGTTTTGTTTTGTGTGATATTTGTTTTCTTTAATCCTAGTTTAACTAACCTTCCAATTCATTTTTTATTTTCTGTTCTAGTTGAAGGAATATCTAATTGGGAAACATCATGACTGAGCAGTAATTAACTCAGGCAACAGAAATTGCAGAGATAATCTCTAACAATATAGATACTGCAGAGAGAAGTTATGATTGGCTCTTGTTCTTGTGTTTGGCCCTGGGAGGGAGACAAAGGAAAAAGAGTCAAGAGATGTACATGTGATGGAGAACTTCAGGGGACAGCCTGCAACTGTGCCATTTATCCACACATCCCCTACTTGGGAAAATATTTGTCTTCTCAGATCTCCCTTTGTTAAAGTTGTCTTTATGTTCCGAGTGTCTAGAAGAGAGTGTGTTGCTATCGACGCTTTAGGGAAAGATGGGAAGACCAAAAACAAGGGCAGATTGCTGGGCCTTGGGTAATGAGAACTATGTGCTGGCTACGGATCTGACTTAAGGCTTCCCCTCTGCAATTCATTGACCCTGGATTCACTTAAGTCAGAGTCAGCACTATCCTTCATAGCCACAGGCGCATACACAAACACACACTCACATGCATCTATGTTCAGCCACATGTACTCATGCACTCACACGTGTGAACACTCATAGTCCCATGGACCAGGAGCTGCTTCAGCAATAATCTGTTTCTATTCCAAAAGACTTGTTTCAATAATTAGAGACAAATAAAATAAGTTTATTCATGTTCTATTTTGATGTTGGGGCCTAGGGCAGACCACCTGAAAATATCCCACAGTAGCGTTATTTTGAATTAAAGTTAATTGAGCAGCCAGTCAGGGGGGCTAGTGGTTAAGTTCGCACATTCCATTTTGGCGGCACAGGGTTTGTGGGTTTGGATCCTAGGCATGGACCTGGCACCGCTGGTCAAGCCACACTGTAGCTGCGTCCCAGATGAAATGGAGGATGATTGGCACAGATCTTGGCTCAGGGACAATTTTCTTCAAAAAACAAAACAAACAAAAAATTATTTTTTAAATTTACTTGAGAAGCAAAAAGGGCATTCTGACCCTCTTGTCTCTGTTCTCCCTGAAATCAGGAAATAAATGTGCCATGTGAAATGTGCTCCCCCTGCATCCTTATCCCCAGAGCCAGGAAATTCAGAGCTGAGAAACCTACATAAATAAACCTTGCTAATTTACTACCCAAAGCCTAAACTCTACTTAAATTTCTCACTGTTTACATATCCCAAACCTAAGTTTATTTGTTCTGTCAATTCTTTACATATGTATGTTTGTTTGTGTAACAGATATATATACCGCCTGCTCTGTTCACTCTCTGAGAATCATTTCTTTATGATCTCTAATACATACATATTAAACTGGGTTTTTCTCCTGTTAATCTAGTCTTATGTCAATTTTATTATTAGTCCTACCATGAGAACACAAGAAGATAACAAAGGGGATTTTCCTTCTCCCCGACACTGACACCTTGACACTTATTTAGCTGAAAACCAGATGACTTCTTTATTCCATGAAACCAGTAATATGTTGGTAAATTTTATATAAATTATCATTATCATGCCATTCAAGGTTGACATTCCTTGACTTCCATTTTCTTCATTTCTTCACAGCCAGTCTCTTACTCATCAGTGTTTTATACTAGAGTTGCGGAATACGAAGGGGAAGAAAAATGAAACACCTCGAGGGAATGGTTGTAATGAGAGTCAGTGGGACTCTCATCCAAGCCACTGTAGGTTAAAGAATAAGAAAGAAATTCAATGCATTTGTAAAAAAATCAAAGTCCTAATAATTTTTTAAAGTTTCCATTTTCTCTTGCAGTATAATCAGCGAGCTGTGAATGACTGATTTATCAGTCCATCAGCAAGCTTCCTTGTATCACAAACAAAGAAAGCCAAGTAGGCATACAGCTTTCTTACTGAAGCATTCACGCTCTTATATTGAAAAACAAGTATTTTTATATTTTGTAGTTAGGTATTTTGGAAGAAGAATTTAAATAAAACATTCCTAAAATATAAGACATAGTAGACCTTGAGAGAACCTGCCCTCTGTCCTCCTTTTTTCCCTCCCTCCCTCCCTTTCTTCTGTTTTCCTCTCCCTCCTCCACTTCTTTCCCGCTAGAAAATGTGAAAGAGACAGTGCAGCAGAAGAGAATATGATGGGCATAATCTCTGAAGTCAGATGGTCTTGGATTAAAATCGGCTCCAAATTTGGCTAGTCATGTAGCCTTGGGTAAGCTCCTTAGATTTTCTAAAACTTGTTTCCCCTTTTACAAAATGGGACCACCTTATTGGATTTATCGTGAAAATTGGATGCATCCATGCATAGAAACTTTTTAAAATACTGCCTGGCACATGGGAAGCCTTCAGAACATTTCAGCTTACATTGCTCTCTGGATTAAGAAATCTACTCAAAGATACCATAGGATAATACTGCATTATCTTTGATACCTGTGTGATCAGGATAGCCATCATCAGAACATCTCAAACAACATATTCTTATATAAAAAGACACAGATACCAAAGGAAAGAAACATTTTTGAATAAATCTACACCTAAAATTTTGTTTTATGTTTAGATAAAATCTGACAAGAACAAAGAACAAAAAAGAAACTTTATAAGTTACAAACAAAAAAAATGAAGTCAAAATTTGGCAGATTTTCAAGAAATTTGTAGTATCCAAAGTAAAATCTCTCTTCACGAAATCTTTGATTTTTTATCATCCAAGCCCAGAATCTTCTGTATTAGAAAAGTTGTGAGGAAGATCTTACATTGAAGCAGAAGTCAAGAGAGCTCAAGTGAAACATTAACACAAGGCAGGGCGGAGAGATGTTGCTTGAGCTGTGCACAATTTGGCTGAACTATTGAAATAGGAAGTTAGAAGTTTCCGGGATGCTGGATAGGGCTTTGACTGCTGATTAATTAATGCTGACAATTGTATGCATCATTTCAAGAGAATCTACACTCAAGTTTGCATTCCATGAGAAAGGCATATGACTTTATATTGATATCCTTTTGCTCACTCTGTTTTCTTTGCTTTGAGGGATGTTCTCCTTCCACAGCGTGTAAATTCTTTATTTCTCAAATGATAGAAAAGATGTCCCCTTTTCTATACTGCATTCTAAGATCATATACTCTCATTGCAGGAAAGTAGTCACTCTTTCATCTGTGTCTCAGAGAATCCTATATCAATTTTGCTGATCATGTCCATGAATGAGAAAAGGAGCTGTTTTCTTCCCCTCATTTCTTAGTTCCCTACTGCTTGATTGTCTGCTGAACAAAAGAATCATAGAATGAGTGAATGGAGAAACAAATGAAATGTCAGAAGACACAGAATACCAACAGTGCCCACAAGCAAGTTCCAGATTCTCTCTTCCACTGTGGATTCCAGGATACCTATTCCCATAGTTTCCCTTCCTGTAGTTGGGGCTGAGGAGAATGACAAGACTCCTAATGATTTTCGAGGCATCTCATTAACATTTCCCTTATATTCTCCTTAAAAGAAGGTACTGCCCTTGGACTTACATCATCTACAAATAGAACACTTCCTAGTAAAATAAAATTTGGTCCCTACTAAAGACTTGATTTTGTAAAGGTTTATGAAGATTTTTAAGAAAGAGCAAGAATGAGGTACTTGTAAATATTCAGTTATGGTCCTTAATGAAAAACTCTACAATAATTCAACTTAAATTGTTGCCAAATTCCATTGCCCTATTTTCATAATGTGCTCTACAACCCAGTCTTGTTAATAAGCATAAAGTATTTACCAGCCCGAATAATTGCTTTACACAACCATTATGTTCCTCAAGAAATTCACATGTAAAAAACTAAATGAACTAAAACGTCATTGTCCTCACACCTGACATCCAAGTAATAAACAAAATTAGTTGATATGGAACATAAAAACTCTAGATTGATAATAAGAATTTGATTCTTCATTTTTACCTGTCAATTATTTTCTCTAGATCACTGAATTCTGAGGGTCATTAATCTAAATTCCCTTTGATTAGTTCTAACAAAAAAATTAAAAAGGTACTAGAGAGTAATGATTTTAAAACACAGAGTATCTTAATCCTTATAATTATCTAACATTTCTCTATATTTATAGCTCTTTACACGTGAACCCTCTATTGCACCCAAAACATAACCCAGGTATGCTTTTAGAGGAACGTTGGATTCTATGTCTGCCTGAGTAGCCATTTCTACTTCAGTTAACAATTCAGCGATCTGTCTTCTCATAGTCAAATATTACCTTTTTCTTCAGCCTATTATCTGTGGTCTAATGCTTCCTAACTCTAGTAATAAAGTTCATTCTGACTGCATTCTAGGAAATAAAGGGAATAATCAGCAACTCTTCTTTCTGCCAGTTTTCTGATGAGAAAGGAATCTGCACTAATGGTTTCAGCTCATGCTTTCTTCTCCCTCGCTGATTCTTTTGCCAGAGTCATAAATTAGCATTCTCTTAGCTCCATGGTCCCCTGAGTTGATAATTTCTCATCTATGAAGTTTTTGTAGATCCAAAATGTTTGACCATTAAGTAATATACACTAGCTTCAAGAGCTTTTCTTCTTGGTTAAAGTTGTGTTCTGCATGCAAATTGATGCTAAGGGCAGCTGCTTGATTCATCTCGTCAAATATAAATTCAGTATCCAAATGTCCTTTTGCCCTAGTTTCTCTACATAAATAATTCTGCCTATGTCTTCACAGAAAATTAAAGTAGGTTTCCATGATTGGGTCTCATCTTTGAATGTCAAGGTTATTAAACATGCTATTAAGTTCAAATCCATTTTTTTACTCATTAGTATGCCAAGGAAAGACTGATTTAGTGATCACTTAACAAACTACTGTTGATATTTAAACAATATTTTAGGGATTTTTAAACCATATTTTGAAAGTGAGATAAATATATATATATATATATATATATATACATATGATGATCATCTTGCTAAAAATTTTATTTTCTCATTCTTAGACTTTTTTTACATAAAAATTGATTTTAGTGAACTCTTGGTAAAATGACTTCAGTTTGATTTTCTGTAATTAACTCAAAACTGAAATGAATCAATGTCCAAAGTATGCTACATAGTACGTTGGTGAAATAATCCCAGAAATGGAATCAGGAAACCTGGATTTCCACCTTAATCAATGATATCCTGGGTTTGTTTCTCATTAAAAGGTATGTATTTCAAAGAAGAAAAATCTAGACCAGTTATTCTCAAAGTGTGATGCAGCTTCTGTAAGAGTCCCCAGGACACTTGCAGGGGTCTGGAAGGTCAGGGTTGTTGTTATTATTATGATAGTACTAAGATGTTATTTACCCTTTTTACTCTCATTGTATCATGAGTATACAGTGGAGGCTGTGTGTATAAGAAGAGAACATACAGAGGCTGCAAAACGTGATAACATCATCACTCTGATAGCTGAAAGAATATGTACTTGAGTTTTAAAAAGTTCCATTTTAAGTTCTAATGCAGAAAGAAGAGATTGACACTGTGAGGAGCTCCTCTTACCTGCTCCCTAGTGAAGTGGTAAAAATTACAAAACCAACAACAACAACAGAAACATAATCATTCAAAGCCTTTGGAAAGTCATAACAGTAAGTAGGAAATGAAGAAATATCTATTTAAGAAAATCATGAAAATTCAGTGAGAAAGGTTTGAGTCTGCAGTATTTGAAGAAAAATTGTTCCCTCCCTCTACTTCCCCACCTCTCCAGCTCAGGGAAGTGGTAACTCCACTCCAGATTGCTTCAACCAAAACACAGGGCTCTCTCTCCCCTCAGCCAAAAGCTAGGGGGCTTTTTCCTGGGAGGAGCAGGACTTCAGCAATTCTCATCCTGCCTCCAGGTGCCTGATGCTGAGGCTAAGTCCACATGACATCAAACAAGAGGTGAGGACTCCCTTCTGTCGACCCTCCACTCATGGAATGGAGGCTCCATCTTGGACACAGTACCTCTGAGAATACTGGGGTCCTGACAGCCCTTCCTCTAGTTCCAGAGGCAGTCGTTCCACATCAGGAGAGGCAAGTTGAGAGGACCATAGACTTTTTCTCACCTGTCCCCTTCACTCAGCTCCTGAATGGGAGTTCACTCAGAGAGAAACTTACTATTGTCTCCACCTTCAGCTTCACGGTCCTGGCCCAGAGACCTTGCATAGGGGGAAAAATAAGCCTTAAAATAGATGGCTCCCAATCTCTTCCCAAAGGAACTGATTTTATTTACAAAAGATTTTGGAGAAATTTAAATGTAGGAGCACTCTCAAGAACAGTGGAGGTTTTGGTGAAAGGCAGAGGAGGGGATAGATGTGGATCTAATGAATACATAGCCTAAACTGTAAGCTGGCTACTTTTCAGAAGAGCCAGGGAAGAAGACAGCTTGGAGGAGTGTTTCTGGCATCAGAACAGATAACACAGAAGTTTGAAACCATTTCTTTGAAGGAGTCGAAATTTGATGGGATTAGATTAGAGAGGAATTTATGCATCCGGGCATTGTTGAAAATAGTAGCAATCTGAGTCAATCAATGGAGTTTAACAACTGGGTGTGTTCAAGTAAGGTAGGAAGAGAGATTTATTATTACCACTGTTACTCCAGGGTGACTATGGGTGTGCCATAAACTGCACCTCCCTGAGGAGCAACATCATAGATGTAATTAACACCATGGAGATGGGGGGGGATAGATTTTGCTAAAATAATCCACCCAGTCACCCATACTGGCTGGAGGAGACCAGTATACAGAGTTGATACTATATTTTATTGAAAATGTCCAGTTTACATCACAAAACTTTAGGCATATGAAGAAACAGCAAAGTATGACCTATACACTGGCAAAAAAGCATATAGGAACTGCCTGTGATAGTGACTGGATGTAGGATTTAATAGAAAATGATCAGAAAATAGCCATTATAAATATGCTCACAGAGCTAAAAGAAAGCATGATTAAAGAAATAAAGGAAGGTGTGATGACAATGTTGCACCAAATAGAGACTACCAATAAAGAGATGGAAACTATTTTTTTAAAATAAAGACCCAAATGGAAATTTTGGAGTTGAAAAATACAATAACTGAAATTAACAAAAGTTCACTAGGGGTGCTCAACTGTAGACATAAACTGAAAGAAGAAGGAATTAGTGAACTAAAAGATAGAACAACAGAGATTATGCAAGCCAAAGAACAGAGAGAAAAAAGAATGAAGAAAAATAAACAGAGCCTCAGAGAAGTTTAGGACACCACTAAGTGCACTAACATATGCATAATGGGAGTGCCAGAGAAAGACGAGGGAAAGGATAAGAAGAAATACTTGAAAGAATAATGGCTGAAGAACTTCCCAAGTTTATTGAACAATAATGACCTACAAATCCAACAGGCTCAATGAACTTCAAGTAGAATAAAAACAGAGATCCCAAAACAGACACATCACAGTAAGTCAAAGACAAGGAGAAAATCTGGAAAACAGCAAGAGAAAAATGATGCCTCACTAAAAGTAGAACTCCATTATGATTAACAACTGACTTCCCAGGAGAAATAATGGAGATCAGAAGACAGTGGGATAATATATTGAAAGTGCTCAAAGAAAAAAAACTGTCAAGCAAGAATCATATATCCAACAAAACTATCTTTCAAAAATAAAGGCAAAACAAAGACTTCCTCAGATACAAAAAAATTGAGATAATTTTCTTCCAGCATACTGGCCTTATAAAAAAATTAAAGAAATTTCTTCAGGCTTAAAGCAAGTGACATCAGATGTTAATTTGAATTCACACACAAAAAAACAACAAAGAACACTAGTAAAGGTGATTATGTAATTATAAAAGATGCTATAAATATATATTTTTCTCCTTTCTTCTCTTAACTGATATAAAAACAATTGTATAAAATAATATATATAAAATGTATCGCCTTGCTGGGCCTAAACATATAGAAGAGCAATATATGTGTAGCACATTTGTCAATAAGATCACAAAGTAGATGGGTAGGCACCAAGCTGTAACGGGTTAAGGAAAGGATGAAGATGGTAAAGTAATAATTACAACAACGTTTTGGGTTTGTAACATTATTAGATGTAATATTTACAAAAATAATACCACAAAAAGGGAGAAGGCCAATAGAGCTATATAGAAGTAACGTTTCTATAAATAACTGAGATTAAACTAATATTAATCTAAAACTGATTCTGATAAGTTAAGATGTATATGGTAAATTCTAGAACAATGACTAAAAAAATACATTAAAAATGTAGTGAAAAAATGAAATTTTTATTAATGAAATTAATTATGAAATTAATTAATGAAATTAAATGATATATTAGACAATATTCATTTAATAAAAATTAAAGCAGTAAGCAAGGAATGGAGAAACAAAAAAATAAATGAGACATATAGAAAACAAAAAGTAAAATTAAGATTAAATCCAAATATATAAATAATAACTAAATGTGAATTTTTAAACAATAGAATTAAAAGGCAGAGATTGTCAGACTGACCAAAAAATATGATCCAATTATATGTTATGTATAGGAGACAAATTTTAGATTAAAAGATACAAATATATTGAAAGTAAAAGGATGAAAAAATATATATCATGCAAATATCAACTATAGGAAAGCTGGAGTGGCTATACCAGTATCAGTCAAAATAGACTTTAAGATTAAAAAAATGACTACAGATAAAAAGTCACATTTTATAATGATAAAAGGGTCAATCTGTCAGGAAGTTATAACAATTACAAACACACCTGCACCTCATAACAATGTACCAAAGTGCATGAAGTAAAACTGACAGAAAGAAAGGGAGAAGTAGATGATTCAACAGTAATAGTTGGAGACTTCAATACTATTGTCAATAATGGATATGACAGATGGAAGATCAACAAGGACGCAGAAGAATGGCACAATACTACAAACCAACTAGACTTAACAGACATTTATACAATACTCCCACTTAAAAGAACTGAATACAAATTCCTTTCAAGTGCATATGACACATCCAGGATAAATCACTCAATAGACCATAAACAAACCTCAGTAAATTTAAAAGGATAGAAAAAAGACAAAATATGAAGTAAGTTCTCTAACAATAATAGAATAAATTTAGAAATCAATAACAAGGAAAAACCAGGGAAACTCACAAATATGAAGAAATTAAACAACACACTTCTAAATAACTAATGGGTCAAAGAATTAATAGAAATGGAAATAAGAAAATCCTTTGAGATGAATGAAAATGAAGGTACAACATACCAAAACTTACAGGATGAAGCTAAAGCAATCTTTAGCAGGGAATGTAATTGTAATGTAAATGTAAATGCCTATATTGAGAAAGATATCAAATCAATAAACTAAACTGTCACTTTAAGACACTGGAAAAAGAATAGAAAACTAAACCTAAAGCAAGCATAAGAGAGGTAATAATAAAGATTAGAGGAGAAATTAATGAACTAGAGAATAGAAAAACAACAGTGTAAATCAATAAAACCAAAAGCTGGTTCTTTGAAAAGTGCAGCAAAATTGACTGACCTTTAACTATAATGACTAAGAAAAAGAGACAAGACTCAAATTCCTTGAATCAGAAAGAAAAGAGGAGGGCTTACTATCAACCTTATAAAAGTAAAATAGGGTTATAAAGGAATACTAGGAACAATTATACTCCAACAAATTCGATAACTTAGATGAAATAGAAAAATTCCTTAAAAGATACAAACTACTGACAATGACCCAGAAGAAGTAGACAATATCAATAGAACAATAGCACAACTAGAAGGACCTGCAACTAAGATATACAACTGTGTACAGGAGGGGTTTGGGGAGATAAAGCAGGAAAAAAAAAAAAAGCAATAGTAAGTGAAGAGATTGAATCAGTAATCAAAAAACTACACACAAAGAAAAGCCCAGGCCCCTTTGGCTTCATCAACGAATTACACCAAACAGTTAAGGAAAAGTAAATGCCAATTACCACAAACTCAACCAAAGAATTGGAGGGAACACTTATCAGCTCATTTTATGAGACTGATTTTACCCTGACACCAAAACCAGGAAAGGCATCACAAGAAAAAGACCTACATATCTCTATGCTTTATTAACATGGATGCAAAAACCCTCAAAAACTGCTATCAAATCCAACAATATATTAAAAGAATTATGTACTTGAGCAAGTGGAATTTATCCCAGAAATTCAAGGTTAGTTTAATATCCAGAACATAATAAATCATAATGATGGAGGAAAAACATCTGATAAAATCTAACACCCATTTACGATAAAAATACTCGACAAACTAGGAGTAGAAGGAAATTTCCTTAACCTGATAAAGGACATCTATAAAAACCCACAGCTAGTATCATACTTAATACTTAATCAGGAAAGACTAGATGCTTTCCTCCTAAGATCGGGAACAAGACAAGGATGTCTGTTGACACTAGATCTATTCAACATTGTACTGGAGGTTCTAGCCAGGGCAATTAGGAAATACATACATACATACATACCTAAATATATGGCATCCAGATAAGAAATAACAAAGTAAACCTATATCTATTCACTTTTGATTTGATCTTATATTTAAAAGTCATAAGGAATCAACTAAAAATCTGTTATAACTAATAAATGAGTTAAAAATTGCAAGATAAAAGACTGATTCCATTCATAATAACATCAAAAAGAATAAAGTACTTAGGAGTAATTTAAAAAAAGAAAATTTATGCTCTGAAAATACAAAATTTATGCTCTGAAAACTACAAAACATTGTTAAAAGAAATTAAAGATGATCTAAATAAATGTAGACACATACCATGTTCATGAATCAGAACATTAATATTGTTAAGATGCCCAATTGATCTACAGATTCGACACAATCCCTATTAGAATCCAAGTTTACTTCCTTATAGAAATTGACAAGTTGATTCTTAAATCCACATGGAATTTCAAGGAATCCAGAATAGTCAAAACAATCCTGAAAAAGAGAGATTCACACTTCACAACTTCAAAACTTAGTACAAAACAATGGTAATCAAGACAATATGGTACTGGCATGAGCACAGGCACAGAAATCAATGGCATCAAATTTAGATTCCAGAAATAAACCTACACACTTATAGTCAAATAATTTTTGACAAAAATGGCAAGACCATTCACTGGGGCAAAAAGTAGTCTTTTTAACAAATAATTATGGGACAACTGGATAGCCACATTCAAAAGAATGACATTGGATGCTTACTTCAAACAATATACAAAAATTAACTCAAAATGGATCAAAAACCTGAATATAAGAGCTAAAGCTATACAACTTGTGGAGGAAAATGTAGGAGTAAATCTTCATGAGCTTGGGTTTGCAAAAGAATTCTTAGATATGACACAGAAAGCATGAGCAACAAAAGGAAAAATAGGACTTCACCAAAATTAAAAACTCTCATGCAAAAACACATCTTGTACTTTATTGGCAATAAATTAAAAGACAAGCTACAAAATAGGAGAAATATTTGCAAATTATACATCTGATAAGGGACTTGAATCTAGAATGTATAAAAAAGCTCTTATAATTCAATAATAAGATAAATAATCTAATTTAAAAACGCACAAATAAACTAAAAGGCGTTTCTCTAAATTTCGTATAAGCATATGAAAAGATTCTCCATATTATTAGTCATCACGAAAATACAAATCAAAACCACAAGATATGGCTTTACATCCCCTAGAATGTGCAGAATCAAAAAGTCAGCTAACAAGTGTTGCTGAAGATATTGAGAGATCACAAGTTTCATACACAGCTGGAATGTACAATGGTGCAGCAGCTTCGCAAAACAATCTGGCAGTTCCCCAAGTGATTAAATACAGAGGTTCTACGTGACCCAGCAATTCTACTCCTAGGTATACATCCAAGAGAAATGAAAATGTAATATCCACACAAAAGCTTGTAAATGAATGTTTATAGCAACATTATTTTTGACAGACAAATGAGCAAATAAAATATGGCCATGAAAAGGATTAAAGTACTAATACATGTACAACATGAATGAACCTTGAAAATATTATGCTAAGTGAAAGAAGCCAGTCACAAAAGACCATATACTATAAGATTTAATTACCATGAAAGTCCAGTATAGAGAAATCTATCCATAGAGATGTAAGTCAGGTTAGTGGTTGCTAAGAACTGGGCGTGGTGTTGGTGCTGGTGAAGGGATAGAAGAGAGGTAGCTAAAGGGTACGGGATATCTTTTTGAAGTGATGAAAATGTTCTAAAATTGATTGTTATGATTGTCTTCCATATTTTTGAATATATTAAAAAAATCTAACTTTACATGTCAAGTTGGTATATTGTATGCTACGTCAACTATATCTCAATGAAGCTGTTAAAATTTATAATTTCTAGGGGCTGGCCCCGTGGCCGAGTGGTTAAGTTCGCGCGCTCCGCTGCAGGCGGCCCAGTGTTTCATCAGTTCGAATCCTGGGCGCGGACATGGCACTGCTCGTCAGACCACGCTGAGGCAGCGTCCCACATGCCACAACTAGAAGAACCCACAACGAAGAATACACAACTATGTACTGGGGGGCTTTGGGGAGAAAAAGGAAAAAATAAAATCTTTAAAAAAAAAAAAAAAATTTTATAATTTCTACCAGTAAATATTCACTGATACAACCTACATAAACAAAAGCTCTTTGGGGTCCTAAATAATTTTCAAGAATGCAAAGAAGTCCTGCGACCAAAAAGCTTGAAATGTGGCGACCTACACTATCACGGAGCTTGTGAAACTTGACCTGAATTCTGTGCAAAATTTCATAAACTCAAGCATTTCAGCTGGCCATCATTAGAAACAAGAAGCAATTACAATTAATAGATGTGATTTTTCAAAAGTGGAGTTTCAATCTTTTACTTCTACATTTCTCAGTAAATATTGATCAGCATTCACTAGAGGTGGCAGTCATGGGGTCTGGCACCAGGTCTGCCCTCAACATACTTTCTGATTTCAGGCAGAATTTTCTTCTCAGAATCTGTTTCCTCTTAAACAATAAAAAAGCTGAATTCAAAGACTTCTAACACCCCTTCTAGCTGTCAGGTGCTAAAGAAATTATTGTTTCTAATTGACATAGACTTTGAAAATTAATATATCTAGATTTTCCCTTAACTTCCACACAGATCTAATAATATTAACTTCTTTGTTCTATGATACACTCTTTAATTACCATTCATTGACCCCAAATTTAATTCACATAGTGAAGATAAAATTTCTAGCTCTTTATCTCACAAATTATTTTAGAACATAATTAAGTATAAAGGTCATGGTAATCACAACTAAAATCTAATTTCTGTCACTGAAGAAGGAAAAATTCATATTCATTCAGAAAATAGTGACTCATTCAGTGTTTCATAGCTATTCATATCAGATTAGGTCCTTCAAAATCCACTGAAGGAACTTGCCTCCTATGCATGTAAAATTAAGCTCTGGATAGTTAAAAGAAAGCAGAACATGGCATAATTATAGGACTAATTCTGGATAGGTTATGATCAAAATGTTTTCCATTTACTCAATGCTTATTTAAATGTGTTCATGATTTGATATGTGTTTATGAAAACATATCATTTATTCAACACAACAGCTGTTTAATGTAGGCATAAAAAATGCTCCATTACCCATTATCTATAACTGAGGATACAGAGATTAAAGAAGTAGCCTATGATGGCATGGACAGTAGCCTAATTTGAACTGGGCCTAGGTTTGCTGTGAAAAATTAAATTCTAATACACAGCATATGTCTGAAATTATAGCTAGTAGAGAGTCTCCCATCAAGAAACTTACATTCTGAATTAATAAACGTAAGATGATGGCTCACTGAAGGATTTGGGTTAAACCTGTAAGAATCATTTAGCATACCAACTTGGTTTATATTTATTCTCTTATTGACTATAATCTTTTAAATTTTTACGTAGAGTTATTTTATTTTGATTATCTTTGTCAATAAACGATAAGTCTGGGTGAATTACACATACATTGATGTTCCTAGATGTTTTCCAGATTCAACTCTTCTTTTAAACATGGCAATACTAGTCATGAAAATGCAGTGTAACACTAAGTGGCACCAGTTATTACTATGAAACGTATGCTGTCAAAAATATTTAGGAGATGCTGAATTTCAATGTAGAAGCTACTATGTATTAGCATTTTAAAGACTCCAATATGCCTTGATTTCATAAATTATTTTGTGAATAATATTTACTTCACAGTTACAAGACCTAGCGTGATCTGGCCCCTGCTCACAATTCTTGACACTCTCCCCCTTGCTAAAGTAGAGAGGATTTTTATACCTGGAACTTTTGCTGCCTCACTTTTGACCAAAACACTAAAGACCAAATGCATCCACATCCTGAAGTGAGATGCTAGACCAGGCAGGAGGGAGCTACCCAGAATCCAATTTTGTCAGCCTAACTCTCAGCATCAGTGATCACGAGGAAAGCAGAAGTTTTCGTTGGAAATGATAACTGGAGTGCTGAGAGTTCCTCTGCTCTCCCACCATGAGGGAAAGGAGTTACATGCTTCCAGAGGGACCAAAGACTGATTCAACCTGTAGCAGCCACTCAATCTCCTGAGGAGATGTGGAGGTAGAACTAGGAAAGGATAAAGAAGGTAACCATACGCTCCAAGGTGTCCAAGCACGAGTCAGTCCACAACTAGAAAAGGGAGGAAAAACTCTAGCTTGACTTTACCTTGATGTTCTAATTAGTTCTCCGGGCTGAATCTTTTAATAACTGAGATGAAACTCTTCTGGTGACTCAGAGGAACAGAAAAAGCTTTGGGATGTGTCTGAGTTTAAATCAGCAGTAGCCAAAGGGTCACATTGAGAGAGCACGTTTGAAGAACTTGGGGAAAATAGAACAATTGTTTTATGTTTTCTAATTAGAGCTAGCTTGTTCATTGAGATGGTTACATTATACAGGAGGGCTGTTTTGTTAGAGACTATTTCACACAGAAGGTACAGACTACTCCCAACTCCTAATGCACCAAGACGCTTCAGGTCTCAGGGCCACTGCGCATGCTCACACCTGGACCGGACTGCTTAACCTTCCTCTCCCCTCCCCCAGCCCCATGTCTACTCAGCTCCTACTTGGTCTTCCCATCTCAACCTTCCTTTCAGTCCCTTGGAGGGAACTTTGTTGATCTTCCTTTCTTAATCTAGGTCAGATTACCTTGTTATTCATTCATTCTTATAGCGCTCTGTGTTTATCCTTCATGGTATTTATCAAGCATTTATCTTTTTGTCAAAATTTCTTAAGCACGTATTATGTTCCTACATATAGGCATAGCAGATCAAGAGAAATGTTATAAATAATAAACATGCTAGTAGTTAATTACTATTAATGCATATTAGCCCACATTAATTCTGCAATAAAGGCCTATAGGTAAAGTATTAATCATTAAATGTGCATGAACCATGGAGATTTTTTTTTCTTTGCAAATAGACCGGAGAAGGCTTCAGCTAGTGTGTGTAGACAATAACCAAAGCAAATGCAAGAATGAAAACTACATGTGCACACATTCAAATAGTACTATTAGAAGGTACAGCTGCCACTCACATTAATTTTATCCAATTTCACCCCTTCTTTGCTCCTTCCAAAGATTGCTAAAGTGATCTGCTTAAAACACAGGATCTGGGCGTGTCTCTCTACTTCTTAAAAACTATCCATAGCTCCTCATGGTCCTCGAGAACTCCCTTGAAAGACATTGAATGTCCTTCACAGACTGGCCCCATTGTACCCTTTGTCCTTAACTTCTGCTACTATATTCAGTGGGTTTAAAAATTATGAAGCGAAGACCACTGAATGATAACACTAGTGCTGTACTAATGACGACAATAATCTCCAAATAGTTTTATAGTTATTTCCCCTATCACATCCTGACTTCAATTCAATGGCTTATTCCTTAATATAACTGTTTTTTTGAGCCGCCCAGTAGATCAGATTTAACTGTTAGGTATTGAGAACTGATGAAGAAAGTAGCAAAGACACTGATCAAAAAGAGATGTAGGCCTCTTTCCTTCGTACATAGTTATGACTGTCCTAAACACTCAATTTCTTTAACGAATAACTCTTCTCTCCATGGTATTTCTTGCCCTAGATCTATGAATATGTCCAATATGCCCAATGATGTAACCTCTTTTGGAGAGGTGAGAAATGATTCCTTTAACTTGACTGGTAAAGATTAATTTTAAGACTTTATCCTCAGCTTCATAAACCCTTCAGGAAATCTGATTGGAACTTCAATATAATGGTATAGCCTGACTCTCATAAATCCAGCCCTCAAAAAGAGGAGCATGATAAATCTCTAAAAAGAGATACTGCCTTTTCCAGGCCTATTTGGCTTTTAGATCAAAGATAAAACTCAATCAGACTTTTAGTGTAAAACTTTTCCTTAATCCTGTATCGTAGTTTGATTTTAAAACATACTAATTGGTTTGTCAAAGAGTAATCCACAACAGCACATAACCTTATTAAACTGGTGGTAATTAACTAGGTGACATCCTATTTAGTTTTCTAAATTATGCCTGGCAATACTGGCTCAAATTTACATATAATTATGCAAACTGACTTCTAATTCTGCAGCAGAAAATCAGAAAAATTTGGTTAAAATTTATGTCTTGTAATTTATTACCAATATGAGTTGAGGAGAATTTATATCCCTTCTGAATGTTAATTTTCTTATGTGCATACAGTGCATATGATTCTTCTAAAACAGGGTTTCTCATCCTTGGCACTATTGGCACTTTGGGCCAGATGATTCTTGGTTTGAGGGAATTGTCCTGGGCACTGTAGGATGATTAGCAGCATCCCTGCATCTACCCACCAGATGCCAGTAGCACTCTCCACAGTTATGACAAGGAAAAATGTCTCCAGACATTGCCAAATGTCTCCTGGGGAGCAAAATTGTCCGTGGTCAAGAACCATTGTTCTAAAGGACTGTTATGAGGGCTGGTTTAACTTGTCTGCTCACCAATGAGAGTCTACCATGTGCCAGGCCCTGAGAAAGCAATGGTGAGCACGCACAGCCAAAGCCCACACCATGGTGGAACTTACAGCCCAGGGACCCAAAGTCGATGATAAAAAGATACAGGTCCAACCCATGCGTGGCAAACAGTGCACACTCAGCAAGAAATTGCTAAAGCTTTATGTCTCCTGATAGTAAAGAAATATACCTAGTATTTGCATGGTGACTTATTGAAACATAAAACGAAACTATATTTAACATAATACTTTGGTGCCTAATGTTACGTAAAGTCCAGTCTCAAATATTAAATGAGGGTGTGTACAATAGATGAAGAAAATTCTCTTCCAGTCTTCAAGTAGTATACCATCTCCTGGGGCACTAGGGAAAGTATTTACAATTCAAGGTAAAATGTGGTAAGTGCCATATGAGATTGTCAATCAAAGTGTCAAGAGAGTTCAAAGGTAGGAAAACCGACATCTGTTCAGGCAAAACAGGAAATGATAACTACAACTTCAGAGTGACTTTACGGAATTATGGTTTACACAGTTGCAAAATGATCACATCCCTTTCTCTTGTTTGGTTTAAGGCCCGTCACATTATGCAAACTGCAAGGAAAATGCCTTAGAATCTTTTACCATTTCTAATCTAAAATAATGAATGAAAGGCTATTTCAAAACACAAAATAAGCTAACTAGGCATGGTTCATGTGATTTCAATGTGTTCCCTTCTTCTGATACTGGAGGACAATTTACAAAATGAAGTAGCAGTAGATCATATTTGTAGAAGAGATATGTACATATACCTTTTTCCTTTTGCCTAATATCCTTTTATGGAGCCACTTCTCCCCTACTCTCAACAAATGTGGTTTAGATGGAGTTAATCTTACTTCTGGGTTTCAAGGGGTAGATCTTTAATCCCAGCCTGGTCGATCAAATTATTCCATCCTCCTTATCTTAGTAGTGAGTTCAGAAGAATTTATAAACCCCAAGAAGGATCTCATCAGAGTTGATCCCATGAAATTTGCTAGAAGTCTGGGAGGACGTTGCTCTCTTTTTCCTGGAGTTGGAATATATGTCTAGAGAGTTTTCCTGGGAATAAAGCCAACAGAATGGAAAGCAGTGGCAAGAAGTAGAGAAAAACAGCTTCTTGATGACACAGATCCTGGATTCAGTGTTGACTGAATGGAAATTATTCCTTGAACTGTCTAGTTATGTGAAGCCATAAATTGTCATCTTGGATTAAGTTGGGTTTCTGTGTTTTGCAATTGAAAGCGTTCCAATTAATAAATATCCTAATCACAACAAATGTAAACTTAGATCGCTTTTCAATATAATACAATATCATGAGTTTGATGAGACTCTAAATAAGAAAACATTAGAGTGACTAGCATCTACGACACTCAGTAAATCTTTGTTGAATACAAGAAAAATGCCAATTGTGGATGAAAATTAAATAAATCAAGTCACAAGTTTCTGAAACAGTGTAGATCACAGTGAACAGAAATCCTTGAAACAGCAACCCCCCAAATACCATAGACAATATAAAAATTATGGACATTTGTTTCCTCTGGTTTGCTCCTTTTTGACTGCACAGTTCAGTTAATAAATTCACATGATATTTTCTACCTTCTGCATGATGACAACGACACTTGAACTAAAATAGCCACTTTAGCTCTTTCTCAGCTGTTCTTGTTTAAGATTCTTCACAGGAAAAATAATCCTAGGTCTTATAGGAACTGATTTATCATTCTTTCTTACATGTCAATAGGTTATCCTTACTGAAAAAGGTCTTTCGATTGTTCTTGCATTTGAGTCCAAATTAAGTCAAATACCTTCTCCTGGTGAAAGGCTGCTTACAACTTTGCTACAGTCTGCAAAACAAAGACCAGATATTTGGTGTTTTGGAAATTTTTTTATTTCTAGGTGCTGACATTACATGGTGAAAGGCCAAGACATGGTCAGAAAATGATGTTAAATCTGATCGCTACCCCACATCAGCGGAATAGATTCCATTTTAAAGACAAGTGACGATCATTTGTGGAGCTCTTACTGTTTTCCAAGTTTTGTGCTGAGGGATATGGCAAGACAGGAAGTTAATAAGAATTGCACAACACATTGTTCCAGTCCTCAGAGGTGTTAAAAGTTATTGGAAGAGCAGAATTTTAGAGATGACTTGCCATTAGAATTACCTGACTAATTGCAATCTGTTAATGCTGTGTTTCAAAGCTAGTAACTGGTGAGCATATTAAATGACAGAGAAACTGCCTTTCTCAAGCCTGGGAAGGAATAATGGAAAATTTCTACATTTTGGTGCTTGAAATGCTACAATATAGTCTGGCAAATTGAATATAGAATAGAGCTTCTGTTTCTACTCACTCCCTCTCTCGCTTCTTTTCTGATATCCATCCATTTGTTTCTTTATTTAGTCAATGCATTTATGAAGCAACTAAGTGTTTGCAATGTGCCAGGCACTGTGATAGGCTCTGCAGGTATGAGCAAGAATGAGCCTGGAAACTTGCATTCAAGGAGCAGTAATTTGACTAGCACAAAAACCACAGAGACCAATAATAATACTACAAAGTGTTATAGGCTACCATAGGGAGGTACACAAAAGTGTCATGCCAGCGCCAAAGAAGGAGTGACTAGTTTGACGAAAGATGGGGAGGTGGGGCAGAAAGAGAAGTGCTGAGAAAGACTTCAGGCCAGAATTTATATCTTAGGCACTGAAGTCTTGAAAAATGCTCAGGGTGAATCATAAAAGAAGTTCAGAGAAAGGAGAGGTCATAGCCTGCTAGATGGATGAGATGGCATTTAAGCCAGCCTTTAACGGATGAGTAGAATATGAAAAGATAGGATAAGAGGAATTTCAGGCAAGGAAATCCAAAGAGAGTCCGGAAAGGATAGGACCTTTATAAAACATAGCAAAATCTTTTGTTTGGCTAGGACATGGAGTTTGTGAAGCAGAGTAGCAGAAGTTGAAGTCAAAAGGTGCTCGGGGGCCAGTCTGTGAAGGACGTTCACTGTCTTTCGATGGAGTTCTCAAGGCTCATGGGGAGCTATGGAAAGTTTTTTTAAGGAGTAGAGAGACATGCCTGGATGTGTGTTTTATATAGACCACTTCAGCAACATAGGGAAGGAGTGAGGAAAGGGAAGGAACTAGGATGGGAAGACCAGCCTGCTGCATGCTCCAGGAAAAAGCTGATGGGAGTGTTACTGAAACCAAAGAGGGTTCCCTCCTGGTGAGATAAATCAGACTCTCCCCTAGAAGTAGTTGTCTCACAAAGTGAAGTATATTTGCAGCGAACAGGAGACCATGCAGAATCATTTCCAGAGTCATGGTATCCCCAAACAAAGGGAAGCAGGGACATTTACTTTGGATGGGGAATGAATGTTCAAAAGGGAGAGGTGGGTATTCACTTGTGCAGGCTCAATTGGAAAACATTCTTCCACATACACTGAAGGTTATGGTGATAAGGCCTAAACTCCTTTTGGAGAGATCTTTGCATTAAAAATAAGGTAAAAGTCAAAGGCCTAGTTCTTGCCGTGAGGCTTGGTCTGGTTCATGGAGATTGCATCTCCTCAACAAAACAAAAGGAAAAAGAACAATTTGGAAAAGCTGTTAAAATATCCAAATCCACCCTTGAGTTCCTTGGGGTAACGAGTCAGTGACGGGAGCTTGGACTAGACTGATGGGGATGAAAGGGAGGTCCCATTCAGGGAAAATGATAGTGGGAGGCTGGGACTTGGGAACTGACTGCATCCAGCAGGGATGGAAAGAGCTCCAAGTTTTCTAAATTGGCAAATGAGTGGGT
The DNA here is from genome assembly GCF_041296265.1 of Equus caballus. Lineage (NCBI taxonomy): Eukaryota > Metazoa > Chordata > Mammalia > Perissodactyla > Equidae > Equus > Equus caballus. The sequence continues at coordinate 21,271,984 of NC_091699.1, forward strand.
GATTTTGCACTTGTGAGAGATGCAACCCATGAGGGAAGCACCTTTGGGGTAGGAAAAGAGGAACAATAGATTGCTACTAATATGATGAGCACAAAGGGATCCATGGTGTACATGTAGTTTCATTTGGTATCTCAGATAATTTGGCCTAATTTTCTTAATCTTCTCCCATCTGTTTTGCAATAGCTTCTGCAGGCATTACTTTAGTTCTTAGACTTTATTTCAGAAAACATCCCTCACTCTTAACTCTTTAAATTGCTTTAGAGTAGATTTCAAAGTCATCAATTTCTCCCAGCCTCTGGTCCCATCCCCTTGCCCTGCCTTTCTTGTTCTCCCTCCATCCTGGAAGTGAAGCCAAGAATGTATCCCTTTGTTTCATACAGGCAAGTTAGAACACTCTCCTGGTTCCCTGAGTTTCTCAGCTTCTCTCCCAGGAAGTTCATTAATAGTTACTTCTGCCCAGATGCAGTGCTCTCCCAGAAAGGAGTCCGTAGCATATAATTTTCTTCATCTGGTCGCTCATGAGGGTGATACAGGAAGGAATGGTACAACTCAAAGCGACAATCCACAGACAGTTTCACCACTGAGAATTCTAAGCTTCATTTCTTTAATAGCCTCATAAAGCTTTATGGGGCGTTAAGTAGACTGGTAGGTCAGAGGCATAAGTCTAGTTTTAACCATTTCAAGCTATGGGTCAAATGTAAAAATTTTTATTTTTCAAAGAGTATCATTTTGAAATGGTACATGTATTTTTTCTATTTTATGCTCATATATAATTTTGCCACATGTATATGGCCATTTATTGGTGGGTCAGGCACTCAGAGACTAACGGGTAGTGATAAGAATCCATCACCATCCTTTAAACAGCCGCAGAAGGTGAATACCCCATTCTGTCTAGGGCCATGTGGTCTAATATGGTAGCCATTAGTCATACAAGTGTTTTAAAGTTAAGTCAATGAAAATGAAATAAAGTTTAAAACTACGTTCCTTGTTCACATTGGCTACATTTCAAATGCTCAGTTTTCACATGTAGCTGGTGGCTACTATATTGGACACTCAGAAAATATTTCTGTCATCTCAGAAACTTCTGTTGGAGAACACTGGTCTAGGGCCTTGAACCTTTTTCTGTTAGGTCTTATGGGTGTTAGCTCACATTTTTGTTCTTCAATAATATTAAAGTTAGCATAGCCTGAATCCTTATTATGGGTCAAGCAGGTTTCTAAGCAATTTATGTGCATTAACTCATTTAATTGAGGTAGGAAATATTATTGTTTTCATTTTACAGATGAAGTAAATGAGGCATAGGAAGGTTAGGCCGTTCAATATAGTATTATTGCAGTCATAAAACATATCAACACAAAGAGGATGAGGGGTGCAGAATGATCCAACATTACAGAGTATAAAACATGCCTGCTGTAGTTTCAGAAACACTCAGAGAAATTAGAATGGCCTCAGATTGGCTCACGCCTCAGGCAGCTGATTTTTTCTATTTCATATTACTCCCAAACTATTCCCTAAGTCATGATTTTTCAAAGTCCTTAAGATGTTAAGTGTTTCTCATTAAAAGGGTTCTTCCATGGATAAGTAAGTTTGAGAAATACCAAATTAAACAAAGTACCTCAGAGACCTGCAGGACTTCACAGAACCTTTAATATGCTAATGTTCATTGGGAATCTCTAAGACTGAGAAGGATTGCAGTGTCCTTAAGTTTATTTGATCAGAGATTACTTTTTTAATGGAAATTCTTGCCTAACAAGTATTTTAGACAGTATTCTCAAACATATAGTGGGAACCTAGAATGATTGTTCAGGAGGCACTGCCCTAAGAAACCCTCATGATAATATATATGACTTCATTTTATTTTATGTCACAAAAAACATGATTTTTATCAGCACAAAAATTTGCTCTGCAATAATAGAGCTACTTGTGTTTCCAATATAATTATTGGCATAATTAAGAGTCAACCTATACAAAACAGTCTGTCTCTTTTGAAATATAGAATATCCTAGCCACTTAGAGCAGTGCTTATGATACTGGCTCAAGACAAGGTTGACACAAGGGAAGCCATGTTGTAGAAAAGAAACCATATTGTAGCTTTGAATGACTTCTGATTAACCAACTCAGGCATGCTCTGTAGATTTTACGGCCCCTCCCAGCTGCTATGAGTTGATAACTTTGTTCTTTTGAGTTCCTTAGGAATGTGATGACCCCCAGGCATAGAGTCTATGCTCATAGCCGTCATCATTGACAACTGAAAGATCAGGGTATGAGGTGTTGCTCCAGTCTCTGATGCATATCCAGTGGAATGGAAGACTATCAGGAACTAAGACCAGATGTCTGCCCCACCTGGAGATCACATGGAGGCCCCACTGGGATTAGTTCTATTTTTCAGTGACTGTAAAATTTGAGTTTTCTATACTTCTTATCCTTCTGGTCTGATACTTGTTTATAAAATGTGCCTTTAGATAATGTTCCAAAACTGTTGAACAAGGTACAAAATTCTAATAACACAAAATGTCAACCTGATGCTGGGAATAAGAAAATATTTCCAAATGAGTGCTAAACAGTTTTGTTCCTCTAACCCAGATCTACACTCCAATTAGGCAGGAAGTAGCTAGATTGGTCATTTTCCTGAACCCCTCAAGAATAAGGAATGACCAAGGAATAGGGGGATTGAAACCAGCAAACAATTATCCATTGATGATTAAGTAGCTGGGAACTAAAATTTTTTCCTTTTTACAATTACTGATTATAGCTTTTATTTGTTTAACCCACCCATTGTTAACCGTGCTGTTTAGGCAATATGCTCTCTGACTCCCATTAGGTTCCTATAGATAACATCTCCCTGGAGCCTGGATCACCATGGTAATGGGTGATTGAGCTATTTTTCAGGAATTAAAGCCCCTTGTCCACTTCAGGCTGGTTGAGACCACCAACCCATCAACTGGGCCCGTGCAGATGTCCAATAAGTGACCTTTTGACGTCAAGAGGCTAAAAACTCCACCCTCAGATTATACTAACATCACCATTTTGTGAATGTGTCCTATGAAGAGCCATGAAGTCTGACTACGCTTGCACAGATCATCAATTACCTCACCTCTCCTTATAGCCAATCACTTATCTGCACATTTCAGACCACCTTGCCCCCCTACCCTATAAATATCCATGAATTCCTATTTTCAGGGAAGCAGATTTGAGAGTCATGCTCTTGCATTCTCACATGGCTGCCTTGTGATTAAAACCCTCTCTCTGCTGCAATCTTATTGTCTTGGTGTTTGGCTTTCCAGGCAGTGGGCAAAAACAAACCTGGTGTGGTATCACTTCTCAAACTTTAGCATACATACAAATCACCTGGTAAAATGCAGATTCAGATTCTGTAGGCCTGGGGTAGTGCTGGAGAATGTGCAATTTCTAACAAACTCTAGAACACTGCCAATACTGCTTATCCATGGGCCACATGGACACCTTGGAGTGAAAGGGTTTAGGTCAGAGGTGAGTAAACTATGGATGGCCCATGGGCCACCAAATCTGGCCCACTGCCAGTTTTTGTATGGGCCACAAGTGAAAAGGAGTTTAACATTTTTAGATCATTGAAAAAAGTGTAAAGAATAATCATACCTTATGTTACAGGAAATTCATATTTTAGAGTCCCTGAATGAAGTTTTACTGGAACACAGCCATGTCTGTTTGCTTACCTATTGTGTATGTGTGATTTTGCACTGCAACAGCAGAGTTAAATAGTTGCTACAGAGACCATCTGACCCCCAAAGCCTAAAATATTTACTATCCGGTCCTTAGAAAAAGTTTGCCAACTCTTGGGTTAGCATATAAGCTCTAAAGTCAAACTACCTAGTTACAGATCTTACTCTACCTCTAAGCGTTCTATGCCTCAGATTTTCCCCCTTTAAAAGAAGGATAACATAGTACCTATCTCATAAGATTGTTCTATAAATGAGTTTGTATATATATATGTCTTCATTATATATAAAATGAAACTCACTGGTTTATAGGATCAGCTCTGATTGATAACACAAGAGAATTATACTAATGTTGAAAGTGATATGTTTCTAGGATTATAGAGTTGGGCACTTATTCCCTGTCTCATTATACGTGCTCAGTCATCATTTCATCCAAGTGAGCATAAAGACAGGAAGCTAAGAGTCCAAATTACAGTTTCAACAGTCCTTCAGTCCTTTGTTTTAGATAGTCTGATAATCTGTTTCTCAGTTGCTGAATTCTCAAAATTCAAGGCAGATTCCTGAAAGACTAACTGGCTTGCAGTACATTACCAGTTATTTTATCAAGTGAAGCTCTTTATTTCTTAAACTTGCAAAAGTCAACCCAAGAAAAGGAAATTAGAATATCTTCCAAAAAATATTTTATACCTGCAGCCTACCTGAGGACATTTTTCAGACCTTATACAAAATTTATACTTTTCCCTTAACCGCTTAACCACAGAAGGATTTTCACAGCAAGGAAAACCATTTCAGAGTTGCTACTCAACTAATCCCAAAGCAGGAAGCAATTTGTTGACATATTCATTATGATATAAAGAAGACAGGTTTTTATAAGCTGGATACACTATTGTACAACATAGACCTTTGTAACACCTTTGTGCTTATATTTTAATCATTAAAATATCATTTAATTATCCTAGGTGTTCAAACAGTCTTATATTTTATGCCTTTTTCTGATTTTTTTTTTGACTGATCTATAAGATATTTGATATTGTGCCTTTGGTCATAAACACAACTCCCAATGTTGATACTATTTCTTTGGGTAATGAAACTATTTTATAATGTGTAGTCCAGGAATTAATTGTATAAAAATAAAGGAATTTCTACCCTGGAAAAAAATTTAAGGTCTTTTTTTTTGCAGGGAGAGATTCACCCTTCGCTAACATCTGTTGCCAATCTTCCTCCTTCTTTCTCCTCCCTAAAGCCCCAGCACGTAGTTGTGTATGTTTTTAAGGTCTTCCAGTTCTTCTGTGTGAGCCGCCCCCACAGCACACCTACTGACAGATGAGTAGTGTGGTTCCACTCCCAGGAACCAAACCTGGGCTGCTGAAGTGGAGCCCACCAAACTTTAACCACTAGGCCATCAGGGCTGGCTCAAAATTTAAGTTTTTAAGTAAACCATATGAGTCTCCTTAGACAAATATACAAATATAGTTGGCTGGTCACAGAGACACATCTGAAAAATACAAAGAAAATCTGCTGAAGATGAAAAATATATTCCACTCACCTGACTTTTCATTCAGTTGAATAAACAGAGCATACCAAGCTTAGAAAATGTCCATGGAGTGAAAGTACCTACTTAAAATATATATAGTATGTAAAATCAGAAAAAGCAAAAGAAATATTTTTCCAGGTATGCACTTAGCTATAGGTGATAAATTATCATTATCCTGTACAGTAAGACAATAATTTATTTTTATGCTAAATGCATTTAGATGTGACAGAGATTATTCTCAATGGCATTATGCAGGCTATATGAAAGTAGAATAGTACAAAACATTTCAGACCTTTAATTATGCTCATTGACACTAAGGCTGCAATTGCTTGCTCTGCAGTGGGAAACTGGAGGGAGAGGCAAATGAACAGATGGACAGAATCTCTATTCTGTGCTCTACTGGCTGCTGTTCAGTGAATGGTAGTACGTTAATAAAGTGCTCAGAGGACTTCTGCCTCCATCTGCTCTTAATAAAAATAAATGAGTCACTGAAGCACGCACAAGCCTTTGGAGTTCTTGTGTAGAACCCTTCAACAGCGCATCAGGAAGTGGACGGGTTGATCTAAGACACAGGTTGTGACAGCCCCTCAATTGTGGTGGCCCTTGTCTCCTGTTCCCATGTCTCTGAGCAGCACTTCTTCTTTTTCCTGGCTATTTATCATGAGAAATTATCATGCTTGGACAGCCTTAATAGCCTCTTAGCCCCATTGTTCCATGGCAGGTAATGAAATTAGATTAGTGCTGCTCAGTTTAGTGAGCAGGGACTTTATGATTCTCTTATGTTTGGGGAAATAACTGTTTATGAAGCTCCTCTTACAGTCCGTAAGTGTGCAGCAAATGTCATTAATAGTGTTCATCTTGTGCCTTTGTTACAAGGTTTTGATAGCAACTTCCCAGCCATGTCCCTCACCCTGGCATGAAGCAGACACAGAGAGAAAGACAGAAATGGCAGTTTCCCCATTGCACCAGGTGAGAAATTTAGGGCAGCGGTCACAGATTTCCTTCTTTGGAAGAAAGTTTGGAATTGACAGTGTATGCAGGGCATTAAGTTCTCATTAAATTTTACCTAGCAAGAGGGAGAATGAAAAGGGGGTAAAAAGCATTTCTCCAAAAGAAAATGATGAAAGTCGCTGTGGTAGAGTATTTGAGGAAATTTCTGTTTTAGAGTTGCCATTTTTAAATTCTGTATCTCCCAGGGATCATCCTTGGAGGTGAATGAAGAGGTACAAAGATGCTTTGATGGGGATCCAAAGGTAGAAACATTTGCTATTCACTGGAGACGATAATCCTTCAATTCACATTTATCTCTCTACTATAGAGAAGTGTTGAATCAGTATAGTAGCAGAATAAATGGATGGAAGCTACAGGAAGATAGTTTTGAACTCAACATGCAAAAGAACTTTCCAATATTCAGAGTTTCTCAAAGATACGTGAGCTGGTAAATTTCCTATGTTAGGGGTTAATCCAATGCAGAGTCAATAGTCATTTGGCAGGGAAGTTATAAAGGGTCCATGTCTTTTATAGTCTTTCCAACACAAGATTGTTTGAATTTAGTGTTAAAATATATATCCCTCTCTTTGCCTCTAACACACATGCACACACACACACATACACACGAGTAGTAGATTGATGAGCTCTTCAAAGTTGGAATGTGGTGAAGACAAAGTCTGAATCATCTGGGTCAGATATGTTTCAGTAATTTGGAAAGGTGTTGACTCTAAGTTTGGGCTCAAATTTCATTTAGAGGGCAGGAAATAACAAATAACCCTATATGATTAAAAGTCTAATGTGGCCCTCTTTGTCTGTTTGTAAAGTAAGAATGTATTGAGGCCCACTATGTGTGATGCACTGGGATAGGAATTGGATGTACAGATGTAAACAACAGAACTCCCATAAATCACTTATCTATCAATCTGTCTATCTTCTATCTACTTATGTCTCTATATATCCAATTCTCTGTGAACTATCTGTGGTCTAATTGTATCTAGATCCGTAATATCTATTCACTTGTACCTCTATGTATATATGGCTAGAACTGTAGAATCAGAGATGGGATATACAAATACAATCTGCCTTGGTTGCTACTGGTAATCATCTTGATACCTGAGAGAAATCAAGCTAAAGTCAAAGCTAATTTGTGAAAAAGAACAGAACTGAGAAAATCAGAGAGAAATGGAGCATGTTCTCTGATGGTACTGCACATAGAGTTCGTCCTTACTCTGAACATGTGGAATGATACACTGTATTAATGTTTAAACCTTTGTAAGGAGTGTTTTTGCTTACAGCTGACAGAATACTAACTGACATAATAGATAAAATGCAAAACAATTTTGGTGGCTGGTTTTCATTTGTTAGCATGGAGAGGAGAAAAAACAACTGAGGGCTGAATAGGAACAGTAAATAGCATCCTTACGTTTTGATATGTTTCAGGACACCCTTGACTGTAGGCAGGAGGGAGGGAATTAAGAAAAAGACATTATAGGCGAGCAAGTAGAAAATTGCAAAGAGTCCCAGTACAAAGTGGTGATTGGAAAGAATTTTAGTATGAGAGAAAAAGCAACGTTTTCCCCAAAGTTACTAAAAGAACTGTTCTTTTTTTTTCTTACACAGTCTCTCTTTTTTTGTTGTCCTTTGTAGGAAGCAAAAGGAAAGAAGACAGAGGGGAAAAAAGGGGGAGGAGAAGGAGGGAGAACAATAGAGGGAATAAGTGACCATTCTTGGATGTAGACAGGAACTCCCAAACCCTTGCGTTGTGAATTTTCCAGCCAGCTCGCATTCCTCTAGTCACCTGGCAGTTATGAATCCCCAGGACCCAAATGCCATGAACTCTCAGATACCATGGGGAGAGTCCTGGCATTAGATGCTAAAGAGGGAGGATTGTTGTCGCACAGAGAACTGGGTTTGCACACCAACTTGATCCCAGTGGGAACCCAGATTCACAAGACCTATGCTTCCTTGTAGGGAGATAAGAAAACTCACTTGGTTTTCAAAATAAACCAATCATGCTGCATACCTTGGATTCCTAACACAAAGAAAGCAAAATGTTTATTTTTTGATGGTTTTAGGGTTTTCTGTGCTAACTGGATCACTCTATTGATACGTACATATACTAGTTTCATACACTGAGACTAGTATATATAAGCCCATATTTTATAAGATGACAATTCAGGTATGTGTGTTTATCTTATCCTATGATGCTTTTCAAATATAGACTAATTTCTTCTGTAAGGAATATAATAATCAACAAGCTACAATATCATATACAAGTATTTAAAAAGTAGAAAGGAATTAAGTTCCAGCTCTCTCATGTCTCAGATATATGATCTGAGCAGGTCACATAACCTTGAAAAATTTGAGATTCTAAACTCACAAAACAGGAATAATGCTAACTCCCTCCAGAAATAAAAGAAGGAATGACAAGCCAATAACAGAAATCGCAAATATATTTTGCAAAAGCTAACTCTAGCACTTAAAAGCTTGGGTTTGAAGTCAGACAAGCCAAGTTGTAAGGTAGAATAGCTAGTAATTTGTTTAGTGGCCCTAGGTTACTTTCTTCATCCCTAAAAGGAGGTCAATAGTACCTAAACTGTAGAATTATTGTAAAGATTCGATGAAGCAAATACTAAAAATGCCCAGTATAGTGCCAGCTTACAATAAAATCTTGATGAATGACCACAGTCACTGATGGGATTCTTCAAGTTAAGCCCTCTTGTTGATTTCAGTTAACTTTTTAATGCCTAAACAAAAGATTCGAAATACATGGAAAAATCAATCCCCGGAACATTCAGGGTAACACATTTCCTATGGCTTGGATGCATGTAATTTGAAACCGCTGAGATAGCAATGCACAGAAATTGAAAATAAATTCTTGGCGGGCTTGATGTTAGGACCTAATTATAAGTTCTCAATATGGCACCAAGGCCTGGAAGGAAGATGAGGAGAATGAAGCTCTGCATATGCTTGATAGCAGACTTCCACCCTAAAATCCCTCAACCATTCCAAAGCTGGTATTTATTCGTAAATAGTTAACTAGTATATAGGAAAAGTGTAATCTCTATGAAGTTTTGTATTTCAGAAATCATCCAACTGTGAAAAATCCCACAAAGGTGACATGTTGATTATTTTTCCATTATGCTACCAAATAAATAACAAAGTCAATTATTTAATGAATATTCTTTGGATTGAATACAAATTTGTTCTTATTTTCTGGAGTACAATGATTGAATTATACTTTAGGTTTTCCACCTTGAGTCCATCAGAAGATCTGTGACATTAGATCATTAGGTTGGAGACACATTTAGACATACGCACACATAATATTTCCTAAATACAAGCTTTTTCAGGAAATACCTGGTTGTGAATCCAGAATGAATTATAAAAAAATGCATTTATGAAGACAGCTAAGGAAATGCATTTCTCATTCACTCTTTTGATACCACTGGTAGGTATTATAGATCAACACTTTGTTTGTTTGTTTGTTTGTTTTTGAGGAAGATTAGCCCTGAGCTAATATCTACTGCCAATCCTCCTCTTTTTGCTGAGGAAGCCTGGCCCTGAGCTAACATCCGTGCCCATCTTCCTCTACTTTATATGTGGGACACCCCCCACAGCATGACTTGCAGAGCAGAGCCATGTCCGCACCTGGGATCAGAACTGGTGAACCCCAGGCCGCCGAAGCAGAACATGCGCACTTAACTGCTGCACCACTGAGCTGGCCCCTACAGATTAAATATTTAAGAATACTAGCCTGGAACTTTAAGAGACATGAGTTAAAACACCAGTTGCATATTGTTCTAGCTGAGTAAACATAGGGAAGTTATTTAACATCTGAATCTCAGTTTTCCCCTCCACGAAATGAAGATAATAAAATCTACATTATAGGGTTGTTGTGAATATCAAGGTAACTAATATAAGCCATGTGCTCAGCATGGCACTGGCATAGAGAAACCACTTAATAAGTGATCATTATAATTCTTATTGCCTCTTACCAAAGAAAAAAACATTCTTTCTCAGGCTGGGCTCTTTTTAAATTTGTAATACACTTATAAAAGAAAATTCAAAACTGTAAGACTATTTTTCTCCTTTATTATTTCATAATACATTACGTATGTTCCAACTACCTGAAAGAATTTGAAGGTGAATATCTGCCTTTAGGTCAGTGTAAAATAAAGGGACAAAGATTAAAAATTGAGCACATCAATAGCTATTAAGAGATCTGAAAGACTGAATGCCGGAGGGGAGTACAGATAGAAGGACAGATTATTGCACTTTTATATAAATGGGATTGAGAAATCACATCTAGAGATGGTATAGGGGCAATGTGTGGGACAAAACTTCTAATGTGAGATGAAATGGCTTGCTGCTTTTCATTCAGAACTTCCTCCTAAGGGCAGAGGGCTAAGTCCATATGGGCATTTCCTCTTATCCTAGCTGAAGAAGACTGTTTCTCTCTTAAACAAGAAGTGGCCATCTATCTACCGTGGGGACTACGAAGGGCACAGACCACACTAATTTCTAAAGATCCTGCCTGGTTTGAGGGAGAAGACCTACCTAACAATGTTGTCTCTGGAAAAATTAACCCAGTGAACAAAGGAAGTTTGAATGAATAGTGTGAACGATTCCAACTTCAATATACATTACAAGAAACCCATAGGAGTAAACATGCTCTTTTATAAGATGTTTAGGTAATGAAATTTGGGGTGTATGTCACTGGGAGATGACCCATGGTGGAACTGTCATGGTGGGCAGAACTGACATGAACAAGTGTACTCAGGGATACTGGGTTCTGGGTCCTTGTGACACACAGCTCTGAAAAGGCAATTTCACACTCACAGCCACATGCACTATACCACTTGTCTCTGGAGGTTCTGAGCACTGAGGAGGAGTTTTGCAAGACAGAGATTTCTAAGCGTCTTCTCCTCAAGTCCTCAGGCTATTCAGAGCTACTCCTGATAATATCTTGATATTGTTCTGTAGATCAACGCTACTTTAAGTACAGCTCCACCAGTCACTTGTTACTGGTCTTTGACAAGAAGAAGCTCCAGTGAGAAAAGAAATCAACTATATCACTGAGCACACTATTTAGTTCATTTGTCATTTTTCTTGATGGAGGGAGAAGCACACTAATTTACTTTTCAACACAAGTTCTTTATCTTATGGTGAACCAGTAACAATTCAGGGACCAACACTTTGAATAGCAAAGCACTACATTATCTAAGCAGAAGTCAGAGGAGAAAGAAAAGTAGATTGAGGATAAATGTTCCACATAGTAATTTATGAAGATTTCAGGAATGGTACAAACCAAACAGTATGAGATAAAACAAGTCTAACTTTGACCTCTTTTTACTCTCAAGAGAGCAATGCAAGAATAATCTGTCACTAGGAGCTCAAGCGTGGACATGATATACTGATCATTTACTACATGCCAGGCAATATACTTTCATTGTTTGTTTTGGTAAAACACCTATTAGCCTCCAAAAGAATCAGAATATCTGGAAATGCGCTTTGGAAAATGCTGGCTAACATATTATGTTTTGGATACTCTCTGATTTCTTCAAATAAATTGAATTACATCATCCTATACCCTCATCATTGCTCCATCTCTTTCCTACTCAAACATCTAAAACTCATGCAATCAATTTGTTCACCAAAAACTTATGGAGTAGCGACTGTACGCCAGGTTCATTGTACGCTGAGCACAGCGTATAAAAAATGGATAACTAGTTATCACTACTCTCAAGTAACTCAGAAGTTTGTAGGCAATATCCACATATGGAAGACAAGTTAGTTTAAAAACCAGTCCTTTTGAAAGTGTAATTGACCTTCACCACGTAGAGCTTTCTGACTCCTACATTAGGCAGAACGCTTTAATTGTAAATAAAAGAAACAAAGTCAAACGTGTTTAAGCAAAGAGGAAATTTACGGGTTCATACAATTCGTTGACCGGTGTTGGTCTAGGCTTAGTTAAGGTAGGATCCAAGGGTACAATCGGTGTTTTCAAAACAATTGCTTCCTCTTTGCGCCTCTTATTCCTAATTGGCTTTATTTCCCCATCAGTATTTTTCCAACTGCTATGTGAAATAGTGGCTAGCATTCCCAGGCAAATATCATCCCAGTTAAGAAACCCAACCATAAAGAGACTTTCCTTTTTATGAAATTCATATGCAGACTCAGGAAAGGATCTAATTAGAGTTGCTTAGTTCATAAGCCCGTCTCTGGATGATCACTGTGGACAGGGAGGGGGGACCTTGACTGGGTGGCCTAAGTTATGTTTACAGTCTTGTGGTGGCAGAGTGTGAAGGGGGACAGAAGGGAGTGGAGAGAGTAGAGACTACAATTAGAGGCCACAAGAGGACCATGAAATTGTGCATAAGTATCAAAGTCACTCTAAAAGTATAAATCAGATATCATAGATTTAATCTAATCTTGCTTTTATTATTTTTATAAAGTAATAAATTAATGCTATTGTATATAAAAATGTACAGTTATGTATTCTTGGATGTCTTATTTGTTGCAAAACTTTATTTTTTACACTATACTTCTTAATATCCCAAGGAATTTACGGTAAATGGTTACTGATCTAATTCAGTCTTCTCCTTTTACAGGTAAATAATTAAATTAAGACTTGAAGGAATAGCCATATTTCTTTGATCTTTAAGACATTTTTTTACCCCCTTAGCATCTCAGAAATGTCACCTTATAATTGATGGTGTGCCGTGGCTACTCTGATTTTTCTTTCTTAGTGGCACATGATGTAATGGCACATCTTACATTCAGTGTATCTTTGGTGACATAAAATTCACTGAATATCTTGTCCAAGGTCCTAAGAAGAGCATAGCTAAGTGACAGAGCCTGGGGCATAACATGGGATTTGTGACTCTCATCCAGTGCTTCTTCCATCTTGCCACTGTGGTGAGCAGTGCCATTTGATAAACGCTTCTTGCCAGAAGCCAAGTTCTTGCTAAAAGCTAATGCTGACAGGGTATTACTCTACAAGGCCCACAACCCCATGCCTGAGGCCTGACAGGTGCAGGTATATTTTTTGGTCTTTGAGGTTTTAGGTGACGTGAATTAGAAAAAAAAATGCTATTAACTGGCTACCAGTGTGCCTGTTTGAAATCTCAAAAATGCATCCTAATGCCTTCCACTGGCGACTGCCTGTATTCTTCTGGCTCGTTCCTTTTGGAAACCACTGCATTTTCATCTCCAAAAATGATTAACTACTTAAATATAATACTGTTGTGTTTTGTTCTGTTGGCTGTCAGTGTAATCTGTTGTGCCTTTTGACAAGTTTTCAAGAGAGCCTCAATTTGGGTATTACATGTCCAAATGGATCCAATCAAAATCTAAATCACAGAAGTGACAAGTGAACATAGAAACTTGTTTATGAATAAACATGATAATTAATGACAATCAATGGGACAGTTCAGTCAAATAAATCTTAAGAGTATGGCTTGTACTAGTAAGAATTTGCCAAACTATATTGCTCATCAAACTAGCTTACTTTAGGGAGTTATTAGCAACCCAGTTTCAACAAAATCATTGTCAAAAGAAAGCAAGCGCAAAATACAGCTTTCCAGGAATGCCAGGAAATGGTGAGTGCTCTGAAGACATAACCATAGAGTTACTGACAGGACCATTAATACACATCCATTCTTCATATACAACACTCCTCAGCTCAGAGAGAAAAAAAAGAATGCCTTTGCCTTATTCTTTTCTATCACCAAAAACAATCTAAATATCAGCCTTACAGGTTTTACAATGTGCATCTTCATAGCCCACAGAGTTTAGAACAAGGGACATAAAAATGCTTTGAAATAAAGATGGTACACAAACAAACTGCATGTGATAAAATGAATTGATTCTCATTAGATTTAATTAGAAATCAGCAATACACTGAAGTGAAATTATCCATGAATTATTGACATTTTTTCCATAACAAAAGATACTCATGTGTTTTTATTTAAAGTCAGCTGTTTTGTCTCTAATGGATGTTCACCATAAGAAAAAATCCAGCTATTTGATCAAAGCGTCTTTTTGAAGAAGTCTTTTCACATTTATGATAGCTTTTTCCAGTTGGTACTTTCAGGAACAATTTTTCACATCCAAAATGTTAGCACAGGATTTTAAATTTGAATACTTGATTCAATAAAATGCATCTCCACTAACATTAGACATTAGGAAAGAATTGAGCTCAAAGTACTTTACAAATTTCTTATAAAGACAAAGCAGTGATTGACAATAACTATCCTAATTTTTCAACAGCAATAAAGGTTTCCTTTTGGTTCCATTTTCATCTCTCCAAGAGTTGATATTTTTCATGCAAAATGGACATTTAGTTATTGTGTTTAAGTCACCCTATACATACAATAACTACTCTCAAGACCAAAACTTGGGACAAGAATTTTGTTCCTGGGTCAGACAGTTTACATACAAAATATTTTTGTAGGCTCACAATAAACCACAGAAGTTGATAATGCTGTCTCATTTAGAAATAAAACTCAGGGAAGATAAGTAACTTATTTTAAAAAACCAACAATTAAAAAGCATAAAGAGCTAAATTTTATAGCAATTTCTTTAGCCATAATGAGATTGGAGGGAGAATAACACTCTTCCATGCCCAGGTTCTAAATCCTTTGAGAAATAATAAAAAAGGGTAAAAATAGCACTTATCAATATCAATATCAATGAAACAATTGCTGGAGAAGCTGCTCTATATCCACAGACAAATGGCCTCTTCCCAAAAGATCAGAGTCTGGATCAACGTAGACAGCTTGCTCACAAGGAAAAAAAAAGGAAAGAAGGGGCTAATGTATGTATACCCAGTTTCTCCTTTGGAAGTTGCCATCCAGATATACATCTTTCCATTGCCTGAAGGGTCTACTATGTGAAAGGGCAAACCAAGGCCAGGAGTTTTATGCTAATGGCACATGTCACAGGAAAGAAACAAGAGGAGAGGGAAAGAAGCAGTGCAGGCACTGTGCTAAGCCTTTATACCATTCTTCTATGGAATCCTCACCAAAGCTGCATGGGAACTGTTAATATTATCTCATTTATAAATTAGAAAAATGAGGTTAAATAATTTGTCCCAAGTCATACTGCTAGTAAAGCATGCAACTGGAATTTCTATTCAGTATCCAAAGTAGTATCTAAAGTCTGAGAATTTGCAGAATGATGGTAAGTAGCATTTTGAGGAGGCATCCATCCACATATCTATTGTTATATGTATAATCAATGCTATAGATTCTATAGAGATGGATATGAAAATAAATTCTCTAACATTTGAATATTGATTGCATGGGCACTAGCATTTGTTGTGAGGATATCCAGCAGCACAGTATTGTATCATATGCACTATCGAAAAGAAAAACAAGAGCAGACCCTCTGGCCAGTTTCACAGCAGCCCTTTATTAGTGAGTTCACAGACAATTTAAAGAGATAGTGTAGAGCAGAAAGAACATGGATTCAAATCTGCCACTAACTGGAAGATTTTTAAATACAGTCATGTGCCGTAGAAGGACATTTCAGTCAAAAATGGACCACATCTATGATGGTGGTCCCATGAGATTAGTACCATGTAGCCTAGGTTTATAGTAAGCTATACTATTCAGGTTTGTACATGTATACTGTATGATCTTTGCACAATGAAGAAATCACCTAATGACACATTTCTCAGAGCGTAGCCCCATCATTAAGTGACACATGACTGTAAAAGTTTTTGTTGCAATAAAATATTCAAAACTTGTAAATAAAAGAAAAAGATGACTGCTTATCCTTTTAATGTCATACTGGAGCATTGCCTTTGAAGGAGAAAAGAATATGGCACTCCAAAATATGCCACTTGGCGTATTGGTCTTGAACTAAAGTTACTTAAGAAACAAGTGGTGCAAGAAGGACACTCTGACTCTCCTTTGTTTCCCTGAAAGCAGGAAATAAATCTCCCATATGAAAAGTACCGTCTGTACCAGAAGGGTACAAGGCATCCTTATCACCAGAAATAGGGACTTTAGGGCTGTATAAACAAATTTTGTTAGTTCTTCACTAATTTACTACCCTAAGCCCAAATCCCTTTGTTTCATCAATCCTTCCTTGTCTAAAAGGTATAAAAGTTGCCTGCTTTGGTAACTTCTTTGAGTTTCATATTTTTATGGGGCTCCTGTACATATGAAATTAAATTTGTTTTTCTCCTGTTTCATCTGTCTTGTGTCAATTTAGTTATTAGACTAGCCAAAGAACATAGAAGGGAAATATTTCCACCCCTACTCCCAGTAGATCTACATGAGGATTACCTCTTCTTTGGCTTCCTATTTACTGTTGATTGCAGTAATCTCTGCAATCTCTACTTTCTACTTTCTCTACTACTTTCTACTAATCTCTACTTTCATAATCTGAAAGTAGATTTAAATCCGTGGAAGGTCAACATGTTGAAAGTACTTTTTATCCAAGAGAAAAGGAAATGATTTTTGTTTAGTATAAAAGACTCTCTAAATGTTGCAGTCTTGTCCAACAGTTTTGTAGAACATTAACCAGTTTTGTATCTGTTTTTACAATTTATTTCAACACTCTGTCGTCATTAGTTCTAATCATTTTGGTCTCTTGATTCCTCCTTTGAACTAGCTTTATCATTGTACTGATTCTCTTATTAATAAGTACCTTTAACAGGTACTTATATCCATATGAGAGACATGTTTTAACTTTTTGAAAATTATATATTGACATCAACTCTCTGAGTCTCAGTTTCCTCATCTGTAAAGTAGGAATAGTAATAACCTCCTCACACTGTCTGGGATTATTCAACAAAAGAAGCCCCTGATCTGGGAGTAGGTGCTCATTAAATGTTCTAATACAATACAAATTATAAATTAACAGCAACAATTATGACTATGATTGCAGTTGCTACTGTTGCTTTTATTATTTTTCCAGTACAAATTATGGACGAATCTATCAAAAAATCTATATATGTATGGTTTGAATGAATAAATCTTCATGAAGAATTAGTTGGGTAAACAAGAAGAGATTGAATTTAAGTTCTATGATAGTTAAGGCAGGGCATCTCAGATGCTCTGTAGTAAAAGATCATTAAAAAAATTCTATTTCATCTTTGGCAATTTGGTACAATACAATAAAAATAAATTACTGTGAAATGAGATAAAAACAAAGACACACAAACACATGCTCTTACTTTTTTGTTATTATATTCATTAGACATAAAACCACTGTCAGTTTGCTATAAATCCTAAGCCTATGATCTCAATTTCTTAACTTCTCTTGCTGTAGACCAGTACCAGACAGCTTGGGGACGAGCACGTTCACAGAATACACTTGGAATGGAAATGGTGAAAGATTCACAAGATGCTAATGAAGCGGTATTCTTTAAGAAAAAATGATCAGCTATATGACATTAACCTCTATCTGCTGCAGACACTAACTCAATATGCTAGGATAATTATATTGTTTCTGAACTTCAATAATGGTGCTGACAGCCACTTTGGAAGCCAATGATGAGTAGAAATTAGCTCATATATCAACAGCAACATATTCTTTAGTTTGAAACTACAAAGTCAGACTAAAAAGGAAAATGGTTTACATATGTGAGAGCAAAGATAAATGAGTGATGTTGCCCTTTAAAATCCTGCAAGTTTGAATGACAAACACACCTCTTTTCCCTGAGGGATTAAGCCTTGAAGACCACAGAATCCTGCAAGAGTAAATTTAAAATTTTCCCTCTTTCATATTCTTCTTTAAACTTTGAATCTCAAAAGGAGTTTAATCTGGAGCCAATTACTGTTTGCATTGCTGTCTTTGTCATGCAAATGTGATGCTGGCCTACTTTATCTTTTCTTAATTAGGGGTAGAAGAGCAAATTTTTCATCCATTCTAATGCTACCAGCTTGTCATTCACTTTTTTTCCCCCTTTCTTAAGAAGACTTTTCTCCTTTTGGCAAGGTTCTTAGTTAATATGTTAATAGTCACCAGCCTTCAAACAAACTACAGTTGTATAATGGGTTTGTGAAAAGAGCAAAGGGTTTTGCTCCTTGGTGAAGAAGTGAATTTAGAATCCCAGCGGGAAGCCCTTTGGCCAAGGCAATGAGCCAGACCTTCAGTGGACCCCTAGTCTCTGAGCTCTCCAAGGAAATGTAAAGTTGAACATCGCATTCTGCGAGTTAGGAGAGTCGCAACTCTCTATTAACTTCTATCTTAGATATGAAACAAAGGAGACCCTGGTATTTCAGAGCTGATATTGGAAGTTAAGTGTCCAAAGTCCCAACCAAGGCTATTTTTATCACATTAGAGAAGAACCATGGATGGTATTTTATCTTTTCTTGGAAAGTACCTGTTAATAAAAAGCACAGCAAGGACAAATTCCTTGTATTGAGTTAAAATTGATTCCCAAATACCTCAATTCCTGCCCATTGATTGTATATCTGTGCTCCACAATCAGCCATAAGCAATCTAATTCCTGTGGAAGCAAGTTTCTGCATATATTGTCCCCTATCACTAAGTCATTTTCTTATCTTAGATAATCATTCACTTCTCTGGATCCCTCTTACTAACAGAATTGTGATCCCAAACAGTCTTTACAGGTCTGCCTTACGTAATGCAGGAAATGAAGGAGATGTGATTTAAGTAGGAAAAATGTAAATTCTTAGAATTGGGTACAGCAAACTAACAAAATTTGTTCAAGTTTAGGGTAGAAAAATCTTAAAGTTTCCTTATGAATGTTCATTATTATAAATAATAAATGACATAACAGATCATAGCTATTTTTAAATACTTAAATGGCTATTTCAGAATAGATTTTAGCTGAGAAACAAGGAAGCTTTTTTTTCTTAACAATATTTAAACTGTTGGATTTTAGAGCTGGAAGAATCCTACAGGTCATTTAGTGACTCCAACTCTCAAGATATCTGTAAAACAGAAAAACCTATAATTGAGATGGTATTTAAATTTCAAACAAGGACTAGACTGAAGGCAGAACCCAATGGTGTACCACTAGAGACTTCTGTCCTTGGCAATGTTGATCTATTTTTTGGATTTGGGCATTCAGGAAGTTTTAGAAACATCCACGTGTATTTTCACTTAGCCTAAATTTCTTCAACCTTGTCCCAAAAGATAATGAAAGAGATTTAGGCAAATGAATTTTATGAGTCAATGGGGAGGACTCTCATAATTTTCTTTTCTATCTTCAACATCAATTCTTTCTCCTCCAAGTCCAGACTCTCTTTTCCCATATGACATAGAAGGTAGACTAGAAAACAAGTTGAACAACCCTGCTTTCTCTCTGTTTTCTGTTATAATTTTACCATGTGCCCCAAGCAGTAGACTTCTTTTTGTTTTCTAAGGTCCACTTGGTTTAAACTATAATTAAAATTTTGTCTTTGTTGTTAGGCACCCTGCACTGGCATGTGGGCACTTTAAAGTTGTAAATACTTTTCTATCCTCAACTGATTTTATCTCCAGGGTTCATCCTGTGAGGTGAGCAGACTGCTGTATATTGACAAATAGAAATGGCAAGCATTAGGATACATTGGAATATATGAGGAAGCCACTTGGTGTAAACCTAATCGACCTAACTTTGTTTTTCCAAAAGGGCCTGACATGACCATTGAGCATGCATCTTATATCTGCTTTAAACATTTACTATGACAAAAACAAATGCCCTTAAGATAAAGGTGCATCTTCCCCCCACATTGGCATTTCCTTAGGGATAAGCATCTTTCCCTAGGCTGGGAACTGATTGCTGTGCTCACCTGTGACCACCCAGCTCAAGACAACAGACCTGCCATCCTGCTGTGTCCACTGAGACAGCAGACCTACTACCTGCTGTGTCCATCAGTTGCTGCACCAACAGAGCAGTTTAATGACTATTGTAAAAGGGACGTTTCAATCATATGTGAAACATCCTCTTTGAGGGTATATAACCACTCCATACACCCCACTTCTTTGGTGCCCTTCCTTTCTTCAGGAAGAAAGGCCCAGGGCCCATGGTCCTTACATTTTGGCTCAGAATAAACTCACCCAAATTTTCATTTATAGATTGGTTATGGATTATTTTTGTTGATAACATTACAAATCTAGCAGAGAAGTGTCTTCAAAATTAATACTGATGATAGCTTAAGAAACATGGATTAGTACTAACTTTAAAAAAGTAACAATTAATAAAAATAAAGAAAATGGAAAAGTGAATAAGTCACTGAAAGTTAAGAGCTGGACAGAGGAGGAGACTGCACAAGAGAAAAAAAAATAAATCAGAAAAGCTTGAAGAAACTTAAAGTGCAAAAGGAAGACTTTGTTCTTTAAAAATTTTTTGAACATGTTTGTTTCATCAGTTATCTTTCTAAATTTAGGTTGTGAGTTCTTTAAGGAAAACAGAAAATATCTGTTCATTTAAATTTTATGTGATCCTCAGCCTGTGAGTCCTCAAAAAAATTCCGTTGGCATTTGAGAGGAACATGCTGGGCTAGAAAGACTCTTCTGGGTCAAAGGCAATCTGCCAAACTCTCACCCAGTTCAGCCTGTTGGGTGAGTTGAGGACACAAGACAAAAGCCCTGGTGTACAGGGAAATTCATGTTACCAAGGATGCACCAGCAATCCCTCACAAAATTCAGATAAAGCCCAAAACGCTGATGCTGTGAGCTTCTGTTTAGTTAAGGCAGCTGGGAATCTTCCTTCTCTCTCATTGTACCTGGCAAAGCCACTTTGTTTCCTAGTAGAGTCAGATGAATGCAGTGATGCGCCTGTTTCTCATTTTCCTTCTACTGTTTGATATCCTCATCTTCTTCTCTACCCCTCCTGGTATTACCGAGCTCTAAGGGACTGGTGAGCCACAAGTGGGCCCTTTTGCCAGGAGCTGGCCATGCCAATAGAACAAGACTGGGTTAGGAAAAGCAGAATAGAAACGTTATTCATTGATCAATGAACGGAGGAGGCAGAGCTCATGTTCTAAAACAGCTTCTCCCGGAAAGAAAGGCAAGCAGTGTTCTTATGGGATGTGAAGGGGGAGGCGTCTCCGTGTCATCCTTCAGGATGGAGGCATTTGGAGCATGGGTAGATCTTCCCTTCTTGCACAGGGGCACCTTTTTTTCTCCCACAAGCCCCAGTACATAGTTGCATATCCTAGTTGTAAGTCCTTCTAGTTCTTCTATGTGGGATGCTGCCACAGCATGGCTTGATGAGCAATGTGTAGGTCCACACCCAGGATCTGAACTGTTGAACCCTAGGCTGGTGAAGTGGAACACGCAAACCCAACTACTATGCCACTGGGCTGGGACACAACACATTTTGCCCATGTTTCGTTTTGCACACAGCACCCCATCACCATCTTGGACCTTTCTGGTTTGGACTGGCTCTGCTGTTTGCCCACCTGGCATTGTTCTGCCTTGGTTCCTATAAGCAAGCACAACTTAAAAAGAGAGCAGTAGACATGGAAAATGTTTTAGGGACTTCCCTAGGTGACATTGGGACCAAAAACCTTAAAGCCGCAGAAGACCAGGAGCAAATGGCTTGGTCATGAATTAATGAAAGGACCAAAGGTAATTACTGTCTATGAGGTAACTGGATAAGCTTTAGAACAGGCAGTCTGCAAATATCAACCTAATGAGAGAAATTATTAAAGAGTTCTTATTTCTTTGGGTGAACCTACCAACTTGGCTAGGTTATAGTGTCTAGTTGTTTGAAAAACATGAGTCCAGATATTCCTGTGAAGTGACAAGAGATTTTCACATACTGAGGTATATCGGGTAACTATTCGGGTTCAAAACTGATTTGGCTTGAACTAAAAAAGCCTGACTTACGGCCTAGCAAACATACATTGTACATCTGCTTAACCATTGAAGCAAAGAATGCACTCGCTTAAGATAAGAACGCATACTCTCTGTCCTACGCCCTATTGGTAATCCCCTATTGGTAACATCAGTATTAGTCCATTTCCTGCCATCAGGGTCATGTTGACCTGCTAATTGTCAACTATATACCTGTTTGAAACTTTGAAAATGTGTCCTAGGTGTGTTTAATGTATGCTCTTTGTTCTACAAAGATATGACTGTACTGAAAATCATGCTTCTCTGGAACACTTTCTAAGGCCTTACCCAGGGTTATAATCTTCACTCTGGCTCAAGTAAAACTCACCTCATTTCTCTTATCTGTAGAAGGGTTGTTGGTTATTTTGCGTCAACAGAAGGCATTTTGCAGATGTTATTAACGTCTACAATCAGTTGACTTTAAAGCAGATTACCTTCTATAACTGGGGTCTCATCCAACAGTTAAAGGCCTTAAGATCAAAGACTAAGGTTGCTGGAAGAAGGAATTCTGCCTCAAGACTGCAACAAAGAAATTCTGCCTGAATTTCCTGCTTTCAGACTCAAGACTTCATCAACTCTTATCTGAATTTCCAGCCTGCCCTACAGATTTTGGACTTGCCAGCTCCCACAGTTGCGTGAGCCAATTCTTCAATATCAAAATCTCTCTCTCTCAATTCACATTCTTTTGGTATTATTTCTTAGAGAACTCTAATATTTCTTGATTCTCTTAAAACTGAGTTATGAAAATAGGGCAAACTGCCCAAAGACAGGGAGAACCATGTCATAAAGACTTCTAAGACAGAACATCTGGCCAGTCAGAGCCAAATGGTGGAAAGTGGGGTCATCCTGTCAAACACTCTTCCTCCAAGCTTGCTATATTCAGCTGAGCTACTGTTCTTTCTGTTGTCCTTACATGAATCCCTTGTTGACCACTCACAGATGAGCTCAATTGCATACAGAAACATGTTTAACAGAACAGTCTGCATACTGTAAACCATAAATAGTAACATGACAAAGAAGTTCAGATGGCATTGAAAGTATCAAATACGAGTATCTGACCTTGTCAGCAGTTCAGGAGAGCTTCTCCAAGGAAGAGAAATTTGAACCGAAATTCGAAAGATGAACAGGAGCTCATTAGGTGAAGCTGGTTCTTCTATATAGATGGCTTTCAAATTTAAGTAAAAAATGCTGACTTTGCTCTTGGATTTCAGATCTACATGATGAATTTCTTGCAAGACTTCCCTTTCAGATTTTAAAATCCTAAGCCCAAAATGATTCTTCATACTTGAAGGATAGTCCCAACCTTGTTCTTCCTCTATAGTCATACCACTTCTGATTACTTACAGCATTGCTTCTCAAACTTTGCTGCCTATTGCTGTCACCTGGGAAGAGTTTAATGCTCTCAATGCCCTTGTCACATCCCATGCCAATTAAATCAGAATATTTGAGAATGGTAACCAGGAATCTGTTTTTTTTTTTTTTAACAATTGTCAGGTGATTACAATGTGCAGCAAAGATTAGGAACCATTGACTTTAGCCTATGATTTAAGTGTAAAGTTTTTACGCCAGCATCTAGGGTGCTCCACTTGGCATCTCTCACTTATCTTTGAAGACTTTACCCTCTAAACAATCTACATGCCAGACAAACTGAACTACTCACATTTCTTTGAAGATGTCTCATGCTATTATGCTGATTAAGCTGATCTCTGTGTAGGCTAGATCATCCTATCACAAGCATCTGTTGGCATTCTGTCCTTCAAGAACCACCTTCTCCAAAAACCCTCCCATGGTCCCAACTGGATGAGAATGCTCCCTTTGGAAATCTCACAGAGCAGTTTGCATTTCCTTGAGGGACAGTACATTGTATTCTAATCCACATTAGTAGTTTTCAATTCAACAAACATGTATTGAGCGCTGCCTGCCAGTCTCTTAGCTAATAACTAGAGGATGCTACCATTACTAAGACTTCAAGAAGCACATGACTATCCCCGAGTTGCAAACTCAGGAGCTGGGCCTTTCTAGTCTTTATTTACACTGTACCACTGAGCCCAATGTCTCTTTGAAGTAGATACTAAATAAACATTTTTTGAACTTACAAAAATGATACAAGTCTAAGGGTAAAGAAAATAATACAGCACAGTGTGAACATGAATGTTATCTTTGAAGTGAAAAGTAGTAATTTTCATCAGAAAAGTGAAATGTGATATATCAGTCTGAAATATGATAACCTCAACTTTGGATTCCAGAGTCAAGGAAAATATTTCAGGATCTCTTGGTCAATAAGCATGTTGCCTTCTGAGCCAACGTACCATTACCTTCCTAATGTCTGCTTTAAAATGTAATCTATGCTCATTTATTCAAGTTCTTTAACAATTATTGAGCATTTGCTCTCTTTCAGGTACTAACTAAGCTAGAAATTGAGATACAATAGTGACTAGGAAAGTTATTCATGCATTTTTTTCAAACAATATTTGTTGTCAGTTACTGTTCTAGGCACTGGGATACTGCAATGAATGAAGCAGACCATACTATCTGCCCTCTTGAGACATGATCACAAGTAACTTTGGAACCAGACTACAAGCACTTTTTTTCCCTAATTTAATTACAGCTAATTGGAAAGTGTAACAATATTATCAAATTTAAACTTAGTAGCCTCTCCTAAGAGTATTTCTAGATTTGGATTCCATGTAAAGGACTGCCAGCAAAGAAAAACTCAAAGATAACTTTTCATGGCCCACTCATCGTTCTTCCATTTTCAAATAAGCAATGCTCTTCTTAGGCACATACATGTCTTGTGCATAAGAATACGTGTCTGCAGGCAGTGTGTTTTGTGCCCCTTGAGGCAGAAACAATCTATTTCTCTGCACGTCCCTCATCTGTCAAGTCAGATGCAGAAAATGAGAAGAAGACTTGCAAAAACACCAAATCAGCAAGTTTTCTAAATTTTCTGTTACTTTTCTGCTGGAGGCAAGTCATATTTTAGTGCTGTCCAGAGACTACTCAAGCAGTTGGAGTGGATGGTGTTTGGAGTCCCTTTTTACATTGAAAGCCTATGATTCATGTTGTTATTCCAAAATTGTTCATACCATATATTATTATTTATTAATAATATATTTTTATTCCCCATCTATGAGATAAAGATTATCTATTAAGCTACTTTCACCGAAGAGTAAGAGAAACTCAGCTAAAATGTCTTAACAAATAAGAAAATTTAATATGTCACTTAAGAGATCAGAGGCAGTGCTCAGGGTTGGTTAATTCAGCAGGTCAACCATAACACAGTTTCTTTCCTACTTTCTTCCCTGAATTCCTCTCCCCACAAGTATTGCTCCAGTCTCATGGTCATGAACTATTTGCAGTGATTCTAGTCATCACACAAAAACATTTAAAGGTTGGAAAAGGCTCAGAGAATGCATCCCTTCCTGATTCTCCTCTTTAAGAGCAACGAATGCCTTCCTAGAGGTCCTGAACAATATCTCCTCTTTCACTTTGATCAGAAGGAAACCATGTGCCCATTTTTCGGCCAGTCACTGGCAGAGGAATGGAATTACCAGGATGGGCTTAGAGTGTGAATGAAGATCCAGCCTCTAGATCTCTAATTCCTGGAAAACAGACATCAGAAAGCTTTCCGGATATTAACAAGGAAATGGGAAGATTGGCTGCTAGGCAGGCAACGGTGTCTGCAACTGAATAATGTGTGGTCCTAGAAAATAGGTCTAGAGACTAATTAGGTGAGTCCTTGCAAGATGACTGGCTCTAAGAGTTGGCAGCACCAATAGTGGAACCACCTAATTACAGCTGGGGGCCTAAAAATAAATCCTGAGGCTGGGACCCACTCACAGAGATTCTGATTTAATAGCACTGGACCACAGCCTGGACATTAGAATTTTGTAAAGCTTCCAGGTGATTCTGATATGAGCAAAGTTGGAGAAGTATTGCTCTAAAGAACTTCTTCTCAAACAGTTAGTAGCATTTTCTAACTGTCTCCCGATGATGCCACTACTGCAGGTGCACGGAGCACACTCTGAGTTGCAAGGCCCTATTATCATGGGTTCCCATAGCCCACGGTTCCATCACAGTAATTACCATAGTGTAAGTAATTTGGCTGGTGCGTGGCTGACTTCTCAACTGGCCCAGACTATCTTACAAAGAACGAGAAAACTGCCCACCCCAGAGTAGCTATTTCATAACTATTCACTGAATTCACTTTGTTGAATATTACAGAGAGCCTGTTTCTAAGCGGTAGTGTACGACAGGTGGATCACATTAGAAAACGTAACTTTGAGGTTCACAGATGAGAGATTCTAGAATAGCCGTAATGGCTGATTACATTTGACAGCTTGTGGGCCTTTGGTGGGGGACAACTGGTTAAGTTTAGAGATTGTGATGCTATTTGCAAGGCCAACCTAAGTTTTCACATACAGATCTTACCTTAGCTTAGAAGACAAGCTGCCAAAAGCGATTAGGTGAGAGGTAGCAGTTAAAGCCAAATCTGGATGCAGACAGCTGCCTCTTCCCCCTCTGGCATTTTTGCAGGAGATAACTTTTTTTTATTTTAATTTTTATATTTGAAGGCAGGGCACTAGCTTGCATGAGACCCAGGAGGGACAATGAAATGCTATTCTGCATTAGGATGCCCATGATCATCCTTGTGTAGCTCAACAGAGCAAGGCTTGGCTTTTAAGCTAAGAAGTCGGCTCTTTTTTGCACAAAGACATAAAACTGTAGTCCACAGCACAGAGAAGCCAGGGAGAATACAGCCATTAGAGACACCTGTGAGTAGCTATGAATTATTTTCCTATCTGATAAATAATAATCATCCCAAAAAGCTGGATCCTTGCTGCTTGCCATTTTCTTGCTCATAGCAGTGTAGTCGAGGACAAGATAGCCACATAATTCATTCTTACAGGAGTGTCAAGGAATGGGATGCTGTCCTCACGTGTAATTTTGCCACCTGCACTATAGGCTGTTCCTGAACAGTGCTTAGCCAACATAAAAAGTCCTGAAGCAGGCTGTGTGTGGAAATGCATGAACACTTGAATGTACAAGTGTCTCCATTTCCATGATTGTCATTCCAAGCTGTATTTGTCTTGGCCATGAGAGCCAGTTTTGTTTTGTTTTTAAGGAATCTTCATTTTCAAATCCCTGAGCTTAAAGAAGCTGGGATACTGAGCAGAAGTGAAATGACAATTAAACCACAAAAGTCTATTTATTTTTAATGGTGAGATAATCTTTTCCCAGAGGTAACTGCGTGAGCTCATCAGCCTCGGCTCCTGCTAAACTGAAATCCATCCTTCTTTGCACAACTGGAATGATTTTCTCCATCTCTGGTCCTGCTTTAGTCCTTTGCTCATTCTGTTCTCTCTCACTGGAATGCAGGTCCCTCCATCTTCATCTGCCTACATTCTAAATGGAGGTCAAGAGGCAATAAGACAGACTAGAAGGAAATACAGTGTCTGAGCCAGTTAGAGAGGGCATTTAACAGACTGCTTGAAGGCTTTGCTGCTGCAGCCATCCTTTCTGGGTTTGATTCCATGTTTTGACCATATTAGCTGTGTTATTTAAAGTTTTTATGACTCAATTTCCCCACATTTAAAATCTAGCTAATAATATATACAAGGCTGTATGAGTATTAAATGCTTTAATATATGTAAAGCTTTCTGATATATAGAAAATGGTATATAAGCATTATGATTTTTATATCACAATGTTTGCTTTGGTGGTTTATTTTTTTCTCTTCTATATACATATTTTTTTCTCTTTTCAATTAAAAAAATGAATACATATGACTTTTATAATGTGAAAAATCATATATTAAAAAATGTTTTTATGTGTATCAGTTAGCTATTGCTGCCTAACAAACTACCCCATACTTCAGTGACTTAAAACAAAAATTATTTTTTATCATAGCTCATGGATATGCTGACTGACTGACCTTGGCTAGGCTCACTCGTGTGTCTGTGGGTTAGCTGAGGGTTCTGCTCCAGACTCGGCTTGGTTGTGAGGCAGCTCTGCTCTGCATTTCTCCAACTCTCCTCTGGGACTGGTGGGATATCCCCAGCAGTCCTCCTCATGGCCATGGCAGAAGCACAAGAGAGTAAGCAGAAACATGCAAGGCTTTTTGAAGCCTAGCCTCAGAAGCAGCATGCTCACCTCATGCTATTGACTCAAGCAAGCCACAAGGCCCAAATCAGAGTCAAGAGTTAGGAATGTCTAGTCTGCCTTTTATGTGGAAGAAACTATAAAGAAACATAGCAAAAGTGATGGGTTGTATACTTGGAAGAGAGAAAAACTGATATGGGGACTACCATCTGTTAGAGGAGGTCATCGAGAAGACATGACCACCAGTTGACGTGAGAGCTGGACCCGGGCAATCGGAGCCTCCTCACCCACTCCCCTCTGCTTAGAAAATGCATTCTCTACACTAGAAGCTGCCTCCAGAACATAGCCTTGAGACAGTAACGTGTTGTTGAGACCAACTGGATGGTATTAAGTGACTGAACCCAGGTAAGGCCTCTATATAAACTTTTAAGATTTGGTGGGCAGGTATTAAGATCTACTCATCTTGGGGCCACCCAGGACAGGCCTTGAGAGTAAGTTCCCCACCACCTACCAGTCTGGAGTGGTCTGCCTCTTTCTTCTGTCTCTCCTTGCCCTCTGTGTACAAGGACTAGTTTGTGAATAAACACCATCTTTCTGGGCCCTTCCAAGCACTAGTTCCAGTTTCCTACTGCCCTAGCCTGGTGACTGGAATCGTGGCTTCGGGAAAGAGATGCACCTGGCTTCAAATTCCAACTCAGTTGCTTACTATGTGACTTTGGCAGGTCACTTCACCTCTCTGAATCTCAGATTCTTATTTGTAAGGTGGGGATAAAAATAGTGCAACCCTCATTAAATTTTAATAATTAAATGAGAAATCAATGTAAAGCTCTTAATAAGTACTGGGTGATAAAAAGTTGTACCAGGCACCTAGTAAGCACTCAAATATTTGTTGATAGTCTTAGTGTGGTTTAACATCACCATTTTCCATAAAAACTGTTATAAGCTTCCCAAAAAGAAATGATGTCTTTCCCTGAAATTGTTTACTCTTATAATCAGCTCTACTGGTCATTTGATGTGCATCACATACAGCTGTGGTTGTGTATGTATCTCTCTTACTGGATTGTAAAACTTCTGGATGAGCAGGGACCATGCTTTATGTATCTTTGCATCCCGTGGCACTTTGTAGGTCTTTACCACAATTAGAATGCCAAGAATAGCTCATACTTTCACAGTGCTTTATAGCCAACAAAGTTTTTCTAGTTTAATTCTCTTGGTGTGAGAGATCAGAAAGAGTATTTATCCCCATTCTATGGATAAGAAAACTGAAGCTTATCCTCAGAAAATTAAGGATAGATCTCCCACATGATCCAGCTATTCCACTGCTGGGTATTTATCCAAAGAACTTGAAAACACAACAGCATAAAGATACTTGCACCCCTATGTTCATTGCGGCATTATACACAATAGCCAAGACATGGAAGCAACCTAGGTGCCCATCAAGGGACGAATGGATAAAGAAGATGTGGTATTTATACACGATGGACTACTACTCAGCCATAAGAAATGATGTAATCCGGCCATTTGCGACAACATGGATGGACCTTGAGGGTATTATGCTGAGTGAAATAAATCAGAGGGAGAAAGTCAGATACCATATGATCTCAATCATAAGTAGAAGGTAAAAACAACGACAAAAAAACACATAGCATTGGAGATTGGATTGATGGTTACCATAGGGGAAGAGGGGAGGACGAAAGGGGTGATTAGGCTTACACGTACGGGGATGGACTATAATTAGGTTTCGGGTGGTGAACATGATATAATGTACACAGAATTCAAAATATGATGTACATCCAAAAATAATAAAGAAAAAAAGAAAATATAAAAAAGAAGAAAACTGAGGCTTAGAGACTTTAAGACTTGCTCAAGATTATGTGATGTGGGGCATAAACTTCATTCAATTCTGTATCTTT
Organism: Equus caballus; assembly: GCF_041296265.1. Classification (NCBI taxonomy): domain Eukaryota; kingdom Metazoa; phylum Chordata; class Mammalia; order Perissodactyla; family Equidae; genus Equus; species Equus caballus. The sequence goes on from NC_091699.1 coordinate 21,302,028, forward strand.
GACTTTTACCCAGTCAACTTTCAGTGTATGTACATAATATGGATTTATTAAAGGGAAAAATGAGGTAAGTTCAACTATTCTGCAAAAAGGAGTTTTCAACAGCCAATACTAAAGAGCACCATGAAATCCACGGTGAGTTATTCTCATTCTTAATTTTTTCCAGCAATATGTTTTAAAAAATGAGGTTAAATTTTATTTTGGTTTTGTCCTGTGTTTTCTTTTTTCTACCTTATGCAAAATCACATAATTTGTATAAATATGTATAAAAAACAAAGTGATGGTTCTGTTTCTAAATGCCGTAGTTTTTGCTTAACTCAGGATAGAAAACCAAGACATATTTTAAAGATGTTCCTTAAATTACAGGTGTCATAATTTTAAGGTGCACAATCATCCCGCCTGAGAGAGACAGACGGGAGAGGCAAGGGAGGGTGTAAACGCCACATCTGAAAGGTCAGCCCCTCACCCACAGTCACTATTTCTTATCCTTCATCCCAGGATTTGAAAGGCTTCACTCAAAAGAAAGTGAATGACACTCTTTCTGGGGTTTCTCTCTTCCTGTCTCCCTCTAGATTTTGCTTTCGTGTTTACCACAAATGTGTTCACTATTAAATTGTGGCTAAGCACATATGTGTCCAATGCTTGTTCCTGCTTTCAGAACAATTCCTCTGAAATACATATGTATTTCCTCAATAATACTTCCATCTATATTTGGGGCATATTGCTGAAGACTGAAGAAGCCTAAACCTCAACATTTAAAATCGCTCAAAATATTTTGTATATTTATAAGTTTTAGTATAATCAAGAATCACTCTGAGAATTCATGAAAAAGTAATGCAAATATTCTGTATAGATGCTGAAGGACCTGTTCACTGGAGCAGTGTCTGTGTAGGTTAAATGAATCAGCAAGTTAAATATTTATCTTCTTCCCCACACACTCCAAAAAGCTGATAAAACATACATTTAATCCCAGCGAGAATGATAAGAGAGAGAGAAATCTTTTACTCTGTATAGCTAATATTCTAATTTATAGAGTAATACCCCATTTTGGATTATGATTCACTCTTATATCAAAGGAGTAAACTGTTTCCTTTTTCAAAAAGAGTTTTTATTCTGCTGGAATGGAGGAGTGTCCCAGAAAATCATAAAAAAAAAATATAAATGGTAAAAACTGAACTCTATAATCTCAATCTAAGTCACTAGCTCAGTATGGTGGATGAGACTGGCTTACAACCACTCAGTTTTCCTCCTGTCAAATTACCTGGTCTTGCTCCCACACCAGTGACCACCAACCTCTGAGCCACAAACTCCTAGTGGCTTATGGAATTATGGCAACTGGTTTGTGAATCTATTTGCCTACCAGATAAGATCTATAAGAAAAATAAGTTGCATATTTTGCTTATATAAATATAATTTTTATAATAGTTAATAAAAATTTTCTTTTAAAAAGGATAATTAAAATCAAAAGGTATCTATGAAATTATTTGATATTAAGAAGTGTTTTGGAACATTATAGTCCCAAAATTTGGTTGCTAACTACCATAGGCCCCACTATCTCCTGCTCTAACCAACTTCTGATCTGTGCGTGTGTGCTCTATATTTCCAAAATAATTGTATTCTTCACTTATATTTTTCCTCTACCTTTTTCAACAAAGATTTGTGATTTTCCCCCAGCAAAGGAGCAGTAGGAACTTGCTACTTACCACTTTATCCCAGTGGTGCCTTGAAACTTTAATGATGTGGCCTCAGGGATGACGAAATTTCATAATACCCTACATTTATCTTCAAAAGAACTTTTCACTTATGTAGTTTTCAATAATCGAAACTTGACAATTTTTATTTGTATTAGTTACAGAATAGAAATATGTACTTTTCCCTTTAAACTTTTATTGAGCATTCATAGTTTTAAAGTATTGCTCATAATTTTTTTAGACTTCCTAAATTTATTATTCTCTAAGTACATATAAAGCAATTTTTATTGACATATTTGTCAAATATTTTGAAAAGCTATATAACAGAGAGCACTTTCATAGAAGCAAAAATTAACATTTGTTCAAAACACTACCACAAACTAATTATTTCTTTTGAAATTTATATATAAGGGTGACCATAAACCCATAGATTTCATGGACATTTCTAATAGTAGTAACAACAACAATAATAGTAACTATCATTTACTGAGTAGCTACCATGTCCCAAACACTACGTTAATTACTTAAGAGTTATTATTTCATCTGATCCTCATAAGTCTGGTGAGGCTAATACCACCGCTGTGATGGTCAATTTCGTCAGCTGAGCTAGGCTATGGTGCCCAGATATTTGATCCAGCCCCCATCTAGATGCTGCCAAAGTATTGTTTAGATGTGAGTAACATTTAAATCAGTAGACCTCGAGTAAAGCAGATTACTCTCCATAATGTGGGTGGGTGTATCCAATTAATTGAAGTCCTTAACAGAAAAAGACTGAAGTCCCTAGAGAAAGAGGAAGAAGAGAGAATTCTGCCTCTAGATTGCCTTCAGACTTGAGCTGTAAAACCAGCTTTTCCCTGGATCTCTAAGACTGGTCTGCCCTGTAAATTTCAGACTTGCTATCACCACAATCATGTGAACCAATTCCTTAAAAATCTCCCTCTCTCTCTCATATATACACACACACACATACAGCCCCAATTTGTTCTGTTTCTCTGGAGAACCCCAACTAATACAACTCCATTCTGTACACGCGTAAACTAAGACTCTATGGCTAAGGAACTCATAAAGTACACACACCCAGGGAGTGACACAGCCAAGATTTGAACACAGATCCTCAGACTCCACAGTCTGTAACCTTGTGCTTTCTCCCAGCACAGACCCAATCCTGCATGACTACAAAGTGCTCACAGCTCTCATTCTTCCACTAAAGGTGAAGAGACTGAGGAGAGCTAAGGTTCCCAGAGACACTGATGACTCTAGGTTTTCATGATTGCTAACTTTTGAGATCATCTTCGGAGTTTAATCTTAATTTACCACTGAATCGCAACATGGTTTTGAATAAAACAGGTCTCTCGATCTCAGTTTATTCATCTCTCAAATAAGGAGGATTGGATGTCATCAAGATGGCAACATAGGACATTCTTGACTTAGCTCTCCCTCACAAGAAGACCAATGAGGAGTTATCCATACACAAGATACCACGGTGAGAATCCCAGAACCTGGAGGTGAGGCTGAAGAACCCCCTGTACAAAGGTGGCCGAGAGGGCCACATTAGAAGAATAAGTGGAGAGGCTACTGTGCCAGGCTGACACAGTGCTGCGCCAAGAGGTCCTCCCTGGCCTATGGTATTTCCAGTGGGAAAAAGAGAACCCAAGGTGGACATTCAATGTCTTCAGGACACTCCTCAGGACCCTTTCTTGGGTCTTACCTCACAGGGATAACTGAAGTAATCTACAGAGCTTCACAGTGGAGATCAGGTATAAATGGGGGGACGGGGGTGGGGGGGAGGCACGTTTTCAGCAACCAGCACATGGATCTTGACAGACCCATTCCTGCTTGTAGCAGTAACTGAAGAGAGATCCCACCAGCAGCTCTGCCCATCTGTAGAGTCCAGCTGGCAGCCCTATCTGGCCAGAGAACTCTATTGGTAATTCTGACTGATTTGGATTCCCAGTCAACGGGCAGGTAAAGCCATACCAGACACGGAGCCGATTCTGTGGCCCTACCAAGGCAGGGGAAAATTCCAATGGCAGTTTTCATAGAAATAGAAAGAATTCTAAAATTCATATGGAACTACAAAAGACTTTGAATAACCAAAGCAATCTTGAGAAAGAATAAAGAGGGAGGCATCAGGCTTCCTGATTTTAAACTATGTATTACATGGCTTTAGTAATCAAAGCAGCATTGTTTTGGTTGATAATGGCATAAAAACAGACACAGAGACCAGTGGAAGAGAATTGAGAGCCCAAAGATAAGCCCATGCTTATATAGTCAACTAACATCTGACAAGGGAGCAAAGAATACTCAGGGGGGAAATAATAGTCATTTCAGTAAAAGGTGTTGGGTAAACACGATATTCATATGCAAAACAATGAAATTGGACTCGTATCTTACCATGCACAAAACTTAACTCAAAATGGATAACAAACAAATATAAGACTTGAAACTATAAAACTCTTAGAAGAAAATAGAGGAAAAAACCTCCTTGACACTGGGATTGCAATGATTTTTTTGGATATGACACCAAAAGCACAAGCAACAAAGGCAAAAAGTGAGAATACATCAAACTAAAAAGCTTCCGCACAACAAAAGAAACAATCAGGAAACTGAGAAGGTAACCTATATAATAGGAGAAAACATTTTCAGACTATATATCTGATAAAGTTTAATATCCAAAATACATGGATGGAGCTCATACAATTCAATAGCAAAAAAAAGAAAATCCAATTATAAAATGAGGAAAGGAGGCTGGCCCTGTGGCTGAGTGGTTAAGTTCGTGCGCTCTGCTTCAGCAGCCCAGGGGTTTCACCGGTTTGGATCCCTGGTATAGACATGGCATCACTCATCAGGCCATACTGAGGTGGTGTCCCACATAGAACAGTCAGAAGCACTTACAACTAGACTATACAACTATGTACTGGGGGGCTCTGGAGGGCTTTGGGGAGAAGAACGAGGAGGAGGAGGAGGAGGAGAAGGAGGAGGAGAAGAAGATTGGCAACAGATGTTAGCTCAGGTGCCAATCTTTAAGAAATAAAATAAAATGAGCAAAGGACCTCACCTGATATTTTTCGAAGAGAAGACATACAAATGGACAACAGGAACATGAAAAGATGCTCAACTTTAATCTTTAGGGAAACGTAAAGCAAAACCACGATAACATATCATCTCACACTTGTTAGAATGGCTATTATAAAAAGATGAGATAAGTGCTGTGAAGATGTGGAGAAAAGGAAACACTTGTACACTCCTGGTGGGAATGTAAATTTGTGCAGCCACTGTGGAAAACAGTATGGATGTTCCTCAAAATATTTCAAGCATGACCACCATATGATCCAGCAATCCCATTTCTGAGTATATATCCAAAGGAAATGAAATCACTTCTTGAAGAGATATCTATGCCCTCATGTCATTGCAGCATTATTGACAATAGCCAAGACATGAAAACAACCTAAGTGCCCATCAATGGATGTATGGATAAAGATGTGGTATATATGTAGTGGAACATTATTCAACCATGAAAAAGAAAGAAATCTTGCCATTTCTAACAACATGGATGGACCTCGAAGGCAATAAGTCAGACAGTAGAAGAGAAATACTGTACGATATGACTTATATGTGGAATCTAAAAACATTGAACTCATAGAAACAGAGTAGAATGGTGGTTGCCTGGGGCAGGAGTGGCGGAAATGGGTGAAGGTGGTCAAAGGGTACAACCTTCCCATTATAAGATGATTAAGTTCTGAGGATCTAATGTACAGCATGGTGACTATAGTTAAAATTACTGTATTTTATACCTGAAAGGTGCTAAGAGAGCAAATCTTAAAAGTTCTCACTACACACACAAAAAAGGTAATTATGTCAGGTGATGGATGTGTTAACTAACCTTATCATAGTAATCATTTTGCAATATATACATGTATCAAATCATCATGTTGTACACTGTAAACTGATGCAATGTTGTATGTCAATTATATCTTAATAAAACTGGAAAAAGTAAATAAAATTAGGAGGATTGATTTAGACAATGAATCTCAAGTCAGGAAGCTCCCAAACTTGAAGGAGATCTGGCTGGAACTGGGACAACCTGGAAAGTGTATGTCCCCGTATAGGAGCAGTGTCCTTAGTTTCAGCTAACAGTTTTTAGAAGTTTTGACTCTTCAAGTTTGTTCAAAAATCCAGTTTTCACTAAAAAAAGAAAAATCTTCATTATAGCAAAATCATATCTATACGATTGAGGCTTTAATTCACTGATTTGTAGGTGTACATTTCTATACTAGAATCTCCAGGATTCTTGTCTAGGACAAGCTAGCTATTCAAATAGGAGCTCACATAGATCACCTCACCACAGGGATAAATCTGGACCCTTCAGAAAAATTTTTTCCCTTCCAGAAGTTATAAAAGGAGTAAGTCTATAAGCCAAAATTATGCTCAGAAAATATTTTTAATGCTTTAAGCTTTGACATCAAGTTACGTAAGACTGTGCTTGCTTTTACTTCTACTCTCTCTGGATGCCTTCTGGTGATTTTTGCTAATCATTTGATGAATTTTAGATTAACTAAATGGCTTGGGGGAAAGACTGGTATAAAATTGGAGGAAAAAAGGCAGAAGTATGAACTAAACCAATAATTTCCCAAACTTGCATGCCGTATATGCCTCTTCATCCTATACATTGCCAAATTATTTAAGATTATAAAATAAAAGTCATCTTTGTAACAACCTTTGTATATCAGAGTCATTATTCAAGGAGAACGTCCTTAGTATGTTGACAAATGATGTATTTTGAGTTTATTCACCATAAAAAGTTATAAAATGTTAAAAAATGTTATTCTTTTATACTGCAGTAAATTTTGTAAAAATTAATATTTTCCCTCCCAGTGAAGAAGTGCTACGCGGTATGAACAATAACGAAAGATTCAATGATCTGATGAAACATTTGCCCTACCTATCATCAAATAATTAATCAGATTGCTCTACTTTCCTTAAAACAATTAGTTAATAAATTGCTAAAATTAACTCTTGTGTTTATGTTGTGAATGAACTTTCTTGGCATAGAAGTGAATACTGTCCAAATGATGGATTCTTCACTTTAAAATGAATACTTTCCAAAATTTTGAAGCAAAAAAAGGAAAGAACAAAGTTCAGAATCATTTAAAAGTATCTGAATCTGATCATTTTGAAAGTTCTATTGTCACAATAAATTATGCATCGTTCATATCTCGCAAAGCACCACTGGGTATAAAGACATTCTATACATATTTTAGGCCCAGAAAAACAAACAAGAAAAGATGATTTATGAATTCAGAGAGTTGCTTCCTTAGTGTTTTTATTAGAAGTTAAGGAAAACAATCTTTCGTCTAGACTTTTTTTCCAAATCCATGTGAGAAAATTATTTTAATAGAAAATGCTTTTTACAAAGGCACCTTATAGCAATATGTTTTGGTTGTGTTGATTTTTTTTATTATATGAGAGAATGTAAAAAGGTAATACATAAAACATCATGATTTTTGAATAAATAATTCTTTTTAGTTGTACTACAAAGTAATTCTTGCAATAAAATTTCATAGAAATTGTCAGTTTATGCAACAGAACATGAAAGCTATTTTCCCATTTTATTTAATTGTACAGGAAAACATTTTTCTTCAGAGTAAGCAATGATATTTTCTTATTTTATCTCTATTTGCCAATTTCTGAATTTGCAAATGCATTAAAGAAAAAATATTTTTCAGAGAATACAGCTCTGTTAATATATCTATCACTACTAATATTAATAATAATAATAATAGAAGTTAACTTTTGAGTGCTAAGCGCTAGGCACTCTTCTGAATGCTACACACATATTAATATTTCCAAGAGCCCTATGGAGTACTTTATTTTCTCATTACTGAGCTTTATTTTTAGAGCAGTTTTAGATTTACAGAAAAATTGAGCAGATACTACAGAGAGTCCTCATATACTCATCCCACACACTAATGCAGTTTCCCTCATTATGAACATCCTGCATTAGCATGGTACATTTGTTACAATTAATGGACCAACTTTGATACATTATTATTAACTAAAGGACATAGTTTATACTAAGGCTAACTCTTTACCTTGTACAGTTTTACAGGTTTTGACAAATACCTATTGTCATCTATGTACCATTACAAAACCATGCAGAATGGTTTCACTGCCTTAAAACTCCCTGTGTTTCACACACTCATCTTCCCTCCCCCAAAATCCTGGCAGCCAATGATCTTTTTACTATCTTCATAGTTGTGTCTTTTCCAGCTGTTATATTGTAGGAACAATATAACATGTAGCCTTTTCAGACTGGCTTCAATTTTACTTTTTCTTGCTTGATATCTCATTTCTTTTTTATCCAAGCATCCATCTTACAGATATAACATAATTTCTTTCTATATTCACCTATTAAAGCACATCTTGGTTGCTTCCAGTTTTGGGCAATTATGAACAGAACTACTATAAACATTCTCGTTCAGGTCTTTGTGTTGACAGAAAATTTCAGCTCAATTGGATACATACTAAGAGTGTGCTTACTGGGTTATACGATAAAACTATGTTTGCCAAATTGTCTTCTAAAGTGGCTTCTGACATTTTGCCTTCTGATCAGCAATGAATGAGAGTTGTGGTTGCTATGCATGCTTGCTAGCATTTGGTAATGTAATTTTTCTGTTTGTTTTTTTAGCCATTCTAATAGATATGCAGTGTTAGCAATAGCACATTGTTGTTTTAATTTGCAATTCTCTAATAACATATGATTTGAGCATGTTTTCAGATGCTTATTTGCCAAATGTAGATCTTCTTTGGTGAGGTATCTATGCATATCTACCCATTTTTGAATTGGGTTGTTTGTTGTTTTACTGCTGAGTTTTGTGTCTTTATATATTTTGGATACAAGTTGTTTTCTTTTTTTATCAGACATATGTCTTGAAAATATTTTCTCCCAGTCTGTGGCCTCTTTTTTCACTCTCTTAACAATGTATTTGGCAGAGTAGAAGTTTTTAGTATTAATAAAGTTCAACTTACTGATTTTCTTTTCTGTCATTGGTAGTGCTTTTGTTGTTTTATCGAAAAACTCATTACAAACGCAAAGTCATCTAGATTTTTCTCCTGTTATTTTCTAGAATTTTAATAATTTTACATTTTGCATTTAGATCTAGGATCCATTTTGAGTTAATTTTTGTGAAAGGTATAAGGATCATGTCTAGATTTCTTTCTTTCTTTTTTTTTTTTTTTTTTTTTTTGCATATGGTTGTCTAATTATTCCAGCACAATTTGTTGAAAAACTTTTTTTTTCTCCACATTGAATTTTCTTTGTTCCTTTGTCAAAGATGAGTTTACTATGCATGGGTCTGTGTCTGGGCTCTCTTTTTTGTGCTATTGATCTATTTGTATATTCTTTTACCAATACAATGCTATTTTAACCTCTGAAGCTTTATAGTAAGACTTGAAATTGAGTGGTGTCAGTCTTCTGATTTCGTTTTTCTTCTTTAGAGTTGTATTGACTGTTGTAGGTCTTTGGCCTTTCTATAATACACAAGAATCAGTTTTTCAATATCTACAAAATAACTTACAGGCATTTTTTATGGGGATTGTACGAAATTTATAGATGAAACTGGGAAGAAATGACATCTTAACAATATTGAGTCTTCCTATCCATCAGCATGGATTTAGATCCATTGACTTAGATCTTCTTTGAGTTTTATCATCACAATTTTGTAGTTTTCCTCATATAGATCTTGTACATATTTTGTTAGATTTATACCTAAGCATTTCGGGTTTTTTAGTGCTAATGAAAATGGTATTATTTTAAAATTCTAATTCCAGTTGTTCATTGCCAGTACATAGGAATGCAATTTACTTTTATATATTAACCTGGCATCCTGAAACCTTTCTAGAATCACTTACTGATTCTGAGGGCCTTTTTTAGTCAATTTTTTAATCTTTTCTACAGAAACAATCATGTCATCTCTGAAGAAAGTTTTATTTCTTCTTTCTCAATCTGTATACTATTACTTCACTTTGTCTTCTTGCGCTAGTTAGTACTTACAGTGTGATGTTGAAGTGGTAAGAGGAAAGACATCATTTCCTTGTTTTGGATCTTAGGGGAAAAGCATCAATTTTTACCATTAAGTAGCATGTTAGCTGTAAGTTTTTTCTAGATGTTCTTTATTAAGTTGAGGAAGTTCCCCTCTGTTCCTAATTTGCTGAGATTTTTTTTTTTTTTTTTTTTTTGGTGAGGAAGATTGACCATGAACTAACAACTGCTGCCAATACTCCTCTTTTTGCTTGAGGAAGATTGTCATTGAGCTAACATCTGTGCCAATCTTCCTACATTTTGTATGTGGGGTGCCTCCACAGCATGATTGATGAGTGGTGCATAGGTCCATGACCAGGATCTGAACCTGTGAACCCCAGGCCCCTGAAGCGGAGTGCACAAACTTAACCATTACACCACTAGATGGGCCCCAAGTTTGTTTATTTTTTAAATTATCATTAATGGATATTAGATTTTGTCAGGTTGTTTTTCTGCATCAATTGATAAAATTTTTCTTCTTTAGCCTATTGATGTGTTGGATTATGTTAATTGATTTTCAGATATTGAATCAGTTTTGCAGGTCGGGAATAAATCTCTCTTGGTGGTGGTATATAATTATTGTTATACATTATTGAATTAAATTGGTTAAGAATTTTTGAAGACTTTTATATCTCTGTTCATGAGAGGTATTAATGTGTAGTTTTCCTTTCTTGTACTGTGTTTATCTAGCTTTGATATTAGGGTAATGCCGGCCTTCTAGAGTGAGTTAGGAAGTGTTCTCTTTGCTTCTTTCTTCTGGAATAGAGTTTAGAAAGTTTATATCATTTCTTGGATAAAGTTTTGGTAGAATTCACCAGTGAAACAATCTGAGTCAAGTGTTTTCGGGGGAGGGGAAGGTTAATAATCATTGATTCAATTTCTATAATAGATATAGGCTTCTTCAAAATATCTTTTTCTCTTTATGTGAGTTTTGATAGATTTTGTCTTTCAAGGAATTGATCTATTTTACGTAAGTTATTACATTTTGTGGGCATAGAGTTCCTCATAATATTCCTTTATTGTCTATCTAAATCCATAGGATCAGTAATGATAACCTCTTTTTCTTTTCTAATATTAGGAATGTGTGTATCCTCTCTCTCATTAGCCTAGAAAGAGGTTTATCAGTTTATTGATCTTTTCAAGAGATAGCTTTGGGTTTCATTAATTCTATCTATTGATTTCCTGTTTTCAATTTTATTAGTTTCTGCTCTAATATTTATATTTATAGTTACTTATTTTCTGTGCGCTTTAGGCTTAAATTTGCTATTCTTTCTCTAGTTTTCTAATGTGGAAGCTTAGGTTATTGATTTTAGTGTTTTTGCTTTCTAATATACATATTCAATACTCTAAACTCTCCTCTAAGCACTGCATCCCACAAATTTGCGTAAATTGTATTTTCATTTTCTTTTCATTCAAAATATTTTTAATTTCTCTTGAGACTTCTTTGACCTATGTGTTATTTGGAAGTATATTGTTTAATCTCCAAATATATTGGGATTTTTCAGCTAGTTTTAATTCCCCGGTGGTCTGAGAACACACTTTATATAATTTCTATTCTTTTAAATTTGTTCTGATGTATTTTCATGGCCCAGAATGTAATTTATTTTGATGAATATCCATGTATGTTTGAGAAGAGTGTGTACTCTGCTGTTGTCGGGTGGAGTATTCCATAATGTTAATTAGATCCAGATGTTTGATGGTGTTGTTCAGTTCAACTATCTCCCTACTGATTATCTGCCTGCTGGGTTTCTCAGTTCCTGATAGAGGTATGTTGAGCTATCCAACTATAATAATGGAGATTTGTCTATTTCTCCTTGCAGTTTTAGAAGTTTTTGCCTCACGTATTTTGATACTATGTTGTTAGGGACATACACATTAGGGATTGTTATGTCTTACTGGGGAATAGACACCTTTATCATTATGTGATGACCTTCATTATCCCTGATAATTTTCTTTGCTTTAAAGTCTGCACTGTCTGAAATTAACATAGCTACTCCAGCTTTCTTTTGATTGCTATTAGCAAGGTATATCTTTTTCTATCCCTTTACTTTTAACCTGCCAGTCTCTGTATATTCAAATGGGTTTCTTCTAGGCAACATATACTCAGATGTTGTTTTTGTCCACTTTGGCATTCTCTATCTTCTAACTGGTGTATTCAGATCATTCACAAAGTGGTTATTGATATGATTAGGTAGTATATACCATGCTTGTAGCCGTTTTCTATTCATTAAACTTATTTTTGTTGTTTAATAAATATTTCCCTCTTTTCTGCCTTCTCTGGTTTTAATTGAACATTTTATATGATTCCATACTCTTTCTTCTGTTTGCTTATCATTTACACTTCTTTTAAAATTTTTTAGTGGTTGCTCTAGATTTTGAAATTTACATTTAAAACTAATCTAAGTCCACTTTCAGATAAGTCTATGCCACTTCACAGGTAATGCAGGTACATTATAATAGTACTCCTGATTGCTCTCCCTCATCCCTTATGGCATTTCTGTCATTCATTTTACTTATCCATATGCTATAATCACCAATGCATTGTTGATATTTTTACTTAGAGCAAATAATTTTCTATTAGATCAATTAATAAGAAGAAAATAAAAGGTGTAATTTTACCTTTATTTATTTTTTCTCTAATGCTCATCCTTGCTTTATGTATATCTGACTTTGCGACCTACATAACTATCTTTTTTTCTCTGAAACTTTTTTTTAACATTTCTTACAAGGCAGGTCTACTGGTGACAAATTCCCTTGATTTTTATTAGTTTAAGAAAGTCTTTATTTCTCACTTACTTTTGAAGCATAACTTGACTAGATACAGAATTCTAGTTCGTGATTTTTTTCTTTCAATGCTTTATATTTCACCACACTGCATTGTTTCTGGGGAGAAGTTCAATGTAATTCTTATTCTTTTTCTTCTATAGGTAAGATTTTTTTCTTAGCATTTCCTTCAAACTTTTCTATCTGGTTTCCTGCAATTTGAATAAGATATACCTACAAGTATATTATTTTGGTGTTTATCCTACTTGGTGTTCGCTGTGCTTCCTGGGTTGAATAGTAGTTTACTGTCTGTTACTCATTTTGCATAATTCTCAGCCATTCTTACTTCAGATTTTCCTTCTGTTCCTTTCTGTTTCTTCTGGTATTCCTTTACGTGTGTGTTATACCTTTGTAAGTGTCCCATAGTTCTTGAGTATTGCACTTTATTTTTTTTCCATTCCTTTTTCTCTTTGCATTTTAGTTTGGAAGGTTTATATTAACAAATCTTCAAGCTCACTGATTCTTTCCTTGGCCATGTCCAGTCGACTGATGAGTCCATCAGAAGCAGTCTTCATTTATGTTGTAGGGTTTTGTATTTCTAGTATTTCTTTCTTAGAGTTTTCATCTCTTTGCTTATATTACCCACCTGTTCTTGTATTCTGTTACTTTTTCCATTAGAAGTCTTAAGAAATTAATTACAACTATTTCAAAATCCATATCTGATAATTTCAAAGTCTGTGTCAAATTTGAATCTCACTCTGATGCTTGCTTTGTCTCTTCAGACTGTTTTTCTTGCTTTTTATCATGGATTTTAATTTTTTGTTGAAATCTGGGTATGATGTATCAAGTAACAGGAACTGAGGTAATTAGGCATTTTGTTTGAGGTTTTAATTTAACCTGGCTAGCAGGAGCTGGCCTGTGCTTGCAGTTGGCTGTAGCTGTAGGTGCCAGAGGCTTGAGTTTCCTTTTTTCCTCTATTGTTTTTGAGTGTCCTGAGAACTCCTTCTTAAATATGGTCTTTGTCTTGCAACTCTCTCATTTATAATTCACTGTTATTATGCTGGTACCCTATTGATGTGTTGATGATAAGGGGTTGGGAAGGGAAGCATTCCACAATCTTATGATCAGTTTCAGTGTTTTAGTACATCTGAGTCCTTGACCTGCGATCTTCAGAAGCATCTGCCTGTATATTTCTCCCATTAAGTGAAACAAGAAGAATAGAGGGGGCTGGAGTTGTTCAATTGCCCTTCCTTCTGATAAAGCAGTCCCTGGAGGACAGCCCTGTGTTATAGAGTCCACTGTGAGGTATTTCAAAATGGTTACTTTTCCTCTCCCTGTTTTCAAACCAAGAGGGGATTTTTCTCCAATCTTCGCTATGAGAAGCTGGTGTAGTTTTATGAAAGTGTCCTACCCTCCAAGACTGGGCCCCCAAGAGTTTTTATCTCTCAAGGCAGCCTATGCTTAGGCTCAAGAAATTATCAACTACCATTTTAGGGTTCCTACCAATTCCTCACTCCAGTGGCTTCTTCCTCAAATAAACTTATCTTGGCTGTGATTTTCTGTATTTACTTCTCTCTTTAGCTATCAGGGTAGTGGTTTGCCCTATGACCTCAGTTTCCTGAGGGATCACAGAAAAGTCATTAATTTTCAGTTTATTTACCTTTTTACTTGTTGTAAGGATGGACGTAGCCCACCCTGGTGATCTAGTGGTCAAAATTTGGTGCTCTCTCCTCCAAGGCCCAGATTCGTTTCCTGGTCAGGTTATTATACTGTGGGGGCTGTATATTGCTATGATGCTGAAAGCTATGCCACTGGTATTTCAAATACCAGCAGGGTCACTCATGGTGGACAGGTTTCAGTGGAACTTCCAGACTAAGAAGGACCTGGCCACCCACTTCCAAAAAAGTTGGCCATTAAAACTCTATGAATAGCAGTGGAGCATTATCTGATATAGCCCAAAAAGGTAAGAGGATCATGCAAAAAGATTGGGCAGGGTTCCACTCTGTTGTACACAAGGTCACTAGGAGTCATAATTGGTTCAACAGTACTAACAAAAACGAACAGATTGTATTTTTGTCCCTGATTTTCAGGTAAGGAAACTGAGCAACAAAAGCGTTCAAGACTGCCCAAAATACATACTTACAAGTGAAGGAATTACTATTCAATCCCATGTAGTCTTTCTTGAAAGACCACTTTCTTAACCATTATACTGGGTTGCTTTCCTTGTAAAAAGAAAGCAGTAGATTGCAAGCTGGATTGTGATATGGTCAACTTGGCTATATTGGGAAACACATTTCTTGGAATCACCTTCCCAGTATGGTTCCAAGTTAGAGATAGCCAAAAGTGAAGTTGCACAGGATTAGATCACACTCTGAATGTTGTCGTTGGTTAGAGACTATAAGAGACAGTTGCAGAATTGCTGGTGGGTTCCAGCTTGTCCTTCCCCATTGTCCTTGTAGCTCCCCTGCCTGCTGCTGGTCCTACTCCTCACTGGAGAGACGATCATCACAAAGTGTCAGCAGTCCTTCATAGACTTCCAAGCCATCCTCTTTCATAGTCCTTCTCCAACAGCTGAACGTGCATAGCTTCCAAATTTTGTGCATAGTTTCCACTTTTCCTATGCACTCTGATTTGTTCAGGTGTTCCAGGGCTGGATAGTGATTTGTTTCTGTTTCTTCAACTCATGCATTTGGTCCATTGATCCTTCTACAATTATAAAAGGTCAAATTTATAATAAATTTATCATTCCATAGCACTCATTATACTTTTGCTTTTCTGATTGGAAAGTGACCAATTCATGTATTGGTACAAAAAAGGTGTTCTATGGCCAACAAACCTAAAGGATGGGAACCTGGAATTATCTACTTGATTGATTAAAGATTTAAAGGCATGAAAGACCCCATTGATAGTAGAAAAGGAGATACTGGTAAGCCATGGCATAAAGTGACAAAATAATTATTTAATTCGTCACCTAAAATCAATTGCTTTAAAAAGGCAAAGTACTTGTTGCCATAGAATATTTTGGTGAAAATAGGGATTGTGACTGGGTTTATCATATGTTTCTAAGTGTTTCACAGAAGCCAGAAAAAAAAGTGATGGGCCTAGAACTTTATATCTCCAGCTCAGAGGTCTGTAAGGGACCAAAAAATCTATGATTACTCTAAAATAGTACTTATTTACTGTAGCTTTGAGGACAAAATTTCTGAAAGCCAAACCAATGTCTAGTCCTGCAGATGGCTAAACTACAGTGCATCTTGAATTCACAGCCTCTCAGGATCTCATGTTAAAGTTAGGGTAATGAGCAGAAAGGAGTAAGATCTTGAAAATTGGGATGAGGACATGAAGCAGATTCTGATGAAGTTAACGACTGAACCTCTAAATTTGATCAATTCTCCTTTGCCAGTAGAAGTACCTCTTCCACCGCTGTCTGAGGAAGTTAGTTGCTTTTGCCTTAAGAACGTGTAATAGGCTCCCCAAAGTGGTTGCCCTGCAGGGGATAGCTGATCCTTTTCAAGTTTTATCCGTCCCACCCACCAAACACACACTGCCTCTCTTCGAGTCTAGACATAATCATACTCAGGTTCTAGAGGACCTCAGGGGATCAGAAACAAGTTGTAACACTTAAGTAGGTACCACACATTCCAAAAGAATTGCAAGATTTTGCCACTTTATAGCAACAGAAACCTGGAAGATATGTATGAGAATGACATCTAAGGATGTTATATTAGGGTGGTAGAAGGGATGCAATGCTCAACTGGGACAAACTTATTAGTATCAGGGCAGCAGGAAGAGATTTCATATTCAATGTGACACGTTACCTTGAGTGGCTAGGAGTGACTCTGTCTGAAGTATGGTCTGACGTGGCCTACAGTGACTGAAACTGAAATGCTAGAACCTTTCTAGTATCCAGAGACTTACAGAGATCAAAATGCTAGAGTGGATTTATTGTGCAAGACTTGCTTGCTCACCTTCTAATTGTGTCCCTCAGAGGTTCCAGAGATGCTCCCTCTACCTAGGAGTTGAGATTTACATTGATGAGGGGAACACCAGCATCATGTGGTGGCTATTCCCTGTAGGCCAAAAATGGCAGTAACTGCTGCCATAATTTCAGTGGGAACAGAGAATAACGTGGTCCAAATGGTGATATTTAACTTTCCAAGACAAGGTGGTCATGGTTACCACAATGGACAGTGGAGCTCAAGCCTTAATCAGAGTGGTTTGATCCACAGAGATCTTGGGTGTTGGCTAAGTGACTAATGGTGAACCTAGGGTTGAAATAGGTGGGTCAACTCTCAGCTTCTTCTTACTTAGAAAAATTATCAGGTAAGAATTGCTTGGCAGTGAGGATTATCTTTGCATTTGGGCCTCCCTCATGTTTAAATCAACACACCAGCACACAGGTTCATCAAACATTTTGCTGGTTTCTCTTGTATTCAGCAAAGGCTGTCCTTCTCTGACAGGCTTCCTCTTCTGTTTGCTCTACCCCACAATCTACATGTACCGAAGCTGCCTCCTTCTCTTGCTTGTTTAGGAATGCTTTGTCCCTCTGAATTTTAATTCTTTTAGGTTTCTTTATGCACACAGCTCTTTATTGTCTTTAGATAAAAGTATGATTTTTCTTCATCCAGTGATGTCTTGTTTCAGGGGGAGAGGGACTTCTACCAACCTACTCCACCCTGAGTGGAAGCAGAGGTTCTACTGATGATTTTTCAACTTTGGGATTTTTGAAGTAATTGACAGATAATTTTAAAATTTAAGCAGAAATGCAAAGCAACAAGAAAAGCCAAGAAAATTTAAAGAAGAACAAAGCTAACACAATCTAGGATGATATCCAACACCTCTCATTATGTTTGCTATTTCCAAAAGCTAAAAGATGCTTTCTTCCATGGTGTGAAACTTGTCTTGCCATCAGGGACCCAATAATTCATAGGACCATTCATTTTTGGAATCCCCAGAAGGACAAATATCAGCGTAAGGTCAAACCTTATAGTTCCCCAGAGACCATCTGCCCCATTCCTCTCACTTCAGTAAAGGTATTTTCTCTTTAACTTAATCAAGGTTTTTCAGGCCATCAGAACAGAATAAGTCAATGGGCATGCATACTCTCATTTGGTTTGAGATTTCAGTGTTTCCCAAAAGGACTTCTTTAGCATTAGTAATGAATATTTTGGATCAGAGGTTCACACAAACCCAGGAAAATCACATGAAATCATTCCCCTTATTGGTCGCTATAACTTTTGCTTATGACGAGTTATAAAGAAGGAAACTTCAGACTGTGTTCTAAATTTCTGCCATCCCTAGCAGCCCATAGTAACCAAAAGTCTAACTTCATAACTATCAACTTCAATGGCAAGATACATCATAGTCTTACATATCAGCATATAGAAGTATAAAAGATACTGTAAAGACATCCTAATTTAAAGTTCTTTGGTCTGACAATACAAAAGAAATCTCGATTGCAGACATATGGAATGAATGTTGAAATTTACTTTAACATCTGTATAAACATATTGATCCTATTATATTCTGATTATAATTGTGTTTTGCATTTGTCTTGAGAAAAATGATGCAAGTATCTTGTAAACTCTATGATTTATAGTGCTCATAGAAAAATAGAAAGAAAAAGGCAATTAACTTAAAAATCACAGATTTGCATGTGAATCATTCAAGGAAGGATGTGACTCTACCTCTATTCTCTTGACAAAATTTTTGGAACCACAATAACCATTTGAATAGCCCAGTAAATAGGATACTCAGCATCAAATTTAAGATCATGAGTCAATAAGAAGAACTGGGATAACCTATACTTTAGATATGCCTTTATTTTGCACACATATTTGTGTACAAACATAAAAGTTTAATTCTGAAAGAAGTGATGGACAAATAATTCAGGTCACAGTTTCTAAGTTTCAATTAGATGTAAATCGATTACATCTAATCAATTTAAGTAACTAGTCAATGAAAAATAATTAACACCACTTATTGGGTATCATGTAAACTAAAGAATAAGCTGGTTCACTTCACAGGTGGGCATTGAAGAATCAAACCAAATTAAAGCATAGTTTCAGCTTAAGTTACCGAAGATTGTGATAAGAGAAGTATGATCTTGGGGAAATCATTTCTACTCAGTAGGACTCAGTCCCTCCTTCTGTTAAAAGGGATGGTAGAGGTTAAAATAGATACATTTTTATTAGTGAAGACTCTGGGTTCCAAGTGACATAAATCAAACTTGCATTGCTTAAGTTACAAAAGGGAATTAATTGCTTTTGAACTGAAAATTCCAAGAGGTCAGCTACATTCAGACTCAATTGGCTCCAGAGCTTTGATTAATTTCATGAAGAATCTGCTTTGTCTCTCTGCCTTGGTTTCTAGTCCTTCCAAATGTCCTCTTTCTGCTGCCCAATCCCACTGAGAAGATGGCTTCTGCTTCCAAATGGTCCAATAAAAAACATGAGGTTGTTTCTCATTGAACATTCCTTGAATCATGAGCCTTTATCTGCATCAATCTCAGTAGCCAGAGACAGCATAAATTCTAATGGTCTTTGCTCCGTATGTTTCTGGAAATGGGTGGGGCACAGATTTGCTCTCAACATGTTGACTGCCTAGGATGAGGAGATGATTTATTAGAGGGTGAAAGGTGCTCTTTGTCTATAAGAAAGGAAGCTCAAGAGGCTAAAGCAGCTATGATCCACTACTATCTTTAAGATCTCTTACAGGTTTTACATCTTAGGCTTCTTTCATCTGTGTTCTGAAGCTCCTGCCTCCCTTCCCGGAAGCTGAGTAAGGAGAACAGAGGACAGGGGGTACACTACCAAAACATTTTCTATGCGATATTGACCACCCTAAGATCATGACAGACATAAGGATGTTGCTATATATTTAATAAATAAGATTTCCTGTCAAGGTGTAAGCCGTGCAGCATTGTATGTGCTATCTAATTTCTTATGTAACTACTAAGCCCCTCCTTTCGTGAAGTACTGTGGATTTAACAATCCCAACCCATAAACTTAATACCAGTTCCATTCCATAGCACAGGTTTACAAAACGTATTTGTTCTATGAATGCTAAACAATCTGCAACACACCTGGAAAAGCAGGGAAGTGTCTGGGAGAGCAATGCTTGGGAAAACATATTAGATTTAAATCCTTTAAACTTACCTGTAAATAGGTGGTCTATTCCCAACTGAAGACTGACGTTCATTAAGGGAAATGTTTTATTATTTCTGTTAGTTCTTATTTACTTCAGTGGTTCATAATGTGGAGGAGGGATTGTGTCCCTTGAGAGGACATTTGGCAATGTCTGGAGGAATCGTTGGTTGTCACAACTGGAGGGGAACATGCTGCTGGCATCTAGTGGGTAGAGGCCAGGGATGCTGCAAAATATCCCACAATGTGGAGAACAGATCCCCACATCAAAGAATTATCCCACCCAAAATGTCGGTAATGCCAAAGTTGAGAAACCCTGCTTACTATGTTTGTTCTTTTTAACTTCTGAGATACTTTTCACTGTTCCAATTCCTATTTTCCCTTATCCAGTACTAATTATTAATTCCATCAATGAAGGATGCACACTGGTACTGTTCACTGACTCAGAAGGGAATGTGTATGTGCCCTTAACAAAATAACTAAAGAAACTTTACATTTTGAAACACTGATAAGTGGGAAGAAATATTACAGTTTTTTAGAATACAAGAATATTTTGATGGTCCAAGGTTAACATGAAATTAAAGGGATACAATCTTTTTTTTTAAAGATTTTATTTTTTTTCTTTTTCTCCCCAAAGCTTCCCGGTATATAGTTGTATATTCTTCGTTGTGGGTCCTTCTAGTTGTCGCATGTGGGACGCTGCCTCAGCATGGTTTGATGAGCAGTGCCATGTCCGTGCCCAAGATTCTAACCAATGAAACACTGGGCTACCTGCAGCACAGCGCGCAAACTTAACCACTCGGCCATGGGGCCAGCCCCAAAGGGATACAATCTTAATTGAAAAATTCTGTCAGCTCTTGATCTATAATGGGTCATTCATTCTCTACATGCTATGGAAGTGCTTTACGGGGAGGGAGATGCTTGCATAGAGGGACATGATGGGGCATTCAAATACCTTTTATTTTAAATTCACCTAATTTTTTGAACTCCCAGAATTTTAGAAAGATCATAGGATAGGCAAATTATTCTTCCAAGAGTGAATTTTTTAAGAGCTACAAAATCTGCCACTTTGGATTAACTCCACCATTGACTTTCTCCT
Organism: Equus caballus; assembly: GCF_041296265.1. Lineage (NCBI taxonomy): Eukaryota > Metazoa > Chordata > Mammalia > Perissodactyla > Equidae > Equus > Equus caballus. The sequence continues at coordinate 21,322,803 of NC_091699.1, forward strand.
TTTGAAGACAGGTAAAGAAAAGTTAATCATTAATAAGAACAATGCTTCAAACAACTTACCTTTAAATAACTAAAAATGAGAAGAGTGAATTCCAAGGAAATTGTAACTGATCTTGTAGGTCCCAACATTCACATGACTCATCACATAGTCTCAGTAGCGACTCATCAACCCAGCCCCTCGACCAAAATCCTCTGTTCACTGAGAACATTTTTGTAAGAAGTAAGTAAGATTACATTAGAAAACCCACAATTTTAATTTATGTACCTATTTTCTCAAGTAATGGGACCAGTGCTTAGTGCACACCTTCACCACTGTTGTATAGCTGCGAAGGGCTGAATGACTGAAGGAGTAAACCCACCCAAATTATCACCGGGAACCTGCCTCGCTTGATGTGTCGAAGAATTCTCTTTGTTTCTCTTTAGCACTTTTGTTCTTTTTCAAACTTTTTAAATGCATAGCCTTTCCTAGACATTTTGTGGATAATTAATGTTTACTCTTAACATAAATCTAATATTCAGCTACACCATACAGTGGAGAAACAATTATCTTTAGAAAGCAGTGAGTACAAAATTAAAGGTGACAAAATGTCACTTGCAAAAGTATTTCTCCAGATATAGAGAATAATTACTGCACACTTTGCTTTGCCTAACCTCACTTAACCAGAACACCTAGAAAGCTGAAGGTTATCCTGCTCAGGAATTCCATCACTGAGGGAAAAGCCTGCCTTCCTGTACGGACGTCTACTTAACTGTTCAAAACGTGCTCTGAATTTCTTAGAAATTTGTTTCCTAGAGGTGTTTTCAGAGGCAGACCAATCAGCCAAATATAGAAGAAATATTTGCTAGCTCATCAAATGTATTTTCATTATAATCCTTAAAACACTGTCAGCACATTATCTTTAAAACATGTTTTAAAGAAGTCCCTTTCTAGAATGTGCTCAAAAAACAACTCGCTGCATCGTCACCTCCCCTACTCTCCAACTTTGCTTTTGAAGACATAAAGAATAAGACAAAATTCACACTGGCTAATTGTTGCAGAAAATAAGTCTCATATTAAACTGTCTACTCATTAATAATGAAGGGTGGACAACCTGAGGTATTCTTCATCAAAATTCCTATTCCTTGAAAAGAACGGGCATAACTGGGACATCACCAAATTTTCTGGTGTGCTTCACACTGTAAATATTGTAAGAGAAATTTTATCCATTGGAGTACTTCTGATAATCAAAAAACGGAGAAAGCACAAGAGAAATAAAAGTTAAGAGAATGCCACTTTAAATTAAGAAGCCATTAAGTCTCTTGCACTGATTTAAAAAACAAGTGGGTGAATAGAATAAAAGTGCTGGTCTGTGCCCATTCCCAAGAGAGTGCAACAATTACAGCTGGATTAATTTGGTTTCTAGGGAAAACCTACACCCCACAGTCCAGTTGAATTTAAATTGATTTTGGGTAAAAGAAAACAACTATCCTATTAACAAAATGATAAAATTGTTTCATTGGTCGACAAGGAGTAATCTGGCATTATTGATTTAGTCACTGCATCCCTCATCCTTCCACTGCATTCAGTTGACCCAGTATAATCACACTGCAGTGAATATTGTGGTATCCGAAATGGAGGTCTCAGCAGGGGAAATCTTTCTCTTCTACTGTGAAAAAAACGGAACTGTGGAAGAGAATGAAAAGTAAGCCTGACAGTACCAGGCAGCCACCGTTCTGCCTGTTCGAGTTTAGCAACCCATTACTCTGATAAGGAGCATAGGAGACACTCACTATATATATATATATATATATATATATATATATATATATATATATATATGACATTCATAGCTTCTGTGTCTTATTTTTGGGAAAAAGAGCAAGGAGCAAAATATAAAATGGTGATTTAGTTTTTCAGAGTAGTGACATGAGGACATGACCCTAAACCCATTCTTGTTGCCAAATCAGTGACATTTACAAAACAAAAGTATAATTCTTCAATGGAGTCCAAGAAAGATAATTGTGAGTGAATAAACAAGAAAGGAAATAAAGAATAGAGACACATCTGTAGGCTCACCTCTGCAGCATTAACAGTGCTTGACGGTCTCACCCTGGAACTTGCTGCCTAGAGTTGCCCATGTATGAAGCAGCTTAGTAAGAAATCAACACCTGCAATTCAAGTTTTTTATCTCTGTAATTTTTATTCGAGCGTCATATTTGAAACCACTGATGGCTTTACTCTGCTTGTAGCATGTTCATATGACGCTATTGTTTCTTTGTAACAGTCACATAGACCTTTAGTTGTATCTGAGCTCCAGTTTCCACGGAGATGACTATGTATCTTTTTCAATACTCCTATCCCCAGGATTCCAAAAAGTGAATTTTATAACTTACTTCAGTGATTCTCAAACCGTCTGTGGTCAGGGATAAAGTTTTCTGATTCCTAATCCATCACAGACCAATAGGTGGTCTTCTTCTTCTTTCTTTTTTTTCTTCTTTTCGAGGAAGATTAGCCCTGAGCTAACATCTGCCAATCTTCCTCTTTTTTTCTGAGGAAGACTGGCCCTGAGATAACATCCGTGCCCGTCTTCCTCTACTTTATATGTGGGACGCCTACCACAGCATCACTTACCATGCGGTGTCATGCCTTCACCTGGGATCCGAACCCTCAAACCCCGGGCTGCCTACGTGGAACGTGCACACTTAACCGCTGTGCCACTGGGCCGGCCCTGTGGTCTTCCATATGTGACTATAATACTGTTCTTATCACATATGACACATAACACATATGAAAAAATGTTCTATATAGCCTGTTCAATGACTTGGGTCAATTATTCATGTGGTTGAGTGTCGCAGCAATGTCGCATTGCTATAAAAATTCCTAAAAAGTTAGTCAAAATTTTTATTTTTACTTCGTCATGGGCCAGTAACAAAGAGTTTGCTTCCTGGCCACGGTCCACAGAACATGCTTTGATTAGCACAGTATTACATGGCCTATATTTTAACCCAGACTGCAAAAAATAGAAAACATTTAAAACAAATAAACCTACAAATACACACACACACATTCTCTCTTTCTCCCTTCAAAATTTGCTCAAAACATATCTGGCTTTTAAAACAAGATATCCTAGACAAAAACTTAATTTTCTTTGTAAAAATAAGATCTGCAAAATTACAGAGAGTTTAGAAGAACAAATTAGTTTTTGCTTGAGACACTCTTCACAAGGGGTTATTTGGCAGGTAGATATAGGCTAATGTGTTGCTGTAAGTTGTGATTATCATTAAGTAACCAGTAGTTTTATATTTACATCCCTGTAGGTTTCCTTTTTTGTTGTTTACAAAAATAACATAGTTTTCTAACAATTCCATATCTAAAAAAGAAAACTAATTTTTAGTAAAATAACCCAAAATTGACAAAACTGTAGTAAAATATGTAAATTACAAGGCGAATGACCAATAGCAAATACTAAGTCCTAGAACAAAGAAGAAAATTAATGTGCCTTTATTTGGAGGAGAAAATGGAAAAGGAGGTTAATCAAATTTCCATAACTGATAATGCTAAATGGAGCTGGAAGCTGTACTGAAAATAAGATCACTTCATAATTTGGGAAAGAGAACCAATGACAAAGTCACCATCAAACCTTCATCCTTGAACCATTACATTTTAAATAGAAAAATCAGATCTTTGATTATTATATCTGAGAGGGAGTCAGAAATTTAAAGATGAAGAAAAAATTTTAAAGATAAAGGGAGATGAGAAAATAAGCAGGTAGATATTTTAGAGAAATCTGGAGGAAAAACTAAAGAAGCTTGAATGGGCTTCTATACTCCATGGTTACTCGTGACACTCATGAGAAAGTAAGAAAGTAAAATAATTACTCATTTGAAAATGAACTCCAAAATCTGGGAAAGAAGAAACATTTGTATGTGTGTGTGATTATGTGATCTATACAAAGCACTATTGTATAGATGTATTCATTATGGCACTATGTGGTCTCAACAAAGCGCTCTTTGTGAATTAATTAAATAGTACACATTATGTCTTTCAATGTTTACTACAGGTTTTATCTGGTACAAGAAACTCTAGGTTTTTAATTTCTCAGTCAGTAGAACCCAAAGCCACCACCCCTAAGTTTTATTGACCACTCAGCACAATATTTATTACATAATCATTTAACAACTATTTGTTAAGAGCCTACTGTGTGTTGGTACTGAATGCAAAGAATAAAAAGATAAATAGTTCACAACATATAATACGGAGAGAGAAAAATACAATCCAAAAGGAATTTTAAAAGGATACAATTATTTGTCTATTTGCTCTCTATAATCAAAGTCACTTTATACTCCTGAGATTTCAAAAGAAATAAATTTAGCTCAACCCAAATAGCTCAAAATAAATATAGAGAGAACAATGAATATACTTTAAATATACGGAAAAATAAAAGATTCCTCCAGAAAACAACTAATCACATCTGGCAAAAGGATACCAAGAAAATTTATCTTCTATAGTACAACCTCAACTAGTATCTTTAATTTTTTTTAATTATCATAAACGGTATTGCTTGAAATTTTGTTTTCCAATTGTTTCTTGCTAGTGTATAGAAATATAATTGAATTTTTAAATTGATTTTGCATCCTATCACCTTATTAAATTCACTTGTTAATTCTAAGAGCTTTTTGTAGATTCCTTATTTTCCTTCTACATAGTAATTTCCAAATAAAGACAGTCATATTTAATCCTTTGCAATACACATGTTTTTTATTTGTTTTTCTTGCCTTTTGCACTGGCTATGGCCTCCAGTATAATGCTAAATAGAAATCATAAGAGCAGATATGCTTATCATTGCTCCAGTCATTGGAGAAAGGCTTTCAGTCTTTCAAAATTAAGCATCATTTTAGTTCTCCATTTTACATGAATGCTTTTTATCTGGTTGATAAAATTCACTTCTATTCCTAGGTAGTTGAGAGGTTTATTTATTTTTATCATGAACGAGTGTTGAATTTTCTCAAATGCTTTTTCTGAACCTATTTATACGATCACTTGATTTTCTCCTTTATTCCTGTTACAGTGCTAAATTACGTTGATTGATTTTTTCAATTTGAATCAACTTTTCATGCCTGTGGTAATTTTCAGTTGTTCATAATGTATTACCTTTTTATTTGCTCCTGGATGAAATTTGAACTTTAAAGTGTACAATTTGTTAAGTATTGATGTATGTATCCACCAGTGAAAGCATCATCAAAATCAAGATAATGAGAGGACAGCCCAGTGGTGTAGTGGCTGAGTTCGTGCACTCTGCTTTGGTGGCCTTGGGTTCATCGGTTTGGATCCTGGGTGTGGACCTAGCACCGCATGGCCAGTCATGCTGTGGCAGCATCTCACATAAAACACAGGAAGATAGGCATGGATGTTAACTCAGTGATGATCCTCCTCAAGCAAAAAGAGGAAGACTGGCAACAGATGTTAGCTCATGACCAATCTTCTTCTTCCAAAAAATCAAGATAATGAATATATCCTTCATCCTCGGGTTTCCTTAGTCCCCTTGACAAACCTTCCCTCCAGATGCCCTGCTATTCCTTTTGTAGGTGACCACTATCTATTGCATGTGTCAAAAATTCATTCTTTTTTGTTGCTGTGTAGTATTCTGGGATTTTTTTTTTCAACCTATTTACCTGTTAGTGGAGATTTGAGGTATTTCCAGTTTGGCAATCACAAATTATCATTTTTTAAAATCACAGTTTACTTTTAAAAAAATAGACTATTTTTAGAAGAGTTTTTATTTACTTTAGAACAATCTTTGTCCTTTAGAGCAGTTTTAGTTTTACAGATATGTGCACAAGTACAGAGAGTTCCCATATATTCTCTCTCCTGCCTCCCCATACATATAGTTGCCCCTATTATTAACATTTTGTATCAGTTTTGTACATTTCTTATAGTTTACATTAGGGTACACTTTTTGTGTTGTATAGTTCTATGGGTTTTGACAAATGCATAATATCACGTATCCACCGTTCTAATATCACACAGAATAGTTTTGCCACACTAAATATGCCCTCACAGTGTGTTTTTAAATTATTATGAACTATTATTATGAACAATTATTATGAACTATTGAGGTCATAATAGTTTATAACATTGTGAAATTTCAGTTGTACATTATTATTTGTCAGTCACCATATATATGTGCCCCTTTACCTCTTATGCCCATCCGCCAACCCCTTTCTCCTCTAGTAAACACTAATCTGTTCTCTTTGTTCATGGGTTTGTTTATTTTCCACATATGAGTGAAATCATGGGATGTCTGCCTTTCTCTGTCTGGCTTATCTTGCTTAACATAATAACCTCAAGGTCTGTTGATGTTGTTGCATATGGGACCATTTTGTCTTTTTTATATGGCTGAGTAGTATTCCATTGTATATATATATATATATATATATACATACATACATATACCATATATTCTTTATCTATTCCTCAGTCAATGAGCATAAGGGTGCATAAGTCTCCTTGAATTGATTTCAAGTTCTTTGAATAAATACCCTGTAGTGGGATAGCTGGGTCATATGGTATTTCTATTTTTAATTTTTTGAGAAATATCCATACTGTTTTCCATAGTGGCTTCATCACTTTGCATTCCTACCAGCAGTGTCTGAGGGTTCCCTTTTCTCCATATCCTCTCCAACATTTGTTATTTTTTGTCTTGATAATTATAGCCATTCTAACTGGTGTAAGGTGATGTCTCATTGTAGTTTTGATTTGTATTTCTCTAATGATTAGTGATGTTGCACATCTCTTCATGTGCCTGTTGGCCATCTGTATATCTTCTTTGAAAAATGTCTGTTCATATCACCTGCCTATTTTTTGATCGGGTTTTTTTGTTGTTGTTAAGATGCATGAGTTCTTTATGTGTTTTGGAGGTTAACCCCTTGTCGGATATATGATTTGCAAATATTTTCTCCCAGTTGGTGGATTGTCTTTTTATTTTGTTCCCGTTTCCTTTGCCTTGAAGAAACTCTTCCCATTCTTTTTTTTCTTTCCTCTGTTTCCTTTGCCCAAGTAGGCATGGTATTCAAGAAGATGCTTCTAAGACTGACGGCAAACAGTGTACCACCTGTATTTTCTTCTAGGAGTTTTATGGTTTCACATCTTACCTTCAAGTCTTTAATTTTTGTGTATGGTGAAAGATAATGGTCTGCTTTCATTCTTTTGCATGTGGCTGTCCAGTTTTCCCAACAACGTTTATTGAAGAGACTTTCCTTTCTCCATTACATGTTCTTGGCTCCTTTGTCAAAGATTAGCTATCTGCAGATGTGTGGTTTTATTTCTGGGCTTTCAGTTCTGTTCTATTGACCTGTGTGTCTGTTTTTGTTCCAGTCTCACAGTGTATTTTTAATTGTTGTATCGCTTCACACATATTATAAAAACTTTACAACGGCATAATTCCATTTTTCCCCCTGACCTTTTCGTTATTGTTTTCATGTGTTTTATTTCTATATATGTTACTACTCCACTATACATTATTATCACTTTTGCTTTAAAGAGTCAATTTTAAGGAAATTTAAATAATAAGAAAAGCCTTTCATATTTATTCATATAGTCACCATTTCTAATGCTCTTCGTGTCTTTGTGTAGAACCACATTTCCATTGGGTATTGCTTTCTAAAAGATCTCTTTTCATTTTTATTATAATCAAGTATTCTGGTGGTATTCCAAGCTCTTTTGGCTTTGGAATTTCTGAAAACATCTACTTCACTTTTGTGTTTGAAAGATATTTTGCTGCATATAGAATTCTAAGTTAATATTTTGTTGTCTTTAAATAAATTAAGGATGTAGCTCCCCTGTCTTCTGGTTTACATTGTGCACAATGAAAAACCTGCTGTTATGCTTATCTTCATTCTCCTATAGCACTAATTTTAAGAAATTTGATTATGATGTGCCTTGGTGTTGTTTCTTTCACATTTTTTATGCTTAGAGTTCATTGAGCTTCTTCAATATGTGGGCTATAGTTTTTATTGAATTTAGAAATTTTTCAACCTCTATTTTTTCCAAATATTTTTTTCTATATCCTTCTTTCTGTTCTACATTCAGAGACTCCAATTGTACATATATTAGGGGACTTGAAGTTGTCTCACAGGTAACGAATGCTCTACTTATTTTTAGCCTTTTCTTTTGATGTCTCATTTTGGACAGTTTCTATTGCTATATCTTCAAGATCGCTAATCTTTTCTGTGCAACATCTAATATGCCTTCAATCTCTTTCAAGGACATTTTTCATCTAAGACATTGTAGTTTTCATCTCTAGAAGCTTAATGTTTACCTTTTTTAATGTATTCCATATCTTTACTTAACATGTTCAATCTTCTCTGCTTTCTTGAATATGTGCAATAGTTTTAGTAACCATTTAAACGCCCTTGTCTAGTAATTCTATCATCTGTGACATGTTGGGTTGGCTTTGATGTTTCAATATTTCTTCTCATTATGGGTTATATTTTCCTGCTTTCTTTTGCATGCATGATACTTTACTGTATGACAACAAATGTGAATTTTACTTTTTTGTATCCCTGTAAATATTTTTGAGCTTTGTCTTGGGAAATCTTTAAATTACTTTGAAATAGGTTGATTCTGGTGTTACAAGAACAACATTTTGTCTAGAGTTACTTCTTTTCCCCTACTGAGGCAAAATCCTTCTGAGTAATCTACCAACATCTCATGGTTTGCACATTGTCCACTCTGGCTGGTGCAAAAAGGAACTACTTTTAGCCTGTTTGTACTTTAAGTATTATTCCCTCTATTCCTTCCAGGAAGTTCTTTCCCCGGTCCTGGGTAGTTTCTTCATATCCATGTGCTATCTATAGTCAACTAAAGAGAAGAGCAGGAGCTTCTGCCCATCCAGAGTTCTCCTGTAGCTATCTTTCCTCCCCGGTACTCTGCCTTGCAAATTCTAGCCACTTTGGCCTCTGTAAGCTCCCATACATGTCTTCTTAACTCAGGGAGATGGCTGGACTCTGCTTGGATCCCCCTTTACCTGCACTGCGTTCTGTAAACTCAGTCTAGGTAGTAAGTTAGGGCAATTGTGGAGCTCACCTCCTTCACTTCCCATCACTTAGGAATCACTGACCTTCATTGTCTGATATCTGATGTTTCAAAACTGTTGTTTCATGTGTTTTGTTGTTTCTTTTTGCGGTTTCAGGTAGAAGGATAAATCTCTTCCCTGTTTTTCCATCTTGATCAGAAACAGAAGTTCCGTCTCGTTTCTCCTTGAGTGTATTTTAGACTCTAAATATTATCATTTCACCTAAGTTTTCTTTCTTATAGAAATGAAGTTGTAGATAATATTCAATAAAGATTATATTTATTTATATATATATTTATTCCATAACCATATATTTATTGCCATTTTCCTTAGTGATATTAAATATGGTTAAATTTGTATAAATGTTCATATACATTGGAGGAAAATATATAAGTTTATATATACGAGGATAGATGGATCTATGGCTAGATGATTAATCGTGAGAAATTTCTCTGTTGATGAATCTAGGCTTTGTAAATAATATCCCAAATCTTATAACCAATCAGATTTTAAAACTTACGTAGCTTAACAGAGATACTTTCCAGCTGATTAGTCAAACTAGATCTTTCTTGAGGTGTCTCTTGCGTAATACCTATAACATAATGTAATATATATAAAACACACACACATATTTACTCTTTGCATATTGTGGAGCTGTGCCATTAGCTGCCAACAGGTCCAAGATTTTAGAATTCTTTAAGGATTTTTTCCTACATATTATTATGGACAGTGTGCTTTTAATCCAATTGATCCTTTAAGTTTTAAATCCTAAATTCTCTGATGTACCCGTTTTTCTTTATCCCATGCCAATCTGACTTCTGCCTCCAATTATACCATTGAAACTACTCTTGCTAAAATCACAAATAAATGTCATACTGTCAAACCCAATGGAATTTTTTTCTCTCATATCACTTAATTTTTCAGCAGCATTTGATACATTTAATTACTAATTCTTTCATGGAATACTCATATTCTTTCTTCCACGACATATCTCAATCCTGCCTTTCCTCTGCTTTCTTTCTATTCTATTATTATTATTATTATTGATAGCCCTTATTTCTTTAAAGTGGTTTTAGGTTTACATAAAAAAGGAACAAATAGTTTTGAGAGTTCCTGTATACTTCATCTCCCCACACACAGTTTCTCCTATTGTTAATATTTTTCATCCCTATGGTACATTTGTTGCAATTGATAAACCAATATTGATATATTATTATTAACTAAAGTACATAGTTTACATTAGGTTTCACTCTTCCTATTGTATAGGTCCATGTACAGGTTTTTTTTTTTTTTTGGAGGAAGATTGGCCCTGAGCTAACATCTGTTGCCAATCTTCCTCTTTTTTTCTTCTTCTTTATTTTTCTCCCCAAAGCCCCAGTACATAGTTGTATACCCTAGTTGCAAGTCATTCTAGCTCCTCTATGTAGGATGCCTCCACAGCATGGCTTGATGAGCAGTGTGTAGGTCTGCACCCAGAATCCGAACTGGTGAACCCTGGGCCGCTGAAGTGCAGAGCATGAACTTAACTGGTTGGCCACAGGGTCCGCCCCTATGTATAGGGTTTTGACAAATGTGGAATGTTATGCATCCACCATTACAGTATCATACAGAATAGTTTCACTATGCTAAAAGTCCCCTGTGGTCTACCTATTTATCCCTCCCTGCCCATGAAACTCTGGAAGCCACTGATCTTTTTACTGTCTTTCTAGTTTTGCCTTTTCCAGAGTATCATATAATTGTAATCATACAGTATATGGCCTTTTCTGACTAATCTCACCTGAGTAAGTAGATTCATCATTTTCCAAAGTGCTGGGTAGAAAAAACTGGGAATCATAGTTAGATATCCCTCTTCTTCACTATCCACATAAAATGCATTACTAGTTCTGCCTAGGACACCTCTGAAATACTTATCGAATCTCTTACTTATGCCGTTTTCTACCATACTCCAAATCACTGGCACATCTCATTTGTGCTAATACACACTGGAAGTCTCCCTAACTTACACTTGATTCTCTCTCTAATACATTCTTGACTGAGCATCCAAGACAGTCTTTCAAAATAAAAAAACAGATCTTGACTTTCCTCTGCTTAAAATACTTATATGCCGGGGCCAGCCCAGTGGTGCAATGGTAAAAGTTTTCAAGTTCCGCTTTGGCATCCCCGGGGTTCTCCGGTTCAGATCCCGTGTGATACAGACCTATGCACCTCTTGTTAAGCCATGCTGTGGCAGGCATCCCACATATAAAGTAGAGGAAGATGGGCATGGATGTTAGCTCAGGCCAGTCTACTCAGCAAAAGAAGAGGATGATCGGTGGCAGATGTTAGCTCAGGGCTAATCTTCCTCGGGGGAAAAAAATTGCTTACATGCCTCCCTCCACACATTTGCACTTAAAATGTGAAATCCACAACATGATGTACACGTTCCTGCATGACACAGCTTTTTGTGCTCTCCAGTCTCACCCCTCACCACCTTTTCCTTCCTTCTCAACATGCCAACTGTCCATTCCTCTCTCTTTTCCTCTAAGGTCAGTCTTCTTCCTGACATGGGCCTTTCCTTAGGCTGATTATTCTATCTGGAACATTCTCATTCCAAAAAAAGATCACTCCTTCAGAGAAGACTCAAATTAATTTCCCAAATTAAATTGGGTTCTCCTGGTATCTTCTCTAATGGCACTATGTACTATTTCTTCATAGCACTTATCACATTTTTCAAATTTATAATCAATTGTTTCTGGGACTATTGGTATCTGGTATACATTTAAATAATTCCAAAGAAATTTCTTCTCTCAAAGTCTTTGTCTTCATCTCAGCTCTGTCACTCTAGTACCATTTCCTTTCTCCAGAGACAATCTTTTTCTACCTCTTCCTGTATAACCTCTACATATATGCAAATATATGTATACAGGTGTGTGTGTATGTGTGTATTAATATCAGTCTTCCCAACTATATTTTTAATATCACATGGGCACAGCCATGTGCCCATGGAACTTTGTATTCTTTACATAGCTGTGTAAAGTATGCCCTCCACAAATAACAGCCATGTGTTTTCATGAAGCCTTTCTGAACAGATGTCTAAGGAAAGATAAGAACAATAATTAATAATTAACTGGGTGAGGATAGGGTGAAAAGAGATGTCATTGGCAGAAGAAACTTTAGATAATACATAAAGGCTGCAAGTGAATGGGTATTTGATGAATGGGAAACATTGACTGGTCTAAAGTCAAGGGAATTGAGTGGTATATTAAGATAGAGGCTGAGAGGTAAGCAGAGGAGAGATCCTGAATCACTCAGGATCAAATAGAAGTGAAATTATGATAAAATTCAGTTTAAATGGTCCTAATTAATCAGTTATCCATTCAGAATGATTCTTGTTGGATGGCATGGTAGGCACAATAAAATTCCAAATGAAAGTGGGAAACGTGAAGGAAATTAGGTCAGTGAGAATTCTTCAAGATTAAAAAATAACAAAAGAAAATTGTATCTTCCTGTATAATATTCAGCATGCTCACATTTACAAATCCAATATTCGCAATAATGTTAGAAGGCAGATGACACCATACAATTACCTGTGAACCATGCCAATATGGTTGACATGAAGAAATGAGATAGAATTAATTTGCTTATCCATGGAAATTAACTGGAAGAAAATGATGACAATTAAATAGAGAGCCAATTCAAAATTTATTTCATGTGGAAACTCAAAGACAAAGAGAAAGACTGAAAAGATTAATTTGCTTTCCTTTCAACTTTTGATTGATAAGAGAGATATATTCAGCATCAAAGGCCAAAATAACCAGTTTCAGCCACCCAGTTTGTGGGGTGATTTTACCTGTTTATTGGATTATAATCTTAGTGAATTGCATTTCACATTCATTTACCAAGTCTTAACAAGGCATCATTTTTTCAACCGTCTTGAAATCCATCCCTTTGTTGGTAGCCACAATCAGTATCCCTCTCCAGGATACCTTCATGTCATAATTGGGACAAATGCCATAGTCTCCAATGTACTCTAACCTCTCTGATTTCTAGCGACCATTCTAAAGTGAAAATCTGTTCATCTCACTTTCCATCAGGACATCTTTCAATGGCTCTTTCTATTGCCCTTGAGCTATAGTCCAAACTCCCTGGCCTGACTTTAAAATCCTTTTCGAGATCTGGCTTTTTCATCCCTCTGGTCTCCTCTTGCTTCTCCCTCAGTTCTCAACTTCTGCTCCAGCCAACTTGATCTACAACCAGTAGGTATATACATATGCTGCTTCCTCTGCCAGCCACACTGTGTTCCCCATTTCCTTCCCCGGGGTAATATTTGCTCATTCTTCAGATTCAGCTGAGATGAAGACTTGCTCTGAGAATCCAGGGTCTAGCTTGGAGTTCCTCCTCTGTGCTCCCAAGACATTCATCAATGTCTCTTCATCTGTCTCTTTTGCTTTTTCACAATTCCACTGAGAACTCTCTGAGGGTAGGAATCCTGCCTTATGTATCTTTCTGGCCCAGGGATTTACCCTAATACTTCACAGAGAACAGGTTTCTTCTCATTAATTAAATAATAACATGAGAAGAATTCTAGCAGCTACTACAATTTGAGCACTGAATTTGTGCCAATACTTTGCCAAGTATTCTATATTTTTTTCCTGATTCTATCTTCAAAGTAATTTTATGAAATAAATATTATCCTCTTTTCTTTAGAAGAGAAAGCTTAAGTTCAAAGAATTTAAAACTAGGGGCTGGCCCGGTGGCACAGCAGTTAAGTTTGCACATTCTGCTTCTCGGCGGCCCAGGGTTCGCTGGTTCGGATCCTGGATGCGGACATGGTACTGCTTGGCATGCCATGCTGTGGCAGGCATCCCACATATAAAGTAGAGGAAGATGGGCACGATGTTAGCTCAGGGCCAGGCTTCCTCAGCAAAAAGAGAAGGACTGGCAGTAGTTAGCTCAGAGCTAATCTTCTCAAAAAACCAAAAAAAAAAGAATTTAAAACTAACCCAGCCCCAGAAACTGGACTAGATTCACGTCTGTTGGACACAGAGTTCTACACTTTTAGACCATGTTATACTTCCTTTCAGTATATTGGTATAAATAAAATTTAAAGGAATTCACTTTGAGCTCTGTCTATTTTCTTAGTGATCACCAGTATGGCTCTGTACTATTTTTACAATTTTCTATATTCATTGTTAGATCTTCTAACTATGTATTTCAAAATATTATCGTGAGGCTTAGAGGTCATTTCTAGTCCATGAATCTATATTTAATTTTTCAAGTCTACCAATTAGAGGGAAAAACCTTATCATTCTGAAAATATTGATTTAGAGAAGAGAATTTGTAAAGTAAATTTTTGGGAGTAAGAGCGCAAACCACATCCTAAAAAACTTTTCAGAGTTTAGAGGACCCTTCCCCCAGTGCCAGGGAAGGTTGCTTTCCATTCAGCAGTCTTGGAAAAAAATGGGATTTTCCAAGGTAAAAAATAGCTTGCCAAAGTCTACATTCACAAGTAAGTAATTAGTAATCGCTTGAAACCATCTCTTCAAGAAGCTGCCAAATTCGAATTGAATTCGATTTCATCCTAGTTCTCATAAGTCTTCTGATTCCTATGTTTTCTGCTCCCCCCACTTTCTTCTCTTTCATTTTCCCAAAACTTCCATCTGACTTCTCCTCACAAGAATCATCAGAAGTGATGTAGGAGAAGGGAGATAACTTCCAAACCTGTTTCAGGACACGTTTGGAGTCCTTTGAGTGAATTTATAATGCCAAAACATATTATTTCACAAAGTTTTTGCCCCAGAATTAATAACAGTGATAACAAAAATAATATCAACAAGAACATCTATCATTTGTTGAGTTATTTCTATGAATCAGTGACTGTGTTAAAAGTTTTGCATAATTACTACATTTAATACATAAAACATAGGAGATAATTGTTATTAAAATCATCCTCATTTGCCAGATGAGGATGCTAAATATTTTGCTGGAGGTCACAAAGTGAAGGAGGGTGGAGATGGGATTCAAAAACATGTTATCAGACTAAAACTGCTCTCAATCAAGTCCAAACTGGTTAGGGTCTCTTATCTAGTAGCCTCAAGAGGATTGCTATGGTAAAATTTCTCTTTTATTTTTCAAATGTCTTGGATGGCTCTAAAAGTAAAAAATGCATGACCAAGAATCCTAATGCAGCCTATATTAGAAATCTTTGAATGTAACTATCAAAAAGGGATCACTCCTGTTTTGGCAGTATCTGGTCCCATACCTGCTCTTTCATGTAAAGTCTTGCTCTACAGTAGCATAGTGCTCAACATTTTGTAGTGTCCTAACCAGAGCTGGACTAGGGCCAGGGAAGCAAGGCCCCTAGCGTGCAAATTTAAGGAGGCACTCACTCTCAGTGTGATGCAAGTACATGGGCTGCACCTGAGAGTGAGCGCCTCCTTAAATTTTACCCCCTGGCACCTTACTTCTCTCACCCTAGACCCACTTTGATTCTAACAATTTTAATATAAAATATGGGTTTGGCTATCTTGATTTCGAGGCCTAAATGGGACTTTTATTTGTTACAACTGAAAAATAAAAGATAGTTTATTATTTACTAATAACTTTTTTCTTCCTCTTCAGAATATGACAACATATGTTGAAAAATCTCTGATGTTCTTCACCAAAATATCTTATGTTCTTAAATATTTTTGAGAAGGTAAAAATGATAGTTATTTTGGTATTTAAAGAGTAACAGATAGATTGCATATGCATTAATTCACCAAACTGGGGATTAACTACCCTAGAATGTACTATGTTTCATACACAATGCTAATTACTGAAACATGTTCTCTAAAATTCCTTTATATGATAAAGTTCTATGATATTAATAAAAGTGGGGCATGTTTGGAGGGCACAGCATTTTGTTTTACAACATTTATAAGTTTACAAGCATCTTCAGGAGCAGAGGTCCGCTAGTGATAGCTTTAAGATAAAAAGGTTGTATTGCAACTTTCCAAATTAGAGAGTGGAAATGAGGAAGAGCACAGATCTCATAGAATGTGAGAAGGTAGCCAAATCAGGTTCCAATAAAGGTTTTCTTTCTTTGTGTGCTTTTTTATTGGTCTTCAATCACTAATTTAATAATTTAAACATTTTCTCTTCTCAGAATTTCGAAGTAGTGAGAAGATATGCCTGGGAAATTCCACTCTTTCAGAACTTTTTGAATTCTTTAGGTTTCCTGGATTTTAGCCAATATAATAAAATGGTCTGGATAGATTGATATCTGTCCCTGTAAGTTGTGCCAGCCCAACTAGCTTGGCTAGATAATTCACAAAACAAAACAAAGCATTGTTTTGTCTTGTTATGCAAATCAGCCTTGAGCTCATCATCTGTTGGGGTGAGGGTTTTGGACCAACTGGGAAAAAGATGCTAGAGACAGAGCCAAATTTTGGCTTTGATGCAGGTGACTCTAGTTGGGAAAACATGGCTTAAATCTGTGGCCAAAGTGTTTTAGCTGTTAATCAATGAACACAACTCCTATTAACTTAATGCATCCAGTTCTTCATACCTCTCTGAATCGCTGTCTTTTGATAGTGCCCTCCCACAGTGACTCTGGGCTTGGACATGTGACTTACTTTGGCCAGTGGGACAGCATAAAACTTGAGGCAAGAAGCTAGTAAGTGGTTGTTGTTTTAAGATGCTTAAATTTTGGGGTAGTTTGTTATGTAGTGATAGGTGATACACTATACTTTCCTCTGAATTAAGCTTACCCCTCAATCATAGTCTGAGAAGCTAGAAAACTCCATAGTGGGGTTTCCCTTCCACCATCCTACTCTTAAAAGAGTAAGGGGTATCCAGACAAGTTTATCACAGGAAAGAAGAAGGAAGAAGGAATAGAATTCTTACATCCTATCCTAAAGAGGCAATCCTAAACAGACAGCCACAGGTAAGCCAGGGCATACATAGGTATTAGCCATTAACGCCCTAACCCAACCCTAGAGAGATGTAATTTCAATGCATGCCAGACTCTTACCACATTCCTAAGCAGAAAAGTCATCTTACGTTGGGAAACGTCAGAGAAAGTAGAAAGAAAGTTGTAGCTTCTTTGTCAGGAGTGTCTTTCTCAGGACTAAAAAGATAGAAGAAGTGAAATTTCTATTTCATAAATTAGCATCAATATGGAAGGAGAGAATATGCCATCTCTCCAACATCAACAACAAAATCAATTTATTGAGCACCTTCTGTGTGCAAAGCACTATGCTATGCCGGGAGTCCAGCAGATAGTTTGGCATTTGCTTATCATTTCACATACAAATTAGGCCTTATGATGACATGAAGTGGGAATGATAATCTCTATTTACACATAAAAAGAAATGAAGTCTCAACACCTTTTTATAATTGATCCGTGAACACTAAGGTGGCCAATGCAAGAATCAGACTTGAATCGCATGCTTTTTATGTGTGGTCCAACTTTCTGCCTTACACTGTACTAAGTAAATATAATTCAAGCGCCCATGTACACAAGGATTTTATAATGTGTGTATGTGTGTGTGTTTCTATGCTAGGTGCTGAAGGAGAAGAGATATAGATGTCTCTGTTGGTGTTTTGGAGAAAGTAAAATATGGGCTGAGGTCTATAAGCTCGAGCTAGAGACGAGACACCTGTACTTCAGTGTCCATCTTAAGTCCCTATTTGTGAAGACCACAAAGTTATCTGATACACACTGCCCTTTCATTACATAGTTTCTGACCTCATCATTAACTTATTACACACAGGTTTTCCCTCTCAAGCGACTCCGTTTTACTTCAAGCTCTTTGCTCTTATCAAAAGTTCCAACTGCTCCCTTTTTTACTACTGTCTGAATAAATAACCTGCCAGTTTATAAACCAAACTTGCACATCATCTCTTGTCTTTCTATTTCCTCAAAAGGAAGCATTCGGACTGCTGATGAAGAGAGTTTGCTGAAAGGCCAGTGACCTGCATTTTTTGAGCAAAACAGCAATCACAACTTGCCAAAGGCAAAAAAGTGCATGATTTCTGCTGTGTATCATGATAGAGATGTCGCTTCTTGTGCCTTATTTCAAGCTGTTTCGTCTAAACTGGAACTCAATGCAGAATCAATGAAGCAATGAAAATAAAGCTAAGAAAATGAGCAATTTCCTTTGATAGATGTCATCAGGGTCACATATAACACTGGGACAAACTAAATTATTCTGACTAGGAATGCGGCCTAGACAATCACGCAGATTGGGAAAAATCCAGTCACTATATTCTTCTTAGCTTAATATTCTTTAAAGATCTACAAGGCTCATGCTCTAACCCCGAATCATTAGTATTTCCTGACATTTTCAGCTCATAATGAAAAAATGAATTAGAAGAAAAATATAAGCATAACGTTCTTCTTTAGCATCTTTATATCTTACAAATTAAAAGAATTTAATATTTCTTAGTGTTACATAATTGCAATTACTTTAATAGGCTCATCAATGTCCTATATGATACCCACATTTTTACTGAGTTCTTTAAGTAAGATTTCCAATAATTTCTTAAATTTGAATCATACTTTTTAAACTTAGAAGTTAGAATCCAAAAACACTACTACTATCTACTCAAATCAAATCCTTTTTAAAATAGGGGCAGATTTTGCTCTTAACCTAAAATCCTGTTTTAAAATCAATAGATGAAGCTGGCCCCATAGCCTAGTGGTTGAGTTCTGTGTGCTCCGCTTTGGTGGCCTAGGTTTGGAGGTTTGGTTCCCAGGCATGGACCTACACCACTCATCAGCCATGCTGTGGTGGTCACCCACATACAAAGTAGGGGAGGACTGGCACAAAAGTTAGCTCAGGCTGAACCTTCCTCAGCCAAAAAAAAAAAAGAAAAAGAGCATCTTTGAGACAAAATGCAGAAAAATTCTGTTTACACAGGATTTGTCTTGCATTCCAATAACAATTTAATATATTATTCCATAGTATTCATTTACTTATAAATTTATGTACATACTTTAAATTGATTTAAACAATCCTTTGCATACTGGATCTGGGGTTGCAGAGGCTGCAGAGAGCTTCCAAGCACTTTGTTCATGTCTGAAGCCATTGAATCAATCTGAATTTTTTTGTTATATGAAGGAAATAAATGTTACTAAGACATACACATTAGACATATTTGTTAACTCATTGATTTTTGTGCCTGTTCCCTATCAGAAAGAGGAAGAAATGTGTACCTCAGCCTGCTGGACACTGTGAAGATGTTGGTATTGATGCTATGCTTGGCCAGATTAAAGCCAAGTCATTTGAAAAATGATTTATTAAGGGAAATTAAGCCAATTATTGATTATCTAAGGTGATGTGGAATCAGAAGAATGTGAATTGTCAGACCAACCCACTAATGGATCTGGTGAAAATTCTCATTTTCAAGCAGATTTTGACAAGACCTAAAATGTGTATTTTTATTATAAACAAATTCTATTTCCCTTATAACTGAACAGCAAACCTTTTAATAGTACATTTACCTAAGAAAATATATTAGGGAAAAAAATCTGGAAAAAACCTTTTACCGTATAAGCATTTGTAAAATGTTTGTCTGGGGGAAAAAACCATGAAAGCTATTGACCAATTTATAGTATGCTTGATGAGTAACATGTAAAGCCTTACTCTAAAAGAGTCTAATTGAGTTTTCCATGATATGAGTTTTGATAGCACAATAAATCTTTGTCTTTAGTACATGTTATCTTCTCTTGTTGAATTTTTATGAGCAAATTTGCAAACCAATGTATTTACAACATTATATGATTTTCAGCAAGTCGTGAAAAATCATGAAGGATTTAAGAGGAAAAGAATATATATTGTAACCTTTGTATTGATTTTTAATTTTTATTCCCAGAAGTATTTAAGTCAAAATATATATACAAAAGTAAATGACAGTGGAGACTTGGGTGAGCAGTTAACCAGATAATTTTTTTTTACCAGGGAAGAACTTAATTTTTTTTCTTAACAAAATAACAAGAAAGTTAGAGGGCTCTCTATGTTGACTGAATTGACTAATTTTCTTAGCTTCCATTTTTCCCTATCTCTGGTGAACTCTGATCATACAGATTTGTAAAAACTCTAGATAGGTACAAAAAAATTAGTTATGCATGTATGTGTGTTTATATCTGCTTGGTGTGTGTGTATTTGTGCATGTGTGTATGTTTTAATCACAATTTCAGTCAATGTATTAAAAAATGCTACAAAGGTGATTTTTAATGAAAAGATAACCTGAGTCAAATTTTCACTCATTGTGCATTTTCCTTGAACTTCATTCATCTTCTTGTTAAGAGAAAATTATTCCTATTTCAGTAGAGCCTCATGTTTCTCTAATCTCATTTGTGACCAAGACAAATCCAAGTTCCCTTTGTTATCTCCAATAGATTGATGAGCATTTTATTTATTTTTAAAACAATACTGGTCCAAGAATGCTGGTTGCACTGAAAGATGCAAAAGTGGTTCAGTGCATTGCAGTTTTGAAATAACAAATGGATGATTTTAGGATATGTGAAGATTCTGCTTTATAGTTAGCTATGGTTTCTTAAGGAAATCCATAGGAATATTTAATAAATATACATAATAGGGCCATTCTTTGCTCAAAAATCAGAAGTCATCATGGTTGTCTAAGATGACATGAGCTACTTCAAATTGCCCTTTATTAAAGTGAGAATGTGGGATCGTGTTGTTGCTTTTCACTTCCATCAGTCATAGTCAGATAACTAGTTGGTTGAAATTTGTTTTATATAATCCTTCTAAGGGCTCAGAATGTGTTGTTGGCCCATAAGTAGAAAGCAAATAAACACTAAGCCTGGATCTTTCACAGTAAAAAGGGGAGGAAACTTATTACCGAGAGGAGGTCATCCATTTATATACTCATCTACTTAGTCCAACTCTTCAGCAACTACATGTTAGTTCCTACTCTGGCCAGATAATGTGCAGCCGATGGGCATACAGTGGTTAAGAAGACAAACATGGCTCCTGCCCTCAAGGATCTTACAGTCTTGTGGGTGGGACACATGTTAAACAAATGACAACAAGCCAGTTGCTGTGAACTTTCTATGCTTCTATCTAGAGCCAAATTCTCCACTTGTGCATGAGCTTCCATCTCCTCTTGCATAGGTACTCTTAAGGACATCACCAGCAACTCTGTCCATTTGAGGATGTCGCTGTGGAATTTCTTACCTTTCTCTCTTACGTCATTTGTTTTCTTCCTTAGAAATCATTCTCATCAGCATGTAATTGACTGTTACTTCACTTTTTGTAATTTGTTTTTCTTGATCCTACTTTCCCATTAGATACTCTCCATTCCTTTGTTGCTTTGCACAGCAAAACTTATGTAAAAGTTGTCTAAATCCACGTTTTCTAATTCCTCTCCTCTCATCAGGCTTTCATTCCACCACGACTTCTTTTAGCAATGGGGCTAATAACCTCCATGTTCCTAAATCCAATAAATCTAATGGTCAGTTCCCAGTCCTCATCTCACTCAACACATGAACATAAAGTTCATTAATTCTTTTTCTTTTGTACACTTTTTTCATTTGGCTTAAGGACCTCAAAGTCTGGTTTTTGCATTACCTCATTGGTTATTTATTCTCAGTTAAATCTGGCATTTCTCTTGTTTCCCACATATCTTAACAATGGAGAGCCTGGGGCTTATTCCTCGGACATCTTTTCTTTGCTTTTTACATTCACTCCTTTAGGTGTCTAACGGATTAAAATATCAGCATGCAGAGGACTCCCACATATATATCCTTAGCCTTAATCTCATCTCTCTTCAACTCCAGATTAGTCAATTCATGTCCCTCCTTGAATCTCTACTTCCAATGTAAAATAAATATATCCCAAACTGAACTTTTAATATTCCCGCCTCCCATCAAATCCTGATTCACCTGCAGCCTTCCCCATCATAGTTAAGGGTAACTCCATTCTTCCAATTGTCCAGACTGAAAACTTTGCAGTCATTCTCAGCTCTCTTTTTCTTCTCTTCTTTGCTAATTTATCTGGAAATCAAGTAGGTGCTCTCTTCAAAATATATCAAAACTTCAATTACCTTTTATCACTTCCTCTACCAAATCCCTGATCTGAGCCATCATCATCTCTTGTCTGGATTCCTACAATAGTCTTGTAATATGTCTCCCTGCTTCTACTTTGGCTCCCTGCCCACCCCCCGCCCAGTTTATTCTCATCCATAAACTTTCAACAGCTCTCCACTTCATCCCAAATAAAGACAAAGTCCTTCAACAACCTGCAAGGCCTTACACGAGATCTACGTGCTTCTTATCTTTCTGGTCTTATCTATTATCTTCT
Source organism: Equus caballus (assembly GCF_041296265.1). Lineage (NCBI taxonomy): Eukaryota > Metazoa > Chordata > Mammalia > Perissodactyla > Equidae > Equus > Equus caballus. The sequence continues at coordinate 21,345,144 of NC_091699.1, forward strand.
TCCTACTCACTTTTCAGACATACTGGCCTTTTTACCTTCCTGGAACATATCAGATGCACTCTCACCTTATGGATATTTGCATTGGATGTCTCGTATGCCTGGAATGCTCTTCTCCCATCTACCTACTTGGCTAACTTCCTTTGAATGTCACTTTCTCTAAATGACCTAACATGAGCTCTTTCAAAGATTGTAAACAGAACATTTGATCTCCCTTACCTTATTACAATTTTTTTTTGCCCCAAACATATATCCCTTCCTAAAACACAGGTTTTTGGATTACTGTCTGTCTCTGCTTACTAGGACATAAGTTATGTCATCAGATTTGCATTTTTAAATAATCACTCTGGCTGCTTTTCCTGCTCTGTGTTCTCTAATTAGGTGAAATTATAATTCTACAATGCTGCTTTACACCTCAAGGAAACAGAAAAATAAGAACAAACAAAGCCCAATGTTAGTAGAAGAAAGGAAATAACAGAGATGTGAGAAGAAAACAATGTAATAAAGGCTAAAAAGACAATAGAAAAGAGCAATGAAATCAAGAGCTGGTTCTCTGAAAAGAAACAAATTTGGCAAACCTTTAGCTGGACTCCTCAACCAAAAAAGGGCAGGCTCAAATAAGTAAAATCAGAAATGAAAGAGGAAATGTTACAACTGATACCACAGAAATATAAGGACCATAAGAGACTACTACAAACAATTATACACCACAGAATGAACAACCTGGAAGAAATGGATCAATTCCTAGAAATATACTACCTATGAAGACTGAATCATGAGGAAATAGAAAATATGAAGAGACTGATTACTAGTAAGGAGATCGAATCAGTTACTAAAAACCTCCCTATAAACTAAAGCCCAGGATCAGATGGCTTCACTGGTGAATTCTACTAAAGATTCAAAGAAGAATTAATACCAATTCTTCTCAAACTCTTCCAAAAAATAAAAGAGGAGGGTACACTTTCAAACTCATTTTATGAGGCCAGCATTACCCTGATACTAAAACCAGACAAAGACAACACAAGAAAAGAAAACTACAGGCCAATATCCCTGGTGAACATGGATGCAAAAATCTTCAATGAAATATTAGCAAACTGAATTCAACAATACATTAAAAGGATCGTGTACCCATGATCAAGTGGGATTTATTACAGGGGTGAAAGGATAGTTCAACACACACAAGTCAATAAATGTGATACACCACTTTAATTGAATGAAAGATACAATCATATGATCATCTCAATCATGCAGAAAATCATTTGAAAAATTCAACATACATTTATGATAAAAACTCTCAACAAAGTGGGTCTAGAGGGACCATACCTCAACATAATAAAAGCCATGTGTGACAAGCCCACAGCTAACATCATAGTCAAAGTCAAAAGCTGGAAGCTTTCCCTCTAAGATCAGAAAGAAGACAAGAATGCCCACTATTGGCACTTTTATTCAACATAGTACTGGAAGCCCAAGCCAGAGCAATCAGGCAAGAAGAAGAAATAAAAGGCACCTAAATTGGAAAAGAAGAAGTAAAATTGTCACTATTTGCAGATGATATGACACTACATACAGAAAAAAAAAAAAACTCTAAAGACTTCCCCAAAATATGTTAGAACTAATAAATGAATTCAGTAAAGTTGCAGGATATAAAAGTAACATTCAGAAATCATTTGCAGTACTATACACTAATAACCTGAACCATCAGCAAAAGAAATTAAGAAAACAATCCCATTTACAATTGCATCAAAAAGAATAGAATACTTAGAAATAAGTTTAACCAAGGAGGTGAAAGATTTGTACACTGAAAACTATAAGACATTGATGAAAGAAATTGAAGAAGACACAAATAAATGGAAAAATATTCCATGCTCATGATTGGAAGAATTAATATGAAAATGTCCATACCACCCAAAGCAATCTACAGATTCAGTGGAATCTCTATCAAATTCCAATGGCATTTTTCACAGAAATAGAACAAACAATTCTAAAATTTGTATGTAATCACAAAGTAGCCAAAGCAATCTTGAGAAAGAAGAGCAATGCCAGAGGCATCATGCTGTCTGACTTCAATACAGATTATAAAGCTATAATAATCAGAACAGTATGGTGTGGGCATAAAAACAGACACATAAATCAATGGAACAGAATAGAAAGCCAAGAAGTAAACCCACACATATTGTCAATTAATTTATGACAAAGGAGCCAAGAATATACAATGGGGAAAGGACAGTCTCTTCAATAAATGATGTGGGAAAAACTAGACAGTCACATATAAAAGAATGAAACTGGGGGCTGGCCCCGTGGCCGAGTGGTTGGGTCTGTGCGCTCCGCTGCAGGTGGCCCAGCGTTTCGTTGGTTCGAATCCTGGGCACGGACATGGCACTGCTCATCAAACCACGCTGAGGCAGCATCCCACATGCTACAACTAGAAGGACCCACAACGAAGAATATACAACTATGTACTGGGGGGCTTTGGGGAGAAAAAGGAAAAAATAAAATCTTTAAAAAAAAAAAAAAAAAGAATGAAACTGGACGACTATCTTACACCATACACAAAAATCAACTCCAAATGGATTAAATACTTGAATGTAAGACCTTAAACCATAAAACTCCTAGAAGAAAACATAGGTGGTAAGCTCTTTGATTTTGGTTTTGGAGATGATTTTTTGGATCCAAGATCGAAAGCAAAGGCAACAAAGCAAAAAACAACAAGTGGGACTACATCAAACTAAGGAGCTTCTGTACAGCAAAGGAAACCATCAACAAAATGAAAAGACAACTTGCTGAATGGGAGACAGTATTTGCAAATCATATATCTGATAAAGGGCTAATACCCAAACTATATAAAGAACTTATACAACTCAATAGCAAAACAAAAGAAAACCAAACAATCCAATTAGAAAAAAATGGGCAGAAGCTCTGAATAGATATTTTTCCAAAGAAGACATGCAGATGGTCAACAGGCACATGAAAAGATGTTCAACATCACTAATTATCAGGGAAATAAAGTCAAAACCACAATGAGATATCACCACACACCTGCTAGAATGGCTATTATTAAAAAAAAAAATGAGAAACAACATGTGTTGGAGAGGATATGGAAAAACGGGAACACTTGTGCATTGTTGGTGGGAATAAAAATTGGTTCAGTCACAATGGAAAACAGTATGGAGGTTCCTCAAAAAACTAAAAATAGAACTACCATGTGATCCAGCCATTCCATTTCTGGATATTTATCTGAAGAAAACTAAAACACTACTTCAAAAAGATATATGCACCCCTATGTTAATTGCAGCTTTATTAGCAATAGCTGAGATATGGAAAGAACCTAAGTGTCCACTGACAGATGAATGGATAATGAAAATGTGTATATTTTTCAATGCAATATTACTCAGCCATAAAAAAAGCATGAGTTCTTGCCACTTGCAACAACATGTATTGACCTCGAGGGCACTATGGTAAGTGAAATAAGTCAAACAGAGAAGGACAAATAGCATAATCTGACTGAAATGTGGAATCTAAAACAAAAGCCAAAACAAAAAACCAAGCTCCTAGATACAGAGATTGGTGGTTGCCAAAGGTGAGGGGTGGGGGATGAGAAAGATGAGTGAAGACAGTCAAAAAGTAGACACTTCCAGTTTATAAATATTTTATAAAATAAATATTTTATTTTATGAAATGAGTAAGTCATCGGGATGTGATGTACACATGGTGACCATAGTTAATAACACTTTATTGCATATTTGAAAGTTGATAAGAGAGTAAATCATAAAAGTCCTCATCATAATGAAAAAACATTCAGTAACTAGGTAGGGTGATGGATGTTAACTAGACTTATTGTGGTGATCATTTTGCAATACACAAGAATATCTAATCGTTATGTCGTACACTTGAAACTAAACAATGTTGTATGTCAATTATACCTCAATAAAACAAATCAGTATATAAAAATAAATTAATTTAAAAAAAAGAATTCTACAATGCTGAGGTTGGAAATAGACATCCTCATTGTTCCTAAATTTTTGTTTATTACGCAGCCCTTGACTTTATTTCGAATTATCTTGCACACAAATCCAATCCAATAAAGCCGAGTAATTCACTTAAATTTTTATTTGACAGAGTAATCTATTCAGATAATAACTTAGTTGTTTCATTTTGTTTTGTTTGGCTGCGAGCACTCCACAAATATATGAAAGTATTTTCTCACCCCATCCAGTCCTACTCATTCCCCAAACCCAGATTGGGAGACCATGGAAGGGAGCCTAAATTCAGAGCCCTTAAAGTCTAGATTAACTAGCATGAAAGTGTTGATCTCAATAGCAAATGCAAGGACTGAGAAATAGGTGAAGGGAGTAGAAAGGGGAGACTGGAGAAATAAGAGAGAAGATTGAGAATACTAACAGCAAATTTTGTCACCTTGGTGTCAAATAAAAGAAAGGGATTTTGTAGTCTAAAGTCATTGATTTGTAATCTTGGAATTGCCGCTACTTACCTTTGTGACTTCTAGCAAGTTATAGACCATTTCTTAGTTCTAATTTCCTGGAAATGAAATAGGGATAATATTACCCACTTCATAAAGTTGTTGTCTTCACAGCATGAAATGGCATTACAACGCGCCGAGCATCTAGTTATGGCTGGCATTTGATAGGTACTAATAAATGGTAATTCTTATTATTATTGTCTTTATTACCACTTTTCTCAGGAGTGGTTGGAGCTAGTAATGTTGTGACTCAGTACTCTTCAATCATTTCTCTATTAGTCATTGTTATTGCATAACAAGCAACTACAAAATCTCCTGGGCATATAGCTATCTGCATTTATTCTTTGCTCATAAGAATGCAGGCTGGATGGGGTGTTCCTGCTGCACACTGCAGGGGCTGGGGTGGCTGTGACTTATAACCCTGTTGGCTATGATGTCTCTGTTCCAGAGATCTCTTGTCCTCCCTCCATGCCAGTGAGCCAGCTGGGCATGTTCTTCTCATGGTGATGGAGGAAACAGAAGAGAGTATGCACAACTATGCAAACAATTTTCAAATATCTATTTGCAACATGACTACCAGTCTTCTATTGACCAAAGCAAGCCATATAGCCTAGCTAAAGACATGGGACAGGACAGTATGCTCTGCCTTTTGCGAGAAGGACTGAAAATTGTATGGTAAAGCACATCAATTGGTGGGGTAGGGGGAGGTGGAAGATTGGGGCCAATAATTCAAACTTTAACCATATCCTAGATTCAAAAGAAGACAGATGGTGATGAAAGGTCAATCCATGCTCCCTTAGACCCACACTTGAGAAGCAAAATGGAATCCAATATTTGATGCTAAAATCCAATGAGTAATATACATTAATATTTTTAATTAGAATTACTGAAACAGCTTGCCATGTAAAAGCAAGATTTAATGCAATGAGAAAAGCCCGTGGGAATACTTCTGTTGCCAGGATTATTTCCTTAGGATATAAAAGAAAACAAACCAGTAAGGTACATTATTTTATGACTTGAGTTATTTGTCCAATAAAGATTTATTGAACACCTACTCTATGCCAGGCAGCATGTTTATTAATAGCCAATTATGCATTAGTGGGAGGTTGCAATGATAAAAGAAAAATGGAGATTTCAGTGAAGTAGGGGAATTAAGAATTGCAGAGATAAGAATAATACAAAGTGGAAACTAAAAAATGAATAAGAAAGATACTAGGGGAGGAAGCAATTACTTCCAGTTGAGGAGGTGCATATATACACATTAAAGAAATCAGTTTCAAAAAATCTATGAATGTTGATAGAAAATCAATTTAACATGAAAAAGACTCCAATTGAAATCTATTTGATTTTGTGTCAAAATCTGATGTTGCAACATGATTTCTTGATATATGTTTCCAAGTAGTCAGTTAAGATTAGGGCCTCAAGCTTTGTAAATAAAAACCAAATCTGGCCCATGAGAAATGAGGTCTTTTTAACACAATTCTGGCGAGGAAAAAGAATCAGAGCAGGACTCAAATGGTTACCAGTGAGAAAAGATTTGCATAAGTCATCTGATTCAGTACAGCTATTATCTCTAAGTCATTATGTCCTGCCTGCCAGTAATAATTTTATTTGGTTGGATAATCACACACAAGCCCATGTTTTAGATGAATATTTTTCATTTTGCCTAATGAGGAACTGGAGAGGTTATTCATTTTTGTCCAAAGAAAAGCACTTAAAAAAGCATTATAACTTTGTTTTGATAAGGTTAATCCTAGTAAAGTAGACAGAAAATTGTGTATTTGATTTAGTGTTATTTCACCATTAGAAATTAACCAAACCATGACAGATTAGGCTCCATGCTAAGAATTAGTTGCCATTTTCTACAAACTCGTTAAGTTTTTGTTACTCTGATGTACAGATTCTTGAAAGGTAAATTTTTAGGTAGGAAGTAAAATACTGAGGCAGTGAGTATATTTTAAATTTTAATTCTCTCCCAAAATTTTTGTCTTAAAAAATGAATAAACCTTCCTGAGTTTAATTTAAGCAGGTGTGATGATGGCTAATGATACCTGCTGTAAAGGGAAGAATGCTTCTTAACTTTCCAAACATAATAGCAAAGTTAAATTATATGAACATCTTGAAAAGAAGAGTATAAAAATAATTGCATTGGAGATTTAAATATAAATCTTGTACTCCTATGTTCCCTCAAATTTAAACATTTCAATTTCCTTGATTTATAAAATTTATGCATTCCTAAATAGATTCCTCTAAATCAAATCGTATTTTCCCAGTGACCTATGTTATCATTTTAGAGTTATTTTAGCTTCATTTGAAATTACCCATCATTATGGATGGTTCTCAACATTTTGGTTGAAAATATTTCTCCCATCATTCTGCTGTTCACAGGCAATGTTTGGTTAAGCAGTTTTATGCAAAAAGGTAAACTGACTGGAAATCATGAACACTTTTATATATACGCATATTTTCTTGACAATTCAGAACTAATCTATATTCCTTGCCAGCCCAATTCTTTGGAATAAATCATTATCTTCTATGGTCACTAATCCTCATGTAGGCACATTTATTATTAACTTTTATTCTTATTTTAAAATGTTATTTTCACTATTAAAGGCCATATTCTCTGCTTCAGTACTTGTGTTAATCCTGGTTCTCAGTTGCAATCAACAGAAGGTGGCTCTGTTCTGAAATAAGCAGAACAGCAATTTATTAGATGTTGGGTAGCTCACAGAAATATTAGGAAGGCTAGAGAACTATGCTTAAGGTTAAGCGGCCTTAAAAACACCCCAAAATATACCTCAGATCATATTTGGTGAGAAAACTGCTATGACCACAGAGAACGAGAGAGAGAAAGAGAGAAGAAGAAAGAGTAGAAGTAGGAATAAAAAAAAGATTTTCCCATCACTTTCTTCTTGGGTCACCATCTTCCACATCAAAAGTATATTTGTGACGTAGCTGCAAGGTAGGCTGAGAAAGCAGATATGCAGTATTCTCAACTCTTATTGTTGTAACCACTTTTCTTCTCACCACCCTCGTACGTTGGAGAATTTCTCATGTGTACAAGGGAGTTCAGATCCTGGGAGGCCAAAATGAACATCCTCTGCACTTTATATCTCTATAGCATGATTTCGTTAATTGTGGAATGCTAATGTGAGGTGAGTTTATAAGAGCAATGTAATAACAAATTTACATGTGCGGTCATAACATAACAATGAAACAAATACAGTCACGCATTGCATATTGACGAGGATATGTTCTGAGAGATGTATCGGTAGACGATTTCATCGTTGTGCAAACATCATAAGTGTACTTACACGAATCTAGATGGTATAGCCTACTACACACCTAGGCTATATGGTACTGATCTTATGACACTGCTGTCATACATGCAGTCTCTCGTTGAATGAAATGTCATTATGTGGTGCATTACTGTAAAAACAAATAAATAGTACAGGAAAGGAAATGCTACATATTACATTCCACCTTGGAGATTCGTAATACACATAAACATAAAAAGTATCTTAAAACTCCATGGTGAAGAAAATTTGGAATAAAATTAAACCCAGAATTTTCTGAACTTATTTGACTTTGGAATTTCACATTTTTAAGACTGCCCTCATGGTAGACACTGTTAGGTGCATATCTAACATCTGTTTCCACTCCCATCATTATTTTTCTTAACTTTAATTTTGTCCACGTATCCACCACCTTCCTCATGACCTTGTTCAGGCAAGGACAAATTCATCCCAGGCCTAGGTATATGTCCTAACTGACTAAGATAATCATGGGCATGTGATACATTTCCATCCAATGAGATGTGGAGAAGTTGGGTAGGGTTTCTGGGAAATTTTCTTCAGTCTTACAAATAATTACAAATAAGAATTGGACTCTTTATTCCAATGGACTTTGTCATGTCTACATGTGATGTCTTTAATTAGTGTAACCATCTTGCAATCACAAAATGGGTCAGCCTGAGAACAAAATCTATACCAAAATAAAGGCAGACCCAAGAACAGCAAAGAAGTAGTGCCAACATCTGTGTCCTACCATGCCTATAGTTGTTTCTCATTATTTGAAATGATATTTTTATTTTTTCTTAAACTTTTCAAAAACATAGTAAATGAAATATGTTGAGTATCTTGAACACATTCCACAGCATTTCCTTCAGAAACTATGAATATATAAATTGAGTATATAAATATATAAATCTAAGTCGTAAACCTTATTCTGACATCACTTTCCTAGTATTTTTCCCCATATATTATCAAACAAAATATTCCCCTTCCTGCATCATACTTGATAGCCTACATTTTACTTGAATACAGAGTTGTAGTTGGTTACTCAGCAAATAAAAACTTTTTTTGAAATCTGCTATGTTTGTTTCCCTTCTTGAACAAATGTGAATAAAATAACAAATATGGCACCATTCCTTCACTCAAGAAACCCAGAGTCTAGCACTAAACTCATCCTGGGAGAAGGGATCTTAAATCTTAAGCCAATGTCTGATTATGCTGTTTGAACATTCCCTGAGGGAGGTGAGATTGAAGTTACCAGTGCATGGAGGGAAAGAATTCACACACATTATCCGGCACTTTACTTGCACATTGTAAATGCCTCAGAATGTGTTACCTTTCCTTAGTTTTAATGTTAAACAGTCAACTCTTCATTGTCTGGGAGCCCAATAATGGTTTGAGAACTCATGGTGGTTTACAAAAAACAAAATAAAATAAAGATAGTGTATTTGCAAAAACATTATTTAAAGGATTAAGAATCCAAGGCATCAATTGTTTGCAACAATTTAGTAATCTACAGTTGTGGTATCTATTGTAACATGAGAGCATCACTCTGGCTCACCATTCTCACACACAGCCTGCCAGAATAATGTCCTCCCCTCCGCCAGCAACTTCTTCTGTAGGTGCCATAGCCCTCAGCTTAGTAAGGGCGAGGGAGCTCTGCATAGCTGTGGAATCCAACAGAGTAATTAGGGCTGTGAGGGTGGAGAAATTATCCAAGGAAGAGAGAGCGGGGATAGGGAGTAAGCAGGTGACAGGGAAGCAGGAACTGCCTGCCACCCCTCGACAAACCTTCTCAACCTGAACTTTCTTCTAACGTTCATAAAAAGATAGATAAGGAGAGAGGGAGGGAAGGTAGGAGGGAGGGAGGGAGAGAGAAAGAAAAAACTCAGCCATTTTCTACTACTAGGTTTTTTTAGTGTGTTCTTAAAATTCTGGACTTCAATTTTTTCTTTTTTGCTGTTTTTCAAGTGTTTCTAAATTTTAGATGCAAATAACTCAATCTTAAATCCATTCCGTATCAATTTTATATAGTATGTGAGTTTATTTGTATATTCCTTCACTCACCTTTACTGTCCTCAGACATGGAACTTCCACTAATTCATATTTCCTAACTGTATCCCCAGAGAACTCAATCCTAGTTCAGTAGTGAAGGTAGAGACATATGATGTTACGTGAGCATATATATTA